>NC_137795.1:2249279-2849279 GCF_963383645.1 Muscardinus avellanarius
CTGGTCAAGCGAGTGCCAGGCCACTTTAGAAGATGAGTGGTCACCGTGACTCAACCTTAATGACCACAGGACACTTTAACCTGGACTCACCGCGGGGCCCCGCGGAATAGGACGTACAGAGTCCTTAGCATGCTACCTGGCACCCAGTGAAGGACCTAATAAATGTTCAATTTCAAAACTATCATTATTATTAAGCTCAAAGTTTTATATAGCATTATACAATTTATTCCAAAGCCACATGGACATTTGCTCCCATGTATTGAAAGCATTCTAGCTGGCTTAAAAGAAAATGTATGCTGACCAAAATAAATTCCAGATGGGTTAAAGATTAAAAATGAAGAAAAAGAAACTATAAAAGTTCTTGAAAAAATGTATATGTGTTTTTATATAATCGAGGGGCACACGAACCCCATATAAGCAGAGAGAAAATCCATAAACCACAAAGAAAAAACAGGTACATTTGACTACCAAGATAAATACTTACATCTGATGATAACTACTATAATCAGAGAAGTAAATGAAAAATAATAAAAACAGGAGCAGCATTTTGTAAAAAACTAATATCTTCAATAGCAAAAGAGGCCCCAAAGTTCAATAAGAAAAAGGTAAAAACCAAGGAATCAGTTTATACCTGTTATTTTGACCAGTTGTTTTTGCCTTTCATATTTTTATTTTTATTGTTCATTTTAATGAAAACGTGTTAGTAAGAAGGCATGAAATTAGCGTGCTTGCTCATATATTGCTGGTTAAAAATATAAAATCGGCAATTCCTTTCTGGAGGCTATAGATATAGAAACTGATTATAGATAGATATATACACACAGAGATATGCCTGAGATATATCCGTATACACTGATCTATACACACACACACACACACACACACACACACACACACATACACTCACAAAATTTACCTGTATTTGACCTAGCAACTCCACTTCTGAAAATTTTGCTGCCAAGTATGTTCATTGCAAGAGTACTCAGAATCAATATAAAAAGCCATAAATATTCAACATGAATGGAATGCTAAAATAAACTGTCCATACTTATGTATTAAGAGTTAATACTTGTAAACACTTAGAGACGTAGTGAACTCTATATAGGTATTTAATAAGTGAAAATAAAATTTTAAAACAAATATTACACAGAAACTGAAGATAATATTATAGACTACTTACTTATAAAAGTATAACTATATTGTTGTGTAATAAAATAGGTCAAAACAGTATGTACAACCTGATCTGATTTTTGTAAAATAAGTATATATATGCAGACATATACATGTGCACTTCAAAATAATAAAAAACAGTTTCCTTGGCAAAGTAACTTTTACTTTCTCAACTGTCTATATGTCCTAAAATTCCTGTAGCACTGGTAGTCTATGCATAACACATTTTTAGTAATATCAAATTTGCATTTCTTCTTAAAGGAAAAACTGTAAAAATCTTATAGCCACCACCCCAAGTTCAAACATAAAATGTATATGTGTTTCCACAAATTCTATAGAACAATAGCTATGTATATTTATTAGTGCCATTCAGATGATACAAAAGTTTTTCTTTTAGGCTAATTTCAAAATTGACAGCAATTCCCACACACCAAATTTTGCCATAAATTGTTTTCTCTTTAGAGGGCTGAAAAGACTCTTGGCCTATGAGATTCACACAGACTACCAAGAAGTTATTTATCATCTTTTCATGCCAGCTGAGAAACAAACCAAAGTCTTGAATCCAGATTTACTCCGCCTAGTTATCCTCAAATGAGATTTATTTTCCACAGACCACCCAACTGCCTCCAAATGACTGTAACATTCAGGCTGTGGCCAATCGACAAAGGCTTTACAACCCAACTGGGTCAAGAGCCAAATCCATCTGAGAGTTTGTGCAGACAAACCATATTCATGGAAAGGTAACTGGGGGACACATCAAATACGAACCAAGAAGGTTGGTGGAAGGCCACGGACAAGTAGCTCCTTGGGCACAGGACAGCAGGACAAAACCTCTACTAACAATCGAGAACCAAAAGATTATGCTACTGAGCCTCTGACTTCCCATATGAAATACTATGAAACAGCAGGAGATTCCATAAAGGCTTAAGAAAAAAATAATAAAAAGCCATCTCTCTTCAATAAATTTTCCAACAAGTTGTTAACAGGACCATGTCCCTGAAAAGTAATTTAAGCATCAGTCTTCCTTATGGAAACCCCAGTATTCACTCTTACTGCTTTCAGAGCAGGTTCAACTATTAGACTTAAAAGAAAACTACTGAACCAGAAGGGCTTTCTCTCTTGGAAACATTTTAAGGTCAAAAGCAATCTTATCTTTCCATTGTGGCCATCAAACCTTTCCTATACCTTAACCTAGAGGGCTACAAAATTGTCCCTATCCTAACACTAATACCAATTATATAGGACTCATTTGCACACTTTGTGTGAGTATTTAATCAAGTGCATTCCTCACTTGAATCGTAAGTTTTAAGTTAAAAGACAATGTGATTAAGAAAATTATTTTGCGGTTTGAGGTCAGCACCTTTGGCTCCCATAGGAAACCTCTCCAGATGCAGCTCTCCCCAGATCTCCATGCAACACAGCTAAACCTTCCCATCCAAAAGCATTTGTACAAATTCTTCCAAGGATCACGGAACACACAGTATATAAAGCCTGAAAGCACATACGACATCGATGAGGAGAGTAACAAACTCGCTAGTTCCGTGATTCCAGACCAGCGGGCCAGCTGTTGCTATCATCACTGCATCCTTTCCTGAAGCCTCCTGAGGCTCTGCAATCTGGCACTAGCCGGCAATGCTACGCTAGTCACGCTGAACAGGAAGGAGGCAAGTGCTACCCTGTGCAGACTCTTCCCTTCTCCCCCTCCCACCCACACCCTCACCTCCACAAACACTGAGCAGGTTAGAGAGGCAGGGCGGGGAAAAAGCAGATGATGGAGAAGTTGTTGGAGCAGATTGGCTCGGGCTAGATGATTTGAGGTTATGTGTCCTTTGTGCTTATAAAACCAGATGTCCTTTGCCCACGAGAACACCAAAGATGATAAAAATGTGAAGTGCTACAGGCCGAGCAAAGTCCATTGCGCAGGAGAACCAGTGGAAACCCTGACACAGGTTCAAACTCAGGTCACCTCTTTAAAATCGCATCAAGAACCTGATTTCACTGGAAAAGTTTCCAGGTTAGCCAAGGATTTTCCTTAGATGGCACCCCCACACACACACACTGTATAATAACTGTCAGCAAGATTGTACCTAATTTTAAAAAAAAGAAGAAGGATAAAAAGAAGCTCCTTCCCAAAGGAAATGAAATTTTGCAAGAATTAAAAAGAAGTAGAACAAGCAGAGGAGAACTAACCCATGGGTACTAGTGAAACTCAAGAAAGTTGAATTTTCAAGGAAATCTTTTAAGTGCTGACATGCTCAGGCTCAACTAGATTAAAGAAAATGATTTTGCAAAACTAGGTTGGCAACAAGCATTTGGTAATTTTCTCTAAAAAAAAAATACGGACAGAAACAACATAGTCAGGAAAGTCTCCTTTTATCCATTTTCCTAATAAAGAGTCCTGCTAAAGGTTAGAGAGATACCCTAAAGGGAAATTTAGGAACCTGGATTATCCACCCTGAAATAAGGAATTCACTAGCACACACATACTCTTATAACTCACTCAATGTATTGTGATGCTTTCTAGATGTAGGTCATCCTCCTGATGGTCTATGTTAACAGTGGAGCAGATTTAAGCCCAAGTGGCTTATCAACAGCCAGTACACCGAACCTCAACATACCCAAGAAACAAATGTGTGCAGCCCCATGGGGTGCGCAGCAAACCTCCTACACAACGCTTCTACCAGGCAAGGGGTCTGACATGACATGAAAAGAAAAGAAGTGCCACTGGAGGAACGATCCTGCAACACCAAGAGCTGCCTTTGCTTATTGTTTAAAGATCAGAACACAGAAAAGAGGAGAAAAACACCTGGAACCGAGTTAGTGTCATATTTCTACTTTACTTCCGAAAAAAAAAAAAAACCCACTAAATTTAAGTCCAAATTGCATAACACTGCAAATGGCTTACTTAGCCAGTTGCCTTGGTTCCAATTTGGTCTCTGGAGGATGGCAGCCAAAGTTATGCTCCAAGGTTTGGCAGAAATTATAAAGTCTGAGAGAATTAGCAATCTAATGTCCAGAGGATACAGTGACACATTCTTCTGCTTCTGAGTTAATAAGGTGATTCCAACTGGCTGCTTCTGCCAGAGATCAAGATGCTGGCCTGTTGAAATACCATCCCCACTGCCCATGCACACCAAAAGCAAGGAATTCTATAAAGAAGAAAATGTATTCTGATCATAATCACCTTTCCTGCATCAAACCAGCTTTGGAGAGTCTCCAGTACAAGAGGCCTCAGACTGGAAGATGTGAAATGTAAAAGGGATAGAGTCTCACACTGTGGTTATGTCCTCTAGTTGAAGAGATAGAAAAGCCAGATAAAGGACAAATAGCAAGAAAAGACCTAAATCCAGATTGAAGACCACGCAAGAAGGTAGTTGGATTATCAGCCAGATGGATGGAGGGGCCGATTCATGTAGCTTTGCTCTAAGTTGGATTTTGAATATTTCCCAGTGGCCTCTGTGTTACAGGTTTGGTCCTCAGGTTAGTTTTATTGGGAGGTAGTGGGGCCTATAAGAAGTGAGGCCTAGTGGGAAGTGTTAGGTCCCTGGTGGCGTGCCCTCAAAGGGAACTCTGGGCGTCCAGCCTCTCATCCTCTGCTTCCCAGCTGCCATGAGGAGAAGTCTCCTCTGTGGTGTGCTCCCTCCCCACCACGATGTTCTGTCTTTTCACAGGCCCAGAAGCAACATGATCAACAGACCATTGGGCTGGAACTTCCCAAACTATGATCCAAAATAACCCTTGCTTTTAAGGTTGCCTAATTCATGAGGTATTTTGTCATAGTAATAAAAAATTGATTAAATTCAGAAAAGAAATGAAAAGGCACATATCACTGATGGACAGAAAAAAAAATCTTTAAAAATTCATGAAATTTAAGTGAGATTGGAAAGACGGGTAGAATTTAGAAAGGTGGGGAAGAGTCCAGGAAAAAGGCCTGAGGCACGACAGAGCCTGGTACACTCTCAGCCTGCCGATGATCTGTGAGAGCTTGGGACTTGTCCTGCAAATAAAGGGAGACACTAAAGATTTCTGATGAGGACCGATGGACTCACTCAGCAGAGGGGTTCAAGGGAGAAGACAGAGCCAAGGTTTAAACGAGTTCCTCAGAGTTCACATGATGGAACTTAATCCCTGTGTGATCACGTTGGGAGTGATGATAGGTGCCGAGGAGGTGAGGCCCCTGGTTGGAGAGGGTGAGTTACCCTTACATGTTTTTCTTCCCCCGTCTTTCTCCATGGGATGACCCAGCAAGGTGGCCCTTGCCAGATGCCAGCACCATGCCTCCAAAACCATGGGTCAGATAAGGCTCTTTCATGGATAAATTACTAAAGTCTTAGGTATTCTGTTAGAGCATACAAAACTGACTGAGACAGAATCTAGCAAAGGGGATAGGTTAGGAGTCGTTGGTTGTCGCGCAGACTCGAGTTGGTGCAAGGGTGGGTGCAGGGTAAGCACCGTGACCCGCCCCAGGGGATGGGGAAGGAAGGAAGTGAAGGAGCGCAATGGTGACCCGGCCCAATCTATATGCAGGTCGCTGTCCTCCATTGTTGACTCAGTCTCACTGGGACCCAAGTACCACTCAGAGCTCTGATTCCATTTTGCAGACAAGAGAAGCTCAGGAAAGTTACCCAGACATACGACCAGTCAATGGGGAAAAAGCAATACATGTATAATTTCCTTCTTTCTTTCTTTCTTTCTTTCTTTCTTTCTTTCTTTCTTTCGGTGGTACTGGGGGTGGAACTTAGGGGCTTTCTACCTCTGGGCTATACCCCCAGACCTATTTTTATATTTTTTATTTGGAAACAGGGTCTCACTAAATTGCTGAGAGCCTCACTAAGTAGCTGAGGCTGGCTTCGAACCTGTGCAATCCTCCTGTCTCAGCCTCGCAAGTGCTTGGATTACAAGCATGTGCCACCACACCCAGCTCCATGTAATTTTTTTTCTTTTCTTTTTCTTTTTCTTTTTTATTTTTGGTGGTACTGGGGTTCCTGGAAGTCCTTCTACCTCCGGGCTACACTCCCAGACCTATTTTTACATTTTTATTTGGAAACAGGGTCTCCTAAGCCAGCGAGCGCGGCTGGCTTCGAACCTGCGCGATCCTCCTGTCTCTGCCTCCCGAGCGCGGGGATTACAAGTGTGCGCCACCACGCCCGGCGTCCATGTATAATTTCTTAATCTGTCAATTTTGTAATTGGTAAAAGAGAGTGTGAGAGGCAAGGTGGAGTCAATTATGCCTAGAAGTTTCCAAGCAGAAAAGCTGAAAATCTTTGCTACTAAAGATGAAACCCCAACAAGCACACGTAGGAGTGCAGGCTCAGCTGGCTAAGGTAGTTTTTCCTGTAAGTGCCTGAGTTGCCCCAGCAGAGGTGCACAGGGGTTACATTCTGTTTATTCCCATGCACAGCCCCATGCTTGGCACAGCCTTGCACACCTAGACCTGTGCTAACTATGATCAGACCTACCTGGGTATTGTTTTCATTGGGGGGGTACTAGGGATTGAACTCAGGGGCATTCTACCTTCAAGCTACATCTCCAGCCCTTTTTATTACTTGTTTGTTTTGAAACGAGGCCTCGCTAATTTTCTGCGGGTCTCAGTTGTTAAGGCTGGCCTTGAACCTGCGATCCTCCTGTCTCAGCCTCCTAATTCCTAAGATTACAGGCATGCCCACCATGCCCAGCTGGAGTACTGTTTGTGAAGAATGGGCAATACCTTCTGGAAGGAAGGCTTGGAGGGCTGGACACTGAAGCCCGAGTGTCCATCCAGTGATTATTTGCTTCACGTAGACTGGGACACCTGGAAAATCAGGTCTACAACCCGGTTGTTCTACACCCCTCAGCCATTACAGGTGGCAGTGAGGATCACCTCGGTGCTTCTCCGCTGAGGGACAGGGTTGGTATTAGAGTCCCCAGCAATGTGGAAAATGGCTAACCTACTCAGGTTACGCGTTAAGGAAAACTGGACACTTTGGACAGCCATGCTCTTAACTGCAATGATGACTTACACATGCATTTGTACATTAGCCTGTTGTCTCACAGTCTATAAATTATAAAGGGAAAAGGGACTAACTTCATCCTCAGTGAGGAAACTACATTTGAAAATCATTTCATTTGCCATTGGAAAAATAACTAGACTCTTGAGTCAAATATCAAAATGTTCCCATCCTGGGTGACTCCAGACATTCCTGACTGGCCTTGTATAGCAAACTTGGTTTCCAAGCATAAATATGATTGACTTTGACAGGTCCGTAGGGTTTTTTTTTTCTTTTCTTTTCTTTCTTCTTCTTTTTTTTTTTTTTTTGGTACTGAGGATTGAACCTAGGCACATTCTACCTCTGATCTATATTCCCATCCCTTTAGTTTTTATTTTTTTGTAACAGAGTCTCACTAAGTTGCTTAGGGTGTCACTAAAGTACTAAGGCTGGCATCAAACCTGTGGTCCTCCTGCCTTAGCCTCCCAAGCAGGTGTGTGCCATGGCCGGCCTCACATGCATTTTTAGTTTCCTTCTAGTGTCATCTCAAGGGAAGGAGAACAAAAACCACACTGAACCTGTCTTCTCAGATTTTTAAGAATGTCCAGAGTAGGACGAGACGCCGTGTATTATTCCAGAAGCATGCTCACAATCTGCCGCCGGCCTCTGCCAATGTACAAGAAGGTGTTTGGAATTCACACAGCATGATGGCCCTGACAGCTCCTATTGGACACAGCAAGCCTCACACTGTAATTCATCTGTGAGATGAGATCCACAAAGGACAAGCAGTTAGGAGAAGCCTGAGCCTAACTAACACAGTCACGAAGAGCCAGGGACACAGACCAGGTAGACTGCACCCCTCGCCCCACTCCCCATCCGACACCACCCACACACAGATCACATTGTAGTCAGTTGTTTTGACATTGGAAGCAACTCCAAGAAATAAGTCTAAAAGATTATTGAACAAAAGAAAGTGAATAAAGCTGCATGGACCTAGTAAGGAACGTCATTGGGAACCCACAGACCTTGAAAATGTGCAAAGGGCACCTCTTCCCGTTCCCCTTTCTAAACTGAAATACGTCTCTGGACACCCCACACACAGGAGGATCAGGGAGGCGACACTCCCAGCCAGAGCGGGCCAGGGGAAGACAAGTTGGTCCCAGAAGATTAGGAAGTTAAGAACAGGTAGCAGAATGTGTGAGAGCTCATTTTGGGGCCTCCCCAGCCCCCCGCCAACTTCTCACTCTTATTCAACCCTAGAGGTAGAATGTGTCGTTTCTTCGAGTTGAATCACATTTCTTCTTCTCGAAGTAGTTCTGGAAATTTCTAGAGAAAAGGGGGACATGGTTTTGAGCTCAGGACTTGCAATTCGCGTGTCCCTTAAAAAAAAAAAAAGAGGAGCAGTTGCATAGAACTTTTTTTAAAAGTTAAAATAAAAGAAATTGCTTAACAAGTCCCAAGGCTGAAATACCCCATAATAATTGTCACGTGTCCAAAGCTAGCTCACTGTGTCTCTGTTGAGTATTCCCTCTGGCATGCACTGGGGCTTGCTGGAAGGGGAAGGGACATAAACACAAATGACAAATAGCCTCTTCCCTTAAGAGCTTATCTCTCTTGAGGGAAGCTGTCATACAGAAGAATAATGGTAGCATATTCCGGCCAAATGGAATTAGTGTATGAAACAGAACAACCAAGTGTTAGAGTAAAAGAGGGGGTGCAGCATCAATTTAAGCTGAAGAAAAGGTTTCCAGAAAGACACGCTCCTGATGCAATGGAAGAGAAATGCAGCAAAGGGCAGTTCCAGCAAATGCCATAAAATGTAAACAGAGGAACATTCGCTGAAAAGCACCAGCCCCAAGTGAATTCAGGGGTTTCTGGGCTGGATGAAGTAGAATGTGGGCAGAAATGGGCAAATCTTAGAACATAAGTTATTGCCACAAGACACGAGGCCTTGCAGGCCAGGCTCAGGAGCGCGAACTTTATCTAATAAATGATAGAGATGCTACCTGCTTCTGAGCACAGGAGAGATGCGAGGGGCCTCGTTACCTCTACCTTGGGGCTTAGGGCTTGGGGTGAGTTGCCCCTGTGGAGGCTACCTGGTTCACATTCTTTTTTTTTTTTTTTTTTTTGGTGGTGGTAGTGGGGATGATGGAACCCATGGCCTTTCTGCCTTCCGGCCACACCCTCAGGTCTATTTTTTAAATATTTTATTTGGAAACAGGATCTCACTAAGTTGCAGAGGGCCTCTCGAAGCTGTTGAAGCTAGCTTTGAACCTGTCAGCTTCCCAAGTACTGGGATTACAAGCTTGAGCCACTACACCTGGCTATCCACATTCTTATGTATTATGAGTCAGTCTTAGGATTCATTCTCTCCCAGGTCCCAAGAGGCTGCCCTTACCAGCAGTCCTGCAGACCTATAAACATGTCTTCTACGGCCACCACTTGTATTTTAGTCAGAAGGTCTACTTTTTCATTTCTTCCTTTTCTTTGAAGAGAAGATTTTTTTAAAAAAAAATCATTGTGCTTCCAAACCTTTTTCCCGGGCAAAATTCAATAGCAATTACCATTCCTTTCTTCCCTGAAAAGGGTGAAGAGGAGAAATGATGTCTGCACTTTAAGTATATATGATACTCAGGGAACCACTCAGAGTTTAAAGTTGGAGGGAAACAATCTAATGTTAGATTCAAACTGGAGATCAAGAGGCATTAACTAAAGAAAGGGGGGTAATACGTCTCTGTCTGTAAAATACATTTTTTTTACGGTACTGGTGATGGAACTCAGGGGTCTTCTACCTCCAAGCTATACCCCCAGCCTATTTTTTTCATTATTTTTAAACGGGGTCTCATTGAGTTGCAAAGGACCTCTCTAAGTAGCTGAGGCTGTCCTTGAACTGCAATCCTCCTTTCTCAGCCTCCCAAATTCTGGGATTACGAGCCTGCGCCACCATGCTCAGCTTAAAATACATTTTTTAAAAGATATAATTATGGAAACCATTTTGGGTGGGATCAAAGAGCCAGGTCCACTTGGAGACCAAGGCTGGCTTTTCATCAGCCAGACATTAACAAAATGTGATCGCTCAGATCACCCTCCATTCGTGCGTGTTTATTCCATCCTATTTCACCCTTTACTCCCAGTTCTGCTTCTCAAGTCTAAAAGGCATGTCATCCTCACAGCAGAGCCCTGTGCCCTCCCACCACTTGTAAAGCCCCGCACCTGCCCTTCATCCACCTCCACTCTCCCCTCACTCTTCCTGGCCCACATAGGTTGGGTTTTTGCTGTCTTTGAAACTCTCCAAGTTCCTTGTGCTCTGCTTAAAAAGAAGAGGTTTTCCTCCTGTGTTTGAGCACGGCTCACTCCTTCACTTCCTTCAGGTCTTAGCTCAAATGTCCCCTCATCCAAGAAGATGAATTGTGCCACTCCTAACCACATATCCAGTGATTGGCAAAACGTCATCTAGATATCCTTTTATCTGAGAAGGGAAGAATGGACATTCACATTTCTTCCTGTTCTAGGGTACTCTTATTTAACCCCCAACCCTGCTATGCGGTCTATATACCAGGTACTGATTGGGCTCAGGGGACGCAGCAATGGTAGAGACAGCTTATGCTCCCTAACCCAGCACGCTGGTGTGGTGAGTGACAAGAAGCACACACGTACATCACATATGAGGTCACTTACATGCTGCAAAGACCCGGAGCCTGGCCACAGTGCACGCTGTCGCCTCTGCTCTGGGTCTTTGTAGCATGTGAGCGAGTGAGGGGCAGACACAGGGCTTTCCGGGTGGTGGGAAGGGCACAGGGTTTTACTATGAGGATGACGAGAAATGCCTCTGAGACATGAGAAGCAGATCTGGGAATAAAGATCTGGAATAGGATGGCATATACATGGATGGATGGAGGGTGTGAGGAGCCTGACGTCTGCTGAAGTTTCTCTAAACTTGTCTAAAACAAAGCAGCTTGTTGTATTTTCACAAGGTACAGTGATTGGTTAAAGAATGGCCACAAAACCCAATCAGAACCAGTGCGGAGATGAGACCAGCCTGGGTTTGGGGAATAAAAGACCCAGTCCAACCTGCATAATTGGTCTGAATCCTCTGTACGTGGAACTGGCAGGAGGACTAAGCCCCTGCCTGAAACTCGAATCAGCACAGAGGAAACAGAGGTAAGAACTGGAGAAAACACCAACCCAGGTGGCTTCACTAAAAACTAAAATTAAGCCACATGAGATGTGAAATCCACTTTAGCTTTTTCTTCATTATAAGACTTTTATAACTTAAACCATTTTAATTTGAGTTTTCATTATAAGAAACTGTTTAAGGTAACTTTTCCATTGCTGTCACCAAAAGACCTGACAAGCACAACTTAGAGACAGAAAAATTTATTTTGCTCAGTGTTGGAGGTTTCAGAGGTTTCTGTACATCTCTGGCTGGCTCTGAGGGAGAGACATCATGGCTGTAGGGCTTGGCAAAAAAAAAAGCTGCTCAGGGTAGCCAGAAGGACAGAGGGAGAGGAGAGTAGAAGAGAGGGGAAGAGAAGAGAAGAGAAGAGAAGAGAAGAGAAGAGAAGAGAAGAGAAGAGAAGAGAAGAGAAGAGGAGAGGAGAGGAGAGGAGAGGAGAGGAGAGGAGAGGAGAGGAGAGAAGGGGAGGGGAGGGAAGGGGAGGAGAGAAGAGAAAAGGAGGAGGAACCAGGAACAGATATAGTTACCAGACCACACCCCTAGTGACATAAGTAGTGGGTCACACCGTACTATATGCCTACAGTTGCCACCAGTAAAGTTATTCAAATTATTTACCCATCATTTGATTTACCCGCTGACAAGAATAGAGTCCTCATTCAGTTATTTCATCTCTGAATATTTTGCATTGCCAAACATGAATTTTTACAGGACATTCTATATTCAAACCAAACAGCAGCTAAAAAATAAGGGTGTAATCAATACAAAATAAGCAAAGGTACATGCTACAGCTAAACATAGGTAACAGGGTCTGCCATCAAATTGCAAAGGAAGGTGGCGGTGCCACATTCATGCGTGGCTCCTATTGACCCTCGTGCGACCCTCCACCTGAGGGGTGCTCTGGGCCTGGGGCTGACGTGAGAAGGGCTCTTACCCAGTGCCGTGGAGGATGCTGAGACCAAGAAGTAGGACAGAATATGGAGAAAGATGTGTGGTCAGATGGATCAGCAAGGCCGGGAGTGGGTCATGAATACAGAGAACTGAAGGGGGAAGCCAGGAAGGATGAGAGGCCAGGAGAGGCAGGTCCAGAGGGTGGAGGCCAGTCCTAGCAGGGCTGATTCCTGCGGCTGCCTCTGACTGGTGTCTTGTGCCTAGACATATGTGAGGAGCCCTTCAAAGACCAAGCAGAAAGCAAACAGAAGTGACCTTAAGTCCCACCAATATGACTGATTTCATTGACTACTGCACAGTTGCTTGCCTGATTTCTGCACCATTGATCACTTATAAAAGTCATTGTGTTAAGAGCCTTTCCATCTGACCTAAGCTATGGAGAAGGCTGCCATAAAAAAAGCAGGTGACCAGCCATAAACAGGTGGAATCACTTTGTATCTATGTAATGGGGCTTTCAGCACAGGCCAGCGGCACCTCTACTAATATTTCAGTCAAATTCCAACTATCTCATAGGTCAGTTACCTAGATTCCTTTAACCTATTTGGGGAAATAATTGATGGTTCTATTAAAATACAGATCATTAAATGTGTCAATGTTCTACTAAACCTTAAATGGAAGCGTTTGGACTAAAATATTCCACAGCACAGACCAGACCAAAGTAGAAATGGAAATGACCAACCAGCCCCGTTCATATGTCACTGCACATACAATTCATGCAGGGACTGTGTAAAAATTGCAGACTCTGATTCAAGTCCTGGGGCAGGCCTGAGGCTCTGTATTTCCAACAAGCCTCCATCACTGAGCCAGCAACGGCACCTTGAGAAGAAGGGTCTAAAATCCATGCTTGTGTGGTGACAACTGCATATTGCAGAGTGGGTCCTGGGAAGTGTGACTGTCACTGAGCATGTATGTCTGTGTGCAGCAAGCACCTCATCACCATCCCCAATATAGTCAAAGGAGCATGGGTACCACAGCAAGTAAATAAGCTGGAATGATTATTGCACCCCAGGACCACTGCTCCCCAGATAGAGAAGTCTCAACATAATTGTTCCTCTCATAAATTCAGTTTCCTTTGACCAAATGTGGTCCAAAAATATTAAATGGAAGGTTCTGGAAATAGGCAATTCACAAGTTTTCATGCACATTTTCTGAGTAGCATAATGAAATCCCATGGTGTCCCACTCCATCCCACCCAAGACGCATGTCTGCACAGTACACACGATTCATCCCATGGCTGCCTAGTGGACATCTCAGGAATCGGGTTGGTAGCTTCTTTATTACATTCCTTGTATCCAAGTAACCTTATTTTACTTAACAATGACCCCAAAGTACAAGAGCTGCGATGGAAAGGAGGCCCTCACCTGGGCATAAACCTGGAAGGACAGACAAACCAAGGAACTGTGTGCAATGCTGCAGGGCACATAGGAAAAAGTGTAGTGTACACAGGGCCTGGAAATGGAGGTGGTGCCAGGCACCTGCTGGAATGTATCCCCCACAGATTAAGGAGAAACGACTGTGTTGTGGAATCCCTTTGAGAACAAAGAGAAAACCTACCTTAAAGCCTTCAGATGAATGAGTCACTGGCGGTGGAAGTCTACTGAATGGACCATATCATGCAACAAGCTCGGCATCAGAAGGCCACAGAGCCATTGGAACAGGCAAGCAGGTAGCCCAGGAGTTGGCGGTGTCCGCATTCCAGAGGCGCATGGAGCACACTCTGCTAGCCCCTCTCCTCTCCTTCATTTACTCCTATAAAACTTTTGATCTCAGCTCATCAAAAGGGTTATATCATTTCCTCAGTGGGGGGCCGCCCTGATCCATCTGCCTCTGTCCTCCCTCCACATCTGAGGTCTGACCCTGCCACAAATGATCCTCTACACCACGCCTTTCCTTCACCGCATATGCATAGCATCGCATATGCACATGTTTATTTGTGAGGACTTATTTTTGGTTTAATGTCTGCCTCATTCAGTAGACTATTAACTCCAAGAAAATAGAAACCACATCTCTTCCACTCACCACTAACACATAACACACAGCCTGGAATTTAACAGGGCTCAAAAAATATTTACTGAGGAGTGGAAGAAAGAGGGAGGAAAGGGGAAACAAGATTTCTGAGCCTAGTCTCCACTGATCCTAGGCAAAGAACTCCCTGCTGAATGCACACAAGTGTGTGTGTACTTTTACAGCAAAAGGGGCCTTGCTGTCTTCTGAATGTCTGAAAGGATTGTAGTCTCCTTCATATTAAGAACCACTAAGTCACATCACATCAAGTAGGAACATTTTAGTTGAGATGTAAAACAAAAAAGTCAGTTTCTTTCTTTAGAAATTTCTAAAGGGAAAAAAATTTGAAATTTCTATGCGGTCCTCCAAAGCAAAAAATAAAAAAGAGGAAATACTTTTTAGGATTAGAATTAAAGATTCCAGTTCCATGGCGAGCTCTATCTCCTCCAGCAAAGTCTGACGTCATCATGTTCTATCTCTAAAATTAATAGTGAAGAACAACAACAAAAAAACCATTTTGTTAGAGGAGGACCACCATTTTGAAATCTTTATTGTATTTCAATCAAAGACCTAGAGGATGACGCCGGGCGTGGTGGCGCACACTTGTAATCCCTGCACTTGGGAGGTGAAGACAGGAGGATTGCGCAGGTTTGAAACCAGCTTCCCTGGCTTTAGAGACCCCATATCCAAATAAAAATATAAAATCGGTCTGGGAGTGTAGCCCAGAAGTAGAAGGGTTTCCAGGAACCCAAGTACCACCAAATAAAATAAAAAATAAAATATAATAAAGACTCAAAGGATGAAATTAGTTTATTTAAAATTCAGCCACCATAAACCACAGCATATTACTTTCAATGTCTAAGCAGCAAATGTGGTTGAAAGAAAACTTTTTAGCAAATCCGTCAAAACAAAACTAAATCTCAGTCTATGAAACATTTGCAAAGTCTAAATGTTTTAGCTCAGTTAGAAAAGAGAAAACTTGAAGTCTGGGATGGGTGACCCAGAGAAACCAGACCAGGCCCTGGTGGTGATCCTCAAATCATGAGCTCGGGTCATATAGGTTTGGTTGCAGATCCTGGATCTGCCTCTTTCTTGCTGGTTACCTTGTGCAATCCAATAAACTCCTTTGAGCTCATTTGCTGGTTCACATGACAGGAACAACCTATCCCACCCAGAGCTTAACGAGCAATCAAAAATGGGCACCATTACTCCGTCCTATCCCCATCACTGTATTGTCCATTCTTGTTAACACTGTAAATTATTATTAGGCTTCACCCAGTTTCAGGCACTGAATACACGTCTTACCAATGATAGCCATTACTTCCTCTGTTTCCAAAGGCAGCAGACCCACTTTTTGAGAGTGACATAGGCCTCGTGTTTCAGTCAACATCTGATTTTCGTTTCTCCTAGAGTAAATATCGACCTCAGCTTTCCCGCAACTCATGTTTGCTATTCAGGTCAATAAATCCTCACAGTGGCCACAGAACTTCAGGTCAGGATCTGCTTACTATCTTTCTCCCCCTGGCTTTGATCACAGAGACAAAACGAAGACTCTAATTTCCTGGTTTCCTTTTCATATGGAAAAGCTTTCAGGATTTCCGAAAGGGGTTCTGGCTCATGTGCGTCCTACCTTACTGCTCACACGTGGGCCACTGGCTAGGAATACAACCAAGACTCTACCCTCTCGCCCTCACCCCTCTCTCCTTAAAACCCAAACGCTAGGTGAGACAGTAAAGAACAACTCTTTCATGTTAAAAGAATTATTAATTCCAGCTTTATCTCCGGATTTCCTTGCAAAGTATTTATTTCTCTACTATTTGTGCCTACTGACAAAACTCTTTAAAAGCCTAGAGCCCAAAAAAAGAAAACAGGTTTTTATATCCTGTTGGCTAGGCCTGGCTCCTAGCCCTGGGCCCCTCTATCCTGAGCCCAAGGGAGGCAGGAATCCAGGTGATCCTGCCTCCGCACAGGAGCGCTGGGTAGTTTCTCCCCATCACTGGGAAGGTCCTGGTAATTCATCTAAAGGTCACCAGCACAGTTCTCCACACTGGCCTGAGGGTAGCATCACTATAACCAGGAGAACAATGATTCTGAATTCTAATCCTCCTTGCAAATGAGGACGTAGTAAAACCAGTGTTCTTTTGCTTAAAAAAAAAAAGAAAAGAAAAGAAAAACAAAGGCATCAAAAGGTTGACTTCGGGACCTGCACTTCACCGCTCCAAGCAATTGCCACTTTGATCTAGGTGCTCGCTAGCTGAGCCCCTCGCCCTTACCCAGGGTCTCATTCTTGACTTGCATCTCACTTGGAGTCTGACTATACAGGGATGAAAGAAACATATGTCACATGGGTCCAATAAACATCTTTGCAAATACAAAGACTCCAAGAATTAAGTCCACTGGTCACCCCGCGAACCTGAATCGATTCTTCAGCCAGGATGCAGGTTCTCAAGACCATGTTTAGAACTTGTAAAAGTATAAATTTTCAAGCTTCTCCTTGGACCCACTGAATCAGTTCTGAGGGTCATTCTGATCCTTGATAAAGTTTGAGAATTATCAACTTAACAGAGAGAAAATATAATGGGTATAAAATCTATTTGAGAATAAATAAATGGTGAATCTGTGGTCTTGAGTTTTACTGAAGAGGAGCTCAGTATGATCTGCTCCCGGTGAATGGAGAAAGATGCATCACGGGCCCCCTTTGTGTCTGATGAGTGCTGGGGCATCAAGCTGCAATGACTTAGCATTCACCTTGCCTTCTGGATCCACAAACCTCGAACCTCCCCGTGGGCACCACACCTCACTGACCATTTTCCCATGGGCCGCCCATGCCAGGCTCTTGCTGGCCTCAGCTGTAGGGTGAGGTCTTCCACAGCTGGGCTCTTTCCCTTGGTTCTCTTCCCCAACACCCTCCTCCTCTGTTTGTCCAGCTAATCTCTTATGCTTTTGGTTCCAGCCTGGGAAGTCACCTCCTCCAGGAAGCTATCCACCTGGCAGGGTCTGAGTTCTCAGAGCACCCGGGACAGCCTCCATCAGAAAACATAACCCTTTGTTCATATATGAAGCTATCTACGTAACGTTGTGCACAGAGAGTGGTGGAGTGGGACCCACACGGAAACAACGAGTGCTGTGTGCATATATTTTAAGACTAATGTATGTAGAGTATCACTCTCAACCTCACTATGATATATAATTACAATGCACCATTAAAATAAAAAAATAGGCCAAATTGTATCTCAGAAAAACAAAACTTTATATGTGTGTGAAGACAGTCTGTGAGGTCATTATTGATCTTTTCTAAGTAGAATCTATGTTGTTTTGTCTCAGTTATCAATGTTAGAGTATGGGTCAATTTTAATTTTGGTACCATGTAGAAAATAGTTCCTCTTCATATCAGAAATAGGATTCTTTTAGCCGGGCGTGGTGGGCACGCTTGTCATCCCCGCGCTTGGGAGGCAGAGACAGGAGGATCGCGCTGGTTCGGAGCCAGCCTCGCTGGCTTAAGAGACCCTGTTTCCAAATTTAAAAAAATATATATATATATTGGGTCTGGAAGTGTAGCCCAGAGGTAGAAGGGCTTCCAGGAACCCCAGTACCACCACCACCAAAAAAAAAAAAAAGAAATAGGATTCTTTTGATATTTAGACAGAAACTTTAAAATTACAGATTTTGTAATATATATTTGATTATGTTCACAAAAGGTACTCAAAGTATGTTGATATTAACAATTTTTTCCAAAGAGGAAAAAAGAAATAAAATATTCCTCCTTACTGCCCCTCCCTAGGCACCCCTATTCTCACTCACTAGCCTGCCCTGCCGGCTCCCAGAGCCCACACCTCCTTGATTTCATTCATTGTCCTGTCTCCAGCACCTTGAACAGCTCCTGGTGTAATGATCTAATCAATCACTCGAGACAACAAAAGATTCCATGCACTTTCTTTTTGACAAGAGGTAATATATCCCTATTTAAAATTTATTACTAATTGATTGATCACCTCTGAGACATGAATAATTGGTGACTGACCTAGAAAAGAGGTGTGTGGGTACAAGAATATAATTTCTCAGCACTCTATTTCTCAATAAAATTCCTGACCTCCAAGTCTTATTTATTTATTTTTAAAGATATGCACACTTGTGACTATGTGAGCCCCAGCTGCTCCACAGCCCCGTCTGTGTATGAGCATTATGACAGCTTAGCATCCCCGCTGCTCCCCTGACTCGCCAAGTCAGAGGGGAAGTGAGACTAAACTGAGCTTTCCACGTAACCTGAGAACCATGTGGTGGAGCACCCAGGAATGCAGACGCCTCCCCCACTCACTTTTACAGGACCCATGGAATTTGATTTGGCCAACTTGATTGGGAAATGGACAGAGTCCCGGATGGCCACCGAGCCCAGTCCAGCCCCGAGCCCTGGCCAGCATCCCTGACATGTCCCACAGCATGGGGCCAACATGCCTTCTTTGAGAAGACAGTGATGCTGCCAGCATGCCAGCTGGTTTCACCAGATGCCGTGCCTGGCTGTGTGGTTTCACTGAGTCACGATGCTGGGCTCAAAAGGCACCAAATTCCCAACTGATCTGTACAGGGCCTGATGGAAACTGACCCACAAATGGCACCTCTGAGGACTCACTGACCCAGCTGTTGGATATCTTGATTTCCCAAGGACAAGTTGAAACCACAGGCCCAGGCCTGCCCTCGTGACCTTGCTGGCATCGCGGCCAGTGGCAGTGGACTCTTTGGCCATTTTGGCTGAAATTTACTACAGAAACTTCATTTAGATTCACGAGGGCCTCACAATGAAAAAGGATGGAAGTTCCGAGGGGTTAGATTCCTCGCTCATGACTACTGTCACTTATTCCTTAACTCGGTCCAGAGGATTTAAGTCAGCTTACAAAACTACATGCAGAATGAAATGAAATGTAGTGAATGAGGAAAACAGGAAAGGGAAAAATGAAACCAGGTTTGAGATTAATTTTCAAAATAAAATCCAGGTCTTGAAATCGTGTACACTTGATAAAAATGGGTCATAAACTTGGCCCCGATCTGCCTGATAACCACTGGAAAAAAAATAAAAAATAAAAAACTAGTCATAGCCTAAAGGTCCAGCACTTTCTCTTAAGAGAGAAACTCAGGTCGTCTTGGAGAACATTTTAGTGCTTAGTTTACAAACAATATTAGGCAACATTATCTAATGATGAGAAGGAATCTGTAGAAAAAGAGACAAGCTGACACAAACTCCAAATACCAAGTAAAGCTCAGACGCTTCCCCCATCAAGGGTCCCTTAGGAAGAACACGAGTTGATAACCCAGTATTGACCTTGAGTTACAATGTAAAGGTTAAATGACTCTCATATCACTACTTAAGGAAACAAAGGATATTGGCATCAAAGTGAAAAAAGTTAAAATGAAAAGTTAAAAATAAATTCTTTCTTTTCCTACACTCTTTGTTCTCCTAAGAAAAACAAAATCAAAGCACTTGAATTTCTCAACTTCACCCCTATAACACACTTTTGGGATAGACCCATTATTTTAAGTTCAGATCTGCATATTTCTCTTATAAAATTAATTATCCCTTCTGTACCTTCTCATCCAGTTCAACCCTATCAATTGAAGGACACATTTTAGAAATTTTTGTTCATTCCAAAGTGGTGTCTGTTTTTGTTTTGTTTTAGGAAAAAGAATCAATTTCTGAACAAGATAGGAAGAAGTTCTTCCAGATGGTCTAGAAATGACCATGTAAAATTTTAAAAAAAGCACTTCAAGTCCTAGCACCAGATGGCATAGGTCATTCTGAAGGCAAGCTCCCACACAGCAGGTTTATATTTCAGTGTAGGGAAATATTAATAAAAGCACTTGACTGAACTTGTGCTGTGCCAAGCCTGATGAGGACGTCAAGGGAAGTGCCTGACGGGTCCTTGCCACACACCCTGCCAGCGATGCGGGAGGCCCTTCATCATCCCCGTTTATAGGTGGGGCAGCCTTTGGGGCGACCTTGGGCAAGCTCACCTGCCCAATGGCAGGGGGCGGGGCTCAGAAGTGACCCAGGAAGTCTTGACCTTTTTTTATTTTGGTGGTGGTACTGGGGTTCCTGGAAACCCTTCTACCTCTGGGCTACACTCCCAGACCCATTTTATTTGGAAACAGGGTCTCTTAAGCCAACACAGCTGGCTTCGAACCTGCGCGATCCTCCTGTCTCTGCCTCCCAAGCACGGGGATTACAGCATGTGCCACCACACCCTGCTAAGCCTCGACAATTCTACCACACTCATTTGGTACCTAATTCTCCATCCCTTTCCAAAAGCAAGAGTAATGACTGTCTCTCTCTGGGCTTCAAAAAAAGATGCCTTTTCCAGCATAGGGACTGCCTCTACCTCCTCCCTCAGTGGACCTCCTCACCAGCTCTTCCCTCGGAGCTCCCAGCGAAGGTTCACCTAACTAGAAGCCACCACCCCAATGCCACCTGTGACATCTCCCTATTTCCCTCACTGTACTTCCACAATAGGGAATAGCCTCATTTCTCATTCAGAGCTACGAGTTCTCCAAAGGAAGAGCTTTGTCTCTCTTGTTCAGTCCCCAGTCACCACACCTACCACAGTACCTGGCGCACAGCTGACACTTAGTTGAAAGTTGGTTCCACAGTACCTGGCACATGGGCACTTAGTTGAAAGATGTATAAAAAAAAAAAAGAAGGGAATTAAATAGAAACTCCTCCTCTGAAGCTCATGGCAGAAGCAGGACATGTACAACCATGGCGGCTCTTGCCACATCCTCTGACAGAGAACCACACCAGAAATACCTGCCAGGCCACCTGCACAGGCTTGGTGGGGGCCGCAGAATGAGTCCCTTCTCCTCTGAGTGCCTCCACCAGCTCAAGAGGGAGATGATGGAGTGATGATGTCAGCTTCATCCTCACAGACACAGAGGGCTTTACACCCGTAAATAATGAAAAGCTAATGAAATTACACCATACTGCCTCCTGCTCACTGAGAGGTAATCAGGAAGTTCCCTCAGCAGTCAAGAGAGATGCTCTGAAATAATTAGTGTTTTACCTGCTATAAGGACACTCATTCAAGTCTGTGTTCACGAGGCCCATCTAATTGCATCGCAGAAGGCGATTTTCTGAGGAGAAACACGGCAGGATTCTAGAATGTTTATGCCTAAAATAAACTCGAAGATAAAATTATCAAATCAAATTGAAATTGTACTTAACCTTGAGTTAAGAAGGTTATGTGGCGAGGATTTAGCTTTGCCCCAACAGAGTTTGGCCTTTGCCTTAGACTGCTGAGAGGTGATCTCTAGAACCTTGCAATGTCTTGTTTCTCAGTGACAGGTTTGTGCCAAGGGCTTTGGTTAGTAGACAGTTTACCGATGGAATTTAGGAGGGGAGTTTGGGGCCACACAATAACAGATATAACCTCCAAAGAAATTGAAGACCAAAGACATTAGCACATTAAGGCCTCCAGGAAGGGCTGGAGACCAAAATTCAGATGCACAGGGCACATATGACTAAGTCACGATAAAAACTCTGGACACCAAGGCTTGGGTGAGCTTCCCTAGAGGGACAACCCAAGTGAATGCAGCGAAACATCAAGACAGAGCAGAGCAGGTCCCGTCCCCAGGGCAGGGAAGACGACAGCGGGAGCTTTGCTTTGGGGAAACTTCTTGGACTCCACCCTACACATCCCTTCTGATTTTAATCTGAGTTCTCATAAGTATGATGGCTTTTGATGAGTTCTGTGATAGATATGTGCGGTTTTCTTTGCCGCTTCTTCTTTAAAGAATAGTATTTGCTCTTCAGTATGAAAAATTAAACATGACAAGATTTAGACTTGGATAAGGTGATGTTCCAAGCATCTTCATATTTTTCGAAGTACTCATGTCTTTCTTTTTACTTTGGCTCCAAGAAAATTGGACTAACTGGGAATGAATGGCCTTTTGGAACGGAGCTCCATGCAGCTGGAAAATAAGTTAAGATCTTGCTCTTGGCCACTTTGATGGGTCCGACAGAGAAGACTCTTACCTGTGGCCAAAGTAGAGAAGAATGGATGAAAGGCTAAAAGGCAGCCACCCTCAGGCTTTGGGTCCAGCCTGGTACGAGGCTCAAGGACAATGACAAGGCAGAAGGAATGTGACTTCTCTGTAGGAAGTCTGCAGAGACTTTTGAGTCTCTGCGTGGTACCAGGGCAGAGGGCCAGTGGGTACTGGCCAGACTACCCAGTCAGAGGCAACCGCTATACCATAATAGGAATCTAATTGGAGTCCTAAGACCAACAGCCCAGAAAGGAGGATCTGTGCATCAAATACCACAAAAGATAACAATGTCAAATACTGGCCGAAGGCTAAAACTAGAGCTGAAAAATTCAGGTGGCTTGTGGGTAACTTGCGAGCAGGCAGAGGTGGACCCTGAGGTTCAGCGGTGGCCTCTTGCCTTCCATGGCAGTAGACTCAGGCAGCAGGATGTGCTCACAATTCTTGTGGTGTCAGAGATGGCCCAGAGGCTCTGCTCTCTCTGACCAGTCTATTTCTTGAAAAGATAGAGACATGTGCACACCTGACTGTAAGTGTGTAACTGAGCATGAGACCAAAGACCTATGATGGACCCAGAATTGAAGCCGGCAAGAGTCACAAGTAGATGGGAGAGGGTGCAGGTACGAGGCACATCCAGTGACAGTGCTGGGTGAGAAAAGACAGCCTCCATTCCCCAGGGAACCTAAAATCCGACCGTGGAGAAAGACTGCAACAGAGCAATGGAGTGTGTTTGCTAAATGATGACAAAAACAATCGGTGGAATTTAGAGACTAAAGAAAGCATACGATGGAAGCTGGCATCAAACTACATCCAAACTCTATCCATAGCTTAAATGGAGAAAACCACTGAGGCGGGAGAATGACAGGAATCCAGATGGAGAAATGTGGTTGGGTGCTTAAATAGAATGAAAGGAGCCTAGGACAGAAGGAGAGAAAGAGAGAGAAAAATAGAGACAGAGACAGAGACAGGGAGATCATTTGGCAGGGAAAGCATTTTGAACTTTCAAGCTGTACTTTCTATGGGCTGAAGTCTGGTAGGGAGAACAACCGGGTGTCTACATGCCACCTGGTGTCAGCATACCTTAATTACAGACTCAGGGTGACAACCCATCCTTGGCTGAAGGAAAAATAATAAAAGCCTATAATGTCATCCCGTTTGATTTAGGACTCTGGGCCTATTAGAAGTTCTCAACAAGTCATTAGAAAAAAGTGAATCAAAATGTTCCAAGAATGTTCTTTTTTGAAGTAAGAAAAATTGGCTTGATTTTAATTATAGAATAATAGTTTTATTATCACACATGGGCAGTCTGTACTTCTTGCCTGCGTCTCTCCTCTTGTTTTACAATGAATGATTAGTTTTCTTTGCAGGGAAACACAAAGAGGGCCATTGAAGGAAGCTGTGATCTTCCCCTGGAAGGAGCCCTGGCCGTCCTGAGGTCCCAGTGTCTCCAATACCACGGCCCCGTCTCCGTCCAATGTTCTCCTGTCTACCTCCCACCTCCTACCTCCCAGTACCTCAGTGGGAAAGGACACATCTGTGAATCCTCTGGCATGACTTCAATTTCTTCCAGCTGTAAAAACCACCGTATGGAAAGAAAAGAACATTTCCTAGACTGGGAATCCCCAGACGGTTTCCCAGCCCCAACAAGTGAGTAGAGTTTCCGCACTGGCGAATTCCAGCCCACTAGGCGAGGGCTGGAGGAGGACGGAGCTCCAAGCTTGCAGGATCTGGCTTTGATGCGCTTCTCCCACACTTTCCTGACTTCCTGAGCTGCAGTCCTGCCCTGACTCCAGAGTCCTGCTCTGCTGGCAGGTTGCACTCTTGAAACTGTGGCACCCGGGATGTGGGGCTGGGTTAGGGAAAGGCCCACTGCTGTGCTTTGTAGGCACAAGGAACAGAGCCTTTCCCCCGGGTTTGGCCCACACAGACCAGCCTCTTCCTGGGGGCAGCAGCAGGGAGGTGGGTTTGATGCTAGATGCTCGGGGTCTCAAGGAAGCCTCTGCCCTGGGGATGGGCTATTGCAGTACTGGGGACTGAACCCAGGGGTGCGCTACCATGAGCTTCATCCCCAGCTCTTTTTATATTCAAAGACAGGCTGGCCTCGAATTTGCAATCCTCCTGCCTCAGCTTCCCAAGTATCCAAGATTACTCAGTTGGCACTCAGGGGAGAAATGATCATGAAAAAGGACACATGGTCACCATCAAACGCTCTCTCCTCAGAGGATCCTACATGTGAGTCACATAAAATCCAGACCATTCCGCATGAATATATCCACAGTATACCACCCCTCCAGCTACCAGAGATGTAGCACAATGCACCAATAAAGAGTAATGCCAAAAATATTAGAAGGAATTATCTAATTTAAGGAAAGTCAATTAGCAAAGCTGAGACTTAACACGTGTCATCGACACAGTCAGCAATTCTGTGGGATCTGTTACTGAATTATTTTGCACCCAAGCACGTTAAATTGATTAATAAAAGTATATTCTTCTGATTATAAAAAACTTGATCATGAACCAAACTTTTATGCCAAATCAGTCAAGAGGATTCAAGCTGTGGATGAATAAAAAATTAGCAAAGTTTAGTCGGGGTGTAGTGGCGCACACATGTAATTCTAGTACTTGGGAGGCTGAGAGGGGAGGATAACAAGTTCGAAGCCAGCCTCAGCAACTTAGTGGGGCCCTCTGCAACTCAGGGAAACCCTGTTTCCCAATAAAAAATAAAATAGATCAGGGAGTGTAGCTCAGAGGCAGAAGACCCCTGGTTTCCTTCCCAAGAATCCTCTCCTACACACACACACATAATTAGCAAAGCTTAATAAGTTTCCCAAAGGAGAGAAAAAAAGTATTGACTAATATGCAGCCATTTCTTACTCGTTTACAAGGTGGTAATTTTTCAAGTATTTAGACAACAGGCCGCTTAGTATTAAAAATATTGGATTAGGTATAAGACTAACATAAAATAAGAGTTATAAACTCGAGACATTTCAAAAGTAAACTCTTAACTCAGAAGATTAGAATTATTATTTTGACCTTATAAAAAGCACTGTCTCATATTTATAACAGAATTTTCCCAGTGGAATATATCACGTGTTAAGGAAATTCAAAACAGAGAAACACTTGCTTCAGAGAAATACCTTCTCTCCTTTCCCACTGTTGCAAAACAGGGTGCTTGGAAGGTTGTATGCATGGTATACTACTTTATTCTTGGTTCTTCAAGAAAAATACATATGTTTTTTTGAAGAATGAAGGAAAAATAACAATAATCAGATTCCAATGCTGCTTTGTATATGACTTTTTAGGATATTAAAGTAACATTATTTAATTCTGTAAGGGCTCCAAAAATATGGTCCTGACCATATTTTCAGGTTTGTTTTAGAAATTTCACCAAGCAATGATTTAAAATACATAGGCAAAATGTAAAAAGAATAAGGCTGGGAACGCAGCTCAGTATAGAGTTTCCCTTGATCCAATCGCCAGTATAGCAAAACGGAAAAAGTAAAAATAAAATGGATTAATTGAAATACACAGGAAAATTAAATATTTGGGATGTCATGTGATTGCTTTTTTTAAATTGCTTTTTGGTTTTGCTACAAGACAAGTTGGTTTTTGTTTGTTTGTTTGTTTTTGTGGTACTGATAATTAAACCCAGGGACATTCTACCTCTGTGCTACACTCCCAGCTTTCTTTTTATTTTTTAATTTATTTATAATTTGCGGGTCTGGGGATGGGACCCAGGGACATTCGACCTCCGAGCTACAACCCCTGCCCTGTTTTTTATTCCTTTATTTTGAAACTGAGTCTCACTGAGTTGCAGAGAGCCTCACTAAGCAGCTGAGGCTGTCCGCGAACCACGATCCTCCGGTCTCAGCCTCCCAAATATTGGGATCATAGGTGTGTGCCATCATGCCCAGCTACAACAAGTTGTTTTAAGAGAAACAGTTAATTCCGAAATAATTTCAAGGCTTCATCAGTGAAAATCTATCAGATCATCTCCCCATGATGAGAACAGAAGATATCAACAATCAGAAAGGTAAATGGCTAGCAGAGGTTGGGGCATAGAATTCCCTCAAGAAAAGCCATAATAGAGGATGACAACACCCAGGTCCTAACACCATGCTGACTGGTCACTTCATACTGTTGTGCTAATGATGCGGGTCGGGGCTCTGGGACTCAGCTGGCCACGGGCTCACACAGTAAGGAAGCTGCAAAGTTGGAACTGGGTCCTGCTTGGCTTCACCCTGCCCATGGATCATTCCAGGTTCATTGCACCATGAAGTCTCCCTAGAAAACCTGAGAATCGGTCCTCCCCTCAAAAGAAAATTGCCTTTCTTTATGGCTCCTTATTTATTTTCTTCTCTTTCAAAATATGTGCTTGGAAGAAAGGCAAAAAACCCAAGATCTCCCCAAGCCTGGCCACCTCACTTCAGAATGTGGGAGACGCATCATCCTTGGGGCGGGAGTCAGCAGGAGAGTCTGGATTCTCCACCTCCCTTTCCACAGAATCCCTGGGCCACAAAAGCACGCTCAGGCACCGCACCATGCCAGTGATGGGCAGAGCCCAAGCCCACATCCCAGCCTCACAGCCTCCGTACACAAAGACTCCAAGAGCGTGCCTATGAGCTGCCCCCAACTGGGCACGGGAGCCCCTGACTCCACCAGCCATGTCCTCAGCGCTGCTGCAGCTGCTGCAGCAATTTCAAGGATAGAAAGAAAGGCCACTATTTGGCCATCACAGCATCCTGATTCTCTTTGTTTATGTACACTGAAGTCTCTTTTCATGACTTCAGCCAAGGCGCTCATCATATTCCTGCTGTAGTCCAGGGATCATAACACTAATTAAATCATCAAAGGCAAAAGAAATAGAAATTTGAGAAAAAGGACTAATCGCTACAAGTCTTCTCTCCAAGTTTTGTTTTCAACACAATCCTTTCAAATGGGATAAAAACCAAAGGTGTAGGTTGTTGGGGCCCTGGGAGAAACGCAACCTTTCCATCCTATTTTAAGCAGAGAAGAGCACAATCCAAATCTGCGATTAAAGTGGGAGAGCTTCCAAAAGAAGCCTGATTCTTGTTTATCATTTAATTAGTAGTAGTGGAAGAGATGATGGCTGCCAACAATTACAGAGTGTCTGCTATATGTAGGAACCGTGGGGAACACGTGCACTTATGTTCATTTAATTTCGCTGAATCTTAAGGGCAACTCTTTAAGGTACGTTCCTGTGTTATCCCCACTTTACAAATAGACTGACTGAGGCCAAGAGCTTAGGGAATTGCTCAGGGTTACACAGTCTGGCTGAGTTTTCAGGCCTGGAAGACCACAGAGATCATTTGTTTGTTTGTTTGTTCATTGGTACCAGAGATTTAACCCAGGTCCTTCCTACCTCCAACATATACCCTATCCTTGTTTTCTTTTCCTTTCATTTTTTTGTTTGTTTGTTTTTTGTTTTTTGTTTTGGTACTGGGGATGGAACCCAGGGGCATTCTACCTCCAAGCTACACCCCCTGCCCTTTTTTTTATTTTTTATTTTTTTGAAACAGGGTCTCACTGAATTGCAGGGTGCCTCACTAAGTAGCTGAGGCTGAATTTCAGGGTGCCTCACTAAGTAGCTGAGGCTGTCCCGTACTGCCAACCTCCTGTCTCAGCCTCCCAAATTCTGGGATTACAAGCGTACACCACAAATATCCGGTTTATTTTCTGCTTTTGAAACAGGGTCTTGCTAAGTTACTGAGGGTCTTACTAAGTGGCTGAGGCTATCTTCGCACCTGCAATTCTCCTGTGTACACCTGAGCTCCACTTCTCGGCCTCCCAAGTACAGGGGCACATTACCACACCCAGAGGTACATCACCACAGATATCTTAACTGCTATACTCTACTTCTTCTCATCAGACCTTCGAGCAAAGTTCATAAATTGCAAATGAAACCGGGTTTGTCCAGGAGCTTAACTCACTCAAAGTCTCACATTAAGATTTCTCAATTTCAGTAGAAAATGGGTGGGGCCAATCTAGGGGGTCAGCAAAGAAGGGAACCCGGAGAATTCAAATTATAAGAGCAAAATGGCTGTAAGGAGCTAAATGTGTGAGTAGGAGCCAAGCGGCTTGGCAGATGCAGCCATGTTCAGGGATTTGTGATGACAGGGACAGTCTTTTTTCCACCCTGCTTTTGAGCTGCCTTTATAGAACTTTATCTTTTATGTCCAAAGATCAAATAAAAAAAATCACATTTAACGAGAGCTGGGGGAAATAAACTGATGGCAATTAAAGAGTAAAAATAACCTCTCTGTGGTCACAGACCACAGGAGTTTCCTAATTTTAAGAGGCAGAGGCAAATCACTTAAACAAGGCCTTCTGGACTGTGTACGCCTCATGTTTCCCCCACGCCCACAGTGGTTAAAGTTATGGGCAGCCATAGCTCTTGAACCCATGGAATTATGTAGTAAATGGAAGTACAACCAGGCCAAGCTCATCAACTCACAAACGCAACCCTGGAGCACGGAAGTCAAATCCATTTCCTCTAGCCAGTTGCTTCGTGTGAAAGGGGTTCAAGCAGTCCTACTATCGATGAGGGTCCTTTCTCCAACCTCAAGCCCTATTTCCACTGTCCTCTGACTCTGCACAGGAGCTATCACAGTTGGACAAGACCCAAGGAATCCTCTCTCCACTTTCTTATTTCCCATGTGCAGATTGTGTCTGAACTAGACCATGAGACTGACCTGAACTCTTCCTCAGATCTAGAATAATGAAGCTCAGCAGGGCGTGGTGGCGCACGCTTGTAATCTCCACACTTGGGAGGTGGAGACAGGAGGATCGCGCAGGGTCGAAGCCAGCCATGCTGGCTTAAGAGACCCTGTTTCCAAATAAAAATATAAAAATAGGTCTGGGAGTATAGCCCGGAGGTAGAAGGGCTTCCAGGAACCCCAGTACCACCAAAAGAAAAAAAAAAAAAAAGAAGAATGAAGCTCACACAAATACCCAAGGATGACCACAGTGATCTGAGCTTGTTTCAGGAAATTACCTTTGCCCTATACTACTGTGGTTCAGGCCAGAATTTGGGGAGCCCTTCATAAGCCTAGAGTCCAGCTACCATCCTGGAAAAACCCTGAGATGTCACCAGATTCCCAATAACCCTATAGACACGCAAAAACACAGAATCTCTTAGAAATAGCCCTGGAATACTTCCTGGAATTTCCCAGCAGGGAATACAATGTGGGGCTGACTCAAGGTGAGATTAGCTATAGAGGAGAAAGAAGAGAGGATGTCTGCACCATGCTGTGGGGCCTGTAGTCAGTGCCAGGACACTCTGTTCCAGGGTCAAGTCTATCCTTGGTCTGTAGCCCAATCCCATCCCCAGAACACTGCACTTACCTATAGAAAGTAGCAAAGTCCACTGTCGAGTGGCAGGTCTGAAACTCCCAGGATTTTAGCTTCTGGCATTCTCGATGGGCTCGGAGCTTTACCTTTACAGTCCCCTGACACAGTTCGGGCACTGGTTTCCTCTGGGGTTTGTTGCAGAACTCATTGGATTCCACCCTCCAAGATTCAGCAAAATCATCCACATCAAACTTGAAATTTCCATCTCCACCAATTAAGTCATCGCGTTTATGGCCATTATAGTTGCCACAAAGACCACACAGCTTGCCCTTGAGATGAGGGGCAGCCATGACCTCCACAAAACTGTCTCCATCCCAGGATATTTCCAAACCTAGAGGAGAAAGAGACAGTAATCAGCCACTTCAGAATCTCCCAACAATCCTCAAATATACTTATCTTTACATATTGCATATGACTTTCATCCTCCAGAAAGGGGCAAAGAGCATCTGTCCAAGTTCTTGGTTACCTTTTAATCTTACCACATTACAGGTTGTATAAATTACCTAAGCCACTTACTTGTTGAGTTTAAGGTTTTTACATTGTAAAAATTTTTCCCTTATCATAACAATGTACATTTGGTTTGACCTATATAGATAACTACTCTTTGACCACTCTACTCCAAGGTTTAATATTCTTGTTCTTTTTTTAAGTACCTGCATTAGTCCAAATTGTGCCTTCATTTATCCAATTATTACAGTAATGTGAAAATGGAAAGATGATAAGTTATTTTACCTCTGATCTATACCCCCAGCCCTATTTTATTCTTTTATCTTGAAACAGGGTCTTGCTAAGTTGTGGAGGGCCTAAGTGCTGAGGCTGGCTATAAACCCACGATCCTCCTATCTGAGGCTCCAAAGTACTGAAATTACAAGTGTGCACCACCATGCCAGGCTAGATGATAACCTTTTTAATGTCATTTTTGTTCTATCCAAAAATTCCCCCATGTAAGTATTCCTTCAAATGCCAGAGAAAAGTTTTCCAAATAATCTGTGTTAATGAAAATATTAAAGTAATAAACATGTAGCTTCTGAATATATCCTCTTCAAAGGACAATACTTGTAAATGAAAACACTTGCTACCTCCTCACCCTCTAGTCATTTTGGAGATGTGGACCCTGACCAGTGCTTCCTGGAGTTGAGTTAATGAGCAACTCTTCTACTTTTCATCTCTGGAATGTTCGTGAACTTCAATATTTGAGACAGTGTTGGAAGCTACTGGGCCATAGACCAAAGTAGCTCACATGTATCCAAAGCTAAGCCAATGCTGCCTATTCCTCAAGGGAGAAGGCCATAGACCTCTCTTCGTTTGCTGAACTGCTGAAGGGGTGGTCTCAAAGGATACACAGAGTCTCCAGACACACTGGTCCCAGATTTCTAGGAACTACTTGAGCCAACAGGTCCTCTCAATGGTAGAATGTCTATGTCACAAGTAGGACAGCCAGGTTAGGTTGTTACACAGCACAGTTAAGTCTGATGATATGGTCAAGAAGAAACATTCTTAACTCCACTCTGCTGCTGTATACTAAGACACACTCCACAAAAGGGAAGTCTTTTGTCTCAAATACAAATAAATACAAGTAAATGACAAAATTTTTCTAGTTTTTTTTTATGGTTTAAGGGTGTGTTGGAAACTTTTCTTTTGTTTTCCTGGTAATCCCCTGGCAGTGCCTGAGCCCACCAGTAAATGGGTGAAGCATACACCAGTGGGTGCCAAAGAGCCACCTGTGGAATGGACAGCAGGGGCATCGGCAACAGGCCAATGTGCGTTTCTGCCCAGGGACTTCTCCTTAGTCCCTGCCACTGTCTCCTAAGAGAAGCAATCACAGGATAGTGTCTTTTTAACAGAAGGGTTGCTGCTCCCTCCTGAAGTTTTAAATCTTCCTCTCCTGGGTTTCTGACAAAGCCTATCCTGAGCAAAAGAAAATAAAATCTTTTCTCCTAAAAGGTTTTCTTTGTTTCTGTTCCTGAAAGATCAAGATTAAGCTGCTAAGCAAATGTTCAGAATTTGGGGAATGAGATGGCAACTGGACAGGAGAAAAAGAGGGAGAGAGGGAGAAGAAGGAGGAGGAGGTGAAGGAGAAGGAGGAGGAATAGGGACCTTGTTGGGATATGAAATTGGCATAAGACAACAACATCAGAGGGAGGGAGGGAGGGATGGCTGGCCCAGGGGTAAGATTCCCGAGCTAATATTTTCACTCTGAACACAGTTTGAGAGGAGACAAGGCTGTAGCCCACAGGGATTTCCCATGAGAAGACCATACAACTGCCATAAGACAGAGTTACTTTAGAGAAAGTTACTGGTAGAATAAACCAGTGATATAAAACTGGGTTTCTCAAGAAATCAACAGAAAGAGCCTGCCAAGGGGTTAGGCCGGTGCCTGGGCCAGCGGCCAGCATCGGAGCCTTCCGTGAGGCAAGGCCGCTACTGAGGCCTCTGAGGCCGGGATCGAAGCCTGCCGAGGGGTCAGGCCGATGCTGGGGCCACTGAGGCCGGGATCGGAGCCCGCTGAGGGGTTAGGCCAGTGTCGGGGCCAGCGAGACCAGAATTGGGGCCTCCCACGAGGCAAGGCCACTGCTTGAGCCAGCAAGGTCTGGATCGTACACAGGGTAACCAGACCACTACTAGGGCCATCAAGAGTGGGATCGGTACTTGCAACGCGGCATGCACAGAGAAATATCGCAGAAAATAAAAACCAGTTGCTTCCCCTAATCGGCAATAACTAGGAGGAAAGGGGCAACAGGAAGAGGTCGAGCTATAGAAAGGGCCCTATAGTGAAGCAACTAAGGTGACCAATCAGAGGGTATGGAATAGGGGAGGATGGAGCCTCTTTAAAAAGCAGGAGGTACATAAACAAATGTGTCAAAGTTAATCACCAAATAAGCATGGGATCGAGGAGGAGGAGGGAATGGGATGGGGGCTGGATGAGGGCTAATTGTATGATGTGTGCTTGTATATCCTCTCAAGTCTTGTATTCCAATGTGATATTACAATGCACCAATAAAAAATTAAAAAAAAATAAATCAACAGAAAGACCCAAAAGAAAATCACTGTATGGTAAAGAAACAGGAACATTCATAGTCTAAAGCAATTGATGGAAAAGATTGAAAGAACAGACCGGGTTCAGAAAAGCAATTAAATAGATTTGGAAAAAGAACAAAGACAATCATTGGAAAGCATCTCTTGGAATAATGTGATTAATAGAACAAAATAATGGGACCAGGTACGTGAAGAAAGCGCACACTCCTACCCACACACTGGACTGGCCTCCCACATGGATCTGTGAGCATGTGGCGGTAACTCTCACAACCCCAACTTCTGTATAAAACCATTTCTATTTATTCAAACCCATCACCTAACACATTATCTGGCACACAGTATGTTCTCAATGAATTAACACTCGTGATGCTAACGAACTGGATCTGCGAAGCCAAAGCGAATGTGAGTTCCATGCTAGTTAAATGGCGAAACAGCCATTATGAAAGAAAGAAAGCAAACAGTGAAATGATCTGTGGTGCGCTCTCTCAGGTAGAGAACAAACTTGACCTCACGATCCTGTAGCTGGGCAACTACTCAACAAGAGGAATGAGGAGAGAAAATCAATTCCATACAGAATCTAACTTTTAAAGCAGATCCCAAAGATTTTCCATGTTGCAAAATTTTCCAAACTACAAATCTCTTTCCTAGACAGCAGGCAAATACTGCTCTTCCAAGTGCCATGAATAGTTGAGAATTTACACCCAAAGGAGCTCCGACATCATCGCTGACGATGCTATAATACATTTGAGACTTTGGGTAAACAAGTTCGTGGGGATTCGATTCGCAGTGGACAGCCAATTGCTGTGTCCTTTCTTCACAATGGCCTGGTGGTCCACACATGCTTGGAAAGATGCGAACCCACTGTGTTTTAAGCAAACTCTTTTCAAAACCTGTGCCATCTCATTTATAAATTATGGTCCCCAAAGCAAGAGAATAATTCATAATTCACTCCCTTTCATCCTCCTTCTTTGTTATTATTTCACAGGCCAATGCTAGCTAGGTTTCATACTGGGGAAGAGATGACTGATTTTACTTCAGATGCTTTTTTTTATATCTCTATCATTTACATATGTGCTTGCATGAATATTTTTATCCTCTACAAAAGTAAAAATCCATGAAAACTAGATTACAGTCATGAAAGACCAAAAAAAAATCTAATAAGTTGTAATTGAGGGAACTGCTCTTCCAAATGATAGTTTAACTAGGCATCTTATAAGAGGAAAACATCATGGAAGTGTTTGAGGAGCTGGGGACAGTCCTTTCTGCAGCTGGGATGAGTTTCCCAATTCTCCGCATGGGAAATTGGGTAGAAATAACTGGCAGAGTCAGAAGGCTAAAGCTGAAGCATGTGTCCCATCTGGGGATGTGAGCAGCAGCCACATTCCTTCCACTTTAGGAAGGACCTTCCAATTTTCCCTTCCCGCCCGTGAATGATTTACCAACTTCTTCCTCACCCCTCAAATGTATGACCCGGCCCCAGCCAGGGGCAGCTTTGGTTGTTGTTGTTGCCTGCACAGTTGTTCTTTCAATTTGTGGCTGCCCTTTGTTTTACTCTTTTGATTATTAATGCATGAAAGGGAGAGGAGGGAGAACTCTGTAGACATACCATAGTAATGTGTAAAAACTGATGGTTTCTCTGATCAGATTTTATCCCAAAGGGGTGTTGGGTATAGGATATATTCTCTGTGTTCAACAACCACAAAGCTCTACCAAAAATAAAATAAAAAGCCATGTTCCCGTTGCATTCAAGTGTTCGGGTAGACCTGATATAACTCTTACAGGTTGATGAGGTGAACAGATGACAGAAAGGAATTCTATCTTTAAATTAGTCAAGTGCCAAGAGTTGGGGCAGAGCATACTGACGGGGGATGGACAATGTGCAATCTATCTAGGTAAGCAGTTATAGCCTAATTCCACACACAAGGTACCGCCACCCATGCTCCTCTGTCGGATGATTCCACCTTGAAGTACTGAGTCCATAAATTATAGGGGCAAAGAGCCACGGCATCCCCCATCCACCAGCTTCAGGCTTGGTTTAGACTGCCGTTTTGCAGGCCATGAACACCCCATGCTCTGGGAGCCCCCCTGCTTTGGTGGTCACCTTCGAGTGCATGAGCTTATGAGATTACAAGCAAATCTACCGAGGCAGAACTTTCAAATGAAATACGATGATATTTTAAACAGATGATCGATAGGGATAAAAAGAAAAGAACCCTACGTGGTAGTTTAAATTGAAATGGCCAGGCCAGGGTGGAAACACTACGATCTGGAAATCAAGTGACTTCATTCAAAGCAGAAACGCAGAATAAATTGAGTGGGCGGAGGAATCCAGTTCTTTTCTAGGAAGCACAAGGCTGGTGTGATCTGTGTGCTACAGAAAACTGGTGTTAAGGATGCCGTAAAACTTACTTGCTTTGTGGAAACATGGATGGAAAAATAAAAGAAATTGTAAAACTGACTTCAAGGCCTAGAATAGCTAAGTTTGCTAACCTAATTATGGTATTTATGACCTATTATTATTTTCTTAGCAGCCTCATCCTTTTGCTCATTTTTACGACATGGAATCCTTAGGAAAAGCAACTTATTCCATAAAGTTTTGCCAGCTGAGCATGGAACAGTATCGAACCTCGTAGGCTGTTAGTAATCTTCAAGTACCCAGGATTCCTTCGAGAACTGGACTGCAGCTGACTAATAATTTCCGTATCAGTAGAATCCATTGTGTTCGGCTGGCTTGCAAAAAGATAGGCAAGGTGCTTCTAATTGGTGCTGTGCAACAACGGGTCAACTTGTGCGTATTTTACAGGGAGTCAGGAAAGTGTTTCAAAGAATGAGCGGAGGCCTACATCTGCACAGCGGCAAGTCTTTTGGGTTCGACAAGAGCAGGTGTCTGAATTTTCTGAGCAGGACTAATCCCTCTAAAGTTGAGTGAGTAGAGCTCTTCACATCTGCATAGTGAAGAATGGGAATTTTTCTTTTACTGATTGTTCCAATACATTAATACTTAGCATCGTCTCACTGAAACGATAATATACTCGCTAACTAAAAGCTCCCTGGGCTTTGCTTTGGCTTCTTGCCTTTGTTTAGCTAAGCTGTCATGCCATAGGCTCAGATCAATTTATCAAAGTATATTTTGGCTTGAATTGAAACAATTACCAGGGTCCTGAAGGTAGTGTAGCCACAGCCTCTACAGACCCTCAAAAGTGCCTGCTCTGTGAAATAGTTCTCTTTTAGATCTATATTCTATTAAAACAAAATAAAAAAACCTGGAACTTGATGATTTTATACTGTTCAATTCTCATCTATAAGAAAGCAAAAGTATGTTGATTTCCTTAAAGTATCATTCTTAAAAAAAAAATAGAGTATACAAGGAGAAAAGGTGATACAATACCAACTACTAAAGGTGGCTTGCAAGGAACGCGCGCGATGTAGTGAAATGTGTATGTGAGCCGGGATTCCTTCTCTGGGCTTGATCATCAGGAACTGAATTCTGTTTCTAAGGTGGGTGTTATGGACTGCTAGTGTGAGCATCTTGGCTTACGGGGGACGTCCCTTGGAGTGGAATGGGGTCCAGGGGAAATAAAGCCAGAGAGATGGCCTCAGCCTCAGCTGCACGTGCCCACAGCCGAGCTGTGGTATGAGTTCAGAGCAAGCCTCCTACTGCCTTCTAGCAGGAGACCATGGGCTAGGCCACGGACTCGGTGAGACTCCTCCCCACTGTCAAGAGTGGACAGGACTGCTGGCCACATGTGGTCCCGGTCACCCACTCCCATCTGCACACCCACACGGGGTAGCCTCATTCTCCCTAGCATAGGCCTATGGGGCAGGGTAGGCCACCCGCGGGCCCAGTGAGAATCCCAAGGCGCTCTTCCGATGGGGGCATTTATGTTTCCTTTGACACTGGCACTGAGCTGTTTACTTTGAGGATCCTCCCCTCTCATTTGGACAGACAGAGGCTAACAAGAAAACCCTTTCTCACAGATGTGAAACTGTTAGATAGAACTGGCTGAGCTGAGAGCCACTGACAATTCCAAGCTGGACATCAGTGGCCTAAAATAGCCAGAGAACTTGAGTGGGGTTATGTGAATGAGAAGGAAGAGGTTCTGGACGTCAGAATATTGCAAGACTGGCATCCAACTGCTAGGCTCCACGTGGTGCAAACGTGTCCAGGGGATTCCACCACACCTTGGGGACGCGCACTTGGGACTCTTCTGTGCCTCAGGTCCCCTTCAGGAAGCAGAAGGAGCGCGCTAACCGCCCCGGCTGATGGCGCTGGAGAGGCAGATAAGGGGGAGGCGCGGAAGGCCGTGCTTCTGGGAGCCCACCTGCTTTGGTGGTCACTTTCAGCAGGTACCCGTCCAGGTCGATGTGGAAGTGGGGCGCGCGGCAGGGCAGCGCGATGCGCGAGCCGTTCCAGCGCACGGTGAGGTGCTGCTGGAGGCTGACCGTGCTCTCGCCCAACACCAGCTCCACCGACTTGGTCCAGGAGAAGGAGCGGGTTCTGCGGGCGTCGTTCTTCACCAGCACCTGAAAGGGCGAGGCGGGGGAGGAGCAGTCTTTCGTCAAAACGTACTGACAGGTCCCCTGAAAGTTAAATGTCCGTCCGTCAAAAGTGTTGTAGTGGGGATCTCCGAATACCGTGCAAACGCCAGGTTCTGCGGATGAGTGAGAGATAAAAGCAGGGTCACAACCAAGGGAAGAAACGAAAGAGAAATCAGGTCCCCGCAGAAAACCTGCAAGGGACACCTGCGCGGCCTTCACGGAGGGGCACGAGGGGAAATGAACTTAAAAAGCAGGCAAACCCGGGGTTGCTTTTAAAGTTTGCTTCATGGAGTACTGCTTGTGCTTTGGTATTTAAGAGTTATTTATAAACATGTCTTAATTGTAAGATGTCTTCACTTCGCTAACTCTGCTGTCTGTCAATGATGAAACTAAGAGCTCACCTTCCTTCATAATTCACATAAACAATGACAAATTACCCACATTCATAAGTGCAGCGAAGTGAATGACACCACACCTAAACATTCGTATGAGTTCCACTTAATTTAAAAAGTTTAAAGTTTGGTGAACTGAATAATACTCAGAGTTCAGAAAAAAATAATGTGTTACTCCATTCAAAGGAAAAAGATACAGAACTGACAAGCAGACCCACATGTAATAGCGTCGAGAAACAAGTTGCTGACAATTTAGTGTTTACGGATTGTCTTTCTATGTTTTCTAGAAATACAAGTTTCTTGTAGTTTGAACTTAGTACTAAAACCTAAAGTTGGATAAAAAAAAATAAATTATAGAATTCATCCTTCAGAACCTTTAAGAAATTCCAATGAATTCGTTACTCTGAAATATCATTTCTTCAAATAGGAGTCTAAAGTAAAGCTTTGCACTTTAGGGCATCTCAACAATTGTAGCACAAAATTAAATATTATTTCTTTCTTAATACAAAACATGGCATTAGTTTGTTCTCTGGGTAAAGATATTTTATCTGTTTCCAAAAAGGCACTAACAACTAAGAAATGACAAACTTGGAGAAATTAGCCCAAACGATGAAAGCACTGCAATAAAAAGGAGTATTTTCCAGTCAACACCAGAATAATAATCCAGTCGAGAATATGAAACTGTCATATGAGCAACTGCCTTGACATCTAGGTGGAGGACCGATTCCAGACAGAGACAGGATACGCCAACTGATCCGAGAGGACCAATGGGATCCAGCGCAAACATTTGCTTTTACTTTCCAAGGTGTTTGGAGAGTAATGTTTTACGTTATGATACATTATGTCATTCCATATGCCAATTTCATGCGACTCCATACAAATCATACATTTTTAGAATGTGTTAAATTATCTCTCTTAGTTTTCCTTGTCAATATTTGATAGAGACTCAAAAAAGAAAGTGATAATTTGGGATGTGTAGGAGAGTTTCAATGAACAAATCTGTTAAAGGACAGAGATGTCAGGACTTGGGGGAGGAAGATGGAAGGATTTAATTGGGTTCTGCAGTAATGTTGGAATTCAACCTTCTTTTCTCTTCCTTTCTTTATTCTTCTCTTGCTCATTTTTCCCTGTGGCCCCAGTTTTACCATGTTTGTGGCTTCGCAGTGTATGTAGCCCCCACCCCCCTAATTCCATATCTCCCCCAGGATGCCCCATTAACCTCCCCACAGTTCATTTCCCATGGATCACTTCTCCGACACATGCCCCTCATAGTCTGACAGATGGACTCTCTCCCCGGCATGAGCGTTGCCTCTTCACTCACCGGGTGCAAGGAGCCCTTTGAGACACCCACCTGGCAGTGGGAGAATGAGAATTACAAGTTCACCCTCCCATGTGCCACAGAAGGATTGTATCTGAACCTGACTACTGAAATTTAAGGCAGGGTTCTTAACTACACCTACTTGGCAAGAAAGTCCAGACCAATCCAGGTTTTTGAACTTTGTGCTCAAAATAATGAACCTCAGCTTGGGAGAGGCTGAAATTATAGTCCTAACGGTACAGGGAAGGCTCACACCTGCTGCCCACATCCCACCGTGGCACCAGGGACGGCCGTAGCTCCTCTGAATGTCTTGGCTGTCACCAATGAAGACATCTGTGGGGGAAAATCTACCACCTCCCCTAGCCGTCTTCCACGTGTCTACTGATGATGGGAAACTGGGTGTTTAAATTGTCATCTAACTAAACAACTTCCCAAGAACTTTGAAGTCGATCTATAAAATCAACTATGATCTAGAGTCTGGAAAAGATGGTGAATGCTCATAACTGAGGAAATGCTACATTATTCTGTCTTTGGATAATCTGTGTTTTTTTTTTTAAGATAAGGTCTCTTTACGTTGTTCAGGCTGGTCTTGAACTCTTGACTCTTTGCCTCACTTTCCCAAGTAGCTGGGATTGCAGATGCTTGCCATTATGCTCAGCTTTGTGTATGATAATCCTAACTATCTTCAAGTAAACACACACACACACACACACACACACACACCCCAAAATTAGAGACAGTGGTTATTTCTTAATGGCAGGACCATGAATGACACTTGTTTTCTCTTTTCTTTCTTCCTATGTTTTTCTGATTTTGTTGCTATTTGGTTTGGTTTGGTTTGGTTGTTAACAGTCAAAATGTGGGTACTTGTACACAAAGCCAATTATGTGACAAGCAAATTATCAGAGAAGCAACAGAAACTCCTGCCCTGCGGTGCCCCAGGGACACCACAGCTTGTTCATAGCTGGGCGGGAGGCATGAGGGACATCCGGAGCAGGGGAGAGAGAAATTGTGTGTGAACAGGGCTGTCAGGAGAGATATTTTTCAAGAGTCCCTAACTCATGGAAGAGAAGGCTTTGGAAAGCTGGGTGATTTTTCTGTGTGACAGCAATACAGAAGAGGCCAACAAAACTTCATGCCTAGGAGGATGCCTGAGAATTATGTGTTACATTTGGGTACATTTGTATCATTAGCTAAAATAATGTTGAAACCTTGGCCCCTTTTCTTGGCACCTCCAAGTCCCCATGCCACATCCTGCAGGAGCTGAGAGCACATATGCTGGAGAATGTCTGAAAGTGAGACTCTCGGGGTTACAGAAATCTGCCTCCCGGAGAAGAAGGTCCAGAGGACACTTAGGGGACAAGAATGAACAGTGCAGCCTCCCAGCAGACCCGGTGAAATGAGCTGCAGGCAACTGTCCTGATGTCCAGTCATGCTCTTCTGGAAAGCTTGGCCCATCAGTTAGAGGGATGGAGGAGCCAAAAATGTAGAAACAGACTATCAAGAAACTAGTCTGGGTTCAGTGCGCCTACACCAGAGGATGCAGAGAAAACCACGACTTTCTCCCTGTGTTTCAGTCTTTTTTCTTTCACTTTTTCTTTCTTTTTTGCAGTACTGTGGACAGAAACCAGGGGCTATATCCCAGCCCTATTTTTTTTTATATTTCATAATAAACCCTGAGTTGCAAAGGGCCTCACTAAGTAGCTGAGGCTGTCCTCGAACCATGATCCTCCTGTCTCAGCCTCCCGGATGCTGGGATTACCAGTGTGCGCCACCACACCCAGCTATTTCACAGTCTTGAAGGAAATCATTCTATCTCGTTTTGGTTTGGGTTGGTTTTCAGCATATGTATACAAATGCATAGAGAGAGAGGAGAAAAGACTGCTAGTGTATATACATCAAAATATTAAGAGGATAGCCGGGCGTGGTGGCGCACGCTTGTAATCCCCGCGCTTGGGAGGCGGAGACAGGAGGATCGCGCAGGTTCGAAGCCAGCCGTGCTGGCGTAAGAGACCCTGTTTCAAAAATATAAAATAGGTCTGGGAGTGTAGCCCGGAGGAAGAAGGGCTTCCAGGAACCCCAGTACCACCAAAAAAAAAAAAAAAATATTAAGAGGATGTTTATTTTTCTCAGGTAATAGAATTGTGTTGGCATTTCTTTTCATTTTTCTTATTTATGTGTATTAATTACCCTTACATTTAATTTTTTACAGTGAATATGTATACTCTTTAAATAAGAATAATGGCTTTAAAAAGTTGATTAAGACCTATAATTTTGATGTTTCACACTTTAATAAGGTTGCTGCCTCTGGAAACACAGTTTCAATGATTTTCTCTTAACTGAGCCAGGTGTGTTTGTTTCTACCATAGGCACTTTATTTATTTATTTATTTATTTATTTATTTATTTATTTATTTTGCAGTACTAGATATAAAACCCAGGAGCATTCTACCTCCAAGCTACACCCCCAGCCTTATTTTGTATTCTTTATTTTGATATTTTGGTTTCACTACGTTCCAGAGGGCCTCACTAAGAAGCTGAGGTTGACCATGAACCTGAGATCCTCCTGTCTCAGCTTTCCAAGAACTGGGATCACAAGCACGGGCCACCACTACCAGCTTCTACCATAGATATATTTATTCTAATGAAATGCCTTTCCTCTGAAAGTGGTCATTAATCTCAAAAGAGCCATCAAAGAAAACTAAGGGAAAGTTATACAACCCCATTACAAAGAAGAAAATAAGAGAAACTGAGCAGACATAGCCTCCCTTCCCCAAACACAACGAAATAGAAACAGAAAAACCTAAAGTATCATTCATATTACTGTCACCCAAAAATAACCACTATTTGCAACTCTGGGCTCATGTGTGTGCATTTGTACATTTATTTTAAGATAGTTAAGATGATCTGTACATGAACTTTTATTTTCTATTTTTCATTTACCATATCCTAAGATTTACACAATCATTAAAATATATTTTGCTTTGAAAATATAGAAGGGAACTTTCATCCTCAGCCCATTATTTGCTGGAGAGAGGAAAGTGTTCAGCTCTCCCGCCACACAGCCACACGGATCAGTTATTTACAGATTGGTGTTTGTTTGTTGTTGTTATTGTTTTGTTTTGCGATATTGGGGATTGAAACTCTGATCTACACTCTCAGCCCTTTGTTTTTTTAATTTTGAAACAGCGTCTCACTAAGTTATGCACACTGGCCTCAAACCTGATATCCTCTTGTCTTAGCCTCCCAAGTATGGGGATTACAGGCATGCACCACCAAGCCCAGCTTCTAGATTAGAGCTGTAACTACAAGGAAACCTATCAAATAAACATGGCTTTAAATATCTCTCGATACAAACTGCACAAAAACAGGGAAAGAGGCTCCATGACATAGTCCTACTATGTCACGTAGGACTCCTGGAAGCCATGGGAGGACAAGGATCATTGTGTTGCCAAGTCTAGGTTAATAAGCAGGAGAACTGAGCGTGGTGCGCACACTTGTAATCCCACCATTTGGGAGGCTGAGACTGGAGGATCGGGGTTCGTGAACAGCCTCAGCTACTTAGTGAGGTCCTTTGCAACTCAGTGAGGCCCTGTTTCAAAATAAAGAATAAAAAATAGGGCTGGGGGTGTAGCTCGGAGGTAGAATGCCTCCGGGTTCCATCCCCAGTACCAAAAGAGAGAGAGAGAGAGAGAGAGAGAGAGAGAGAGAGAGAGAGAGAGAGAGAAGAAGAAGAAGAAGAAGAAGAAGAAGAAGAAGAAGAAGAAGAAGAAGAAGAAGAAGAAGAAGAAGAACAGGAGGAGGAGGAGGAGGAGGAGGAGGAGGAGGAGGAACCTGGGATAGAAACACTGCCGTGATGTAAGCCCGTATGCTGTTTGTCAAGGTCTCCCCCGCACAGTGCACCTTAAGTAGAAAGAGGCTATGGTGTGACCCAGAAGGACCTGGAACTCCCTGCAGAAGCTCTGGCCGTGCACAGGTTACCAGCCACAGGGTAACTGAGATCCAGAAGATTCTCTACCAGATGGCATCTGGACACCCAGAAGACTTAATATTCTTAATATTCATCCAATTTGAGTGTGTCTTTGGGCAGATGGGAAGCAGGGAACGTGGTATGGGTCTCTGTCTACCTATCTGTAATCTACCAAAAATGGCAACTGATGGCATAGGAAGCACTGATTTTTTTTTAAACTTTCACAGCTATTTCATTTACCATATAAACATTTTCACATATTTCCATAAACCTATCAACCCACCAACTTTAAACAAAAGAGCAAACAAAGGAAAAACTAACTTCAAAGATCTAATCTAAAAGGAACCCAGAGCCAGGTATGGTGGCACATGCTTGTAATATCAGTACTTAGGAGGCTAAGATAGGAAGACCCAGGTTCAAGGCCAGCCTCAGCAACTTAGTGAGATTCTGTTTCAAAATAATTTTTTTAAAAGGGCTGGAAGTATAGCTCAGAATGCCCCTGAATCCAATCCCCAGTACCAATAAATAAATAGATAAATAAATAAATAAATAGATAAATAAACCCAAAAGCACCTTCCAGAATGCTGAAAACTCACAAGGTGTTATATAAACTTGTCCTAGAACATACATTTTTGCCACTCCCACCATCCCAACTGATTTTAAAACATCTTTTTTTTTTCTTTTGGTACTGAGGATTGAACCCAGGAGTACTTTACCACTGAACTACATCCCCAGGCCTTTTTAATGTCTTACTTATTTATCCTTACCAAGAATTGAACCCAGTGGTACTTTACCACTGAGCTACCTCTCCGTTCCTTTTAAAATTTTATTTTGAGACAGCTTCTTACTAAGTTGCCCAGGCTGGCCTCAAACATGGGATCCTCCAGCCTCACTCCTGAGTAGCTGGCACTACAGGCATGCACCTCTGCACCAGCTTACTGTATCTCTTCTCTTTATCAACTAAGACAAGTATATGCCTGAGCTAAAACGATGGGTTTCACATCTCTAAACTAACCTAGCATCATCCCAGAATTAAATCCTTTTTCAAGCTTTGCAGACACTGAGCAAATTCGAAGAGAGTCTTGTTCAAGTCCTGTTTTTGCCGTTTCCTGGCTGTACAGTCATGCACAAATTGCCTATATGACCTCTGGTTGTTCACTATTAACATGGACCTACTGAAAAATATTTTGTAGGGTCATTGAAAAGCTGCCAAGAATATAACAGAAGCCCAGAGAGAAGTCATTATTAGTGTATTACCACAAATGTCATGCAAATACAGCAAACAGATATCAACTCTAGCTAAAATAAGGGTGAATACGACTGTAGTGGACATATAAAGGGTAGATTTGTTAAAAATACAATATCAGTTGAGTTAATTTAGAAAAAACAAATAAAATGTATATTAAGGACTAGAACCAAGTTAGCCTTCAAAGCCAAAAGAAGAATTTCAGTAAGTCCTAGACCTATAGCTTGGACAATAAGAGCCGGAGCCTGAGTTGACCAGAGCGGAGAGCTGCTTCAGGAATAGTGAGACACTTCTTTTGTCTAAATAAATTGGCCTGAGATTTACTGCCAGCCTGAAAAGCTTAAATATATTCCAAAGAATGAACATGCCTTGACGTCTTTCCTCTGAAACATCAATTCTGCCTGTTGCACTGCCAAAATAAGTAGAAATTTAAAAAGTTCTGCAGCTCAAATGAGTTTGGGAGGTACCCGATACTCCATCACCCTCCCAAAAGTTTACCATGTCCATTGGCATGGACAGGGCTCCGAGGATTCTGCAGCAGGGAAACATGTTTAAGTGTTCTTGACCTAGCATTCCCCTAACGTATTTAATCACAGGACCTTGTTTTGAAAATATTACTCATTCTGTGCCTCATCTCTAGTGTTTTATAAAACAGACTTTGGGAAACTCCGCAACTGCGAAAGGAGCTGATGTGGGTTCTTGTGAGAGCCAAGTTTGGTTCTGAGAGTGCTCTGCGAAGGGGCTGAGGAGAGGAGAAGAAAGTTAGCTGAAGCAACGGGAAGAGGGTCTGGCTGCCATAGGAATGAGAGGGAAATTATTTATTAGAAAAACAACACAAAGAGACAATCAACCCGACCTGATGACTGATTAGCAACACGGGAAAGAAATGCCAGAACTATGAGAAATTGCCGCAGGGCTCAGAACCTGTGCAGCTGGGGTAAAGCGGATGCCAGAATTCAGTCAATGGACAGGGGCTGGAAACAGCCATTAACTCTGCTGTCCAACTCCCAGCTCAGACAACTTGATGATTCAAAGGAAGCAACGGTTAATAAAACTCCAAGGCCATACTTTTCAAGAAGTCTGTGTTCCCCCAAAAGATTAGAAGTTGTAACCTACCATATTTTGCATATATGAAGAAGGAACAAACGTCAAGAACCTCAAAGTACAGACAAATGTGAAGCCAGCCTGAGAAAAGCACTCCCAACATGGGGCCATGGAAATGGGCTGTTCATACGCACAGAATGAAGGGCAAAGCAGAAAAGGAGAGTAGATCCACCTACTGGGGAGAGATGCGGCTGGGCCTGGCAGTACTCAACTAAGATCTCAGTACTTGGGAGGCCAGCACAGGAAGATCACAGGTTCGAGGCCAGTGTCAGCAACTTGGCGAGAGAGACCTTGTTTCAAAATAAAAATTAAAATAGGGCTGGCTGTGTAGCTCAGAGGTAGAATTGTCCTGGGTTCAATCCTCAGAACCAGACAGAAGAGAGAGAGAGAGAGAGAGAGAGAGGAAGAAGGAAGAAGAGGAGGAGGAGGAGGAGGAGGAGGAGGAGGAGAGGAGAAAGTCAGCACAGAAGAGGATGCAAAGGTTGCTGATGGAGAAAGAGACAGTGAAGACATTAAAAAAAAAAAAAAACAAGAGCACATATAAATTTGAATCTCATGGCAAAGAGAAACAGAGTGCAACCACCAGAGACTACAGAGGTTAAAATGACCTCAAAAATGTAAGTTTTGTTTCTTTCTTTTTTTCTTTTCTTTCTTTCTTTCTTTCTTTCTTTCTTTCTTTCTTTTTCTTTCTTTTTTTTTTTTTTTTTTGCAGTACTGGGGATGGATCCCAAAGGCATTGTACCTCTGAGCTACACCCCAGCCCTATTTTTTAGTGTTTTTATTTTTATTTATTTTTATTTATTTATTTATTTATTTATTTATTTATTTATTTATTTATTTGTGTGGGGGGGGTCTGGGGATGGAATCCAGGGGCATTTGACCTCCAAGCCACACCCCCTGCCCTATTTTTATCCTTTATTTTGAAACAGGGTCTCACTGAGTTGCAGAGGGCCTCACTAAGTAGCTGAGGCTGTCCTCGAACCGTGATCCTCTGGTCTCCGCCTCCTGAGTGCTGGGATTACAAGCATGTGCCACCACGCCTGGCTAGTTCTATTTCTCTTTAAGGTAAGCAAATGCAACTGCTTTTAAGTAGAAGCCCCTACTCATATATGAAAGAAGGAAATCGGAAAATCTCACATGTTTTTGGAGGCAAACCTATAAAATGATAAAGTCAAGAGAGAACACAGAACAGCACCTTAGTTAGCGTTTGGGCTTCTGGTCTTGAGAACCAGGATGTTCATGGACCTCAGATCACTCATTTGCAAGATGGGGAAGAGGTCACTTCTACTTCTCAGGATTGTTGTGAAAACCAAATGACAGAATACAGAGATGACTTTTATCAAAATGCCCGATGGGGCCAACCTTCGCTCTATCACTGCTAGTAATGAGAACGACTTTAGTGGCTGCAGATGTCGTGATTTTTGTTGATCTTATTTTCTCAGAGGAGATGTGACCCCAGAGAGAATAAATCTGCCTTGGCATTGTACACAGCAATGAGTGATTGATTACACTGGGTTTTCCGCTAAGTACGGTTTTCAGTTGCACGGTGCGCAGCTTGGGTTGTTTGTTTGTCTTGTTATTTAGCTGTGTTTCAGGTGGCTGTCACTAAGGAAGCTTGGTCACAAGTGCCCTCTGTCACCATAGCACACTCGCATTTTGCCCAAGATTCAAGATGGCAGCTTGACTAAAATACACCAGATGTCTAATTTATATATTGCTTTGTATGTAACATGTATTCTTTGAAAAGTAGGTAAGAAAGTAACATTTCATGAAATGATTTAATATGAAAACAACTTTCCCAAGAATAATCCATGGAGGCCTACAGACCCAATATTGGATTAAGAGTTTTAAAAAAAATAAAAACTTGAGTCCTTGTTTTAGGTCTTCTAGTTAGTATTCCCGTGAGCCTGGATTCTCCTCACCCAAGAAGTAGGAGAGCTGATCTCAGAGTTCCATGACACTAGAATGGTCATGGGCTTGAAGGTAGCTTGGAGATCAGCTTTGCTCTTCCTCATTCCTGGTGGAAATTGTACTTAGAGAACTTTCAGATTTAAAACTAAATCTCTTTCTCTCCATCCTCTCTCTCTCTCTCTCTCTCTCTCTCTCTCTCTCTCTCTCTCTCTCTCTCTCTCTCTGCATATATATATATATATGCACATATATATATGTATATGTATATGTATATGTATATGTATATATGTAGGATACTGGGGCTTAAACTCAGGGGTGTTCTACCTCTGGCTATAGTGTTCTACATCTGAACTATACCTTCAGCCCTATTTTATTTTTTATTTTGAAACAAGGACTTGCTAAGTTACCATGCACCCTTGGCCTCAAACCTAAAAGCTTCCTGTCTCAGCATTCTAAGTACTGGCATTTCAGGTATGTGCCACCATGCCCGGCTTCAAACCATATATATTTTAATATTGTAAGTAAGAGAGTTTGGGGAGGTCTTCACTTGCCCCTGAAAATACCTCTCAGCTCTGAGTTGCCGGGGTGGGGACACCTGGAGCCATGAGCAGGCATGCAAAGCCAAGCAGTCTGATTTGTTAGTGGACTCAGGGCAGCGCCCCAGCGGGCTATCACACCTGGGCCCACAGGCGGAGGTGCCACCGGGCAGGCGATCACACCTGGGCGATCACACAGACCAAGGTGCCACCGGGCAGGCGATCACACCTGGGCGATCACACAGACCAAGGTGCCACCAGGGCAAAGAAGCCCAACACTGGAGTCTCCATTTCTTTCAGGGTGGGGTGGAGGGAGGAAACGTTGTCACACTGGAAACTTCTCTTTCTCATAGTCTTTTCTTTTCTTTTGGTACTGGGGTTGAACCCAGTAGAGTTCTATCTCCAAGTTAATAACCCAAACCCTTTTATTTATTTATTTTTATTTTAAAACAGGGTCTTACTGAGAGCCTTGCTAAGTTGCCGAGGCTGGCCTTAAACCTGCAATATTCCTATCTCAGTCTCCCAAGTACCTGGATAACAGGTGTGTGCCACCATGCCTGGCTGGAAACTCTTTTTTTTTTTTCCTAGTACTGGAGATAGAACCCAGGAGCATTCTACCTTTGAGCTACACCCCCAGCAGGTCTATTTTTTTATTTTTATTATTTATTTTGAAACAGAGTCTCAATGAGTTGCAAAGACCCTCACTAAGTAGTAGCTGAGGCTGTCCTTGAACCATGATCCTCCTGTCTTATCCTCCCCTTGCTGGGATCGCAAGCATGCGCCACCATCCCCAACTGAAAGTCCTTTTAATGTCTTTCTCCAATCTTTTCTGAGTTATAAAACCCTCCGAAGTCTCTCTTCCCCTTCTTAACTACAAGTAGTTATCAAACCGTCAAGTGACAGGGCAGGCTACGGAAGTCACTAGAGCGCTCGCTCTCAGCGCTGATAGCATTACTTGGTCACAAGACAGCTATTAGAAAGAAACAAAATAAAATGGGACAACTCAAGACAGTGCTTAGACACGCAGCAGATGCTAAGTAAGTTTAGCTGTTGCTGCTGCTATTGCTATTATTACTCTCGTGTTAGACGAGGAGGAGGAAGATGGCTAACTAACAGCATAAGTACTGCACGCTTATCAAGTGCTAACTCAGCGCGCCACCTATAAGGATGCTGGCATTCCGTAAAGGGTACCGTCTAGTGTGCCCTGGACAAACTGACGATAGGGGGATAAAAAAATAACTCGCCAAAGTTATCCCCCTCCTCCTTCAACTTTGCACCCATTTATGGTAATAAAAAAAATGAACAGATTCCCTTTCTGTGCTGTTCTAATATATCCTTAGAAAACAAAGAGCCAACCGATTTCCTCACGCCCTCCTCCGAAGCTGCTTCTCCGTGTGTGGGATCCCCTGGCCTCCGCGCCAGGCACATTCGGGTTCCTTTGCCACCCCGGTGCGCTGCTGGTCTGGGAGCAGAGTCAAACCCGACTCCAGACACTTCAGCAGAAACTTCAGTGGCCACTTAGCTTAACACCTCCTTGGCAGGGCTAAAGTCAACACCACAAATTCTTATTCTACAAGCATCCTGAGCTCTGGTTTCAAATTGCCTTGCTTTCCTGAGTTAAGGCCAGACTCTGGGGGCTAAGGGACCTGGAGTTGCTTCCAGTCTCCCAGGCCAGAAACTTTGCTCAAACACAGAATCACTAATTTGCGGAACCTCTGTCGGTAAAGATTTCTCATAAAATAAAATAGGCCCTAAGGTCATTGTTTAATTATGTTTTTTTTTCAAAGAAATAAATGAAATTTATTGTTGTTATTTCCCCTCCTACAGCTCCCCTGTTTAATTGAAGATACCTGCAAGCATCCCAGGGGCTTAAGTGAGACCTGCCAAAACTAGTGAGGGCAAATTCCAGCTGCTGAGACGGATGCAGGCTGCAGGCCGAGGGCCCTATCCAAGGAGCGCTGCAGGCAGGAGCACCGAGCCGCACACAGATGGACTAACCCTTGGGAGGTTTAAAAAGTCACCTGGCAACTGCCAGCCTCCTTGCGCCCGTAGTTGCCGAAATTTGATATTTCCTGTTATGTGTGGGATGAGCAGCTGAGGTTATTTCAATAAAATGCACATCTATGCTCAGTGTACCCTGCTGCCTAGGGTTACATAACCTGGAAGCTCCTTGCTGGTTGGGATCCTAAAGGCCAGGTCAAAGGGAGCTGCAGATACAGCTTGAGAGCAGTGAGCCCTGGGGCTGGCCATCCACATCGGCGCTGCCTCTGGCCACCTCTGGGCTTGGAGCTGATTAAGAGATTAAATTCTCTCAAGTAATCAATCTCTTGGTCTCTCTCTCCCTCCCTTCTTCCCTCCCTCCCTTAACACAACCACCCAGGCACACCTCGCCTATCAGGGAAAACGTTGACACTAAGTATTATTTTCAAGTCTGAAAACATTCCGCTAGCAAACGATTTATCTGATCAAGGTCTCTGTGGGGTGGTTAGGTCAAGATTCCACCTACTATTTGCCAACACACAGTAAAATAACGTTTCATATAAACCAAATGCTACCAGCACAGCAAAGTGGCCCTCCTGGCAACTGACTCAGGGTCGCAGAACCCTCAGCAAAGCCAGAGTTGCTCTGGGCTGTAGCCTCAGACCTTGGCAGGAAACTGCATTTGCCAAAAGCTTTATAAAGTTTGTTTAGCTCACTTTGAATATTTTATTTTAAAGAAATCATCCAAACTGAGTAATTCTTTTCTGTTGGGAAGGGAAGAAGAGGATAAGTCCCAATTAACTTAAAAACAGCAATGATTTTTATACTTTTTTCAGGTCTGATTTTAAAGGACTTTTTTTTTTTTAATTCCCAATGTCACTAGACTCCTGATTGCCCCACTGGATCAACCCTACAAAGACTGCCCTACAGAATACAAGTTTTGTGTCTCCCTACTGCTTCTTATCCGCAGAACTGTAAATTACTATTATCACTGGCTACCACAAAGAGAGACTTAAGAAATGTTCTACACATTTACAAGTTTCCTCTTTGCTACTGACTCCCTTCAGAGAGTTGAAAGAGCCCTCCCCAAACTAGCAAGTCTAAGGTGAACCCAGGGAAGAAGAAATTCCATAGGAGTTTAGAAATACCATGCACTGCTGTCACCACTGGAAATAACCCAACATACGTTGAACTAGCATAGATGACCAAAGGAGACCTTAGCGTATTTGACCTCTGTAATCAGTCTATTACATCTTTGTGTGTATATGTTCTTCCTCCCCCCTAAAAAAAAAAGAATTGAAAGGAGATTACAGTCATGCACACTGAAAACTTCAAAACACTTAAGAATGGACATATATGGTAAAGTCGGAAGTAAGCTGATTACTCGAAAACTGCCTGCTATTATAGGTAAGCTGCAAATTTCTTTCTGCTTTCCTAGCAATGAGAGCAAGGACCGCAAGCAACTTTTAATCAGTCATGTTAGAGTTATGTCTCTGTAATTATTTGTAGGGCTAGGGAATTAAAATCCAAAAATATTCAAATAAACTCAGAGGGCTTCTGGTCTTTCACATTTTATGGTAGCCCGACAACTTCACCTCACTCATCAGTAGGCAACGAGGGTAAATTATTGCTATTAGTCCCATGGGGATTTACTTCTGCGTTCACCCAAGATGTTGCCACTTTTGGGGTATCTGTGGTTCTCAAGCAAGGGCAATTTTACCCCCAGGGAATATCTGGCCATAGATAGAGACATTTTTTTTTTTTTTTTGGTGGTACTGGGGTTCCTGGAAGCCCTTCTTCCTCCGGGCTACACTCCCAGACCTATTTTATATTTTTTGAAACAGGGTCTCTTACGCCAGCGCGGCTGGCTTCGAACCTGTGCGATCCTCCTGTCTCCGCCTCCCAAGCGCGGGGATTACAAGCGTGTGCCACCACGCCCGGCAATAGAGACATTTTGAATTGTCACAATCTTTCAGGCGTTGGGGTTTTACTGATATTTAGAGATACTGATAAATAACCTGCAATCCACAGGATAGCCCCATGCCAATGCAATCCATCACTGCTGTCAATAAGATTGAGGTTGAAAACCCTGGACTAACTAAAGAAGTGTGTGTGTGTGTGTGTGTGTGTGTGTGTGTGTGTGTGTGTGTGTGTGAATTTGGATTTCAATAAAATATAGATCATTTTCCAGGTGTAGAAATCACTGGTCTTAGTTTGTAGTTTTGCCCTTGATTTCTCTACTAGAAAAACCCATACATCAGAAAAGCTTTTGTAGCTGACATAGGAGGGGAAAAAATGAATTCAAACGTTTGTTCCAGATCCTGGATATAATGACAAAGGAATTTCAAAGTAGGAGGTCTTTAGGTCATAGTTATAAAACAGAAGAGTAAGTCTACCTGAATGTGTTGTGAAAAGCTGGGCGTCGCTTAAAAAAAAAAAAAAAAAAAAAACTGGAAGCCATCCCATCTCTTAACTGAATCTGAACAATGAGCCTCGCCAAATAGAATGTGTTTTACAGCAACGGAGGAGCACTGCTGGACAGCAAGAGAGAGTAAGCAGATGGAAAGAACACCAAAGGAAATTGAGACATCGCCATCTGATGATATCATTCGGATTTGGACAGAGAGCCGCGTGCCTGAGCGCCTCCAGCTCTGGCCCGCTGGATGCAGGTGCAGCCGGCCCCCTCTCCGCCCCCAGCGCCCCTCCAGCTGGGTGGCTTTGTCCTTTGCAGTTGTCTCTCTTGGTGATGGAAGGTGTGGACTCATCCTGGTGTCCCACACAACACAGCACTTAATGTGACAGGCTACAGACTGGGTTTTACTTTATCATAATGCTTCTACCCTTCTTCTCTTTCCTTCCTGATGTCACCAGGTTTCCAGAAATGGAAAAGATGCTCGTGATGGTTAAACTAATAGTGAAACTCTGCTCTTCTCTCCGCTGTCTCAGAAATCACGTTTTTGATCCATGCAACATAAAATCTGATCATTCAAGATTTCGGCTACTCCTGTAAAAGGTCACCGCATGTTTTTATGAAGCTAATGAGCAGTGGTCCTGCATGATGATGTGACTGGCAAATGTCATGTGTCTGTGTTCAGTGAAAGGGTGAACTAAGAACTATCAAGGGTTCCTACGAGTTCTTTGCTTCAACTAAGAGAAATGCAAATATCTCAGTGGATGTGGATACAGAGAAAAACTTCATCACCATCAACTCGAGGCTGCTCGTCCAGAAAGGAATTGAGCTGAAGGAGGCCTGTGAGCCATCTGCAAGCAGAATTTCCTCAGAGGGTCTCTGGGAAGGCAATTAAATGTAATCGCTTATACACATGCTTTCAAATCAACTGATGTGTTAATCCTAGCGAAGAATTCTTCCTGCATTAATTTCTGAAGTCAGACTTCACTGGCCTCCTTTGAGTTATTTTTATGTATTTCATTGTCTTCCAAGGAAATTTCTCTTACTAAATCTATAATTTATTTGTTGTTAATTCAGCCAGGACTTTTATCTGCTGTCCAATTGTCTCATAGCTGTCTCTTAAAATAGTAATATAGAGATAGGATAATAGATGATAACGTATTATAATAATGTATCATAGAAATTATTTATTAATATATCTATGCATCAGATATTAATATATGACCTATATATATGACCCTACATATCTGTTGTCCAAAAGCACTAACAAATAAAAATAAAGAAAACCAGGATGACTCTTAGCAATATAAACTCTAATTTTAAATAAATGGGCTATAAATGGGCTAAAGTTAGAGCCGTGTGTAAATGTATGCCTCTGCCATCTTGTACTCCATTCAGATGTATGATCACAATGCACCAATGAAAAAATTTAAAATATTTTTCACATGGTCCCATGTGAAATCTGGTACCAACTGCCATGAAAATTCACTTCTATAAGCCCAACTGCTCATAAGATACTTTCTAATAAATTTTCTGGTTTTGTTAATCCTGCTTATCATACATGGAAACTAATTTGAAAGGCATTACTAATACCCTTCTTTCAATGAAATATTTCCCAAAGCTATCTCAAGCCCACATGAATTTGAGGACTAAAATGGCAATTTGCTAATAGACGGAGGCATAGAGAGGCTATGTGTGGGGCCGATAGGAAGCGTGTGACCGTGCTCTGTCCCTGGATTAGTAGTGCCATCTCCAGCAGCTCTTAAAATAGGCCATGTTTAGATAGAACCTTCAAGACCTCAGTTAAAAATAACAGGACTGCAAACCCCTAGGCAGCCCAGTGACCTCCTGTGATCTCTTTGCCAACAGCGACCGTGGGTGTGCCCAGGTGAAGTGGTGAAGAGCCGGGGCTGGGAGTGAGGGAAGAGGAACTGCAGCTGTCGGGCTTTATACTGAAGAAGGAAAATCCCTCGCAGATTATGTAAGTTTGGTTTTACTGGATATCGTTATCTTAGCCGCTAGGACTGCAAATGCTATTAGTAGTTAAAATGTGTGTTACGTTATCTGGTCCTTTTTAAAACCTCAGCAGACCATTTATCTTCTTGATCGCTCACAGCATCAAGTTCTGATGGAAAGGCCCACATCGGTCTCAATTGTGCCTCTGTGAGAGGAATTACAATTGATGTAAAATGTCTGGAGGGAGAGGGAATGACCCCATCCCGTACCTCCAGAATTAAAATGTGCAGAAAACTCATGCCACTATTTTTCTCACTGTATCATGAAATTGCCAAACAAATATCAATAGCACATTTTGAAAGGAATGAACTTACTTTCGGTGCAAATAGGACAGCATCCTTTTCTGTTGAGAATTTTACCCTAACAAGAAAAAAAAAAAAAAAAAAGGTTAATGCTAAGAAACAGGGTCTGCTGAGGACAAATTTCTTTTTTAAATATAATACCAGACTAAGCCAGTGAAATCGGTCCAAGCAATATTTGAACTCCATGCTTAGACGTTGACGATGAGGGGGAGAATAAAGTTTCAAGTATCAGATTCTAAGGCCAGGCAAAGTCCTCCAGAAAGCTTTCCCGTTCTATCTTCAGAGAAACGGGACACCTAAAGCACTCATTGGTGTGAGTTTTCTCACATGAAGGGAATTTTCACTGATATCCAAGTCAACCACTCTGGAGACCAAGTGTACAGGGGAAAGCAGGAATCGCCTGTCAACCCGTCAGTCCACTCATGGCCTTCTCTCTGTCTTGGCCAGATGGAAAAGCCCAAACAATAATTATGATCCAAGAGCAGAATTCATCGGTCCTATAGATAAGGGTGTGCTAGACATCAAATTCAGCCAGGTTTCTTCTTTCGAAAAGTGACATGTTATCCATGTTGAGTCACTGTTACACAGTCAGTGAAGCCGTGAGTGCTGGGATGTTGAGTAATTTTCCATTCCCTTTCTGGAATACAGAGCAGTGCTCTACATTACCTGTCTTTCGTCAGTTTTTAAATACATGACATTTAAAGGAGAAAGCATATTCTCAGGACCCATATCAGAAAACGGCACCGCCTTATCTCTGACTCAGTGGTTAATCACAGAGAAATGTGCAAGAGATTGACACTTAGAATTTTCTCTATAACAAACACCCTCCTAGATATTTTATTGATGTTGCCTAACAGTAGTTTGGTTACAAGGATTTAAGCAGTTAATACTTGTAACACGCTAAGGTTTTATGAATATTAGAGATTGTTATTATAGCTATTAAGATGCTCAAGAAACGTTTGAGTTGTGTATTTTTCATAGATGAAGAGATTGGTGTCATGCAACATAAGGTTGGTAGAAACCAATATTAAATCTAATTTTGTGTAGCCCAAAGGGCCATTCTCTTTCCAGTGCAGATATTTACCCTCCGTAGTTCTTTATCTTTAAGACAATTTAGTATCTGCTCTGCACTGGACAGTGCTACGAATTCTGCAGACTTAATCTCATTTAAGCTTCACAGCAACATCCCAGTGCAGACGACATTACTCCATGCGTACAGGAACTAAGGACAAAGAGGCTGAGGAGGTTTCCCAAGACCCACACGAGGACACACAGTCCACACACTGCCTGTTCACTGCTGGCCAGTTATGCCAAGCGCAGGTTTTGGTACTTCAAAAACAAACAATTACACCGACTTTAAAAATGCTGGCTAATTATCCAAGAACCAGACCCCATTCACATCCATGTTTTGCACCCAGACCTAAAACAGTACTTTAAAGGCTACGATAACTTTAATGAGACATCAAATCTGGTTTCATTCAGCCACCGCATGGTTTGAGGGCATCACAGCATATATTCATTACCTAGAGCTTTGTAATCTAGTTCTACCTGGCATACAGGTCTCCTTTGATTTCTCATGAGTAAAAGCCATGGAAGACAAAGCCAAAGGAGATGAGCTCGAGCCCGCTGAGTGGTATCCTCAAGGACAGAAGGAGGCTCTCTATCCCAGTGGACAGAGCTGGCTAAAGCCAAATCCCTGAGCAATCAACCTGATTCCCGACATTCGCACATCACAGAAACTGCCATCCCCTCTATGGAAAATAAAAGCAGTGCCGGTCACATCACTAACATTGGGTGGGAAATAAGTCAAGTGCAGGCGGCGGGATCTGAGGAGCTGGGGTGTGTGAGCAGCTGTGAGTTCTGGGTGCAGCACATGCCCATCTGCAATGACATTAGTGCTCTGGCCACAGAGGAATTCTGCGCCATCATATGTATTGGGGATGCTGAGATGATGGTGTGATGACAACCAGAGAACCAGAGGTGGTCCCTACTGGGCCCTCAGAGCCTCCGATACTTCTTCACTCCGGGGGAGTGTTTAGTGAGCGCAGAATCCAGCAGCACACGCATACACACACGCACACGCACACACACACACACACACACACACACACACACACACACACATACACACATAAACCTGGAAAATGAGATGAGTGGATATTAGAAAGAGCACTTAGTTTTCACAAAAACTCTAAAGGAGCATTTAATATTCTGCCCATTTCTTCCAATTTAAAAATCAAGGCTCACATGGTTCATGGCCACAAATCTATTTAAGTTTTGGGACAGAGATTTTTTTTCTTTACCTTTTTTTTTCCTTTTTTATACTTTCGTTGGTGTGTGGTAATTACATGTCATAGCAAGGTTCGAGCAGATGGCACTTGGCTTGTTTTCCTCTTAATCTCAGCTCTCTGCCCCACCTCTGGTTCATATTAGAGATCAGTAGTGATACTGTCATATTGGAGCATAGCATTATTTGAATTGTTTCCCTCCCTTCTCTTTTTCCCCTCCCCACTGTCTCCACCCCTCTCCTCATGCACGTGGGATCACGGTGTAGTCTTCTGTTTATGGCTTCCTTCACTTAACATAGCGTCTGTCAGATTCATCCCGTTGTGGATAGCACTGGATCATTCTTTTCATTAATGTGTAGCATACTGTTTTTAATCTGTTATAATTTATCATTTCATCCCAGTTTTACAGACATTTAGACTATAAGAAATAAAGTTGCCATGAAAATAAAAGGGAGATAAAATGTTGTATGACAGTCAGAAAGGATGAAGAGGATATTCTCCTCCTTCTTCTTCTCTTTCTCCTTATTCTTCTTCTTCCCAGCAGAGGAGGAAAGGAGCGTTTTTAAAATGCTCTTAATGATAGAGCTAAGCTGCCTTCCAAAGACCTCCTGCTGGCCTCCGAGAAGGGAAAGTGTGAACAGGCGGATCCGCGGGAAAGATGCCAACAGAACAGAAAGGTGGTCCCCAGCCCGAGGAGGGAGCCCAGCAAGGCACGGAGGGGTGGACTGGGGAAGGCCTTCACTTAAAGGCACGGATGTGCCTGGCCATGAATGTGGTCCACTAAGAAGGAACCCTAATGAGATGCCGGTGACAAAAACAGCGTTGACCTCCCTGCGGCAAAGGACAACGAAAACCATCAGCCCTGCCACAAGTGGCAGAACTCAAGCGAAGCTGGAAACTCCACCGCGGCCTGCTGAGGCTAGTTACTCGAGCCACCAGCTTGGCACCGCATCCTGTTTTTGTCTTGTAGAATAAGGAAGCCCATTATTACTAACATGTGCTTCAAGAGTTCATTAGCAGCGAGGTTCCCCAAGGACTGGCATAAATGATGTGATCCCACTTTTCCCAATGAATATTTATAAGCAGTCCATGTTCAAGTCTACTTATTGTAGCTCGCTTGCTCTCTCTCTCTCTCTCTCTCTCTCTCTCTCTCTCTCTCTTTTATGGGAGGTTTTCAGTTTTATGTCTGAGGCTTTTTAAGGCAAGACTAATTAGGGTTTTTTTTCCTTTTTCTCTCCCCCTTTATTCAGTTGTGCAACAGCAACAGCTGTTGTTTTCTTGTGCCTCATTTGGCACTCAAGTAAAAACAGCAACTTTTTGTTTATAATAATAACAGATGTGAATAAGATTAAGGGCTGTCTATAACAGAGAAGAGAAGACATGTCCTGAATATATGGATGTGTTATTTTTCATTCGCTGGAAGGTATTGAATAGGTTTGACATTTTCTTCAAATGCACAAAACCTTGAAAGGCTTCAAGTTGTGGAGGTGAATTCAATGAAGCTCAGGCTTTAGAAGATAATGGTTGCTTTATTTGACACGCTGGACTATGGGTGTTTGAAAAGAGATATTTCCATAAAGACGCTATTTGCATCTGGGTTACAATGAAGGCTAGAGTCAGGGAGAGAAAATTTCAGCAAGGGCCTGGGCTGCTGCTAGGCAGGAGGAGCCCCTTGGAGGATTTATTAATAAACAACCACATATTACTGTGGCTATGAGAAGAAAGCTGTGATCTGAGAAGGAAGAGAATGGGGGAAGGAGGCAAAAGATGGTTATGATGTTAAACAGAAAACCCAGAAAAGAAAAACACAGGAGCAGACGTAGCCAGAGTTGGAGAGATTTTTGAAAAGAGCTGGAAGAAGGCATTAAGAAGTAGGAGAGTTGGGACAAAACCAAGACAAGAGGTATCTTCATACACAGCTAGACTCGGATGAAACTGGAAAAAAAGAAAAGGGCCAAGCTTTGCAAGGGGCATTTGAATATTCTGAACTGTGAAAACTTCAGGAGATCTGGATTCTGTGTTCTGAAGATGACATGCAACCATGCCACGCACAGGGGCTTCTGCAAGCTCGTCCAGACATACCTGTGGGCAGCTGCTGATGGGGACGCACTGCTTTTTACGGCACTCCGTCCTGCCTTCCGTGCAAGCACAGATGGTGCAGTTGACAGAGGACCACATCTCCCCGTCCTGCAGGACAGAGCGCACAATTCTGTTATCAGCCAAGGGCTGCAGGAGCTAAGGCCACCGACTGTGACCTTCACAGAGGAAATCTTGTCTTGTACGTAGTCAGGAACACCAGCCTTCAGATAAATGACTCTGTATCTACCTTCATTAATCAGGTAAAGGTTAGGGAGGGTGTGTGTGTGTGTGTGTGTGTGTGTGTGTGTGTGTGTGTGTATTCTCCCTCCAAGGTGTAAGAAGATTTCTGGTGTGTCTAAATAAGTCATATTTTCCTCTTGCTTTGGATGCACTGTACAGTTTTACCCTGGGAAACAACTAAGTATGGATTTTCATAGATGGTGAAATAATAAAAACTAAATTTGGATTTTCATAGGTGGTGAAATAATAAAAACTAAATTTTCCTCTTTTTAATAGAACTAAAATGTTGAATTTATCACAGGCACCAGTAGCGAATTGAGATGTCCAGAGGTGATTAGCTGACTCCCAGGTGTACTACAGTCACAGACCGCACTCTACATGAAAGAACAATGGTTAATTCACATGACTCCCGGGGCCAGGCAGATTCCTGATCAGCGGTCAGCAAGTCACTTGAAAATTCAGAGGACACAGGAGTCAGCCAAGGCTACGCAGAGCCTGTCGCTGCCTGGCTGCCACTCTCCTCCAGGAGGGCAGAGCTTCTTTAGGACACATTTCCTAGCGTAGGCCCCTACTCAGTTAGAAAGAGCTACTAGAGGAATTTATCTGGCTCACTGTATTTATTCTCTGCAATTTCCAAAAGCTCAGCCAGAATAAGACAGGCAGATATGTGCAATCCACCCTTGTGGGTCAAAAAACAAAAACACACAGACGAGACAGTTGGGCCTAAATAAATAAAACAGGATTCCTTCCTGATCTTGTTGATCCAGAAAAACAAGTTCACCTGGAACATCCTCACCTGAATGCCTTCCAAATGATATTTCTCTTTAAAAAGGAGTCTTTGCATATCATACTAAAAGTATCAAACTAAAGATTCATCAAAATGTTGACAAGGGTCACCATTTTGACAAAGGTCACCGAGCACCCACAACTCATTGAGATGCTCCTGGACGCTCGGGTACCCACAACCACACCATCCATGGGTGATGTTCAGCTCAACTCAATCACTAGCTGGCAACCTTTGGAAAAAGCCATAAAGCTTTATAGGTTTGGAATATCCCAGCCAAATTAAAGCTAAAGAAAACATTTTCTTCTCTGCCCCTATTTGCCCTTGATAAACATATAATACTATTATAAAAATGAATAATTATAGAAACAGATGTGTGTGTGTGTGTATGTGTGTTTTATAGAATAGTTGAACCTGTACTATGTGTGAAAGTTTGTAATAGTACAGTAGTTCCCATTAGCTTGGCTCATGACATACCCGGAAAATCTTGTTTCCAAACTTGCACACTTTGACATCTTCGGGAGGCACTCGGAGAAGGCACTCTTCACAACAGGCCTCCTTGCCTCTATCGCAGCTGCCGGGGTGAGAGCACTTCTTCTTACATACCACAGTAGAGTCCTGGGGGCCCAAAGGCAAGCTAGAAGTTAAAAATGACTTTCTCCTTTACCAAACAGTCTACCTGGCCTTCTTCTTAACAACCCACAACTAAATGCTCTATGACTTGTTCTCTTAATACCTTATTTTAACATCCTGCAAAAAAATCTTTCATCCACGGCAGAATGTCACTTGATTCCTATCTGGACTAAAATGACTGCAACAGGAGGGTGCTGTGGGGGGTGTGGTACTCACTCCCTACCCTCAGTGGCCTACAGCATCATCGCTAGAGACTGAGGCACTCCAGCCAGAAAGAGGCAAGAGAGCCCGCTCACTCGGGGCTGACCCGTCTCCTCCTTCTGTCTTTTGCCTTTTTCTCATTATGCATTAACAGCTCTCTTGGGACTACTCCTCTCCTTTATGTTAAATATTTGCTGATTTAACATTAAAGGCAGAGATTTGGGATCAAAGAGGAAAAACTAAGAGTTAGCATACCACCTCGAGACGGACTTGCTCAAGTGTGTTTGTGTTCATAAAGGGACTGACTGAATGATTCTGAAACCGACCTGGGTTTCTAGAGCTCTACTGAAAGAGAGATGATCTTGATTGAGCCATGTAACCTCTGGAGATGACAAATTTAGCACTGTAACTCAAAGGACTACGACTTGATTTCTGAAAGTGTGCTATTCTACCTATTAAACCTTCTCAGGTTCACTGTGCATTTTAGACATAAAATGGCATATAAAAGTTATTATAAACTAATTCAGCTATTGGAAAAACGAATCCTGTGTCAAATTGCATATCCTGACTTCTAGTTTGAGCAAAAGGCACTCACAATCTCTCAAATACTGCACACTTCATGACACTTCACTACCCCAGATGCAGCTTTTCACCCCCTGCGCTGTGTGCCTTGCACTGGTTTGAACAATGAGAACTAAGAGATGAGTGGATGCACTTCTGGCCTCAAGGGGCTCTTAGTGTAAGAAGGGGGAGATAATCAAACTACAATAAAATGTGCTAAACTGAGATACCAAACATGTAGATGTAGCAGAGAAGAGGGAATAACTACCCAGGTGGCTAGGTTGAGAAAACCTCTTCAAAGGTGCTGCCGAGGCAGGCCACTGTGGGGCAGAGGTTCATCAACTTTAAAGAAGGTGAGGACACCGCATGTAGAGAACTCATCAGGTGTGAAGGCAAGGGGGTCTGCAACCATACTGAATACAGAGAACTATGAAACACTTTCCTGCCCCTACCCTGGAAACTGTGAGGCACACTGGACTAGGATCCTGGATCCTGTCTTCTACGCAGACAGAAAATAAACTGATTACCCTAAATGCTTGCAGCCTGATTCTTTAAGCATCCACTCTGCCAAAGTGAATTCATACTCTGATACACCAGGGTCTTAAAGGAAAACTATTCACTACAGCTCTGGTTGAGCACTGAGTCCTATTGCTTAACCATCTCTCACTGAATCCCAGAGACCCAAAGCACTATACTAACTAACTCCCATTCATGGGATGCCTGCTGGCATCAAAGGCTCAGCAGCCCCAAAAGGAAGCTGTAACCTGTGAAGCTTCTAATGGCAAAAGGGAGTCTGAGCATCGGGGCCAAGTCCACTGTAAGGAAGGAGCTGCTATACATTCACCACAGAATAATGCAAACCATGGGAGAAATTGCTTTAGGAAAATATTCTCAAGCTTGGGAGTTTCTCAGTGATGACAGCCTGGGAACAGACAGCAGTCCTCACCCAGCCATCCCCTGAAGTGGTCCATGGTACCCAACAAAGTGTGCCCAAGTAATTAAGACATTTTGAACTCTAATCCCACGTACTGACTCATACTGACACTGAGGAAGGCTGCTCTCTCTCCTTCTCCAGCTCTTTATTAAAAACAAAACAAGAACAGCCATCATCTCAAAGAATACACTATTCTAAATTCGTGTCACACAGATGTTTGGGTTAACTTGCTAGTGCATGGTCTTCAAGCCCTCGATGATGAATGCTTCTCTTCTTGATTTCAAATGAAATCTGCTGCATAAGTATAGCCTTGATTGTGTGCCGTGGCCCTTTGATATCACACTAGAGCTGTAGAATTCCTCTCGAGCGGGACTTAGGCTTCAGTTGCCATCCGGGAAACTCGAGCACTGGCTTAAGTAAGACTTGGTACAATGAACACACATAAGCACTCTCTTTTCCAAACTGCCAGGTTTATGTTTGTGATGAACTGTGAATCCATACCTTTCTCTCCTCTTGAATGTGATTAAAGCCGTTTTCAATGCCCAGGATGAGTTATAATGTGGGCCTATGTGCCAGCCTCCTCGTGCCCTTGAGTATGATTTCACTGGTAAAAGGGCATTGATAATGCTTCCTTATGCCAAGAAATTGCTACCATCTTGGGCTAGAACACTAAATCCCCAAATCCTTATAACTGATATCCCACAGCCCCTCCAAAAATCCTTACCCTGCAGGTGCATGATGTACAGTTGTCATGGAGAAATGAGGATCCGTTGTCATAAACATCGCTGCGAAAGAGGCAGCTCCCAAAAGGAAGGTCAAACACTTTCCTCTGGCCTAAATGGAAGCAACAGCACCATGAAGCAACACGAAGCCAGGGATGCCCCACTGGGTCATTAGCGATTATATCAGAGGACACTCTCACAAGACCAAGTACGTCTAGTGCACAAAAATGGGGCCTTGGCCGTGTGTGCAGGAATTGTCAGAGTCATTGTTTAATGGAGTTCAATTCACAGTGAACCTAGTAAGTTCCACGTCATTATTACAAGTCCACCCTAGTGGATCACGATGTCTTAGATGTAAGCTGCCTCATGGAACTCTTGGTCCACTGAAAAGACAAAACCACAAAATATCATTTCAAGACAGCAGCACAGTCTGTTCTGGAAATAAGTCATCCGGGGCACTGTGAAGACGGAGATGGGATGTCACAGAGGACTTCTTGGAGCATGTAATACCTGAGCTGTATCCTAAAGAACAAATAATATTATCCCCAAAGTGGATGTTAGCAGGAGGTTGGGTGGAGGAAAGAGGCAAATCATCTCAAGGACTAGAATTAGCATAAAGAGCTAATAGAATACCATCTGCCATAGTCTAGACATTTTTGTCCCTACAAAATTCCTGTGTGATAGTATTTGAAGGTGAGGCTCTTAAGAGATAACTAGGCTGTAAGGATGCAGCCATTATGAACAGGATTAAGGCTTTTTTTTTTAAATAAGAGAAACCCAAGTGGGACTCCTCGACTCTTCAACCATGCCAGGACACAGCAAGATGGTGCCATCTATGAGCTAGAAAAATGGGCTCTGAACAGACACAGAATCTGCTGGCACATTGATTCTGGACCTCAAAGCCTCCAGAACTTCAAGAAAAGTATTGCTATTGTTTAAAAGCTTCACAGTTGACAGTATTTTAGTATAACAACCTGAACAAATTAACAGAGAGTCAGAGCTAGGAAAGTACATAAAGACACAAAGAGTTAAACTAATTAAAAGGGCACAGAGAGGGAGAATCCAACTTCTAAGTGCAAGATGCATCCTGGGATGGGCGCAGTATCTCTGCAAAATTATCTGAGTTTTCCCTGATGTGAGGATTGGATATTGATAGTCAAAAAGGCCCAAAAGTAATCCCAAATAAGTAATATAATCTATTTTCTCTTTTCTTTCAACATTTGAAATTCTGCTCCCTGAAATACATAAAACCATCTCTAAGATGTTTCTTTAAGTAAGGACGAAGTTATGAAATCAAGAATTCATATACACTGATCAATTTTATCTAAATCCCTCTTTCTTCCTGGAAAAAAAGATAATCAATCTCTCTTTATCAGTAAGCCCAATGAATCATTGGAAATACCTATAAACACGTATTAAGTACAGTTTTCAGAATTAAAGTTGTTGAAATATCATTAGTAGAAGGCAAGATACATGCTGTTTTCTTATTAGAGTCAACCCTAAGATTAGAATACAGTATCAATAGAGAACTAAATGATTAATTCACCTCTCACTGTAGAAGTAAATGTGTTGGTCTTCAAAAGAGAAAGTGAGTTATAATTTGGTCCTACACATGGGCTCTCTTGTGACTGGAGTATTATTTCTTCTGGCCCTGATAACATCACTCTTAAAATGGCATCAGCAATGCCACTGCGTCATATCACGGCTCTATCTGCAGTGTTATATTAAAGTATACAACTAAAACCTTTCCCGGAAAAGTCTAGCAGAATGATTGTTAGTATCTCAATTAGCACATGTCCTGAGTCTTTTGAAGATTCTGAGAACTTACAGGCTAAGTTAGAGGTTTACCTTCAAAGTACGAAATCCAGCCTTTCTTTCAATAGCCCTCTAACGTGCCTCAAGGTGTACTCTGTAGTATCAGAAAGCTGCGAGCACCAAGTCACACATGATCATCACTCTGTCAAATCCTGAGTTTTAGGACATTCGTGTATGAGAAATATACCGAAACATTTTAATATTTGTATTTGCTATGAAAACGATGGTGAAATCATTATTATTAATTTAAACATTATTATCTTCTTATATTCCTGTCCTTTAAGAAGTAAAAAATATGTCTGCTTCAGTAATTATTTTTACTGTAATAGCCTGGTTTGTGTTTGTCCTATCCTTTATCTATATGTACCTCAGATATCCTTTGCCTTTATGGCAAAGGCAGAAAATAAATAAATGGATCTAAAGCTCTATGTAAAGGTTTTCTTCTCAACCAAAAAATTGCTTATTTTTCATGGCTGAGGTCCACATTTTCTTCCCAGAGGCCCTTTCACCTCTTAGAATGAATGTCCTCTTCCACTCTTCCCACATCTGTTGTTTGTAGTATCATTACTATAACTCAATATTGTTGCATAGGTGGATGCATGGATGACAGACAGATGGATCAGTTGAATGATTCATCAATTGATTGAACAAATTCTTCAACATTTTCACTACCCTGAACAAATGTGGCCAATGGCTTATTCTTCACTAACGTGTAAATTTCATCTAAAAATATGCATCTAAAGCTCTTAGCATGGCGCTTGGCACTCATCTACATCTATGACAAATGGCAGGTCTTAACTATCATTAGTAGAAGTGATGGAATCCACAGAGAGTCCTGGGCTGCATCACACCGAGAGGTGTGTGGGGTCCCTCTGCACATGCTGCTCTCTAACAAGACTTTTCACTGAGAAGGAGAAAAGCAAGGAAAGGCATGTGCGATGCTAAAGGTGGAGGTGTTACTTGAAGGAATCCTAGTCAAGGGAAAATGTAAGAACAAATCACTACCCAATCAGTTAAAAGTCTAATTAGACCAAGACCTTAGCATCCAAAGAGCATCCTAATGTTTGCTTAATTTTCTCTCTGTCTTCTATTGTATGGTATGTTTCTTTTCACTGACAAAGAACACAAAATCTTACCTTAATTCCAAAGTCATCATGGCCCAACTTAAGATAAAACACTCAAGGGACTCGTGGACAACCTGATTTAAGCCATGTCTGTATCATTCCACTGTAATTTAGCCCAACTGAAAAAAAAGCTCTCATTTGGGGGAATTATGATTTTTAAGTTTCTTAAAATCCATTGTTCCTTTTGTAGTCTGTCTTAAAACCACAGATGATCAGGAAAACCTGCATTCAATACAGCAGCCATTGCTCATGTGGGAAACGTTTAAGCTGACTTAGCATGTCCAGGGCATCAGCTTCAAAGCCTTAATCAAGCCTACTTATCTTGGGGGCCATGTCCCAGCCCACTTCCTCTGTGATGGCTTTCCAACCATACTTCCACACAATCTCCAGAATGGTGATTTCTACCACACCGAGCTAGCTAGCTCTATTCAGAGGCACAAATACGTGTTGGAGAGCCACAAAGCACATATGTACGTGCAAATGTTTTTAATCAGGTGTGTCTAAACAAGTCTCTTTTGTTCTCCTGATTATGTCACATTTACTTTAAAATGAGGGAGGGGTAAACACTGTAATAGAAAGGCAAACACTGTTCTACATGAAACGATAGTTGAACCCCTCAAAGGGAAGAGAACTTAGTTTTACAAAATACCTTCACTGGCCAATTTGGTTACTAAAAAATGAACTTCAAGGTGTCACTGCGCTAATGTGTGAATGAGAAAGATAAATCAACAGGATGCTCTGGAGTTGGAGAAAGCAAAAAAGGAAAGGAAAAAGAGAGGACTCAAAGGATGCGGGCGGTAACTAAGGCTGGTGCCTAAACAGCAGAGAAAAATTGGTGAATTGTTCCCAAAAGCAAAATAATTAAGACATTTTAAGAATGAAGGAGCTTAATATTCCATTTTATGGCATTCGCCTTGTAAAATAATCACGCTATTGCCTGGAAACCTTCTATAAACTTGGCTAAAAAGCCTTGATTCAGTGGGACTGTAGGATGTGAAAAAGACTAGGGGTGACGTGTTTCTGAAAGGACAAAATGGTGTAAAATTAAAGTTTTAAAATAAAGGAGATCAAAACACAGATTAAAAGAAACAGCAGGAACATGAAGCTAGAGGCAATTAGAGGCAATATGAGCCCCCCCAAGTATTTCTGGAGGTTCTAGGGACTACTTCCTTCTCAGTACAGTACAATTGATAATCCCACCTACATAACACACAGCAGTTCTGCTTGAAGAGATTAAATGTCTACAGTAGGGTGCCTGGGTCATATTAAGTGCTCAATAAGAAAGTGTGCATACTCTCTTTCTGTTGATTGTTATTCATTGTTCCCTTCCAAATATCTCACTTCCTGGCATATTATCCTCCTGTGAGCTTTCTACAGTACCACTACTATGTTCTTCTGTGCATTTACTTCAAATGCCTTTAGCGTGTTCTTACTAAGTAGGAACATTCCCAGTTTAAACAGTTTCTTCAATACTGTCCTCACCTCTCACGGAGCCAGTGTCCCAAGTGGTCTAGTGTACCAGGTCCTAGACACAAGGGCAGACAAAGGAGAATCGTCCGTGGAGCCTCAGCTGAGAGCCCAGCCCTGTTTGCACCTTCCTCTTGAGAGATTAGAAGGAGCAGTTGTCTCTAAAGCGCCATGGAACAGGACAGCTTCAGAGCCCCAAGACAGCAAGGTGCGTAAACCCTCTCCGCAGAGACTCTCTGCAGCACGTTCTTTGACTTGAAAATAATGAACTCACCCAAACATCTGGGGCAGCACTGTCCTGCGGGTGTGTGACTAAGGTGCTGGGGACAAGAGAGAATGGGACAGACTTCTCTCACGCACTGCGTCCTGCCTCCCTAAGAAAAGAGAGGGAGAAAAGGGCATTTAGGAAAGTCAGTGCATATACATTTACAACCAAGATATCGGGAATAAACCTAAGATAAGGTCCCTGGGGTGACAGCTCAGGTCTGCGTAATTCCCCACAAGCATCCTTTTGTCTTCCCAGTAGACCTTACAAATCGCAGCTGCAAAAAAGACTGTCCCCAGTGCCTCTGCCCCCACCCCCACCCCCACCTTTATCTTTTCTCTCCTGGACCAGCCTGGAGTAGGTAGGGAAACAACCCATCGCAGTTTACCTAGGGCTTGAGACTTCCACTACTAAAACCAGGAACGTTTCCTGCAAACGATGAATGAGCCAAACTAAAATTTCACTGCCTCTCTTTCCGCCCAGCCCCAAGCAAGCAAAGAACCCTCTGGCATTTATGAGACCTTTCCTCCTCCTTCTAACCCAACCCCATCTATCTGTCTATCTTTTTCTCTTCCTTTATTTTTTTTTTTAAACTGGGGATTGAATCCAGGAGTATCCTACCTCCAAACTACCCTCAGCCATTTTTAAGCTTTATTTTGAAATGGGGTCTCTCTTGCTAAGTTGCTGAGGCTGGCCTTAAACCTGTGATCCTCCTGCCTCAGCCTCCCAAATTACTGGGATTACAGGCTGCACCGCCATGCCTGGCTCTGCCTTCCATCTTTCTGCAGTTCCTATAAACATCTGCCCCCAGGAAGACTTCATTCTAGGCCACAGTTTGAAGGTGTCATTCGGATGGCCCAACCAACGAAGAAGGCCAATTTCTCGCAAATGGATGTTCTGAAAGCCAGCTGTTCGGAAGAATCGTTTCTCACTAGATTTAAGCAAAATAAATCTGCTTCTATTAAATAATTATACGGTTGTGATGACTGATAGTGGTAAATTGGCGGAGCCTAGGGAAGCCTAGGGAAGGAGCTTAGAAAACTTTGACTCTTTTCTCCTACCTCCTCGTTCTCATTCTTCACCTTTCTGTCCCTCAGCACCCCTTACCTCTGACATCCCCTCTTTTTACCTTTAGCACCACCCCCATTCTCTGCCAGGATGAAGACTTCCCTTCTTATCCTTACCGGGAAGCTTGCATTTCTAGCCTCAGCAAACTGTATCCGAATCAAACTCAGCAAATTGTATTCACAAAACTGGAGCAGAGGAAAATTAAAAGCTATATTTTCAGCTGGGCTTGGTAGCACATGCTTGTGATCCAGTACTTGAGAGGCTGAGCCAAGAGGACCACAGGTTCAAAGACAGCCTCAGCAAGTAGTGAAACCTTCATCAACCTAGTGAGAACTTGTTCCCACAGAAAAATAAAATAGGACTACAGGTGTAGCTTGGAGGTAGAATGCCCCTGGGTTCAATCCCCAATACCAAAAATAATTTTTTATATAATTTGCATGTAATGTAACATGCTTGGAAGAATAATGCAAAAACTATCCCTTGTAATAGAAATTGGTGCAATACTTATAAATAAAGTTTTCTTTTGTAAAAAAAAAATATATTAAATTTAGTGAGGCATGGTGGCACATCCCTGTAATCCCAGTACTTGGGAGGTAAGGCATGAGGACAGCAAGTTTGACGCCAGCCTTAGCAACTTTGTGAGGACCCTGTTTCAAAATAAAAAAATATAAAGGACTGGGAATTCAGGAATGTACCTCAGTGATAAAGCACTCCTGGGTTCAATCCCAAGTACTACCAAAAACAAAGAAGAAGAAAAGAAGAGGAAAGAAGGAGGAGGAGAGGAAAAAGAAAGAGGAAGGAAGGGAGGGAGGAAGGGAGGGAAGGAGGAAGGAAAAGAAAATCTGTAAATGTGGTAAGTAGACCACTAGGCAAATGGACTTTTATTGGGTTGGCCCCTCTGAGTAGGAACTAAAAAAACCAGACTAAAGAAATATCAGGTACCCTTTGTATTGAATGGATAATTTATGTCACAAGTGGTCTCAGGAAATGAGGAGCTCGGAGCTCAAGGCCCCTCACCCCGCCTGGGAGGTGGCGACTTCCAGCACTTCCCACCCGCACCTTTGCGTGAACAAGGCCATTACCTCGGCCGTAGGATCCCACTCATTTCCATCCTGGCACACTCCTGCTACCCTTTGCTTCTGCTTTCCCTTTCTGTTCTCGCCATTTTTTATTATCAGTTTACTTTTTGGTGGGGAAAAATGAAAACGAGAGGGCATGTTATATATTTTTTTAAATATTTGTTATTTTTAAGCCTCTTAAATGTTGGATTCTTCCCGAAACCAATAGAAACACACAAAAATACCACAAGAAGCTCTCCTGTTGTTTTTGTGTGATTTTGAAATCAGCAAGAATCATTTAAAAAAATCTCCCAGGAGTCCCAGGCTGCGCTGAGATTTCTCACTCAACTCTACATTAAAGTTAGGGGCCAATCACGGGCTTCAGAGGTCGCTGCCCTGAATCTAGGCCAGCCCTTGAGATCAACCCACACTTCTACATAAAACACAAAAGTCACATCCAGAGGGAAGACAGGACAACTGCTGGCCTCAGCTTTTAATTTCAAAGAAATCCATCTGCAAGCAACTTCCTAAAATTCCAAAGCCTCAGGCCACATAAGGTTGCCTGTGTGCCGGCTTCTCTTAGGGGTACAGAGAACACATTCTTTTCAGAGATAGGTTCTGTTCTTGTTGGATCCATGTCTATTTTTCAAGACCATTTTAAAATTTAAATTTAAATAATATTGCCTAATTGCAAGAGAGTTGACTTGTCCGTTGAAAAGCTGGCAGAAGACTGCATGTACTCCTGTAATTTTCCTTACTATGAGGTCAAAGAGTAAATTTTGCATACATAATACAACTGCAGTTTGTGTTTCCCAGGGGACCGTTAAAGTAACTTGAACTCCAGTCTGGGTTTGCTGGTTCAGTTGAGTTTTATTTTGTTTGGGCTGCAGTATTGTGGCACAGCCCAAGTCCCCAGGCACCATTCCAATTAATGCCTCCAAAGTGTAGGCCCATCCTTGGAACACAGTTGCGGCTCACAACCTGCTGCTATAATTTCAACCCAGCAGGGACTCTGGTTAAACTACGATCTGTGGCTATGCTGGAAACTAAGAAGGCAAACAGCAGAAATAAACGTTTCTACTTCTAAAAACAAACAAGTTCCTACTGTCACCGCACTGGCTTGGGCTCTATCAGATTTTCACAATTGCTGTCTAATTGTTTTCCCCTCTCTGCTCTCCCACTAATCCATACTGGAAGGTCCAAGACTCCTTTCCAGCGTCTGTCTGTAATTCTCTTATCTTATCTTATCAAATATTTCTTCAAGTTCATCATACATACGTTGGGGATTCAGCAGTGAATGCAACATAACAAAATCACTCCTCTTAAAGGAGCTTCTGTTACCAGTAAGCATGCATCCACTCCTGAGCAGATTGAGGACACCTCCCCACTACCTTTAGGATTAAGTTCAGCCCACTCGGCTAAAAGTCAACGTAGAAGAGAAAACTGCTCACTAAATTCTGCTTCTTTTTCTCTCAACAGACCTCTACTGCATTTCCCAGAACCCCTTGCAGTTAGGCATGGCCATGGCTAAGTTCTAACCAATGGGAGATGAACTGAAATAATGTTATGCAACTACAAGCCAATAAAATCCCTCATACATAAAGCTCCATGCTCTCACTTTTTCTCTCCTAGGAGGGATGGGCTGGTGAATGAGGTGGAGAAAAAACCTGGTTCCCGGGTCACCCCATCAAAATCTACTGCACCCAGATCTCTACAATGAATGACAAAATAAGAAATCGATCGTGCGTCAATCAAATACACGATTAGTCTACTTTGTCAAGAAAAATCATAATCTTCTTTCAAGTCTCCCCCGCCAATCCCAACATAAGGAGAGTGTTTGATTTCTTTATCCAGCGTATCCTGTTTCTTTATTGCCTCAGACAAATCTCATGCCTGCCATCTTCTGTGAAAACACTGCTTTCCTTCTTTCCCCCATCACTCACCCCCTAAATATCCTGCTTCATGCAAGCGTGGTCTCTCAAAACTCTTCTCACCTGTGCAGTTTGCCTGAGCCCTTCCTTACTCAGGAAACTTCTCTACCTTCCTTATATTTCCTCTTTTCTCGTCTATGTCTTGTGTGTTGAACACACACATAATTTTTATATACATATATATGCACATTCAACATTAATCTTGCAAGATGGTTTTGGTTTCTTCATTCTAAGATAGATGGTGGGTCTGACGCCCTCCAGAAAAGTGAAAGTTCAAGGAACATCTCAAGAGAAGAAATCGGTGAGTGAAGGAGTTATCGCGCATAAAAAGCTCGACCTCTTTACGCAGAGGATGCTGACGAGATGCCACAGTTTGGGTGCTCTGCATCCTCTTATTTCTGTTTCTCCTTAGAGCATTCTCACCTTGCATTCTGCACACTTTAGGTACCAAATGTTTGCAGATGCAGATATGTCCAAGAGCAACCTTCAAATTCAACACGCAAAGCTGGTATGATCCCTAACAGCATAACTGAGAATCTAGTGTATTTTATTAAATGTTTAAAAACCTAAAAATACAGAGACAAACGACTCTGGTTGGCAAAGAAAGAATACCAGCAACTTTCCTAATACTTGTATGTTCTGATTTTCTTCACTGGCTTTTTCTTAGAAAGGCCAGTTTATTTTTTAGAGCTGGTCATTTATTATAATCCCATATCCAAGTGCTTCTCTTGACAATAGCTATTTCTTTAAACAAAGGCCTGGAATCAATCTCAGGTCTATTTTCTTTCTTTCTTATTTTCATTTTAGCTGATTCAGTCAAGAACACAATTGCTGTGTGTCAAAGTTTACCCTGGAGCAGCAATTTTGCTGCATAATAAAACCCTCTCTTCCTGAATATAGTGATGAATGCAAGAGGTTTAAACCACGGCCCGACACACACAGGATGCTTCTCCAACCCCTGCGGACCTGCTGAGGAGTAGGGGCTGGAAACTGTCCTGTAGTGTCCATGTGACACAAACAGCGCTCACAGCCTGATCAGAATGCACAGCCTGCCTCCCTAGTAAGAGGCTGGGAGCAGAGTTGCTGAACAGAAAAATCTCTCTCTTGAATGTGGCAGAGTGAAGCTGACTCACTGCTCAACAATTACAAGGAATCAGCGATACTCTACCATACTTGAGAGAGGTTATTTTTTCATCTATTCTTTGAAAAGCACAGAGTTCTCTGTAGATTCTCCAATGATGGTGTGAAGAAGGAAGGGAGAAGTTAGGGGGATGGTTCAGGAAAGAAAGCCATGTTGAGTGGGAAGGACTGGTGTGTGGTCACTAAGTCTCACATCACCACAGCCAACATTGCAAAGCCGACTTGTGAGCAGAGCAACTTCTCTGAATTATAAACTGAATCCAAAAAAGTTCACGAAAAGAAGTGGATTCTGTAGCCTTGCTTCCCTTTGGCCTGAGACTGTATTTTGCTAAACTTTCAGAGCATGGCACTTGCTTCCAGGGGTAAAGGTTTTGGCCCTTGGATTTCTCTGTCCTTGGTCAGCACAGAATAAAAAATAATAATAAACCTGCCAATAAAAGCGGGGTGGGGGATTGAGCTGTTGAACTAAGGGAGTAGAGGAGACAGGGGAGGAAAGAGAGGACCCCACACACTATAGCGAGTGGGTGGCATGCTCAGGCTGGGTGAGACACTGTGCTTGGGTGCTCCAGTCATTTTAACAGTCTCCCAACACTCTATCTTCGAGCTATCATCACCCCTGGAGTGAGAGATGGAGGCACCGAACCTCAAAGAACTTGCTCAGAAAAATCCACTACCCAAAAAGCAAATGGCAGGGATGACGTGAATTCAGTTCTAACACCAAGCCGAGTTGTTTCCATCTGCTCCGGCCTCCCAGAGGCTGCAACACAAGTTCTCAGCTGGAATGTGAAGCATCACTAACTGGATGGCCAGGATCTCCTCCCCTTTGAGCCTCTGCTTGCTTTTTTCCCGTCATATCCTCTTCTCCTTCCCTTGCCTGTTTTTTTCTTCCTGTTCCCCCCCCCCTTTTTATTTTTACATCTGAAATGAGATGTGTTTAAGATGGAAAACTGAGTTGGGGGCTTCTCTCTCCTGGTTGTCTCAGGAGATGTGTTCGCCATCCCTCCCCATACCTAATTTAAAATCCACCAACACAGGCCCTTTGTTCGCCTCTTCCATTCAGTTGAAAGAAATTGCCTTCAAATCCACAAATAATGATGTGCCCTGTGCCTTAAAAACCATCAGGGGCTCTTTGTTACCCTTCAGCATTCTCAGTCTAGCCTATGGGTCAGGATCACCCATGGATCTCTTGAAGAAAGGAGACTGAGGGCTGTACTTCCAAGATTCTGATGCAGTACCCAGGCACCAGAACTTTAAATTACAACTCTGTCCCTGTCATTAAGTGAGACAGACTCTCCACACCTCATCTCCGCTTGGCCCACAGGGGGTGCCAGTAAACGGAACTAGTTCTTTCTGCCATTTTCTGTGGCCTGCTGTTCCTCCGCACCTTGCTCCAGCCCTGCCACCTCGCCGGACAACCACAAAGCCTCCCCACATCAGCAACTGGACAACTTTGCAGTTTTGCCAACAATCGTGCAAATAAAACCTGCTCTCCCACCAGCCCAGTCCAGCAGGCTGGCACCCACTCCGCAGAGGTTTGAGCTTCAGTTCCCCAGGCCCCTCCTCTAAGTTCTGAAGTGTTAATAATTCTCCTTTCTTCCCACCGTCCCCCCACCCAGGGCTGGCAGGTTCACCCTGCAGAAGCCGCCTCCGTGACACCTCACCTTTCTTTTTGTCCCTGCCGTTACTGAGCTAACAACTTTCTACCTATGTAATCATTCTTTGTTCAGGTCACTAGTATGGCATGCGCCTCCTGACAGAACCTTGACCCAGGCGCCAGGTGAGGGGACCCAGCTTCCAGCCTGCCCAGGATTCCTAGGCAAAGACTGCAGGCCAGCTCGCGGTGCTTGCTCTCACGTTCTGGTCCTCTCTCTTTAGACAGAAAGATAGACACAAAGCCTTTCTCTTTATAAGATATGTAGCTCGTTTCTGCATATATGTAATAAGATAGAGTGATGCACAAAGACAGGTGTATCTATAAATGCACACGCATACATATATGATCATGCATCCTTAATGACCGGGATATGTTCTGAGAAATACATCGCCAGGCAGTTTCACTGTGCTGTGAACATGGCTCAGTGCACTTATGTAAACTAAGATGGCTACAACATCACTGGACTACAGAACGTCACAGGACCACTGTAATATATGTGACCCAAGGTTGGTTAAAATGTCATGCCATGCATGACAGTACGCATACTACAGTGGGACGTGTGTGTGTGTGTGTGTATGCAGCTTTGACGTAATAATTATGTCAGACCTACTACTACGTCAAGATTGCTCAAAGCACAAACTGTTGGCCTTTGGGGTCAGACAGTTCTTTACTGTGGGGCTGCACCACGCATTGCAAGATACATAGCAGCAGACCTGGTCCCTACCTGCTACTAGCCAGCTGCATCCTTCGAACCCTGGCTGTGACAACCCATACCACCACCAGACATTGCCACAGGTCTTCTGGGGATTCCAGAAATGTCTCACTAGCAAGAGTTCCCAAACAGGACTTGAGGCTTATGTATCGCATTTGCTTCCCCCGCAGTTAGGACACATCGTAGCTTGTAAGGCTGCGTGTTGAAGGATGAAGGCCATTGCTGGCGAGGCACTTCTCCCCAAGGGAAGGGTCAGCCCCAGTCCACAACACTGACAGCTGGAGGCACCTTCTTTGGGTTTGGGAAGGAAGAGGTCAGGGAGAAGCAGCGAGCTAGAGCTGCAGGTGAGGCTGAGCTGGTAGAATTGTGCTGCACCATGGAGTCTGTGCCGAGAACACAGCGGGCTTCATTATCCGTGTTCATCCTGGACCCTTTCTCCCCACGAACCTGAACTTTATACTATAACTGTATCTGGCTTTCCATTTCCAAGTGATAAAATCAAACTCAACTTTATTTTTACTCACGGATAATCAGGTACATGTCAGCAGAGGTCCACCAGCATAGCTACTCTGTCCCATAAAAACCTTGACAAACAATGACCCCAGACAAGGTCCACTGGGCCGACCAAATCCAAAGCCTCTGCGCTTCATGACCGATTAGAGAACTGTGAGCCGGTGCTCTGTCTTGAGAAGCAATCTGAGCCAAATTCCCTTTTACTTTTTCCCATCAAACAGTCTTTCTGAGTTCACCCGTTTGTATTATTGTTTCAGCTTCCTACTGCCGCCCTACTTAACAAACCACCACACACACTCAGTGGCTTAAAAAGCCCGCATTGACCAGTTTATAGTCCTGGGGGCAGAAGTCTGAAATCAGTTTCTCTGCATTAAAATCAAGGAGTCTGCAGAGTTGTGTTCCTCCTGCGGGCTCTGAGGGAGAATCGGTTTCCTTGCCTTTTCTTATTTCTAAAGGGAGCCTTCCTCCTCCCCATCCAAAGGCAACAGCCTGCAGAGCATCTTCAGCTCTCCCTCTGACTCGCCTCCTGGCTCATGGCCCCTTCCTCCCCATTCAAAGCCATGGGCCGGGGTAGCATCTTCAGATCTTCCGGACTCTGACCTGCGCATGCGCACCACCTCTCTGACAGGTGCTCTTGCTGTGTTTTAATGAGGAATCTTATAAGAGAAGCCACCCAGATTATCCAGGCTAATCTTCACAACAAAATCCTTACTACATCACATCTGCAGAGTCCCTTTAGCCCTGGATGGCCACATTCAAAGGTCTTGGGATTAAGATAGGGACATATTGGGATCACGAGATTCGATAATATGCTTCCCACAATGCATAGTTAAGAAATGACATTTAATTACCCTCTGTAATCTCCAAGGTGGTTTTTCAGTCTAAATGTCACTTCAAAACCCTAAAATAACCTAATCTATTTGCCTCCCCAACACAAAGAAGCAAGTGTCCAGTGTTTCCCAGAAAGGAACCTAGCCACACATTTCCGTGTAAATCCTCTGGTATGGCTGTAGACTGGCCAAGGTCAGGTCCACCTCTTCTCTGCTCTTCCTCCCACCAGGGGTGAACTTCAAATCAGACAGTCTGACTTTTTCATTTTGTTCACTTTCATCTCTCGTCACTGGCAGATCTGAAGTGCTGATGGACAGCATTCAAGTGAAGCAGGGAGCATCTCCTTGCTGCCCTCAGGCCTCTCGGAAGGCCCCACACCAGCTCACTGGGCAGCCCTGACCCCTATGCTGAAGCCCTACCCAGCTCTAGGACTTGGCCGGCTGCCCTCGGGCCCTGCAGGGACTTTGGTTTCCTCGCATGTCAGATGAATGACTACTAATGAATCTGACTGGATTTGTCACATTCCTCGATTCTTGAGAGAATTGTAGAAAAGATGCCTGTGCTGGTCTCGGGGGGATCACAGGGCATGCGCTGCACGGCCTGTGCCTGCTGGCAGCACGGCTCATGCCATCTTTCCACAGCTTCGTAACTGAGAGGGCCCGGGCTGGCTCTGAAGATGGCTTTGGACTTCAAGTGCATACCGGGGCAGAGCCAAGGGGCATAATTTTGTGAAATAAATATTAGATTAAGAAATAAATAGATAGTGGAAATGTCTTTACTTTTGTTCCATTAACCTGATTTTTCTACTAGGGCCGTTTCAACATCATTTTCTTACACCTGATGTTTAAAGGCGGGATCTGCATCCTCTTCCTCTAAGCCCTTCACGGAGCTATCTCCTGTGACCTAGGTGAACGTGAGGGTGTTCTAAGTTTTGAGTTGTACTTTTTTGATTTGAAAAAGACAGTTTGGAAATCCTTCCCCTTCCTCAAAGCTGAGCTTTCCATTCCGGCAGACACACGGACCACGGGAAGACGGGGACGCCATTACAGCGCAGCTCCATGGGGCAAGGTTTCCACATACATTTTGCCCCTTCTTCTTCTCTTTTAGAAGAAGGAAGATATGAGCACCCTAGGGAGAGCGAGCTCAGATGAAATCTCTGAACAAATGCCCCAGGAACTAAGAAGAGTGCTGGGGATCCTAAAAGCGTTGTCAGCCAGGTTTGTTTGTGTATAGAAACAAGTGCTGAGGGACCGCGGGGCCCCCAGCGTCCTGCCCCAAGGAAGGCGACACCTGTCCGGGGCCTGCTGAGCACAGATGGGTGCCCGCTGATAGGCGCCCTGAGAGCCAGTCAATCAATAAATAGGCAAATCCACAGAAAGCACCACCTAATATTTCAGATTCCCAGAGACCTCGCAGACCACCCAGGTAGAATGCTTCTCAACTGCCACCCAGGGGGGAAAAGGAGCAAAAGGAAGAAAAGGAGTGCTTTTCCTTTTTTGCCATTTTTATCAAAGTTCAGCCTTTCATCATGATGTTAAGTAGTCAAAGCTGCTACAAGCCTGGTGCTGACACATCAAACACGTTATCTCTCCAGCCTGGCCCGCGTCCAGAAAGATGAAAAGAACCATCATCATTCAGAGCTCACGCCTCCTGTGAGTGATGGGCTCACTCCTGGAAGGAAGGAAATAACACCACTGTACAGGAGAAAGGACATTTTTCACGTTCCCCTGGCCATCGGCACCACTGCAATACTGCCTGAGCGCTAAGAAAGCCGTGAGAAGACCCTAGACTGCTCAGAAGTGTCCAGAAACGTTAGGCAGCAAAGACAGAAGCGCAGGTGTCACTAGCAAACCGTGCTCCTTACAAAGCCTTGTCCTTGAAGTTTGAATACCTAAAATAGTTTCTCTGTGCTGAATTCTCCATGTATCGTTTTTATTTTGTTTCCACAGCGTTTCATATGGATTTATCATTCACCCACAAGAACCTTCGAGAGTTCACCCAGGGCAGAAGCCATGTTAGAACAGATTCCACTCAGCCTCAGCAATTTAGCAAGATTCTGTGTCAAAAATAAAAACAGCTGGGCATGTTGGCACATGCCTGTATTCCCAGCACTTGGGAGGTTGACGTAGGAGGACTGCAGGTTCAAAGCCAGCCTCAGCAATTTAGCAAGACCTTCCGCAATGTAGTGAGATACTATCTATAACAACAACAAAACAAAAAAAAAGCCGAGTGTGATGGCGCATAACTGTAATCTCAGTAGTTGGGAGGCTGAGACAGGAAGATTGCAGGTTCAAGGATAGTCTCAGCAATGTAGCAAGACTCTCAGAAACCTAGTGAGACCCTGTTTCAAAATAATAAATAAATTAAATAAATAAATAAATAATAAAAAGGGTTAGGGGTGTACCTCAGAGGTAAACTAACCTTGGATTTAATCCCTAGTACCACAAAAGTAGATAGATGATAAATGGATGGATGGATGGATGGATGGATGGATGGATGGATAGATGGATGGATAAATGGATGGATAAAACAAGCTGGGGATTTATCCTGGAAGTAGAATGCCCCTAGATTCGATCCTCAGTACAAAAAAGAAAGAAAGAAGGAAGGAAAGAAAGAAAGAAAGAAAGAAAGAAAGAAAGAAAGAGAGAGAGAGAGAGAAAGAAAGAAAGAAAGAAAGAAAGAAAGAAAGAAAGAAAGAAAGAAAGAAAGGAGGCTGTGTTAATGTTTTTACTTCCTCTTCTTCCACAGAGGCCACAGTGACATCAGAAGGTTTTAGTTTTCAGTTAAACATCTATTCATTGAGTTGTCAGGTATAGCTGAAAATAACTCAGAAATATTTGCACACCAGTGAGGTACAAAAATATTGGTTGTCTTGAAAGGAATTACTCTTAATTAAGATATATCTGCCTCCCTAACTATTTTGACAAAATTACACTTTGTCAAAATATAATTTTGGATTTTCTAAGCAGACTATGCCTGAACACACTACTGAGAAATAATCCTACAAGTGACCTCCATTTTCTGATTGCTCTTCACAAACCAGTCATGGTATTTAGGCTTTCGTTCACCCATTCAACAAGCATTTGAGTTTCTGTTTGTCAGACACCATCATTTTTTAGTGAAAAATTCCAAAATGTCTATTCAGTCTATGTGATTATATGCAGTTCTCTATTTTGTATCAGGTGATGACTTTTCCAAATTCTACAAAATGTGGGTGTGGTGGTGCATGCCTGTAACCCCAGTACTTAGAAGGCTGAGCTAGGAGGATCACAGGTTTGCAGCCAGCCTCAGCAACATAGTGAGGCCTTCCACAACTTAGCATGACCCTGTTTCAAAATTTTTAATAAAAAAAAAGAATAAAATAGGGCTGGGAGTGGAGCTCAGAGTAGAATGTGTCTGGGTTCCATTCCCTGTACCACACACAAAAAAGTTAAGTACAATGTCATGGAGCTCTAGAATAAACACTCTGGTCTCCAAAAAAGGATATAGTCCAGAGAGACTAAAAGTGTCTGGCTCTGTTTATTCAAGCTAGTTGACACCCCTGGGCATTGGTCTTATCAACCAATCTGAAGTTTGTGTTTTGTGACAATCGGGCTACAGCCCAATCTTGGCAAGCTCTTGGGATGATCCTAATCCACTCCAAATGTAATCAAAGGGAAAGAAAATACAATAGCGGGACAGGGGGCAGCTTTAGCCAAAGCTAGTGTTCTGACATATCTGGACAAGTCCAGTGGGGGGAGAGGCACCTGTTGGCTTTCCCTGAGAGATAATCTACGAAAAAAATGAAGCACAACAGAATTACCTATGACTGAGCCTGGTTTCAGAAAGAAGTTATCGCCAATATAACACTCAAAGCATCTGTCACTCAACGCATCTCAGGCCCAGTACCATGGATGCCTGTGTCTCTGCTCTTAGAGGAGAAAGACTGCCCAAAGGAAAACCCAAAAGCACTATGTCATTAAGACCTTCGTGGTACAGGTCCTAAATATTTAGGATTCCATAGCTGAGTAAAATAAAACAAAGGAAAGTGACTGGCTCATCCTTGCCTCTTCCCCAGACACTTCATACTGTGGCACCTGTGGCCTTGGGACATAAGTGGCAGTGCACAAAGATGGTGGAAATGGAGCTGTGAACCTGGCTGAGGACCGGTGGGCCTGGGAAAACAGTAACAGTGCAGGACAGAGAAACAATGGTGGGGAGATGGTAAACGGCCGAATCTTTTCCCGGTCAGAAAAAATGATAGCTTCTCTATTATGAATTCTGACTTTCTAGGAAGGCTGGCCACCTTCCTAGAGAAGGATGATTGATGTCAGCAATGTTCATTATGTGGCCGTGTAAGACATCCCAGAGCCAGGAGTCACAGGTATATTCTGTGACAAATGGAGCCCTGTTGTGGTCAGGTGGGAAGGAAAAGTGCCTGGCCTCTTGTTGAAACAATGAATTGCATTAAACTGACCTTCTCCTGGAATAACATCAGGCCAAGTTCAGAAGCCTTTTCTTGAACGATGCTAGTGAGAGGCCAGAGGGAGCTTGGTGGGAACCTTGCCTGTCTGGGCGTGAGGTCTGCACGGACAACAGATCCATCACTGCGGCAGCGTGCTTGACAAGCCCAGAGGTCCTTTTCAAGATGAATTGAGAGCCTTCAGACTAGAAAATGTTAAGTCTGAACTTTATTAAATAGTATGGTAGAAAGTTCTCTTTGAGTGGCACAATTGGTATTTTATTTCAGAAAATGATACAGAATGGACAATAAATAGTTCTTGAGTTTTTTAAAGACCGGAGTTCAAGGGCTAGTCAGGGCTACCCTAGCTGTTTCAATGAAAACCAGAGACAATCTCCACAGCTCCCAGGAGCTGTTTAATCTGCTTAAAAGAGATGCTAGGATAAAATGGACGGAACTGGAGAACATTATGCTAAGTGAGATAGATTAGTCAGTAACAAAAAATGAAAAGTTGGATATTCTCTTTCATATCCAGAAGCTAGGGAGAAATTAGGACATAAGAAGGACTCTAGACAAAGGAGGAGAAGCCTTAGTGGGGTGAAGAAGGGGCCTAACTGAGAGAGATGAGGGGGGAGAGGGAAATGCCTCAATGGACATGACATACAAGCCTATCAAAGCCAATCACTGTGCTGAGAGCGGAAGGAGGGAGGAGGAGGGAATAGGGCGGGACTGGGGGAGGGCTCAGTGATTGCTGTGTGCACGCGGCGTGCCTCTACCGCACTGAACTTCAACAGATGTATGATTACAATGCACCAATAAGATAAAGAAGCAAAGAAACAAAGAGCCAGCTGTTAGGGCTTCTGTGGTCAAGGGGCCAGAGAAAAGTAGTGTGGGACACGGCCACATGTTGAGGGAGATTCCTGGGCCAAACATCAGGCCCCACAGCAATTCAGATATGTCCAAAATTTTACTATACAGGGCTAACTTGAAGATATGATAATGTTTTAAAACTAGATTAAGTGAAAGTCTACATATTTGAAGGCTGAATATTTTTGACCAAAAAAAATCCAGAAAAAAATAACTTTTTTGGTATAATATTGGGGATTGAACCCAGAGGTGTTCTACCTCTAAACTAGATCACTAGTCCTTTTATAAATCTGTTTATTTAATTATTTTATTTTATTTCATTTTGAAACACATTCTTGCTAAGTTGCCGAGGCTGGCCTCAAACTTGTGATCCTCCTGTCTCAATCTCCCAAGTACTGAGATTACACGCATGTGCCACCACACCCAGCTCAGAAAAACACTTTTAAAATTGGTTATGATATTAATAAAGAGCATCATCAGTCTGTAGTTGCCAATTTCAGATAAAATATATGAAAAGAAAGTCAGTGTATATAATTTGTTTACAATAAGAAGAGATTCAAAATTAATTCGATCATAACTATTTATCACAGCTAATGCTATGTGCCAGGTCTGGGGTAAAAGCTGTACCTCCATCATCTTATTTTTCTATGAACTCTATGAGACAGGATACTAAGCTTCAATTTCTTCATCCATAAATTGGAAAAATAACAGTATCCTGCTCATGTCATCTGAAACTAAGATTTAATAAGTATTTTTAAGTCACTGTTTCCCAAAAGTTTTTGGTTCCTCGCTTACTATCTGGAGTTTCATAGAAGTTCCACATTCACGGGTACTATTATTTCTAGAATTCTAATGGTAGAGTCGATTTGGAGTTTTTGAGAGAATTTTGATGCAAATGCTCCACCTCTAACTATTAAAAGGTGGAAATGGCCTCTTTAGAGATCTGCAGGTTTGGTTTTTTCCCGTTCCATTGGGCTTCGTGCATAACTATGTACCCTTGAGACTTGTGAATATTTGAGCATAGAATCATTTCCCATTTTTGCCATGAACCGTTTTGATGCATACACTGCTCCTTTCATTTCCACGTTTTAAGAAAGCTTCTGCAATATCAAGTAAAACCCTTTTAGGACTTCTGAGAAATATTGATTTTGAACCTCTATTCTTTTGTGGTTACCCACGTTTTCCCACCATGGCATGTTTTATTACTGTTGTGGTAAGAAAAACCATATTTTCCAACAGCATTGATTCAAGAGAATGGACCACTTGTGGTTCCAGAGGTCGAGGGTGCCTCGGAGGGCTTGGGGGAAGGGAGCAAGGACCAAGGCTAAAGGTTGCCTCGGGCCCAGCCACGCAGTCGGCTCTCTAGATCGCACCCTCTGTCCCAGAACGCCCAAAACACCTTCTCAAAGCGAAAAATAAATAAGTAAATAAAAATAAAAAAGAGTCGCTGCACATGAGAGCTCACACAATGTGTTTTAGGTAAGGTGTTGGTTTAAATATGACTACACTTTCTATCGTTACAGGAGATACGGGTAACTTTTGTTTTGGGGTTTAATCCAGAGTATACAAACGCACCTTATCAGAGAACTATTTAAAATAAAAAAACAGTGTAGTAGCTAAATATTAAGGGCAATACCCACTGTAATGCACAAACTTGGGAACGTGCAGGCCTTTCTTCGGACCACAAATATGGTCAGCCAATCAGAACCAGCGATGTTTTGATCATTCACTGATCAATGAACGAGTGACTTTGAGGCATTTGTTTTAATCTGAGACTTAGTTATTTCTCTCTAAACAATGCGCCTTTTCTTCACAAATCTTGTGTGGTACCAGGGATTTAACCTGAGGGAGGAAGAGATTCCACCTCTCAGCTATACCCCAGGCCTGCTTTTTTATTTTTTATTTTGAATCAGGGTCTTGCTAAGTTACCATGCACTGTCCTCCGATTGCAATCCTTGTACCTCTGCCTCCCAAGTACTGGAATTACTGGGGCATGCGCCCCAGTGCTCAGATTCCCCATATATCTTTAAGCACACATGTGCTTAAAGTGCCCAGTACGGTGCTTGATCTATAAGAATTACCAGTAAAATTTTGTCACCCGTACCCTCGCCACTGTCTTTGGACTAGCCAGTCAACGTGTGTTTCACTAGCCAAGAGAACAAAGCTGTGGAAGGTACAGGGCCATAGTGACTCTTTCCCCAAATTAGCTGGAGAACATTTGTGTTTTCCTTGGCACCGAGAACACATGAAGGAGTCTTTGGGGTGCACAGTAGTATATACATCAGCTATGTATTTGCATAAAGTTTCAAAGCACTTTCTTGACATATACAGTATGGCAGCTGCTGTCACAATATATTTATGTAAGTTCTACACAGGTTTTATAAAATAAACTTGCGAGTGTTTGTTTTCCTAAGGAGAGGTTTGTTTGTGGGGTGGGGATAATCATTTCAGCTCGCTATAAAAAGTAACACATCCTGACATGCTCCCTTTACCCATAGCACAAACAGGCTGGTGTTTCCCAGAACAGGAGGCAGCCCCGCAGATAAAGTAGGGCACTGTATGACCATTTTCTTTAAAATGTTTTTTCTGTTTAAAAGAGAAATACCATCGAGGGGTGCAGTAACCACCATCCATCTGAGATCTGGAGAGAAAAATGAAATCGATGGGGTGAACTTTAGCACACAGAATCTCCCAGCCTGCCACCCATTCTCCCGTAATGAAGGATCTAGGCAGACATGTCAATTCCTTATCAGCATATGCCAATGCACACCTTCATCTTCCTTCAGAGACACTAGATATTTAGATTAGTCAATTTTTCCATCAAAATATAACGATAAAATTTGCATTGGCAGTCTTCTACAGCATTTTCATCATTAGAGATTGAAAGGGACTCCATGACACAAGATGATTATAAAGAAATCAATAAGGTAGGGTTAAACAAAGTTAAATAGGACTTTTTTGTAGAAATGTTTTTATTTAATACTATGCATATCCAACTGAGAGAATACAGGATATGGTGTTTCTCTAACTTATTGACTATAGGCGTGTGTGTGGGGGGGGGGGTTACTGGGGATAGAACTCAGGAGTATTCTACCTCCAAGCTATACCCCAGCCCTATTTTTGGTCCTTTATTTTTTGAAACAGAGTCTCACTGAGCTGCAAAGGGCCTCACTAAGTAGTAGCTGAGGCCGTCCCCCAACTGCGATTCTCCTATCTCAGCCTCGCAAATGCTGGGATTACAAGTATGCGCCACCACGCCTGGCTACATAGGGCCTTTTTTTTTTATCATGACATATAGACATAGTCTCATATTTTATAATGAGAAATGCAATTTGAAAAATTGCCGATCAAACTCAATTTATTTCTTAAGGTCTGTCCTAATGATCTATGACTACTTGGGACAATTCTTGGTGAGAAGTGTCAGCTAAACAAGCTTTATCTACTGGGCCACCGGCTAACTGAGCCACCAATTCCATTCCCTAGAGCCTTTTTCTTTCCATCTGCAACTACTATATTAAATAATGTATGCTTTTCAATTCAATTCAAGATTATACTTTTCTAGATTCCAAACCCCACTCTTAGGGTACTTAGTTCAGTTTGGCTGATCTTTATTAGATTGCTTATTTCCTTTAGAGAATGTTGTCAATACATGCTATTCAGGATTTCTATTCTCTGTTTCTGTTTTATTTCACAATTATCCTGAATGTTTTTCAGAACTTACACATTTTACTATAGGGGGAAAAGAATTTTAGGTTTCAACACAGCCCTTTTGCAATTTTATAAGCCAGGTCATCCTACCAATGGCTGACATTTTTAGAATATTTATAAATATCAGAGTATAAAAATTCTACCTCCCACATCCTCTAAAAACATAACTGGCTACAAATTCCCCAGGCAGATTATGTGGGATATGTGGTTTCCATGCCTTTCAAGGGGGCATTTGTAGGGTATGCAGAGGAATATTTCAGTCTTGTCTTTCTCCAGTCTCTTCTAGCCTAGCAAACTTGCCCCTCAATTCCTGACTCAGGGGGGCCTTATAGGAGCCCCAGTGGGAGGTAATACATAAACCCAAGGAAAAGATTCACCTACCCCACCTTGCTTCCTTGGGGTAGGAATCACAGGGCCACGAGTGAGGCTGAGCCTGGAGTAGCTTAGGTCAAAGGAATGAAATAAACAGCGTAAAGACATACAGGGCTTGGGGATCAAGCAAGAACACCAAGCTGGGAGCTGTAACAAGGACCAGCCCCTCCCCGTGCCTCCTCCCGCCTGGTACCCTGGTGCCTTGAAGATGCAAGGGTGAGGAAAGCATGAAGATACCCTTCTTTAGTCACCTGTCCCACTGATACTGAAACTAAAATTCTGTTTGTTTTTGTGGCACTGGGGATGGAATCCAGGGGTTCTCTACCTCCGGGCTACACTTTCAGATCTATTTTATATTTTATTTGGAAATAGGGTCTCACTAGGTTGCTGAGAGCCTCACTAAGCAGCTGAGGCTGGCTTCCCAAGTCCTGGGATTACGAGCGTGCGCCACCACGCCCAGCTAAAATTATGTTTTTAAAATGAGAGCTCTTTGAGGCAGCTTCCCAATTAATCTGTTGTCTTTTTTCTTACTTATGGCCTTCAAATCTGATTCAACATGTACTAATAACTTTATATATGTATCAAGGACTATGTCTACTGTTCACCAGTGTATCCCAATGCCTAGCAGAGTATTTTTTCCTAATAAATACAAATGTTTGATGATAGAGTGCAATACCATTGAGTAATCTACTACAGCCTAGCAAACACTTACCGTGAGTTTCCATAACTTACATTTTATTGCCCAATTACTAATCCATTATGATGATGATATTCTTAGTGATAAATTCATAGTCACTTTTCCAAATTTTAATTCTGTGTGTATGTATGGGTGCGCGCGCGCGCGCGCGCGCGCGCGTGTGTGTGTGTGTGTGTGTGTGTGTGTGTGTGTGTGCTACTAGAGACTGAACCCAGGGGCATGCTACCTCTGAGCGACACCTCTAGCTCTTTTTATTTATTTTATTTTGGAACAGGGTCTAACTAAATTGCTGAGAGCCTCTCTAAGTTGCTAAGGCTGTCCTCGAACCTGTGATCCTCCTGTCTCAGACTCCCAAGTACTGGGATTACAGGCATGCACCATCCTGTCTAGCTTAATTTGATCTTAGATAAAAATGACCTCAGTATTCATTTATATAAGAATCAGCATAGCCATTCAGGCCAGTTGCCATCTCGCTGGCCTGGTCATCCATCTCAGCGTGGGGCTGGCCAGATGGGATGGCAATGGCGACTGTCTTCATCTCACTCAGCTCCTCTCTCCACTTGGAGTGGGTGGAGACCCCAGCTGCTGCCCTTTCAGAGGGCAACGTGCACATCTGGGAGCCCCAGAGAGAGGCCAGAGAAGCCCCGCTACAGAGCACAGACACGCAGGAAGGACGGACAACGGTAATGCTAAGAAAACCAGGTACAGATCCTAATCCATAACGCTGTTTGTGGAAGACACCTCTGAAATCAGTGCTTTTCAGAATTCTTATACATGCTACCATATACTGAACCTACCAAAGGAGCTGACCTGGGTTACAGCTACCTATTGATAGTGCAGAATTAGAAATTAAAACAAAAGTTTAAATGTTTCTTTAAAAATAAAAGCTCATAAATAATAGCATAAATAATCCATTTTATAAAAAGTAACTAAATCTTCCCAAACACAGAATTAATGAGAGAAGTAGTATTATTTTATATTTTTGAAAATCTCTGTAATATCCTACTCAGTAAAGACACTGGATTCTCTTATATGCTTTTTTCACTTTATTGGACTATTTACTTTGTATGTGGTATATAAAGTAAATCCAACTTCACACAGATATGTGGCTGAAAGTAGACAATTTTTAATAGCTATTTCATATGATTGTGCATACTCTTCTTTGATAATATGCCAACTTCAGCACCACATTAACGAACTATTCTCTGTTACACTAAAATGTATTGCTCTGTATTGTACATTGAATGGATATTTTATCCATGCATGATTTTTGGCAACACTATACATAGATCATTTGAAAAGTATTGATGCAGATAGTTCATTATTAAATATCAAAAATAAATTGCATTTAATAATACCATCTCTTCAGAATAGTCTTTAAGTATTAGAAAGCTGTCAAGCTCACAGTGACAGATGTAAAATTTCCAAAATTTGAATTTCCAGTTGACAGGTTACATTTTATCACTGGCAACAAATACTACCGCTTATTTTCTGTCAAATAACCACGTCTAAATAACCACAATATGTCTAGCAAGTCATTTTTTAGAATAAAAATGAAATTTCATGAAAATAGTGATTGGGGAAGTTGATGTTCAAATAAACACATAGACATTCTTTCCTCTAGACTTGCACTATTTTTCAATAGGAAACAGGATTTTTTTAATGCACGTATGTCCCATGTTAAAATGATGCATGGTCAAAGGGAAGTCTTAACGAAAGTGAATCGTCTTGTAGTTTCATCGAGGGCACTTCTAAGTTACAATGACGCTTTAATTTGCATTTCTTCTGTTACTGAGAGTACAGACAATGCAACGAGGGAGGACTGGTCCACATTACTCACTGCCTCATCTGTGCTGCAGCTCTAGCAATTCTACTCACCATCAGCGCAAATGGACAGAGCAACAGAGGCAAGTACCATCTCCGTATGATGATAAAATAGTGTTAACACATGAGCCCCTGAAATGGTTTTGGGGACTCCCAGGGGCCCATGGACCACACTTTGAGAACCTCTGTCTTAAATGCTTTGACTTTCACATTCTTGAGGTCTACCTCCATGAAGTAATTCTCCTACCCATGATAAACAAACCAAAGTACGGCGGCACATTTGGGTCACGGAAATGAACTCTAGGGTCCCTCGGAAACACTGTTCATCATCGCTTAAATTGGCAAGTTCACTTAGCCGACTGGAAGACCATATGGGCTACGAGACCTAAAAAAAAACAAGTAATCAACAGCCACCCACCGCGCCAGCCAGATATGGGCAATCACAGCCAGAAAACACCAATTTTGTTCCAGTAAAACTGTCAAGAATCCACATTAGTCATTTACACTCATATTTTCAGGTATTCAGTGGAAAAAGGAAAGGCCATTGTGTGGGTAAAAAGTGAAGTATGAGCCTCAAAGGCAAGACTGAGAGAGAACAGATGCTTACATCGCTAGGGCTTGCACTTTTTCTCTAAAAACACATCTGTCATCAACTTCAGCTTAGAAGACCAACAAAGTACTTTCACAAATAAACACAGTGGCCATTTTCATCTTAGTCACTCTGATTTCTTGTAATCGGTCTGATGGCCCTGACAAGCCGGCCATTCTTTCCCCAGTGCACATTAAGTAGGATGGAGTCTTAAGATGGCCATTGTCATAAGCAAGCAGAACCTAAAAGCATCAGGCCTGAAGTGTCGAGGCCAACAATATGGCTTTCCGGAGGCGTTTTAAGAAGTTGTATCCAAAGGAGCAAATAAGTTTCCATATCCCTCTCATTCCAAAACCCATGACTCCTGACACTGAATTGGTGCACAAAGAGGAAATAATCCAACGGAGAACTCGTGGTTCATGACAATGATAGTCGAACATCTATGTTGTCTAATAAAATCATCCGTTTGCCTCATTACCCTGACTTTCCCTGGTCTTGACCCCCCTTCATTGATCCAAATACCTACCCAGAGCTACAGTCCTAACCAAGTTCCCAGATTAATTCGGGCAAAAGAAAACTAAGAGGCCACTCGGTGTCAACCCTTTTATTCTCTTTCCAACTCCCCAGAGGGACTCAATAATAAAGCACCTTTCTTAAAGTGCTCAGTCATGACATGATATTCTAAATGCCAAACCTAAATTAGTGGGGTCCAACACTGTTCCTGAACTCCAAAACCAGTTCTTGAACTTTTATCTTGACACCTCTTGATACCGGGCATCAGCTTCCAGATCGATCCATTGCCCCTGTTCCTACTTTCTCAAGCTCCCTGGAGTTAGTTAGCAAACTAATTAATAATCCCTGTTCCAGCAAATGTCGAAAACTGCCAGGCAGTTCCACAGTCTCCTGGCACCAGCAGCGCAGGAACATCTCCAGGCTCCCCTGATATTCCCATCTTGCTCACGTACAGAAAAGCCTGGGGTCTGAAATGAGTGCCGGTGCTAGTGGGGCACCCCCCTCTGTTCTCACCCACACTCTCCTGCTTTCAGGCCGCTTTCTGTCGCAGCCCCTCCTTAATCACCGAGCATTGATTCTGCCTCACATCTGGGACCGAGAGCCGCTTTTCTGTCTCTGCACCACGGATCAAAGGGTAGATCCCCCCTTTCTCGCAGACACAGCTTCCTAAGGAGGATCTGACGTCTGCCTCCCTTGCGTGTGTGAGCACCACGTGTGTGAGCTCCTGATTCCTGGAAGTCGGCTCTGATCTGAGATCTCCATCGCTAGCCACATGCCTGGGGCTGGGCTGTGGAGGCCTCACTCCTGTGTCCCTGGCCCTCTGGGTAAACCTCAGCTCCTTGAGCCTACCAGCCACTTTCTCCCTCACGGCCGCGCCGCCCAGATAAACACAAACACACATTGAGGAGTCTAAGGAAGCAATCCAAAACAATTTTAAAGATCATGTCACTGATTAAAATTCAAAAGGTCAAATTAAGTTGCAGCTTTCCTTGGGAAACTCTCTTGGAGGGAGTGCGTTTGTTATATTTATGGAGGAGCAAACCATTTTCAAGCTAATTTATAAACAGCAATTACATAATTATATATAAACTACTTGCATGAGTCTAAAGTTTGTTTTGTATATTCATTTAGACAGAAACACTGAGTCATTCCTTACCAATTACTACACCTTCATTCAACCATGATTCTGGAAATTGGGCATTACTCATTATTTAGAAAAGAATCGAGAACTAGACCTGAGGCCAGAGGTTTTCCTATTTATAGAAGCTTTCTTCCTTTGGGCATGTGTCTCAGAATTACCCATTTCCTAAAAATCCTCACTGCATTAAAACATCTATGTTCCCAAACATCTATGCAAACTAGCTTGGGTGTCAAGCTGTGACAGCTGAGGGTGTTATACAAACAGAATAAACAAAGTATTTATTACTGAGCCATCATTTCTTCTGTGTCACTTGGAAAAACCTAAAGCCTCTGCATGGCGGAGATTAGCCTGGATACTTCTAATGGGATACTACTTTCATGAAAGATATATCTGTGGAAAGGAAAGGCAAAGACTCATCTAGTTGCACTTCTCCTCTTGGCCATCTCACACAGGATTAATTTCATTTTACTGCTAGTCGTAAGAGCATCCCAAGCTGGATCAAACACACTCAGACCACACTATAAACTTCCACGACGGGAGGTATATTACCGATCACTTTGACATCCAAAACAAAGCTCAGGATGATCATATTATCACCAGGGGAAGCACAGGCAACTACTGTGCCTGGGACAGAGGCTGGGCCATTGCAGGGGAAAGGAGGCTGCGTGACCATTTGCTAACGTGACAGATCCTTCCCTTCTTCTCTTGCCTTATTTATGTGTTTTTGGCAAATCTTAAAGGGATTGGCCTACCCAGCCATAACCTTGTTAAGTGAAGCCAAACATAAATTATTTTTGCAGGCTATTTCTTATTCTGGCTGAGCAGTAGAACTCAGGAAACTGCCTAAAACAAGGGTCCAACACATAGACTTGTGGAGCCTTAAGGAGGATTTGAAGCTGGGCGTGGTGGTACATGCCTATAACCCCAGTACTTGGGAGGCAGAGACAAGATCACTGGTTTGAGAGCAGCCACAGCAACTCAATGAGGCCTTGTTTTAAAATGCAAAATAAAAAGGGCTGGGGGTATAGTTTGGAGATAGAATTCTCCTGGGTTCAATTCCCACTACCAAGAGAAATAAAGATTTGAGTCAAATAAAGATTTGACGGAGAAAACTTCTATTAAGAAGTTAAGATTCTTCCTCAAATATCTTGAAGTTGAACTGCCCAAGGGGCTGAGGAAATGGGGAGGGAGGTTACCTGAGCAGCTCTCTTCACTATGACTTCCCCCAGTTCCGGCACGGGAAGAGGGAAATGAAAAAATAAATAAAATAAAATAGAAAAAATTAAAAAATGAAAAAATGAAAAAATAAAAAAATAAAATAGAAAATGATTCCTAGAGGGAGTCCTTCATAGAACATTCCCAGAAAAAATGAGGCACGGATGCAAAGTCCTGCTAAACAAAGCAGATCCCAGAACTCTGCAGTTTGTAAGGGAAACCTAAAAGGCCTGCCAGGGAATAACAGGTCTCTAGGAGTTTGTACATAATTTGGACACCTCTCAATAAGCAAATGCCTGTAAAAGCCGGGATGGGTAGATAATGTGCAGCAGAAAAATCACTAAGTTTGTTTTTGTTTTGTTTTGTTTTTTGGTACTAGGGATAGATCCCAGGGGCATTCTACCTCCAAGGTACACCCCCAGCCCTATTTTTTATTCTTTATTTTTTTTAAATAAGGGATTACGAGCATGTGCCACCATGCCAAGCTACTAAGTTTTTCTGATAAAGATCTTCATCCTGAATTTTTGTCCCACCTGTTGTACACTAGGCTCTCATTCCTGTCACTTACTCCACTAGCAGAGATGTTCCACAGAAAGTTCCTGGATGGCAAGGAGTTCAGATATTTACTCACCACTACATTTCAAGGGTCTACACAGCGTCTGACACTCAGTAAACAATAAATGGGTGAATGGATGGATAGACGGATGGACGGATGGACGGACAAATGTGAAGTGGTGAATACAGCTTGTGCAACGTGACACTTTCTTATGTTAATCATGTCTGCAGGAATTGAATGTTAACAAGAGACCTGGTAAACACCTCTTGTGATTCTACCATATCAGTATAATCCACTGGGAAAAGATTACTAATGTGACGCCTTTAATAAAGCACTAGAAAATAAGCTAGCGTCCCAGTTTCTAACACATTCCTTGTAGATTTGCTTAGGAGCCAGACCTTGGTTCTACTTGTAGTTCAATCATTTCCTATGTGAGCACAGGTATGACTGTTTCATATGATTAATGAGATACCTGCCTTCAATGGTTGCTGGAAAAACTAAGCAAAATATCTGACGTTGACTTTTATATACAGTCCCTGCCATATACAAGACCGATGAATATAACTTCTCAGGGTTGTGATGGTCTAGAATTATTCATTTTGATTATATTTGCATTTATTAAGTCAGATTAAAATCTTTTAACTGAAATAATCCCTAGACTTTTAAAAGTGCTGTTACAAAATACCACAAAGCAATTAGTCTCACTTAATTAGGTTAAAAGAAACCTTCATTACAATTTATCAAAGGATCTGGAGATAATCAGTACTAGTGGTTTGAACCCAGTTGAAAAACGAGTCATGCTGGTAAATATAAAATTTCTAAAAATCTTTGTATACTTCCCATAGCCTTATCTAAAGAACCATGCTTTCTTCAAGCCTGTGATTCTACTGCATCCTCATCTATGAAACATCTCCTCCATATCAAATGTGAATATCTGTGAAGCAATTAACCTATAATGGAGAAGGCCAATTAAGCCAACCCTTTTAATCTTAAGCCTCTCTCTTTATACTCAACACACACACACACACACACACACACACACACACACACACAGCACTATGATGGGTAGGTGGGTGTATTTTAAGTACACCTGTAGAACACCAGGAATAACCCTGCTGACTCCAGCCTCATCATGAGGGTGAGGTCTGTCGTCAGGATACAATCAAAGTGAGTATGGAAACCTGCCCGCTTCTCTGAACCGCTTTCCTCCGCTGCTCATGCCACTCACCCTAAACCACCCTGAGGCCGGCTCAGGTTATCCCTGCCTGGGTCCTTGTGCGTGCTGTTCTCTACCTCCCTTCCAATTTTGCGTCTGGCATGTCTACATTCATCTTCCACAGTCCAGCTCCACGTGTGCTGCTTCTGCAAAACCTTACAGCAGAGTGTGTTCTCACCCTGTAAGGTCAGCACCCTTCCTGCGGAGCTTCAGTGGCACCTTCTTCTAGTCTCTGGAGCACCAATCATACGTGTGCAGAGCTCTAGAACTCTCTATGCCACTCGGCAGTCCTCATGCACATCTCTGTGATTGCTAATGGATATCCCTGCTTCACTCCAGTACTATTAAGCAGGAACTGTGTTTGTCCTGCCCACGGTGGCACCCCGGAGTAGTCACGAGGCGTGGCACACGACAGAAACACGCAGGTGTTTGTAAAATGAATGGTGTGTGCAGCCTGAACCCTCTTGAATACCGGGAAAAATACTCTTGTACCTGTGACACCGCTCCAATGAGACCAAACTCGACAACATCAGGCAGCTTTCTATGAAGACCGAATGAGCTCATCCTCGAGGATTTACTGAGGTTGTGAGCACAAATGACTCAGAGCCATGCAGGGGGAAAAAAAGCTTCTAAAGTGTCCTGACTCCCATAAATACAATCTCAGTGGGGAGTACTGAGATAAGAGTCCATCTTGGATAGTAGAGCCGTTGGCCTTAGTCCCCGTCTGAGCAGTTCCAGGTCTGTTAACGTGAAGTTTCTGCCTAATCCCAGCTGTCTATACCCTGAGATTTATGAAGGAATCAAACCCCATGTCTCCACTGTATACAAGCTGTTTAGAAGCAGAAGGGAGAGAGGGAGGTTCACCTGTAGTTTCTCCAGAGCTACATTCTAGACGTGGTGAAGAAATCTCTCAGGCAACTTAATCTCCAAAACAAGACACTCCTTCCCTAAAGATCAACTCTTTCCAGGAAGTAATTAAAGAAACTGTCAAGCAGACCATTCATCAGTGGGACTATCGCTCATCAGGTCCTCTGAAAAGCTGCAGGCTTCTCTTCCCATCCTGAGCGCTCGGAAGAGTTTATGTGATCAGGTGCTGAGGTCCTTCCTACTGCACAGCTGCAGAGAGCCCAGACTTTGCACCCACAGACCTCTGACGGAATCAGGCAGGGAGCACATTTCCACTCCAAGGTGAGGGGGAAACATGAGGCACAGGACCACATGGTTTGTTTTTATCTTAATTTTTTTTCTCAGTTTTGTTTTTGTGATTTTACCTCCCAGGAATCTGTCTTTCATCTTTCAGGTTTACAAGGGAAAAGTGAGAGAACTTCCAAGGCAAAATTTCACTACAGCGTGGTCCCTCTCCAACATGAAACATCTCAGGAAGTATCTGTGATGGAGTCAAGGCAGACCTGCATCAAAGGATCCGAAACTTGAGGCGTTAAACAAGTGCAGGCCACGTTGCAGCTGGGAAATGAAACGTGCACTGGGGCAGGCTCATCTCGGTGTCCACTTTCATCTCTGAACGTTTGTGAGGTGTGCAGAACTCGGCCAGAGCCTTGGAAGGTGACAAGACGCATACACAGGTTTTCCAAATGAGGATGTGAACGTTGTAAAACTAAATCCTCCTTCAGTACTACATCTCTGCTTGCTCATTCTAACCTTAAAAGACTGGAATCACATAAAACTTCTCAATATGTGCCGAAGGTGAGAATTCCGTTTATATTTGAGGCAGGGGGATGGACAGCCACTGAGGGAACAGGTTTCCATTTGGTTGCTAAGGGACCAAATATTCCCTTATGCCCCGCATCTCTTCTTTGAAGTCACTTATTTTTCTATAGCCCATAATTAAAGCCTTAAGGCCATCGCGGTCTCTGCTTCGTTCTAGCAAGGAAGGCTGAATAGCAAACGGGCTGTGGTTGCCGATGACTTCGAGCTCGATCCATGCAGCTGAGGGCATCGCTGGTGCTTTGAGATACCAACACTAAGAGAGTAAGTAGTGGATGCTTAAGCCAAATTGAAACAAATGCACCCTGCCCGATACCCATTCATCAAACTCTAACTACTGGCATTTGTTGACATGTTTAAGGATCTTTGGTGGAGACACCCCAAGAGGAGCCCTGATCTCCCAGGAGAAAACAGCCTAGGTGCTGGTGAAGTTAAAATTCAGAAAAATAATAAGTTAGAGACTCAGGTGTACCTGCCAATCAACAGCTGGCCAGTCCTTTATCTCGTCGATTCTCAAAGCAAATCAGCACCCTTCTCATCAGAATGCAGATTCTCAGGCCCGCTGCAGACCTCCTGAGTCAGACTCTAGGGGTGAGGCCCAGGAATGTGCGCTTTAGCAAGCACTCAGGGGATTAAAGTTGGAGGGCCACCGCTTAACCCAACGGTTCCCCAACCTGGCTAGCCATTCACATCACAAGGCAGCATTTTCTACTCTGTGCTCCTGACTGCTGCCTTATACCTGCTGAACCGGGTTATGCCCATGTTCAGAGCACCTGCCTTCAGCAGAAGCACTTGACTAACACACGCAACTCAACACGCACTTTTCACGGTGATGCTGAAAGTTTTCTAAGTCCCAGTTCTACTTTCCTCAGAATTTCCTTATAATTCCTTGGGTTTAATATCGAGTAGATTTCTGTTGCTTACCATAAAAAACACTGATTGACACCCACATCTTGTCTGAAAATCCTGAATTCGTAATAAGTCCATATACTACTTATCTTTATACTAAGTGATAAATACCTTCTTTGTTTCTTCTATCCCCAAAACTGGTTTTTATAAGTGTGGGGAGAATGGGTTTGGCAGAAGAGTTTCAAGATACTTAGGACTGTGTATAAGTGGAAGTTGCTCAGACAAATCAATAAAATCGGGAGCCATAGAGGACAATATATTACTCAGAATTTAGCCTCCGGTACAGGTGATGTGATGGTGAGACAACCCAGGCACTGAAATTAAATTCCAGTCGCACACTCAAATTATTCCATCCTAGGACCTAAAATCAATTGTAGGTATGGCCTCACAATGCAGTCAGTAATCTGAGAAATCATGGAGGGTTGAGAAAGGGTGCAGATGGGACAAGAATAAGTACTGTCCTAATTTTGAAAGAGAAAGGAAAGTTGAATTTTGGAAATTTCAGAAGACCGAGTTTAAAAATTCGCCTTAGAAAGTTTTCGAGCATTGCATTAAACAGTTAGATTGGAACATCCAGGAAAGAAGTTAAAGTGACTGTGGGCACCGGCAACAATAATTCAAAGCCAGAAGCCCTCTGAGGCCTGTCATAGAGTTGTGGGGGTCAGAGGATATCTGTCTGAACCACGCTGTCTCTTTATTCCAGCAGGGTCATTGGCCAACATCTGAGAGAATAAAAATGATGTGGGATGGATGATAAATTCCCCCAAAGGTTTTTATTGGAAAAATAAATATGATCAGAGAATAGATTGTGATCCTGATTGGGTTTTTCTCTAAAAACTTGAGGATGTTCTTTTTTTTTTCTTTTTCTTGGCTAGAAAATGTCATAATTAAATGAGACATCAAAGCCACTAATACTAAAAAGGGTACCATACCAGACCATAAACGTGTGCTATTTCCCAGGAGCACAGAGCCTGAGCCGGGAGCACACTTTCCACTCTGCCTGAGGCCCACAATATGGAGGCCTCCAGCCTTCCACAAATGTTCTTTCTGGCCCAAGTTAGCAGACAGTGAAGGAAATTTGATATTGCTCTTATGAAGCAAAGTTTCCATATACTGAATTGCATTTCTCTTTTATAATGAGCCTTTTTCTTTTCATTTGCGCCTCACCAATGGAAAGCCAGAGGCAGCAACTGTTAGGTGGCTGACGTGCAGGCTACTAGGTACAGCAATCATTCTCCTTAACCTCAAATTCCCCACAGGTAAAATTCTCCTAGGCAAGAATTTTTTTTTTTAATGACTGTATCCATTTGAATAATTATCACTTTCCTACATCTTACCACGTATTGGGCACTCTTCTAAACACTTTGAGAAAGTCCTTTGGTATTTGCCCAATACTTGAAGTATTATTGTTGTTCCAGTTTACTGATGAGAAAACAAAAGTAGATGGCAGTTAAGAACTTGTCCAAGATCTTAACACAGCTCTTTTGTGATGGAATATGAATTCAAACTCACGTCGTCTGGCTCCAGAATCCATTGTTCTTAACCACTATGCTATATTTGACTCAACTTGTCTTTATTTATATATATGTATTTGTGCCTTTAGGGAAAAGAACTTCAGTCTAGTTAGAAAAACCTTCACAAGCCGGGCGTAGTGACGCACGCTTGTAATCCCAGAATTCCAAGAGGCTGAGAGCGGAGGATTGTGGTTCGAGGACAGCCTTAGCTACTTAGTGAGGCCCTCTGAAACTTTGCAAGATGCTGTTTCAAATAAAAAATAAGTAATAGGGCAGGAGGTGTAGCTCGGAGGTCAAATGCCCCTGGGTTCCATCCCCAAACCCGCAAAAAAAAAAAAAAAATGAAATAGAAAAACCTTCACAATATACTTAGCCTTGACATGAGAGTATGACACGAGAGAGCCTTTATTATGAAATCACAAGGGTACTCAATATCTAGCCTCCTCCTTTGGGAAGGGGACATCACAGGGGATAGAGACAGGTTAACGTGCACGTTACTAGTAAGAAAGCAAAACAGATTTTTCAGAATCTTCTTTTAAAAGAAGAAAATAGTGAAAATGTGTTGGTTAGCTAAAATTCATGGTCAATGAAAATAAACCATTTGATAGCTATTCTTGTTCATGGAAGATGGGTGAAACATACAGCTATTCTCTCTGTGGTGCTGACTTGACTGTTTTAGTTAGTGAACTTATAAAATATTTATAAAGGTGTTTGAAGGTTGACTTACAACCTCAAGGCCTCAATATCATTTTCCTATAAGACCTTAGGTTGCCCAACCACAAATTCCTTTACTATAGGTGTTTTCAGGGCCTGAGTTTCCCCAGATGGGAGGAAATTCCACACTCCACGGTCTTGGCCTGGCACCGTACAGCGAGGAGACGCCACAGACTGAGGGATCAATGGCCTGCTTTGACGGGCTGGGGTTCCTTGCATCACAGTGATTTCTTCAAGAGCCGTTGACATGGGACGCAGGGCTGCCTCCCTCACTCTTAGAGCATAGAACATCCTGTTTGCAGGCGTCTCTCCTTTCTCTGCCTCCGAACGTTAACTCCTTCTGCCTGCAGGCAGCTTCTCCACTGCCGCCTCTTCTCCACACACAGAACTGTCTTCTTCCCTGTCTAGCACCACATTGTCCCACTGTCAAAAACACTGCAATCGTCCCAAACCATCTCCTCTCGGATTTCTCTTCTTCTCTCATTTCTTCAGTCTTTACGAGTCTCTCCGGCATGTCCCCACACTCTACACAAGAAAAACATAAAAACAAGAGCCTACAAAGTACGCCCTCTACGGATGCTGCAGTCTTTCTCTGATCCAACACACCGGTTACTCTCTCCAGTCATCTATCCAACAAGCAGCAAATGAGCGCTAGCCTTTACAGACACTGTTCTAGGCCTTCAGCGATGAACAGTAGCACAGCCCGCTGGGCTTGCAGAGCAACCAGAGAACAGGCAGTGAAGTCAGCCCATGCGGCATCATTTTTTAGCAGAGAGAAAAATAAGGGAGACGAACAATGGGAAGCCTTTAAAAGTTTTAACTCTGAAAAACATGGTCTGATTTTCCTATGTTAAGGTCCATTGTAAGCTGGGTGTGGTGGTGCTTGCCTGTAATCCCAGTACTTGGGAGGTTGAGACAGGAGAATTGCAGGTTCGTAAGCAGCCTCAGCAACCCCATGAGTGCCCTCCTCAATTCAGGGAGATCCTGTTTCAAAACAAAATAGGGCTAGAGGTGTAGCTCAGATAAAAAAAAAAAATGCCCCTGTATTCAATCCCCAGCACCACACACACACACAAACACACACACACACACACACACACACACATTGTGTAGATGTACCATACTAATGCAATAGATTAATAACAGAGGGGCTAGGGGAGGGGAATATGGGCATATATGAGAACTCTGTAGTATCAGCTCAATTTTTCCCTAAACCTAGAACTGCTCTAAAAATAAAGTCTGTTCATTTTATTAAACTTCACTGTGTAAAGGAAAAGAAGTTCATAGCGGCTGCAGTTTGGCTGTAGGCAATGGCTACCTAAACTCCTAGGTAGGAGGCTGATGGGCGCCATTAAGATGGACAGATGAGGCTGATGACACCAGAATTCACAGAGCAAACCTCCATCTGACGAGCCTTCTCAGAAAGGACAGAACACCCCACAACTACAGGAGTGGGAAACTAGAGGCTGGAAAGTTCTGTAGATGAACAATATGATTCTTCAACAAACAATTCACAAGGATAACAAAAAAAAGAGGTGAACGTTGTATTAAGAGAAATCAAATAAACCAATTATAATGTAAGAATCTTGTGTGTGTTTAAGCAAAGCAATTGTGAAAATAAAGAGAAAAAAACAGAAAAGTGCGGGAAAAATGTAAATGCAAACTAAATATTTAGTAACGTTAAAAAATTATTGTAGCCAGGCGTGGTGGCACACACTTGTCATCCCCGTACTTGGGAGGCGGAGACAGGAGGACCACACAGGTTCGAAGCCAGCCCCACTGGCTTAAGAGACACTATTTCCAAATTAAAAAGTATAAAAATAGGTCTGGGAGTGCAGCCCGGAGGTAGAAGGGTTTCCAAGAACCCCAGTACCACCAAAAAAAAAAAATATATTGTAAGCTTTTAAAAAATATTATAATGTATTCATATTCAAATGACATATGAATGAATGAATATTATAATGTATTCATATTAAAAACCTCTAATATGGGCTTTGTTCTAACGAATCCTTCTCTTTTGAATATATATATTAAATTATTTGCAAATCAGGCGTTGCGGTGTATACTTATAATCACAGCATTTGGTTGGCTGAGGCAGGAGGATTGCAGTTTGTGTACAGCCTCAGCTACTTAGTGAGGCCCTCTGCAACACAGTGAGACCCTGTTTAAAAATAAAGAATAAGGTCGGCATGGTGGCACATGCTTGTAATCCCAGCATTTAGGAGGTTGAAACCTAATGACCGCGGTTTGGGGCCAGCCCCAGCTACTTAGTGAGGCCCCTTGCAACTCAGTGAGACCCAATTTCAAAATAAAGAATAAAAAAATAGGGCTGGGGGTAGAGCTCAGAGGTAGAATGCCCCTGGATTCCTTCCCCAGTACCACAAAAATTGAAAAGAAAGAAAGAAAGAAAGAAAGAAAGAAAGAAAGAAAGAAAGAAAGAAAGAAAGAAAGAAAGAAAGAAAGAAGAAAGGAAGGAAGGAAGGAAGGAAGAAAGAAAGAAAGAAAGAAAGAAAGAAAGAGAGAGGCTGGGATGTACGTTAGAGAATGCCCCTGGGTTCCATTCCCAGTGCCACAAAAATAAATAAATAAATAAATAAATAAATAAATAAATAAATAAATAAATAAATTGCAGATGAATCATCTGAAATGTTTTATTTATTATTATTATTGTTACTGTTATTATTATTATTATTATTATTATTATTATTATTGTTAATTTGGTGGTACTGGGGTTCCTGGAAGCGTTTTTACCTCCAGGCTGCACTCCCAGACCTATTTTTATACTTTTTTATTTGGAAATAGGGTCTCTTAAGCCAGTGAGGCTGGCTTCGAACCTGTGTGGTTCTCCTGTCTCCGCCTCCCAAGCACGGGGATTACAAGTGTGTGCCACCACGCCCGGCTACAATAATTTTTTAACGTTACTAAATATTTAGTTTGCATTTTATTTCTTATTTGAAAACAAGGGCCCGCTACGTTGTTTAGGGCCTCGGTAAGTTGTCGAGGCTGGCTTGAACCTGCAAGCCTCCTGTTTCAGCCTCCCAAGTACTGGGATTACAAGCGTGTGCCACCTCACCAGGCTGAGTTGGTCATTTTTTTAAAATATTATCACATAGAAGGGTTGGGGACATAGCTCAGAGGTAGAGCACTAGCCAACCATGTACAAGACCCTGGGTTGATCCCCAGCATTGCAAAAATAAAAATAGATAAATATCACATGGAAACTGCAGATCATTAGACTATTCAGTCATTCCAGCTGAGATCCTTGTTTAAACAGGGTTTAACTCATTAGATGTATTGCTATGATTGATACCTTTGATTTTGCTTCTGTTCGTTTTCTTCAAAGTTTGTTTATCCTTCCTTGATCATTTTATTGGGTTGTGGTTATTGTTAGATGAAACATTTACTGGTTTGTTTATTTGTTTGTTTGTTTTGTGGTGTTAGCGATGGAACTCAGAGGCTACACTCCCAGGCCTATTTTCTATTTTATGTGGAAACAAGGTCTCACTAAGTTGCTGAGAGCCTCACTAAGTAGCTGAGGCTGGCTTCGAACCTGTGCGATCCTCCTGCCTCAGCCTCCCAAGCACTGGGATTACAAGCGTGCGCCACCACGCCCGGCCCATTTACTGGTTTAAATGAGGCTTTTCTTTTCAATTAAACGATGTCAAGGGCTAAAAAATCAGTAGAGCTGGACAATCCTCATTTTAGTTTGATACTGGTATGTTTTTTATTAGTATGTTATCCATATTTTCCTTGATTAGAGTTTTTTCCCCAGGGTTTGAGATAGTATATATTCCTCCATCTCTCACAGAAGCACTGTAAGGTTTAAAAAAATGGCATCTGTTTTTCTCTGTGTGAGTGAGCATGTGTGTGTGTGTGAGTGAGTGAGTGAGTGTGTGTGTGTGTGCGTGTGTGTGTGTGTGTGTGTGTGTGTGTGTGTGTATTGGGTGTTAGGTGTTAGTAGAATACAAAACAGGAATTACAAACAGCTCCTGCTCTTGTGGGCGGTGTAAGCACAGAAAAATTAAATAGCCAGTAAACTGAAAATGGAGTCCATTTCTTAACTGAAGCCTATTTACCTTATGATTAGTGCTTGTTTCTTCCAGACATCAGAACTTGGTTTCTTGCCCATCTCAGTTTTCAAAGTTCTAAAGAGCATATTCTCTGAGGGTTTTTTTTTTTGGGGGGGGGATTATTTTGGGGACCAGTTGTAAGAGGCCACAATGAAGGCTACCACTTAAATGAGATTTTAAACCTGAAATCCCTCAGAGGAAATCAAACTAACATGAGAATTGTCCCGCCTCTGCTGAACTTTTAGCCCCTGCCATCTTGCTGGCATTCAGAACGTCTTGTTCCCATCTCAGTAGAGAGCTTGTATTGGAAAAGTGATTTCTCTGATTTCCCTCTCCTTAAGTTTCTGCGCCCCTTACCAATGTCGTCTTAATAATTTGCAGACTTCATTTGGCTCCGTTTATTCTCACTGTTGCTATTTCGAGGCCCTCCCAATTGCTGCATGGCATTCAACTCTGGGTGCATTCTTGGGGTTTTTCCTTTCAATTAAATGCTTCCAGAAACAAAATTTCAGAAAATGGGTTCACCCCAGCTGACTCAGATCTGAAGGCTTTTCCAAAGAGATTTTACAGGGAAAATATTATTGGCTTAGAGCCTTCAGCAATGAGTTCCGGGCAGCAATTGAGATTTGGATTTCATTTTTCATCTCCTCAGCCATGTAAAATTCCTAGCAAAGTAATAGTCTTTTCTAGGATGGGCCCGGTTGTCTGGAATGTGCTTGTTCGTCTTATCCAAAATAATTTCAAGGTACAGGGTACACTTGCTTTTTTTATCCTGACCATCTGAAAGCAGCAAAGCCCTTATTTCTATTCTGGCTTAAAAGGTTTTCCTTGAGTGGAAATTTTTACTCATCTTCCATAGAGAGTGGTATGAGGATGAGTGAGCGCAGTGGAATATTGCAAAACTTTGCATATGCAAAATATGCTTTTTATTTCCTTCCAGTGATACCTTCAGAGGCAGCCAAGCAAGTTTCTCCTACATTCTTAAAGGTCCAGCACCATCCCTTGCCCTTACTACTCAAAGAGGGGTCTCTGGACCAGCAGTGTCAATAATACCTGGGAACTTGTTAGAAATATACAGTCTTGGTCCTCACCCACACCTACTGAATCCAAATCTACATTTTGTCAAGATCCTCAACTAATTAACAGGCACATGCAAGTCTGAGGAGCACTGAACAAGATCCCAGGGGCTGCTGCGCTGCTGCCTCTGGTCCATAGAATTCACTCAGGAGAGGCCAGAATCTAGGGGATGTAAGAAATGTATGGTGGTCCTGTAGATCCAAGCCCAGGCAATGCTGGCTACCATCAGGTAGAAGACTTAGGGAAAGGTGTGTAGGATGGAGAAAGAGAAAAGGAAGTTATAGAAGGAGCTAATAATAACAGATGCCTTCTACATACAGATACATGCATATGTGTATGTATATTATAACTTCTGAGTTTCATAAGAACTTTGTAAGGTATATGTTATCAACTGTGTGTGTGTGTGTGTGTGTGTGTGTATGTGTGTGTACAGAAAAAACTGAGGTCCGTTGTGCTTAAGTAGTTTATCAAAAAATTATACAAAAAGTTAATACTTTGCATAACTCAAAGCTAGAATTAGCAAATTCCACAGCAATACTCAGGGGGAAAAAAGGACTGCTTTCATTGTACTGCCTCCCCATGATCTAACACAGATTAACAATGATTAAACCATCCCCTTTATTTTCTAATAGTTAACCTTATTAGAATCTGTGTTCATATTTAAAAAAAAAAAAGAAGACAAAACCCTGTTTAAAAAAATACCATATATACCCACTTGTAAGTGAAGGGTGTTCTTTTTAACTTAACTCAAACTTCAAAAAAATACAGATTCACCTTAAATTCAAGTATTCACCAATCTCTCTTATTAAAAAGGTATTTTCTAAATTGCTTTATCCTGGACATCAAACCACTCTGTATGCAAGACCCATTAACCTGAATGTATTTGAATAACTTCTATCTCAGGAGGTCCCCTAATGGAATCAGTAAGAAAGAAAAGAAGTTTAACAAATATATAGTCATTATTCCTGTAGCCAAAGTTCACACTTAATAAATATTGAATATTATCCTATATAAACCCTTGAAAAATCACATTAAAAAGTAATAAGGCATGTAGTTACATATAAAATTTGGAACTCTAGTCACACAGATGAATGAAAACACACCAGCGTACCCAATGTCTTATCAGTGAGCGGCTTCACGTAACATCAGCACACACTGATTTTAAAGTTCTGGATCTTACACAACTGAGACAGAAATAAATGAACATGTTTTATTCTGTAAAATCACATTTGGTGACTCAATAAGTAGTGCCGGTGATGTTATAGGTCAGTAACAAAGCTGCATGTGATTAATTTGAATAAAATTGTTGGATGAGCTGTGAGAAGACGGCAATGTTCTTGAAGTACCATTTCACATAACAAGTGATTGCAAGTAGGTATGGAGAACTGAGTGAGTTAAACACCAGAAGTGGACTTTTGGCTATCTCATCCACACCCTAAAATATATATTCATGCTGAACAATAATTTTTTTTGTTGAATTTTCTCGATGCATAATAGAGGAAAGCCTACCCAACACTCAGGCACCCGTGAATATTCCTAATACATAATCACACAACCACGCAACAGGTGTTGCTAGTGACCTCTGTACCTGGAGAGGAAGGAGCTGGTCGTTACGGTAACCAAGAAACACATCACAGAAGATGACCCCGGGGTTAAATTGCAAAGATGAATTGTAGAGGGGCGGAAGGAAAAGTCTAGAAACAGAATCCACCACAAGCTCTGTCGTGAAGGTGAGAAGACATGGTATGCTTGAGGACAGATGTAATGTATAAGATATATGAACCATGATGGATAGATGGATGCATAAAAATACTTAGAACTGATAGTAATCATTTACCTGCTGACCCTCACAGGGGGAAGGAGAAAAGTGAAAAGCATGCTGTCTTTTCAAAATTACTTGGCAGGTCACTTTCCTTCTAAGATTGCATTATTTAAAGAAAAAATATTGGACAGTCATTTTTTCTGCTCTCGTGTATAATCAAATAGTCAACACCGAGTCAAGAGTCCAAACCTAGAAATATATGCAAAGTGATGCTTTGGAAGAAAAATGTTCTTGGAGATTATAACTTCCTGGAAATAAAATATGAAACTAGGGTACTAGGCCGAAAGAGGAGACCGAGAAATTGTAGCTTTAATGAATTTTCTTGATCACAGACCTCTCATTGGTCTTGGAATAACTCTCCCAAAAGAACCACCAAAGAAAGCTCCCCACCTCTCACATTTCTAAACTTGGTATTTAAAACATCAAGCCACAGGATAGTCTTACATTATTATCATTATGTAAGGGCAGATCCCTCATGACCTATTTGCCCCCAAAGGCTCCACCTTAATAATGCCCCATTAGGAATTAGGTTTTAACACATGAATTGGGAGGGGGGAGTTTGACACAAATATTCTGACCACGGCACTTTTCAAAAGAAAACTAAAATTCTAATTTTTATTTTGCAGTACTGGGGATCAAACCCAGGGCTTTGTACCTCTGAACTACACCCCCAGCCCTATTTTTTAGTCTTTTTTATTCTCGAAACAGGGTCTCACTGAGTTGCCAAGGGCCTCACTAAGTAGCTGAGGCTGTCCGTGAACCGCAATCCTCTGGCCTCAACCTCCTGAACACTGGGATTACAAGCGTGTGCCTCCGTGCCCGGCTTAAAATTCTAATTTTAATGCAGTATACCTAAAGATTCTAAGTGCCTTAAGAGCTAAGCATAAAAAATGTTGAGAATCACTGCCTTTCATAATACCTTCATTTCCTAAATGGGAAAATGAATCTATGATTAAGGAACGTTCCTCAAATCCCCTGATTGTCTCAATGCCATCTTCAAGTCTAAAGTTTTGGATTCATCTTATTTATTTATATTAAAGAATAGCAAATTAGTTATGGGAGGGCAAGGCTTATATCCTTTATTCACTCATCGAATTCAGTGCATTCTGACCTAAGGCAGTTAAAGATCCTTAGAAAATTATATCAGGAAGGTGTCTTGGCAGAGAGGGGTTGGAGCCATCTGAAATAGAGAGGTGGAGGGCTATTTAGTTCTTCAAAGCTCCCTCATTCTCATCTGTTTTCCATTTCTAACAAAACAAAACAACCTCAGAAAAACAGGAATTGATTGCTTTGTTATCTGTGCAAATTTGCTTTGTTGTGACCACCAAATTCATGAATCTCTCTAGTTGCATCCTAAGGAGAAAAAAAGAAATTATGACATAGAGATGTCCAGAAACCAAAATACCACTATTTGAAGAAACACAATGTTATCAGCATGTCTTGCAAGGCTTCCTGGGCTGCCTGGTATCTTCCAGTCAAATCACCCGCCAGCTGCTAGCCAGGCATGATACGCCAGTGGCCCTTCCTAAAAAGTTCTTCCGGCTTCAGGTCTCAGTAGCTTCACCCAAAAAAGAATATCACAAATTAGCCATTTTGAATTCTAGAGCACTCATCAAATTTAGCTCTGGTTGCTTTTGCATCTGCTCTGCTTTCTGGTTTTATCATTATTTCTCCTCCTCTCCTGGCAAATGACAGAGTTTAGTAAGGTGTTTCTTTTCCACTGAAACCTAGCCAAAAATACATGATGATTGTAGGGATTCACTCACACACTGCAAAAGCAAGTCCTTCATGAAGAAGAAATATACCAAAGTCTCTCTCTGAATTAAAAAAAAAAACCTTATATTTTCTCTATATTTTCCCAAGAACTCGAAAGTGAAATTAGAATCGTGTATGTACGTATATGAGCCCAGAGAGCATTCTTTTTCAAAGCTATCCCCTCGGCCTGCCCTATTTTATTTTTTATTTGGAAATAGGGTTTCACAAAGTTGCTAAGAGTCTCACTAGGTTACTAAAGCTGACCTCAAACTTGCAATTCTCCTGTTTCAACTTCCCAAGTACTGGGATTACAGGTGTGCACCATCACCAAGCTAGCACTGTGTATATTTCATGAGCATAGGATATATAATTATATTAGAAGAATCAATTATTTTTATTTAGGCCATTTTTACACTTATCTTAAGCATTATAGTACTTTATTTAAGTTTCAAAATGGGTTGAATTAGAACTCAGCATTATTTGACTTTATAACATAATAATATGTAATATAAAGAGTTGCTGAACAGGTAGAAAAACACCTATATACATGTATTAAAGGCAAAATTGTGAATTGAGAGAGCCTTTATGGAAATCAAATTGGCAAGCATAAAAAATTAAGGAATATTAATAGATTAGAGCCAAGCAAGCATATTTTTAAAAACTTATTATCTTGGAGAAAACTTAAGGACATAAGAAAATATTTAACCTCAGGAAAATTCCCAGCCCTTAAATGAAATGAACTGATGGAGTGAAATGCAAAAATAATATAAAATGATTTCGAAGGGTTACAGTTTCTAGAACAGTAAAGCAAGCACTTCTGAAAAGCCACTCCTCCATAAAACAGTAAGAACACTGTCAAAAGTTATCAAAATCAACATAGTTCGAGCTCTCAAAATTAAAGGCTTGCAAAAATCTGAGGAGAACTTATTAAGAAAAAGTAACTGAATCTCAACAAGGGCAGCAAGATTTGTGGTATTTTAACTTAGACTAATCTTGTCCTTCTCGACTCAGTTTTGTGGTAGTCTTGAAAATCAATAGCTCAGCAACTATGGTAGCTCTGAAAACCAGCAACACCACAAGAGAGAAGAGTGTGTTTGGAGCTCCCAAAAAGTCCCATGCCCAGAATCCTGACACTATTTTACCTGTGCCTGGCAACTTGCTGTAAAAAAAAAAAAAAAAAAAAAAAAATCCAATTTGCCTTTACTGATCTTCATCTCAGAGCTTACTCTACCCTATCCCCAGGATGCTTGTTGAAACCTACCAGCTGTGCTAGAGTTGGGATCTTTAATGCCCTCCAAAGGCTCATCTGGTAAACGCTCCGTCCCCAGCCTGGAGCACTATTAAAAGGCGGTGGAGCCTTTAAGAGGCGGAGCCCACTGGGAGGAAACTGGGTCACTGGAAGCATGGGGTCCCAGTGTCCCAGCCTCTTCCTCTCTATGCTTTCCTGCCAGAAGGTGAATGGTCTCTTCGCCACAGGCCCCCACCATGATGTGCTGTGCCACCACCGCCTCTAAGCAACAAGGCGAATCTGTCAAGGACTCGAACTTCCACAATTGTCAGCCAAAACAAATCTGTCCTCTTCTTCAGCTGATTTGCTCAGATCTTTGTTACAGTGATGGAAAGCTGGCTAACACAAGCTATAATTATGTAACACTGCAATGCCTAAAGCAGCATTACAAGTTAGGGTTATAAACGGACTTAAAAAGGTAAAAGGGAAAAATTGAGAATTTTGCAAAGCTCAACATAGTCTTAAGAATCCTGCGGGACACAGATCTGTTTAGGGTCGTATGCATGCCCAGGAAATAGGTGAGAAGGCCTGAATCTCTCATGTCTGAATAACCGTGAGGCTCTGTACAATCAGGAAATGAAGGATACAGAAGGCTTGAAAACTTCCTGCTGGAGTTTTTAAAGCATGCCCAATACGCTCACAGAGCCCAGCAGAAAAGGTTGGAAGACATGTTGGTTCAAGACAGTTAGGGGACTGTATTCAGTCATTAGCTGACCACTAGATACAGTCATTAGCTGACCACTGTACTGAGCAGAGATCCAGTGACCACTCAGAAAGGAAAACAAACTTTATAGAATGAGCCCAAATCTCACTAAACAAACATACAAACAGCGCAATCATCACAACCACGAAGACAAAACAGCAACACATCTTGAGGAGGAGAAAATCTGATTTCCAGAGTCACTACATTATATTATCTTCAGGATCCAGTTTCCAACCAACAACAAAAATGCAGACACAAAATGGTCCCACCTCTCTCTCTTTCACACACACACACACACACACACACACACACACACACACACAGCAAGCAACAAAAATTGTCCTTGAAAAAGCCCACGACTATTGAACAAACACTTCAAATTGGTTATTACAAATATGTTTAAAAACCTAAGAAAAACCATGTCTGGAGAAAGAAAAAGAAAATGATATTTTATTTGTTAAGTGTATATTTTACTCTATTGTTATATATGTTGTTATTACATAGGTGGGTGTTTTCAGTATAGCATTGCTATATATGTTGTAATTACAGTACACTAGAAACTATTCACTCAACAAAACAGAAGACATCATTATGTTTGTCCATAACACAAATAAATTTAAATATATTTAAACTCTGAAATCCTGATCTCCAAACACATTAGAAAAACTGGAAATCAATAGCACAATAAAGTTAGCGCATTCAAAAATACATGGAAATTAAAAAGAGCACTCTAAAGACCACAAATCAAAGAAGAAACAAAGAAAACCAGAAAACACTTTGAGAAGAATGACCCAAATTTATGGGATGAAACCAAAGTCATGCTTAGAAAGCAATGGATACTTATAAACACTTAAATGATGTCATCTCAACTCAATAACCTACCCTTCTATCTTAAGAACTTAGAAATAGAATAAGCAACTAAACTCAAAACAATTAAAAGAGAGAAAATAATAAAAACTGGACTGAAACAAATAAGATGGGAAAAATAGAAGAATTAAAGAAAACCAAAAGGAGATTCTTTTAAAAGCTTAACAAATTTAGCTAACCACTAGCCAGACTGAATAATAAAAAAGAAAGCAGATTCAGATTACTGAAAAATCAGAAATGGACTGGGGACACTGCTACTCAGTTTACAGAAATGAAAACAAGCATAAGGTAACAGTATAAACAATTACATGCTGGCAAATTAGATGTCTACACGGAGTGCACAGAGTCCTGGAAATACACATACTACCAAATATGACTCAAGAAGAAATTTATAAAGCTGAATAGACTTGTAATAGAGAAATTTAATTAGTAACCTAAAAAGTTCCCAGGAAGAAAACCAAGGCCAGTCAGATTTGCTGTTGAATTCTACCAAATATTTAAGGAATAACGAACACAAATCCTTCACAGAGCTCTCCAGAAAATTAAAGAGGAGGGGGCCGAGAGTGGCGCACGCTTGTAAATCCAGCAAAGGGGGGGCTGAGACAGGAGGATCCGGGTTTGAGGCCAGCCTCTGCTACTTAGTGAGGCCCTTTGCAACTGGGTTCCATTCCCAGTACTGAAAAAAAAAAAAAAAAAAGAAGGAGGAGGAGAAGGAGCAGGAGGAGGAGGAGGAGGAGGAGGAGGAGGAGGAGGAGGAGGAGGAGGAGGAGGAGGAGAATTAAAGAGAAGGGAACATTTTCCAGTGTTCTATAAAGCCAATAGTATCTTGGTACATCTCAAGAAAATTACAATTGACTATCATAGATACAGTCATAAATATCTGTAAAACATAATAGCAAACTGAATCCAGAAACATATAGAAAAGATACAATCTGATGAAGTGAGACTTATGTCAGTAATGCAAGGTTGACTTCACATAAGAAAATCAACCAATCGATAGAATGCATTATATTGATACAATAAAGGACAAAACAACATCATTTGATAAAATCCAGCAGCTATTCTTGTTTTTTTAAAAAAACTCAACACAGTAGAAAGTAAATTCCCTCAGTCTGAAAAAGATATCTACAAAAAACCCCATAGCTGTCGGGCATGGTGGCACACACTTGTAATCCCAGCATTTGGGAGGCTGAGACAGGAGGATCACGGTTCTTGGACAGCCTCAGCTACTTAGTGAGGCCCTTTTTCAACTCAGTGAGACCCTGTTTCAAAAATAAAGAATAAAGAATTAGGGCTGGGGGTGTATCTCGGAGGTAGAGTCCCCTGGGTTCCATCTCCAGTATCGCAAGAAAAAAAAAAAAACCTCATAGCGAAATAGTGAAATGTTTTGTGCCCCACTGGCTGATAAGATGGCAAGAAATCCTTCTGCGGCCTCCCATTCTCTCCTCCACATTTGATTTTGAAAAATCTCAAACCTTCAGAAAAGCTTCAAGAACAGTACATTGCACACCCCGAATACCATTCACCCAGAATCACCAATTTTTAATGTTTCATGATAATTTTCTTAAAAGACATTTTTATGAAAAAAGACTCAATTGTAGACACTTTACCCCCAAATAATAATAATATATCACCTAAGGCTAAGGAATAGTTTTCTGTGTCCTTTATCACCACAGTATTATTATCACACTCGGGAAACTTAATTTTAATATAGCACCACTACATTAAAATTATATATGTGTGTGTATATAGATATAGTCTATCTTCAAATTCAGCCTGTCATCCTAATCATGCCTTTCAAAGTATTTTTAAATCCAGGATCCAGTCCAAGACCATGAATTGCATTTACTTCTCATCTTTCTTTCATCTACTTTAATCTAAAACAGTTGCCCAAATTTCTTATTTCTTACATAACATTAAGTGAATGAATGAAGGAATGGTTTCACCTCCCACACTAAAATATGCCGGGGTCACAAGGACACGAGGGACTTAGCATATCTGAGCCATGAAGCTCCTTTTTTAACATAATTTGATCAGGCTGTCCCTAAGTCTCCTGTCCACCTTCTCTGCCCCCACCAGAGCCTTCCACATGTGACTGCTCTGTGACTCCAGCGTGTTACAGAAAGGAGCTACAAATGGCCGTTGGGAGGTCAGGAAAGCGAGAGCAGCTATTAGCCAATCTGTCGCTGATACAAAACTCTAGCAGATTTGCCCCTTGGGCTCTGAATATGACAACTTCCCTGCAGAGTGAGATGAGTCTCCCACCACCTCTGGCTATGGTTGCCTTTTAAGTTCTTAGAAGAAGGAAGGGAGGTTAAAAAGAACAGGCCAGAAGAGAAAATGGGTTTTCTGTGTCCTCCCTGCCCCCATCACTCTCCAGCCCCAGGTTTATGCGCTAGTCAATATCGGCCTTTCAAAATCAGCTGGCCTCATTCAATTAGGACAATGGGCAGTTCGGGAACTGAGCAGCCAGCGGGCTCTCTATCCTCTTCTCATCCAGAAAGTCTGAACGGAAGGACCCAAAGGAAAGTTTCTTTGAAAAAAGGGAGAGACCAATGTCAGGCAAAACTGCCATTCCTTTGAAGGAATTCAGAAGTTTATATCAAACTATATCTTACAAAAATGCTACGACAGTATGAATCAGTAAACAGAGAAAAGGCCTCTTGTTCATTAATTAAAATTTGGAAAGTACCAAAATGATGATATAATAAAAAAGAAGTTTCAAGAACCAAACCTGTCCACATTTGACTTTCCCTATGACGTCTTTTTAAAGTCAGAGATTGTTGAATTTGATACAAAGCTATGTTAGCAAGCTTTTCAACTAACTGCAAGATGTTCTTGACACAGAATCTTGTATTCTCGGTCACCAAGCTGCCAGTTCTCAACCCAGGGAGGCTGCCGCACTTGCGGTGCTGGGCAGGGAAAAGGAAGCCGAAGTCAGGCAAGAGGCCGCCATCTTGCATTTTGACCACAGCTGTTGGCAATGGTTTTATTTCCTCTCTGGAACACTTTAAAAAATGATAGGAGGCTCTCCTCTGCTAGAAAAAATGACTTAGTGTGAAATATATTTACAGTCATTGCCAATTTTGCACTGGGGGCCGGAAGCAGCCAGCGAGGGAGGAAAGAGAGGTGGAAACGCCCTTATTCACCGCCCTCCACCAAGTCCCGAAGCCCTAACAGAACCTCCCTGATTCCAGAGACTTCCCTCTTGCCGGAGCCTTCGAAACTTGGCCTTCTTGGAGGAAAAACAAGTAAGACAAAGGAAAGTTGTTTGGCTTTTAAATTAGACTGGCCTCTCCTCTGAAGAGCCGGAGGTCTGCTGCGCCAGACTCTGTGGTCTGCCAGGCCCTCGGCAGCGGGGATCACATCGCACGGCTTGGCTGCACGAACCCGTGGTTAGCACTGCTCCCCGCACCGGCCCAGCCAACAACAACAGCCCCTCTTACCCTCGGCCTTGACCCTGTGTACATGTTCACAGCGTTCTCAAGGAGCCTGCTGACATTGGAAGGGGGAGAGGTTTGTTTGAAGGGTTTATGGATTTGTTAAGATAAAGGAGGTAATCTAACCTGCCCCCATTAAATCTTCAAGTGGAGAGTTCTTAAGTTTTGAGAATTGTAAGTATCGACTTCCAAAGAAGGAAAGGCATTTGAGAACTTATGATTTTGATTTTTCTCTAACATTCCAAGAAGGCACCACTTAAAAGTGAGCCGTGCTATTGTTCGAAGGACCCTGACCACACTCTCGCCAGGGTCTAACTGACCTGGACGACAACATAAGGTTCATCAGTGGGCCTTCCAAACCAGGGCAGAGCCAATGCATAGACCATCTGGTTGTGCTCTCCAGACTGAGCAAGGTGACTCCGTTTATCTTGAGTAGAATGGTATCCAAGATTTTTCACAAATGCTAATGAACCCTTGGAAATATTGTGACTGTAATTCTGTATTTATTGAAACATCAAATGCTCAGTATCATCCATTCATTCAGCGAGCCAGTCTTTGATGAGCACCTACTGTGTGCCAAGCTCCATTTTAGGTCACGGGGATACAACAGTGAACAAAATAATATCCCTGCCCTGGTGGAACTTGAGAAGAGAACAGTGAAAGCGAAAAACAAGCATAGCAGGTGGTGATAAGTAATCAAAGGAAAATACACATGGACAGTTTAATAGAGTACCCGATGGCAGAGGGAGCTGATGGCCAAGGAAGGTTGTCATTTTAAATAGTACCTAAAAGGTGTCATTCAAGCAAAGCCTTCAAGGAGCTGGAGCTAGACATGAGGGCATCTGGGGAAGAACGTTCTAGACAGAGCCTTCAATAAGTGCAAAAGACCAGGGGTGGATTGGGTGCATGAGGGAGGAGGATACGCTGGCTTTGACTTTGAAAAAGAAGGGATGCCATTGGAGGATTTGGAACACAAAGTAACATGAGCCTTAGACAAGACCCATCATTTTGGCTGGTGATTTACCTTCATTTGCACTTTGATTCTAATTTCTTGGCACAGTATGAATATCAACCAGACAGAAATATCAACGTAGGATGTGATAATATTAACAGAAGACACTCTTACTCCCTAAGGTTTGCCTACACCTGTGATATTCAATACAGTAGCCTCTAGCCACATGTGAGATTAAGCGCTTGAAATGTGAGAACTCGGAAGCAGAAGGTGCTGTGAGAAATATCGACCAGAATTTGAAGATTTAGTATGAAAATAAAAAGAATGTAAAATGTCCCATTATTATTTTTTTAATGCTTACATGTTGAGATGACACTTTGGACATAAAGTTAAATAGTGTGTTATTAAAATAAATTTACCTCCTTTTTACTTCTTTTAATGCATCTAGTAAAAAATTAGAAATTGCCTCAGTAGTTCATCATATATTTTTACTGGACAGTGCAGGATTAAAATGTTACTAGAATGATGTTAGCCTTCCCGTCATAAAATGGCATTAGATGAAGTGGCATAGCCCCTTAAGTGAAGAGAAGGAATTACTCAGGCTGCAAAATGTTATCTTCCTAAGAGCAGAAAGAAAAGTGCTGGCATTTGACCGCAAAGAGGAGGTTCTGCATGTAGCCTTTCGTAGGAAGGGCAGTAATCACAGACAACAAGCAGCCATTTGGTATGTTTCTCCTCAGAAAACCAAATCAGGAAACTCTAGTTTAAAAATATTTTGGTTTGGTGTACAAATGAATGTTCTAAAAAAAGGGAATTCATGCAGTTTAGCAACGAAAGGACCACAGCTAAAATCACATAGCCATGCAGGAAAGGGAAGGCACCTCCTCAGTGCTAGTTACTAGGCAGAGCACGTATCACCCCACAAAATTATTGAAACTATCTGGAACTTTTGTATTTAAAAATGGGGGTGAACCAAGCATGGTGGTACACACCCGTAATCCCAGTACTTAGGAAGTTGAAACAGGAGGACCACAGGTTCAAAGCCAGCCTCAGCAACTTAGCAAGCTTCTCAACAACTTAGCAAGATTCTGTTTCAACATAAAAAATAAAACAGAGCTGGGAGTATAGGTAGGGGTAGAATCCCCTGAAATACATAAATAAATAAATAAATAAATAAATAAATAGGGGTGGGAGGTGGTTTGGGTTTCAAAGTCATAAAATTTCATTGAAATCTGCTATGAGAAGCTAGAGATCCTTATGCTTTTTTATTCTCTTCTTACATAAGGCAGCTTTACAGGTCCTATTTGTTATAGGTATCGTATTGGAGATGAACAAAGAAAATAGAAGGCTTCTGAGTAGTTTTTGCCAAGAAGTGACTTCCAGTTTTATAAGTGAATAAAGAAAGGCTCAGATTAGTATTCATCTGTTGGGGGCGCAGAACCTAATTAAGTCCCCATCTACCCTGAGTCCAAAGGCCGTGACTCTCCCACCAGGACACACTCTCCTTCGAGGGGTCAGACCCCAGGTAGACTATGTGGGACTCATGGGTTGGCCCCTGACTCTGTTGCGGCATCAGTCAATGATACCTCACCCCATGGAAAACTCAGTTCTCGTCTGTACTGACATTCGGCGCACAGCTGCAGTGGAGACGCATCAACAGAACGGAGCAGCCACACCTTCACACTGGCACCGACTGCAAAACCCACAGATCTATCTCCTGAGCAAATGAACAGTAACAACTTGGTCTTCATCCTAGATATACTGGAGGTAGCAGACATGTCTTAATAGTTCAGGAAAACTATAATTTAAGAGTCGAAGCAGCTTCTCATTGAGGATTTTTAATGCCATAACTATAGCATGGTTATACTCATTGGTAAAGATCTTCTGCATCTTTGAATATAATCTATGGTACTCACCGTTTAAAAATATACGTGGCTGCTTTGTCAAAACTATGGATTTTCAAAACTATGTAAAAGTGAATTTTGCTGTTTATAAATTTAAAAAGTAAATTTATTTTTTTTCAGTAACCTATTATTATTAACTTTTAAGAACTAGGAGTCTTGCCAAATAACCTGCTTCCTGAGAAAATGAAGATCTTTTCTGAGTTGGGCTCCAGCGGGTCCTTACCTTACTGATGAGGAAGCCGAGTCTTGGGGAGGCGAGGGGGCAGCTCCAGCTCACACACTGGCCAGTCCTCCTCGTCCCCAGGCTGTGACGACTCCGTCTACATCAACCCCCTAAGGCACACTTACCCACGAGCATGCCCCGCAAGCGCTCCGAGTAACCTAGGAGCATTTAAAACTACCAAAATCTCCGTAACACTTTTCTTAGCACTTGGTCAAATGATTTCCCTTAATGAGGGAAGTTTAGGGTAAACATCCAGTTTGGTTATAAACAAAACCTTGCTTCAATCAATGAAGATTCTGGAGAAAAATCCTCCTCAAGCCCAATGCTTCTCTGGCACGGTTTCTGCCCTTTCAGTCAGTGGGCTTAGTGATTAAAGACAGCTGTGTCCATTGTTTATGAATATTATGGATGCTGGAAACCTAGGAAGAAACCCCCCAAATCCTCAAGAGTCCCCTCCCTCTCCTTTTCTTGAACTCAAAGCTGAAAAGAAATACATTCCCCACCCATGTCAAGAAGAGTCATCCCAGCATCCCCCGATCACAGTGAAAATGCGGAGTGAAGAAGAGGGCCCCAGAGTCAACACAGCCCTGAAATGCACATGTGGACGGAGAGGAAAAGCTCTTCCCCCGAATGGAAGCATTCAAAGAAATAATTTATGCATCAGTATTTATTTATTTATGCTGCAGCTGGAATTTTTCATGCTAATTTTGAAATTAAAAAGTCACTTTTCTGTCACTGACTTTTAGTTTTTATAATATGACCAAAGGATACTCCTTCATACTGAGTAACTGCTTGTTTTAATGTCTGACTACACTATCAATTTGTATTTAATCACACCAAAAATGAAATGGATAACTTCCCCCACCACCCTACACTTGAATATATATCATGGCCAAATGATGGCCTTCCTTTTTATTTAATGACTATCAGGTTTTTATTATATTTAATTCTAGTAATATTCAACAGTTTTTAAAAATCCTCATGCCGGGCGTGGCAGCGCACGCTTGTAATCCCCGCGCTTGGGAGGCAGAGACAGGAGGATCGCCCAGGTTCGAAGCCAGCCGCGCTGGCTGAAGAGACCCTGTTTCCACAAATAAAAAATAGGTCTGGGAGTGTAGCCCAGAGGTAGAAGGGCTTCCAGGAACCCCAGTACCACCAAAAAAAAAATCCTCACATAGTTGTATAAGTTAACATCTGGGACACCATACTGTTAATGATAATCACAGTCACATTGTCTGATTATTATATATTTCACAGAGAACAGAAGAGAGCAAAATAAATAGTTAGAACGATGTGGTAGATGTGTTTGACACTCACGCTAACACCTGGTCATTTTGTATTTCCTGGTACTACCAAACAGTGAAGTCCACTCAGTATTTCAAGCCAGCTCTTCTCAGACCATAGTTGAGAGCTTAGGTGGCTTGAAAAGGATGGTTCGCTGCGTATAACTCAGTGTAGGCTCGGAGACGGGCTGTAGCTGAGACTGCTGGGTGTGCTCAGGGGAAGGACTCTCCCTGGGTGTTGGCGGTTTGGTACCCCGTCTTTGGGAAGGACTTTGGCTCCTTGAGATCTAAACACAACACGGCTCACACACCAAACAAGTGGCACCGTTTAAAATTCCACTCAGAGAGAACGGTGCTAATTGAAGCCATTCACAGGACCACAAAAGCACTGCCACCCTCCAAACCGAACATGCGAATGACATTTAAAAGGTGCCAAAATGTGTAATCAATTCATTCAAAGGATAGTTCCTGAATATCTAGTGTGTGCAAAACTCTGGGATGGTTATTCAAGGAGAAAGCAAGGCAGCAATGAAAGTGAATTGTGGTACTTTACTAATAGCAGGCTGTTGTGCAGAGGCTGAGGATGAAGAGGGCAGCCCAGGGAAGGCTGGCATCCCCTCCCGGGGTAGAGGAGAAGAAGGAGGAGGGAAGAGATGAGCACACGAGGGGAGGTGCCCCTGAGGCAGAAGCATGGACGGGGACAGAGAGAGCAGAAGACCCATGGGCACCAATTAAAAAATGTATTAAGTTCTCTGGAGAGCAAGGTCAAACGGATCCGGAAATGCCCTGAAATACTATTGGACTGTTACTATTTTATGCTATTTCGCTGACAAAATAGGATTTTTACTTTACTTTCACCAACGATTTTTGTTTTCTTTCTTCCACTCCCCAGAAAGATCCATTCTTAAACTTGCTATCCCATAGGGCCTGAGGAGGATGGCTCATTCCTGGAACATTAGCTCAGAGTATCCCTCAGGCTCCTCACAAATCTACTGTGAGGTCTCCACATCACTTCTTTAAATATTTTATGTTGGAATCTCTTCCTCTGCAGACCTGTCATGAGTCCTTCATGCTACTGTGCTCATTAAGTGGAGAAAGTGAATATTTATCTTATGACCTTCAAGATTGACACCAAGACCCAAGTAGGAAAATAGGAGGTTCTAGATCATTTTCAAGGGAAAAAAATACGTACTCAAAAAACTGTAATACTTGTCATTTAGTAGAAGAGTGACTGTTTCTGGCACTGATGACACTGTTTTCAAGGGGGTGAGGTAACGGTGCCTGATCAAGAGGAACTAAAAATCTAAAACACAGAACAAGGTCTCGGGAGAGGGAGGAAGGGGAGGATGGGAGGATGGGAGGAGAGCTTGAGGCACAGTGGAAGACCAGGCCTGCAAAGCCAGTGCGAGGAGCACGTCTCACCCAGAGCCACTGGGAAGGGAAGGCCGAGGTCAACAGAAGTGAGAGTGCAGAGGGGAGTGAGAAAGAGATGGTAGAAATATAGAAAAATGGCTTCATGCTGATAGGAGGGCAGGTGCAGGAAGTCACTGCTTCAAAATGAAGGAGCTAGAGATGGAAAGGAGAAGCCTAAATAAAGAAACCCCTTGACGATATTAATTCACTTTTCTCCTTATTAACATATTTTGAGAAGTGAAGGTTGAAAGGAGACAGGACTTCAGCAAACTCTGTCCTTACCCACCATGCAATATACATGCCAGCATCAAGTCTTTTCTTCTTGTGTTTTCAAAACACTTCTTAACTAACACAGAGGAGTAATATCCTACACTGACACACAAGCTTCAATACAACTTTACCTCCAACAGAAAAATTAGAAATAAAAAAACATTTACAGAAGTGCAAATAACTAATAAACATTTAGGTAATGTTCGGTTTCAGATGCCAAATGCCAATGAAAACAATATTCTCAAAAGGAAAATGGTTTGGGTACAAAAAGATCTATACCTACGTACTTCTAATTGGAACAGAAATTAAAATATCACGTGCTTGAAGTACTTTAGTAACACACACACACATACACACGCACACACACACACACACATACACACACATAACATGTATATATACCCCTTCAAAAGTTTGTATCCATGACCCACTAATTATATGTTTATGAATTTAGCCTAAGGAAATAATCAGAGAAACAAAGACATTACTTTTCAAATATACTTTTCACATTATTATAATAGCAAAAACTAAAAAAAGTTAAAATATCATAAAATGATTAAATCATGGCATACTGATGGAATATCATGTAGATATTAAAATTAACAACTTGTTAATAAAATGGAGCTATATTCACAATACATGTTGAGTAGCCCTTATCCAAAATGCTTGGGACCAGGTATGTTTCAGATTTTGGTTATTTTTAAACTTTAGAATATTTGCATAGACTTTACAGGTTGTCCATCTCTAATCCAAAAATGTAAAATCTGAAATGTTCCAAATTTTGAAGCATTTTAAACACTGTTCTCAAAAATTTTGGATTTGGGGGAATTTCAGATTTCAGATTTTTTGATTATGGATGCTCAGCCTGTATAAGGTTAAATGAAGTATGGAAAACCACTTTCAGAATGTGGTCGTATCTAGTTATATAACTACCTGTAAATATGAAAGAGTTGGAATAAAATATATTAAATCATATTAAGAGTGTCTATATTTAAGTTGCAAAATGATTACCATTTTTCAATATATCTGGTCTTTTTGTAATTATCATCTATTTAACGTGGCATTGAAAAAATCCCATTGGTTTGATTTGGATTTATTTTTAATAAATGCAACCAAGCCAACATATTGTAAATTCCTGGAGAGAAAAAGTGGGGCGCCCTTTATTGGTGGTGCTCGGTGCCTAACATGGTGTCAAACATATGGCACTCAAAGTTATATTAATAAATGTCTGGCTGGTTGCCGAAATGAGAGATAAATGTAAAGACAAAAAGAAAAATGGACAAAAAGTTGGAAAGTGATTCAGAGTATCTTTTGTGAAAGTTTTAGGAGACTAAAGCAGCTCATCGTGCGGGAGACCAAAGGAGAAAAGGGAGAGAAATAAAAGAAATAGTCTTTGCAAGGACACAGAGGATGAAACCACTAATTGAGCTAACTTTTCTACTGTACCTATTCCAAACTCCACTCAAATGTCTAAATGCACCAGCTTCTTAGGAGAAAGGAATTACATTTCTCCATTCTAGCAGGTGGGCAAATTCACGTTTGTGGAGCCACTGAAGTGCATGTTCAGGTAAGCCCACCTCCTCTTTGAAAATCTCTAAGGAAGGCTCTCCAGAATGGATGCTTAAGCCCCATCAATGGACAATCACAAGGCAGAGTCACCCCATCAGATAAACATGTGTCTCGATTCCTCTCTGGAAGCCCAGGCAATGAGGGTGGCTCCGTCCCAGAAGCAATCACATATTCTCCGTGTGTTCGGCATTTTTTGGCAACGAGAAGCACTATGGATCGCAGTGTCTCCATTCTCTAACTGATGTGAGGGTAACAGATATGTGTTCCTCATCCACTCCGCCGTTATTGTGACATATGCTTAGGCTGAACGCCCAAGGCTGAAATCTGGTATGAGTTTAAACTCGCTTAGACTTGTGAACTTAGGAGGCAGGAAGCGCAAGGCACTTTTTTATTGTGTTAATACCTCTTGCATCAGAAACAGTGTTCCTTTTGGATGCTCACATCACCGTTAGTTCCCCCTTGAAATGCCTGGTTGTTCTTCATCCCATAGGTTCAAATGGCATTTCCCAGTGTCAAATATTTACAAACAGCCATAGATAAAACCTCAAAATGAGACTGGCTGGTAGGGAAGGAGGGAGATAGGGCAAAATGATTAATATGTGGCTTTATGATCAGGCAGTTTGGGCGTTCTGTTCTTTTTAGCTCTTTGACTTTAGGCAAACCATTAGATTTCTCAGCATCTCATTTTCTTCATAAAAAAAAAAAATAAAGAAAATGGGAGCTAACACCTCCTAGGTTGTACAACATTTTGAAAATTAACACTGAAGGACACTGTGTTCCCAGCACAGAGCGCACATTTAGTAAGACTAGCTGATATTATCAATAATTCCTTTGTAAGTAAATCACTTGCCGATCTCTTTTCAAACTGTGTTTTTATACAAATGCTCAAATGTCAAAGGAGAAATTTTCTTTCCAGCTAGTTTCCCTGTTGGGCTTATTATTAACATGGTGACTCCCTGTATAGAAAAATAACTTTATAGGATGCTTCAGCTACAAATTACACAAAAAAATAATCATAAGGAATGTTACAAGCTATAAAAATAACACATATATGAGGATTAATATTCAGGATGTGTTCTGAAAATGCATAAGACATGACTGAGATAGAATATAAAATATAGAACAGTTATTCCCAAGCTTTTTAACATCAAAAATAATAATAATAATAATAAGCCCCCTATTGGTTTCAGGAACTTGCTGAATGCATTCAATTTGTTGGAAGTACTATCTAATAACACAAATAATTCAACTAGGTTTATGAATTCTAAAAGACATGCTGTGAAGCCCTTGCCTTGCTGTTTCTACCATTTTTAACCTAGTATACGATGAGATTTGCCCAAACCAAATCAAGTCCCCACATTAAAAGATCAGCCTTAAGCCAGACTCTGCAAAACCTTATAATTATCCCACCTTTGCCCTCTTCTAAGATACTATTAAGGCCCTATCAAAGTAATGATTAATGTCCACGTTAGGCAATTAACTCAGTTTTGCCTTAAAAATGGGTAATTTTGATGAGACATTTCTGAGAAGCCAGAATTCAATGCCCCCCTGCAATAGCGGCATCACAACAGAGCAGAATCGAATCCTTAGCACAGAGGTATAGTCACATCTACTCAGATTCATCCTAACAGAAGACACCAATATTCATGGTCAAGCCAAAAATTAAAAAAAAAAAAAAACAAGCAGAACACCAGCCACTTTTCTAAGCAAGTTGGAGACCCCTCCTACTGGCCAAGTGTTTACCAGCCAGCTCTTTAAGAAAAGGCTCCTAACAAGCTGTGATGTCACACATACATCACATGTAATCCCAGCACTTGGGAGACTGAGACAGGAAGGTGGCAGGTTCTAAGCCAGGCTCGGCATTTTGGTGAGACCCTCCACAACTTAGCAAGACCTATCTCAAAATAAAAAAATAAGCCGGGCGTGGTGGCGCACGCTGGTAATCCCCGCGCTTGGGAGGCGGAGGCAGGAGGATTGCTCAGGTTCAAAGGCAGCCTCGCTGGCTTAAGAGACCCTGTTTCCAAATAAAAATAATATAAAATAGGTCTGGGAGTGTAGCCCGGAGGTAGAAGGGCTTCCAGGAACCCCAGTACCACAAAAATACATACATACATACATACATACATACATACATACATACATACAATGAAAAAAGAGATGGGAGTGTAGCTTGGAGGTAAAATGCCCCTGGGTTCAACCTCCAATACAAAAAGAAGAGAAAAGATTCTTTTGTTGTGATCCTTGTTCTACTGACTTCTCAGATCAAGACCTCTTTGTCCTCTGGGCGACAGTACAGCCGCACAGTGCAAAACGGAGCACGGCAGCAATTACACCAACATTTCAAACTCCTTTTTTGCAAGCTCCTCTGAGGTTCTGGCCTACACAAGTTAGATCAGCTGCCCACATTGATCTAATTCACTCAGTAATTGCTCAATTCTCCAATTTATTGCCCTGTTGTAGCCAAATTTCTCCCCATGGACAGGGAAGCTATAATGACAAGCTTATGGCTAAAATACACCAATTTGCACATATTAGAGCTAGTAAGGCAGAGGCCACGAGGGAGGGTCAGCCACAGAGGGCCCCCAGCCCCCACGCTAGTGGGGACGCCGCATGTCGGGGACGGGGGCCGCAGTGGGTACCAGGGATTCCTCCGCTTGCTTCCTGCCTCAGGACGGTGCCATCTGAGCTGGGGACCCTGGAACGGGGGAAGGCCAGACAAGCCTGTTGCCGACTTCAGCCCCTTTCGACAGCTCTGCCCCAGTGCGTGGTCCTGATCCTTAGCAACTCCTTCCTACCTCCACAGCCTCCTGGGGGTCTTGTGAGGCCGAGAGAACACTTTTCAAGCAAGACATCCCCAGGGAGGTCAGACACCTTCCACACAAAGCCAGCTCTAAGCAGTGCAGCCGCAGCTCCACAGGAATCTAGTTCCCTTTCTCAGCTCCTCCATGGCGGAATGAATTGGCAAAGACTGAAAATGCTCACAGCCTCGAGAGAGGAGGGAGGGCAGAGAGAGAGAGTGGTAGTAGCAGGTCAGGAAGAGAGGCAATGAAGAAAGAATGCAAAATAAGGTCAATATTTATTTGTGCCTGGATTTAGCAATTAAAAATAACTTTATGTGCCCAGACCTAAAAAATCAAAATTACCATTTCATCCTAACGGATGGAGTTAAATAAATCAAAGAAGCAATTGTATATTTCAAAAATAGCAAGAGGGGTGTATTCATTCGAGCCCCCCCCTCCATGCCAGTCTGGTATGGAGCTGTACCTATCCTCTGTATTTCTATCTTTTAATAAACTTCTTTAAATCTTCAAAAAAAAAATAGCAAGAGTTAACTCTGAATATTCTCAACACAAAGAAAAGATATATACATACGGCAGTTACCCTGATCCGATCATTATTCATTGTCTACATGTATCAAATATTGTACCCCATAAATACGTAATTACAATGTGTTGGTTAAAAATAATATATTTTAAAAATCCTTACGAATAGAAATATCTAACTACAAATCACGGCAGCTGTTTGAGAAACAAAGCAATATTATAAAAAGGTTTTACCAACAAAAAGCAATCTGGTCTTGGGAGTCAAAACAATCTCCTCTAAAGGAGGAACGTTCAAGTTTCCAGGCAGGATGAGCGGGGCCCACTAAGGCGGGGGCCATGAGAGAAGAGGAAAGGTGGCCGGGCGTGGCGGCGCACACTTGTAATCCCAGAGCTTGGGAGGCTGAGACAGGAGGATCGCACAGGTTCAAAGCCAGCCTCAGATACTTAGTGAGGCTCTCCGCAACTTAGTGAGACCCTTCCAAATAAAGTATAAAATAGGTAGAAAAGCACCTGGGTTCTACCCCCAGTACCACAAAAAAATTTTAAAAAAGGAGAGGAAAAATAAAAACAAAAAAAGCCCAGGCATGGCGTTACACGTCCACAATCCCGTACATACTGAGGTTCAAGGCCAGTCTCATCAATTTAGCCAGACCCCCAACAACTTGGAGAAACCCCCCATTTCAAAATAAGTAGGGCTGGGGCTGTAGCTCAAAGGCAGAATGCCCTAACGTTTAATCCCCATTACTAAAAACAAGATAAAAGTGGCCTAGGTAAAGGCCATTAGGTATTAGATCAAATTTATATTTTTTACGTCATTTGGAAAATAAACCCTCTGGAGATCTTATTAAACTGCAGGCTGCAGTCTGCGGGCCTGGAAGGACAGACACCCTGCAGTTCTAACAAGCTCCTAGATGAGACCCAGGCTGCAGGTAAGGGGGGAGCACTTTCTCTGCCTAGCGAGGGCAAGAGGAGCAGTCCAGAGGTCAAAGTGGCCAGGACAGAGAAAAGCGAGAGGGGCACTGGTCGGCGAGGGGGCTGGCCAGGGGCTGGACCAGCCACGCCAGGACGTGCAGGGTGTCTGGATGGGATGCAGGTGTGGGGGAGAGAGAGCCACGGGGCCCCATTTTCTTTGTTCTTTCCAAATAACCTTCCTCAGAGTTTCACTTTCCCTGGGAGACCGCATTTTGCAATAGCTGAAGTGTAAATGAGAGCAAAGGTGTTTATGGTTCTCAGGGCTTCTGAGAGCCAATAAAGCCCGGCTCCTTCATCATACACAGCCCGTTAACAGCCCATGTTTATTGGTAAAAATCCTCTGAACTTAATATGCCTTTGTCAGCAAAAGCAATTGATCTTGGCTGGTTCATTTGGCTCGTTTTACAGTCAGGACTCGATGTTCTTTCAAGAGCATCCTACAGCCCCATGGGCTACACTCCCTTCAGTAAGCAACTGCCGACGACACTGAGCCCATAGGGTTCCTGAAATAGTTTGGTAAAAAAGAACACAGGCGTCTCTCGTTGACACCTTAATCTTCAGCCTTACAACTTGGGGGACATGCTTCATAGAAATGTCTGAACCATCACGGCATAGTGGCACATGTCTGTAATCCCAGGACCTGGGAGGCTGAGACAGGAGGATTGCAGATGCAAGGCCAGGCTTGGGAATTTAGTGAGACTCTCAACAACCTAGCAAGAACCTATTTCCAAACAAAAAAATAAGTGATAGTGAGGTTTGAGTAGCCCTGATTCAATCCTCAGCACCACAATAAAAAAAAAAAAAAAAAAATGTCGCCGGGCGTGGTGGCACAGGCTTGTAATCCCCGGGCTTGGGAGGCTGAGACAGGAGGATCGCACTGGTTTGAAGCCAGCCTCGCTGGCTTAAGAGACCCTGTTTCCAAATAAAAATATAAAATAGGTCTGGGAGTGTACCCCGGAGGTAGAAGGGTTTCCAGGAACCCCAGTACCACCAAAAAATAAAAATAAATTTAAAAAATGTCTGTGACAACTGTCACATCTGTTTCCTGAATGTTTGATTGATCAGTGACATACACAACTATTTGCTGTGCAGTTAGGCAGGTCCTAGAAAGACAAGTTTAAACCAGAAAGAAGCAAATATGTGCTTTAACTGATGCTTAGTACGCTTTACGACTGATTCTTTGCTTCAGACTTAGGAAAGAATCCTCTTTCTATTTTAAACCTAACAGAGCACTTACTCGCACTGAACCCACCCCATGAGGAACACACTCTAAGATGACTCAGGCGGGTACATGGAACAGCTCGAGGAACGCAGTCACTGCTTCCCCGATAAGTATCAGGACCTGCAGAAGTAATCCGCTTGGCTCTTTTATTTATATAACGTGTAAGTGAGGATGATCTGGCTTAACCAGTGATAATAAAGCCCGGCATTTCCTAAGTGAGTCATGATGATACGCACACCTAAAAATATCATCTCTGCTTCTGGAATGCGCAGGAGCAAAAGGTTGTGAAATCCTCTCCAGATATCCTCAAAGGTTAGCATGCTCTCAGCTGTCTGGAATGCCACAGATACTGTCCCGACTAAGGGCAGGATGTAAAATCCTGTGTGAGGCATCTGTTTCATTAGCTAAGGCATCCATCTTCATAGGGTGTCGGCCACTCTGTCGCCACACCATAAAAACACGGGTAGACGGAGTTCGCAGATTTGGAGAGTGTAGAGAAGAGGGTTAAACTTCAGATGTGAGCCACAGGGTACAAGCTATGTTTACTTGAGAGTGGAGGACACCTTGAAAGTCGGTGATTCATCCATCAGAAAGATAATACGTAGATACAAGATAATACGTAGATACAAGTCCTGTGCTTCCCGCGCACAGGACTCCGCAGGCAAGCAGCGCACACTGACCTTGGGGTAGCTCCCCACCCTGGGTCTCCCAGGCAAGGATGAGCCGGCCAGTAGGAAAGAGCAGAACCCAGAGAAAGCATTACTGTGTCGTGTGTGCTGTGTCAAAAGATAAAGGAGGAAAGGAGGAGAAGAGGGCTGACATGACTGAGGTCTGAGGTGCTCAGCTAAGAGAATAGATGAGCATAGGGAGGCCGGGGCCCCTGCACAAAACACAGGGAGCAGAAAAATAGGCCAATAACTGTGATGCCATGGCTGAGTGCTTACCTGGAAGTGTGTGTGTGCGCGTGCACATTTGTGTGTGTGTGTGTGTGTGTGTGTGTGTGTGTGTGTGTGTGTGTGTGAATGCACCCATGTGCAGATGATGGCCACAGACAGACTCTCAGGAATAGAGAGAGAAAACCAGCGATTCTGTCTAGGAGAATCGGGTGCTCAGGGAGTGGTGATAACCAACCTTGAAAGGTCAAGCACTTGCAGGTAAACAAGAAGAAAGGACAAGCCGTATCGCGAGCAAGGGGCTAAGACATGAGACTGATAGGTTTGGGAAAACATGTATGTATTTATATGTGTATGTGTTTGCACATATATGAATACAGAGTGAGAACTCCAAATATAGTAATGTGCACATATTTATTTTATTGTATTGGCAGCACTGGGGATGGAACCCAGGGTCATTCTACCTCCAAGCTCTGCCCCAGCCCTATTTTTTTTTATTTTTTATTTTGAAACAGGGTCCCACTGAGTTGAAAAGGGCCTCGCTAAGTAACTGAGGCTGTCCACGAACTCAGATCTTCCTGTCTCAGCCTCCCAGGTACTGGGATTACTAGCATGCGCCACCACGCCCAGCTGTGCACATATTTAAAAGCACATACATGTAGATACATACATACACCTGTGTGCTATAGCCAACTGTTGCTACCCTATCCTACCCCTGCTCATTGCTACCACTTGAGCACATACCCAGACTTTTAACTCTGTCTCAGCACCTGTGTCTTCCTCTGTATGCTAAAGGCCACTTTGTCACCAGAGTGGCAGGCTAGAAATGCGGCCAATCAATGCCCTCCAGAGAGCAGCCCCCAACCAATAGCTGGTGGGAGTTGATGTATGTATATTTCAGCCCTCTTGCCCATCAGTGGGAAGATTCTGAGGCATAAATTTTGTACAGGTTTCCAGAGTTTTCCCCGCAGAATTAAGACCTGGTCACCCGCAACGGTCCATCGTTTGGTGTCTTGGTTCATATGTGCTGCTTAACAAAATACTCAGACTGGGGATTGTAGGAAACACAGGAATTTACGTCTCACAGTTCTCAAGGCCAGAAAGCCAAGAAGGCATCAGCAGGTTCAGCTGTCTACTTCCAAGATGAAGGAAACAGAGGTCAAATTCCCTCCCTCAAGCCTTTTCATGAACCATTCATGAGAACGGCCCCTTACAGCCTGATCACCTCCCCAAAGGCCCATCCGCCTTTTAATGCTATCGTGATGGAGATTAAGTCTGAATGCATGGTTTGGGGGAGCACTCAGAACATAGCACTTAGTAATGAACCATCACTGGCTGCTTCTGCCTTGTCTCATCAACATATTTTCTGCCAGCCTTGTCTATCTCCCACATAAACTAATTACATGCCAATGTAAGTTCTAGAATGTAAGTTCTAATGCCCCCCAGCCAGTCTCTGTAACTTCCTCAGCAGATAATTTGGTCTCCCCTTGGTCCTGGCTAAAGCCCTTATCAGCTTTGTTTTTACATCCAGCAAAATAGCACCTCGCACCGCCACACACCGTACACAACACAGCTCCCAAGCCTGCCACTGGGCAAGCCCAACAGGCTTCGTGCCCAGCAGCTCCAGAGCCAGGCTAGACGAATGGAATAATCCATTCTCATGCAAACGGTGTCCCGGCTGACACTCTCTAGAGGAGGCTACTTGCTGCCAAGACACTTGATTGGTTGTTGTTGTTGTTTGTTTGCATTTTGTTTGAGTCCACTACATCAAAAGATAGCAAAATGAACAAATATTTACAACCAAGTTATTTTAATAACATGTTCCAACACAGAAAGTTTATTCCCCAAAATTCTGTATTCATAAAAAGCAAAGCTGCTCCCCCACAGCAAGGCCCACACATTTGTGTTCCATCCACAAACAAGGACTCCATCCTCTCTCCCATGTATTCTGTGAGTCTGAATACTGATGCCAGAATGTAATCAAAGGCATTATTAGTGGCCCCTTTAAGTGCTGAAAGTGGAAACATGGAGAATTGGAAAAATATAGAAATTATAGGGATACAGGAAATTAGACTATAGTCAAGGATATAGACTACAAGTCTGGAGAGAATTCAGTAAGCAAGAAAACTTGGGCAAGTAACAACATCACTGGATTTTTATTTCTTCAACCGAAAATGAAAACAGGACTTCCAGGGCCTGAACTTGGCCCTCAGGTGTGTTTCATTCAGCCTATGTTGAGTTTAAAGACAAAATCCGAATGCCTCTATACGTTTGCGCCCGTGACCCCTGTGCACATATGCGCTAAGCTTATTTCCAGTTCCAGCGCTGGATGCTTTGACTGATGTCATTGTAAAACTGCAGGAATTTCCCATCCTCCTCGCCACCTTCTGAATTTCCTCCCCAAGGAGGCCCAGCTGCCAGCCCTTGGCATACCTTTATCGGAAAGACAATTCATCTAGCACACAGTTAAAATTTCCTCTTTACATGTGCCTTGTCTCTCCCTCAACCTATTTCCAAAATAATGAAATCACTAAACTTAAAAACCAATCAGATAATATTATAGCTTCCAATATGGAAGACATACGTGAAGACATGGGCAATATTTAATAGCAAAGAGAAATCATTTACATAAAAATAGCATAAATCTACCCATAGTTAGCAAGAAAGCATAGAGGTTGAATTGGAATATGCAAGCTCATGTTCATTTTCATTAGCAAATTACCTTTGTGTTGTTAGTATATTATATAAATACAACATATGTTTCAATATTGATCTACAGATACATAGGCCTTTTTCTCCTTCCTTCTCTCCCTCCCTCTCATTCTTCCAACTCTCCTAGACGTAAAAACCACCTCCCTTGGCCACACTTATTCTAACCTGGACTCTAGGTTGAGTGTGATGTGCTGTAGGAAGAGGGAAGATTTAGGAAATGACATATAGAGAAATGATAAGAACTATGATTTATGAGGATCCACATATGATTCCATTTGGTGAAATGAGGGAACTGGAGTTCTCCGTGTGTTTTCTTTTTAATATTCTGAGATCCATTCTGAGTCACAAGTGACTCGGAAAATGTATGTTCTTTGTTACATAAGATGAAGAAAATATATACTTGTGCTAACTCCCTTCTGTAAATAACTTGGATCGGCTGCCTCAGACAGGATTCCCCCTCACTACCATTACCACGACCATCGGTGACTTTACTCCAAATTTAAATTAAGAAAATTGAAACACAGACCAAGCTCTTCTGGTTCCTAAACACTCTGACGTCATCCTTAGCATACGGATTAAAAGTCAGTAAGGCTTAGGAAGATGAGTCCGTGTCTTTGTTTCAATAATCCCTACTCTGTCCTAAACCCATCCTTCAGGGCCACTTCCTCCTCCTCCTGTTCATTTCCTGCAACCCTGGACGTAGAGCCCTCACCCTGCCGGGTGTGCTGAGCCTCGGTGTGCTCGCCCCAGCTGCTTTCTCTTGATCGCGCTAAACTCAACAGCAGCTTCAGCAAGAAGCTCCTCTGCCCCCAAGAACCATAAAACCCATGGTCTTCCCCGAAAGGAGGCTGGCGGAGGAAAATCAGCCTCTCCCCTCACTCCTCAGAGCAGCGGTTCTCAGCCAGAAGCAGCTTGGCTCGCCAGGGCATGCCAGGGAAGGTTTGCAGACATTGTTGATCCTACAGCTGGGGTAAAAAGTGCTACTGAAATCTACGGGGTCCAGGCAAAGATGCTGTGAAACACCCCACAATGCAAAAGACAGCTCCCGCCACACACAGAAGTACCCAGCCCAGAGCACCGCAGTGCCACGGCTGAGAAGCCTGCCTCAGATGGGTGAGTTCTTCCTGTGTTTCCAGGAGACAGAGGACGTACGAGTCAGGGCAGATCTTGGAGAAAGCACGCACAGTTGACGCGCTGGTTCACCCTGGTGACACCAGGGCAGGACTCACCACACAGGAACACTTGATACATTTGCTTCCTTCTGGATAAAATTCCTCTCCTTCTCGGTACTGCACGCCTTCAAACACACAGCCTGGAGGCAAAGAGTACAGAGTTAGGGCCACAGGCGGTACTCAACTCAACACGATCCTTCTGTCCACTGCTCAAGGATCTCCCAACTCTGCCTACCAGAGGATCCTCTTTCACCAGCAGAAAAGACTTCTGCATAGCTAAATAAATAAATAAATAAATAAAATGTAGAAAAAGGAATGTAACAGATTGGCATGTTGGCATAGGACCAGAAATCCCAAAGATATCAGAAAACAAAAGACACGGGAACCTGAATCAGCCCAAGAAGAGCAAATGCATTGCAGCGCCCTCTGTTGTAAGCCCCTGGAACTGCATCATGGTTAAGCCGACGTCTGCCAGGGGAGCTCAACCCCAGAAAAGCCAGAACAGGCCCAAAGAAGCCCAAAGGAGAGAACTCAATCCCCCGGTAAAGAGCAATGACACGAAGGGCTGCCGCTCCTCACCCAGGAACTGCACAGCCCCTGCCAGGCCTCCTGTGCCCATGATCCCACCTCACTGTCCCAGTAATCCTACTGTAGGGACTCTGAGCCAGGTACACTGGCACATGCCGCTAATCTCAGTGCTTGGGAGACTGGGCCAGGAGGATTACATGTTCAAAACAAACTAAAACACAAACAAAAAGCGTAGAGACTGTATTCCCTTATTCCCCAGATGAGGAAAACTAGGCTCAGAGTGGAAAGCAATTCGCCAAACTCAGTTCTGAACGGCTCACCACACTGTGCAGAGCGCCAGACACGATGGCCAGAAGGCAGAGGCAGGGCAGCTAGTGCCCCTCCCCACCTGGCAGCGGGTCTTCAGCCCTGCCCTGGATGTGTCAAAGGGACTCTGGCCTCTACCGAGTTCGGCTAATAAAAGGCTCAAACCCCAGGAATCGTCTCCTGGTTAGATAGACATGCAGGAAACCGCCATATTTAAAAAGATGTCACTAGTGACCCAAGGCACAAGCTGCCCAGTAACTGGGCCACACAGCCCATGGAGGACTGTAAGTTAGCAGTCACTTTCCTGGGGACCGTCCTCACAAGGCGCTCGGTCAGGAGAGCTGGGACCTCTTCTCATACTGGGAAGTGCTGGAAACTGAGTAAGGATGGGCAAAAGTCACCAATGAGAAGGCCAGGCGTGGTGGCGCATGCTTGTAATCCCAGCATCCCGGAGGCAGAGACCGGAGGGTCACGGTTCGGGGACAGCCTCTGCTACCTAGCGAGGCACTTCACAACTCAGTGAGACCCCGTTTCAAAAATAAAAGGACTACAAAATAGGGCTGAGCACGCAGCTCAGAGGTAGAATGCCCCTGGGTTCCATCCACAGTACCGCAAAAAAATAAAAAGTCACCAATGAGTAAAATTTAGCAGAGCAGGGTTTTATGAAGGATGGAGAAATAAGTGTTCAAGGTTTGGCAGCTAACACTGTCGCCAGAAGCCAGCAAACTCTCGAAACAGCTGCTTCCTGATGAGGGAAACCAAGAACACCTCCCCTCTGACCCAGACCCTGGCCCTGTCTTTCTTAAAGGGAGATATGGCTCTTTATTCAATGGAAAGATATATAGACAAGCGCTACTGGATCTGAAGTTGAATAACCATGGAAAATTCAACTTTAAAATGCCCTAGGATAAGCTCCTTCGGTGCCACCCGTTGCTGCTCTCGGTGGCGTGGACAGACTTGGTAAGCATGGACCCCCAGCGGCTGTACCGTGGCACTCCTCATCAATGGCAGGCACCTCGCTGTCTTTCTCTAAAGGACTTCCAACAAAATGTCTCCAATTCTTTCATATGTTTGTACCTCCGATTCTATCACACAGATTTCCAGACAGATGAACCACACAATCTACGTTTAACAACTGAAATAAAGGAATTCTCGGTGACAGTTATTTTCAAACCATTCCTGAGCAGAGTCAGATGGAATGGAAGGAGCAGACAACCAAGAATGCCCTGAAATCCGTTGCAGGAAGACGCTGACCACAGAGCGGACATGTTTGTCATTATGCAGAATACCATTCTCTGATCAGTGACAGACACCAATCCTCCTGAATTACCAAGAACCCCTAAGGCTTTCCCTGACTCTCCCTATCTAAACTTGGCTGAGCTTTCCCTCGCAAGGCAAAGGATAATAAAATCTTCTGAGATTTCCAGTTCATACCTCAAACACTGTCCTCTGGAATAAAGGAGAGGGACAAGGTTGGTTCCTGATCTCCTAAAGGAGATTGCAGAGGCTTGACCAGTGTCAGGGGCTAGTGGTGGCACTGGTGCTCACATTATCTCTTCTCGTGGTACGTGGTGGGGCAGGAGACAGAGCGGTGTGGTGGCCAAAAACAGGAGCCAGGTCCCCGCCCCACATTCGGCGCTACTCACTGGTGGCCCTCGGGCAGACCCTCATTCTTACTGGGTCTGACTGCTTCCTGTGTGGACAGTGGACAACACCTCAGCCCTCCCCGGACAGTTGTAAGGACTGGGCGCTATATTATTTGCAACTGTGGAGTTCAGCCATTTCCTTCCTGGGAACTCAACCAAAAAGAGAGAGAAGCAATTGCTCAAATATGAAAACTTCAACTGCCAAAAACAATTCACTCTGCTGTTTGTGTAGCCATGTTTCAAAGGTAGTCTACAATGTGGCTATCTCCCGAGGGAGGGGGCGTCTCACAGGGTGGAAAGTGGGGAGTTTCGAGAGTTTCTTTGCATTACTCTTGTTTCCTGGGGTGTCCATGATTTGGCGGGGGTCTCTGAGTTGATTCTGTATCAATAAAGCAACAGTCTAGTCAACACAAATCAATTCATAGTTAAAAGCTTTGTTTTTATTTATTTATTTATTTACTTACTTACTTATTTATTTGCGGGTCTGGGGATGGAACCCAGGGGCATTCTGCCTCCAAGCTATACCCCCTGCCCTATTTTTTATTGTTTACTTTGAAACCAGGTCTCACTGAGTTGCAAAAGGCCTCACTAAGTAGCTGAGGCTGTCCGTGAACCGTGATCCTCCGGTCTCAGCCTCCCAAATGCTGGGATGACAAGCGTGTGCCACCATGCCCGGCTTAAAACCTTTGTTTTTAAATCTATATGACAATTTTTTTCATTACAATCTTGAGCTTAGCTATATATAGAAATTATCTGATATTCCTGGATCTCACCCTCCAAGATTGACTGATTGATTGATTGGCTTAAGAGATCTTTGGTGCTGAGGCTTGACCTTAGGGGCATTCTACCTTCAAGCTACAACCCCCTGTCCTTTTTCATTTTTTATTTTGAAACAGGATCTCGCTAAGTTGCTAAGGCTAGCCTTGAACCTGCAATCCTCTTGTTTTAGCCTCCCAGGTCCTGGGTTACAGGTGTGCACCACCACACCTGGCTCATCCTCTGGAGATACCAATGGAACGGGCTGGAGACACAGCCTGAGCACCAACCTTTACTTCTTACTTAGAGTTTCCCCGGTGACTTTGAAGTGCAGCCTAGACTAGAGCTACTTACCTAACTTTATAAATGTCCTGTCGACATCTGAGGACACGGCTATGTGATGTTAAACCCACAGGCATTTGGAAGGGAAACATACTTAAACTGTTTGATAGACCCCAAATAATCAGATGATGGAAAGAATCAGCTTGTTTTCAACCCGTTTGGGGCTTTCATATGAGTTTATTTAATAACAAATGTTTTGCAGAAATCCTAGCGTATAGAAGAAGCTGAATGAAGACTTTCCAGAACACAAGAAAGTTTAGAAAGTGCCCGCCCTCATCATTGAAGAGTAAGAAAAGACTAAATTCTTTTTTTTTTAAATTGGTACTGGTGATGGAACCCAGGGGTATTCCACCTCCAAGATATATCCCTAAGCCCTACTTTTGATTTTGAAACAGCATCTCACTAAGTTGTGGAGAGCCTCACTAAGAAGCTGAGGTTGCCCAAGAACCTGAGATCCTCCTTTCTCAGCCTCCCAAGTACTGGGATTACAAGCGTGTGCCACCGCGCCTGGCTAAAAAGACTAAATTGTGGAAAAGGACACGGGTTTATCACCTGGAGGGGAGAGCCTGGTCCTCTCTATAGCACAGCCCATATCTGTGTCATTTCACAGGAAGGTTCAAAGAACAGCACAGCCTTTGGGGAGTAATTTCCTCAGTGAAGAGCAGTAGCTGTGATATCATCGCCAAGCAGGAAAAGCTCTCCGAGAAAACCCCAAACGCAGAACACCTGTCGGAATCCATCAGCTAGTGGCTTAAGAGATCAGTAAAAATCGCTCACCTCAAAATCCCCAGGCTTGTATGAGAGGGCAAGAAAGGATGCAGAAAACCCTTCCCATCCTGTTCAGAAACGTAAGAGGAAACATCCCAGTGCCTGTAAAAGGAAGAGCCCTGCCCTGTCAGAGACGGTGTGGCCTCTGCAAAACAGAGGGTCCGACTTGTCGAACCGCACAGAAAACTGAGAGCAGCGAAACCCCGAGCTCAATGCACCTGGGACACCGCACTCAGCTTTCAGAAAACATCTGGTCACCTCATCACCGTGGCCAGCTCTGGCCAAGGTACTGCAATACAAAGCAGGAAAAAGACATTTCTGGAAGCAAGGGGAAGCCACAGCCTTCCCTTCCAAAGTAAGTGGTACCTGTGGCCCTGTGGAGTGGAAAGCAGGCCTGAGGAAAGCACGTGCCAAGACCTCCAGCACTCTGCCTTCATACGGGGCATGCTGAGGGGAGGGGGCCGACCAGATATTTCCATGCAAAAGGGCTCCTCTAAGCCGTTAAGTACACAGATGGAAAGAGAGGGAAATTCCCGTGTGAGGAGGGCTGGTGATAATCATGCATTCTTGAGCAATTTCAACAGTGTCCTTCTGCCTGAGAGAGCTCCCAGCCTCTGCTTCCGGAACGTTACCTGGACAGGTGGGGCAGCAAGCTTCCAGATGCTCCGAAGGGTTTTTACAATGGACAACACAACGCACTTCAGACTCTGTGATGACGCCTTCCTGCAAAACAGAACATCATCACAAGCAATCACAAGCCCGCCCAGAATTCCTGCTCTTGTGGGGAAGTAATCAAGGCAAGAAAAGAACTCTAAAAAAAAAAAAAAAAAAAAAAAAAAAAAAAACCTATGTTCTAGTTATATAACCAAAGTAATACAAAAACCTATGGCCCAGGGTCAAGTTTCCATCAATATCTGCTCTCCAGATGGAGGACTCAGGTTAGCTCCCAGCATGAATTTCCTGTCTGCGATCTTCATATTTTCCTCTTCCAGTAAGAAATTAAAAGTAGGAAAATAAAGGTAAATTTTTCACTATGGGTATTCCTCCGGTCAGAAGATACAAGAAAGAAGGTAGAATTCAACTCCAACAGAAACTTACTAGATCATTAGACTTGCCGTCATCTGTCTGGCACCTTGCTGCCCCCATTACACACTGGCATCTACCAGGAGCATGTTTAGTGACAGCCTCACTTACTGCTGAGAACCACCCGATGACGTAGTCGTAGTCTCATTTTAGAGGGTAGAAATGAGGTGCAGAGAGGTTAAGTAACTAGTCGGGTGAATGACAAACCCCACATAGCGCCCTGCACTGTCTCCTCTGTGACTGCTTCTGTGCCCTGGGAAAGAGCTTGCCCAGAAAACTCGCAACTGTGTCTGCCATTCTTCGGAGTAACAAGAAGACTTGCCTGACAGGTATAGGCAAATGGTCATTTCCTGCATCCTTTGATGAGCTCTGATTCCCTAAAGAAGGAAGCCAGTGGGCAGAAGTGGGAAGGTGCCCCGATCAGAGCAGCAGCTATTTCTAGCTGCCTCCACAGATCCGTACTTGTCTTCTGCTTCCTAAAGGAGATGGCACCATCACTAGCTAGTGGGGCTTAGGAAGTTCTAAGGAAGAATGAAAGACAAAGTCCACCTTCGGTAGATAACATCCCTTTCCTGGTTCCAGCTCAGTGTCCCCTGATCCCTGCGTGCACGTGTGTTACTGGGGAAGGTGGTGGGGGAAGGTGGAGTTCTACCTCTGAGTTATAATCCCTGCCTTTGCCCCAATTTTGAAATAGGATTTTGTTAAGTTACCACTGGCCTCGAACCCAGGCGCTGGGATTACAGGTATCACTGAGCCCAACTAGCATTTCCTGACTGCTGACAAGCTGCATCAATTCTCAGTGGCCTCTGAGTGGCTAGTGATCAAATATGACAGGCAGTGGGAGCATCAGTGTGAACAACTGATAGTTCAAGGCATCAAAACATTCCCTTCCACTTAGTAGCTTCCATATAATTTAAACAATGTCTTCATTTAAAGGCAAAATGTACAACAGTGCCCCAGTCCAAGCAACCTGAGAATCTGTAAGACCTGCCATCGTTTTAGACAAATGTTATACTGAACTCCAAAAGGCAAGAGTTCATCTTGTTTAACAGACATTGCGAGCATGGTTTTCAGAGGTCCCCAACTGAGGAGTGGAAATTTCAAGGGTCAAGAGACACGGGAGAGGCAGAGTGGAGAAAATTTTCGGAGGACTGTGGGCTTTCGGTGTTATTAAAACTCAATGCTCTTTGTACCACAAAGCTGATTGGATTTATAATCTAGAGTGAAATTCAACAAATACAGCTGGGCACGGTGGTGCACACCTGTATCCCCAGTATTTGGGAGACTGAGACAGAAGGACCCAAAGTTCAAGGTCAGCCTCTGCAACTCAGCAAGACTCTCCGTGACCTAGAAAATCCCTGTTTCAAAATAAAAAATAAGAAGTAAAGGGCCAGGGATGCGCAGGGCCACGGTGGGCATAAAGTAAGAAGATGACTACATACAATTCAGATTTCAGTAAACTAAGTGTCCATATGCTTGAGATTAGATTCGAGAGAAATATGGATCATATTTACCTTTCAATCTCCTTTAAATGCAAATGCATATCTTGAGGTGATGAAATGAGGTTTGGGATAAAATGATTTTACATCACCTTCTCTACAGAGAATAATTTTTTAAGTTACATTAAAATTAGATGAACATTGTTTTTTGAGTTCTATAGAACAGAGTATTTCTACAGAAATAGAAAAAAAGCTTGAAATTGCAGGTTTCATATTTCTCCTTTGGTTCATCATGCTGTTTTTTTGTTTTGTTTTTGTTTTTGTTTTTGTTTTTTTACCTGTAGGGATTGCCTGTGAAATTGCTGCTCTTTCTGAAATTCAGCAAGGATCAGCTGTAGCGAGCTCCTTAATTGCTGAACTAGTGGCTTTTAAATTTGCCAGGTTGAAGCCAGGCGAGGTGGGGAACACATGTAATTCCAGTACTTGGGAGGCTGAGACAGGAGGAGTGCAGGTTTAAGACCAGCCTCAGCAAGTAGTGAGATTCTCACCAACCTAGGGAGACCCTATTTTAAATTAAAAAGTTCAAAGGGTTGGGATGATATCTCAGAGACAGTGTCCCTGTGTTCAATTCTCAGTATCAAAAATAGTTTTTTTGTTGTTTGTTTGTTTGGTCAGATTGAAATCATTTACAGTGCATACATGCCTCAGTTTAATATAGTTTGTAGATTGGATCTGGTTCAAAATCTATCTAAATCAAAGAAAGAAAGCATAGCTCCTCCAACAAGACCGCTTTTCTGCTTACAGGAGCTCGTGTTTTGCTCGAACATCATTTCACAGGAAGATATGAACTGTTCCCAAGGCCATACGTATCTTACCGGAGAGTTTCCAAACAAAACTTAACAATGGTGGATGGTTCCATCGTGTGTTTTTAGAGACGCATCCTACGCAGCATCTATCCTGCACCTGTCTCGTCAAGGCGAATGTCACAATAAATACTTACAAGGATGCAGCTGGTTTTTCATTTGTTTCTCATTTTTATTTATCCTTTTTGGTTTTTTCCCCTGTGTTAGCTGAAAGAGGCAGCTGAAGAGGATTCTCTTTGTGTAGAGTAAAATAGCCGGGTTTACCTGGCACTGGCGCAGGACACAGGGCTCATCTGGGCTCTGCCATTTGAAAGAGCTGTTGTAAGTACGTCCTTCATAGGTACAACCTAGACAGGAGACACAGGACGGAGAAGAAAGGCCAAGAATGAGTGTGTGCTCCCTTCATCTTTTTGAGCCTAATAAGTTATGTCTTTTATTGTAAGGCAAGATGAACCATCACAGGAACTGAGGATCCTTGGCTATTATACCCCAAAACACACCTAAGCCTTCTAATATCCATTTGCCATTCACTAAGGTTGTTTGACTATTGAATCTATTAATCTCATGGACTATATTTGCAGGTGAAAAATGTCTCTGAATTTCTGTTGTACGTATTAAGAAGGTAAAAACCATAGATTGATTAATTCTTGACCAAAATGTACAACATTGTGATTTTATTCATGCTTAATGAAGCTTGAGAAGTATCAGAGCCGAAAATACCACTAAGAAGAAAGAACTTACATGAGACGAAATGAATTCAAATTGCTGAAGATTAAGAAGATAGCCTAAGTGAAGGCACAGTGGTCCATGTCGGTAATACCAGTACTTGGGAGGCTGAGAAAGGAGGATTGCAGGTTCAAGGTGAACGTGCGGAAATTTAGTGAGACCCTGTTTCAAAATCTGAAAAGGACTGAGAGTGCATGCTTAGAGGTAGAACACCCCTGGAAGGAAAAAGAGAAGGAGAAAGAGGAGAAGGAGGAGAAGAGAGTTTAAAACAGGGTAGGAAATAAAAGCAGATTAAACTAACAGAATTGATTGCAAAATTCTATACCTAAAACTCCTGAAGACCTTCCAAGACTTACCTCCCAACTCTAAGATTTGATTTGTTATGATTTCCTATTGCACTTTTATTTTACTCTTCTATAATAAATTAGATCAAACAAATCTGAAACTAACGATGTATGAATTATCATGTTATTCACTGGCCAAAATAAGTCATACTTAGAAGCCAAAGCCCAACGATCCTCAAAAAAGAAAACAAGCCTGTAAGCTTAAGTCCATGGAGAAAGAACCAAAGAAATAATGTTGTGAAGACTAGGGCCTCAGCCAGGTGCACGATTGTAGTCCCAGTGCTTGGGAGGCTGAGACAGGAGCATTAAAGGTTCACGGCCAGCCTCAGCTACCTAGTGAGGCCCTCCACAACTTAGTGAGCCCCTGTTTCAAAATAAAGAATAAAAAATAAGGCTGAGAATGTATGTTGGAGGTAGAATGCCCCTGGGTTCCATTCCCAGAACTGCGATTAAAAAAAAAGAATAGGACCTCAATCTTGATTTAGTTTATACAAATAACACCCTCCGTCCTGTGGGTTTCATGTTCTGGGAAGATATAACTGGCTGTGTCTACAGTTATTGTATTTTTTTTTTTTTTTTGGTGGTACTGGGGGTGGAACTCAGAGGCTTTCTACCTCCGAGCTATACTCCCAGACCTTTTTTTATGTATTTTATTTGGAAACAGGGTCTCACTAAGTTGCTGAGAGCCTCACTAAGTATCTGAGGCTGGCTTCGAACCCGTGCGATCCTCCTGTCTCAGCCTCCCAAGTGCGGGGATTACAAGCGTGTGCCACCACGCCCGGCGTTATTGTATCTTTTAGGAGCATACCAGGCAGAGAGATTTACCAATAATAGTCTAGAACGGTATGATAGAACAGGATATAATGCGATCCAATACAACACAACACAATACAATACAATACAACACAATACAATGCAATCCAATCCAATCAATAAATAAGTCTGGAATACTCAACTACAGAAGCAAGAACACACAGTGGAATAATGCAGAAATAAAAGGGCCCTCCTCTCTGCTGTAATGAAAGACTTCTGGCTAGCTAATCAACTTCAATTCCTGTATGCTTATCTTCTCCAAGACACTTTGAGAAAAGATTCCTCTTTTCCATGTGTTCTTTTAGGTAGTACTGTGTTTAAAAAAAAATACAACAGAAATTCAGAGAAATGATGTAAATTCCCAAAGAATTATGAACGACTGAAAAGAGCTCAGTAGTACTCGGCTCTCTAGTTCCTACAAATCAAATCACTAAAATACACAGCTGATTGGAAACATTAGGGAAATGCTCTCGCTATATATTTTTTAATTTCCTTTACATGAAGTGTTACAAGAGATAATGTATTCAAACACAGGAAACTTTAGCATGCTACAAATACTTAGGCCAAACCAAGGATGAATACAGTAAATTTTCAACAATGGAAACCAATATAAAACAATTTGGGCTAGCATAAATCTTACAGAGCAAACACACTTATAACCGACGTGCTCTGTGCGTGTCTGATCCGCTAACACAGACTCACTCGGATAATAAATAACTTGTTCAGAGAGATGGAGGCGGGGAAATGAGAGGACCAAATCCAATTCATGCTAAGTCCAAGTAAATACGAAATGCCTGCCAAGTCAGCCAGCGAAGTTTCCGAATGTTATATATTTTCATCATGCGGATTAAAAATCGTAAAGAAAGGGTGATTTTTTGCTGCTAATAGGGCAGGCAAAGATCTTGCCTTTTTACTTAGGAGGAAATATAGGACCAACCCCACACAGGCCAGGGAGGACGTGCAGGCCAAGAGATCTTTCTTAAAAAGTGCCAGGTCATGTGCAGAGGGCTTCTGGGAGTAGCACAGGGCTCTAGGTCCTATTCCATTCTAAGTGGGATAAAGGAACTAGAACAAATGGTCTGTGGTGCAGGGAACTCAGCAGTGTATTCGGCTTCAAGTAACTGTTGGAAGCCTTGTTTCTCCATCCTATTTTAATATGTACAGAAAAGTTGGGCAAAATACTGGAAAATCAGCCTAAGGTCAGATGTGAAGTGCTTCATTTTTCTTAACTACCATCGTTCACGTGTCAGTCCACCCTATGTGGGTCCCTCTAACAGATTTCTCCAAAGGATGGATGAACCTGAACGACTGCTAGATTAATAAAAAAAAAAAACACCTGTGAAAATCTCTTTGGCTAATAGAGCTCATATTTTTTCTTCCTCCCCTGAACTCACTAGCATCAGTTAGTGGTGGAGACTTTAGTATAGCAGGCATTAAAGCAGATTTCAGAGTAAGGGCTCTTGGAAATAGAAGAACTAAAGAAACAATATGCTCACCTCTTTAGGTTCTTGTTCAAAGATAAACATGTTATCTTAGTTTAATACAGTATCTCAAGCTATTTGAAAACAGACAACCAAGGAGAACTGTGCGTGTGCGTGTGTGTGTGTGTGTGTGTGTGTGTGTGTGTGTGTGTATACTCAAGAAATAAATGAACTCTTATTTTCTATAAGATAAATTTCTTTAGAGTAAATTATATTGATATAGATATATAGATATATATATATAGATATTGATATAGAGTAAACTCTATATTCTTTAGAGTAAATTACATCATGCTGCTAATAGGGTACACAGGCAATACCTTGCCTCTCCTCTTTAAGCCCCAGAGGCAAAATCTACTATCTCTTACTGGCCTCAGTAGAAGGAGGCAAGGGAAGTTTTCCATCATACAACCAGGCAGTGCTTCTCCTACTGCCTCTAGTGAAAAACTGTTTTGTTTTGCTTCTGTTTTTCCAATGCAGCTGGGCATGGTGGTGCAGATCTGTAATCCTGGCACTTGGGAGACTGAGACAGGAGGATCACAGGTTCAAAGACAACCTCAGCAACCTAGTGAGACCTTGTTTAATACAAATGACTTTGTAGAAAAACTGAATTTAAAAGATGATACAAATGGCATAATTTTGTTCTTCTGCATGGCTGAGCAAATCTCCACTGTGCGTACCCACCACACGTTCCTTATGCCCATTCATCTGCCGACAGACACCTCGGCGTGTTCCATAGTTGGCTGCTGTGGACTGCACTGCCTGGGCCGCATGCATGAATGGCTATAGTGTTCTGACTAAGTCTTTGGGGAAGATGCCAAAGACTTGCATAGCGTGATCATATGGTAGCTCCATCCCTGGCCTTCTGAGGAGCCTCCATACTCATCTGTATAATGGCGATCTAATCTGTAACCCCGCCAACAACATATAAGAGTTCCTACTTCCCCACATTCTTGCCAGCATTTACTATTATTTGTACTCTTGATGACTGCCAATCTAACCAGGGTTAGATGGAATCTCAGTGTGTTTGTTTCACTTTGAACCTCACTATGATGTATACTTCCAATGCACCAATAAAAGTACAAAAACAAGTAAAACAGACTATGCAAATAATACAATATTACGTGTAATAGGCCTATATTCTCAATTTATATTTTAAAAATTCTACTTGCTTAGCCTCCGTTTCTGTGCTTGCTGTAGACCAACCTCATTCTGAGTATCACTGGATTGGGGAGATACCATGAGAATGATAAACAGCCCTCAAAACAATACGAATTGTTCACGCTCAATGTTTAGACTTGAAGGCGAGCTTATACATAACATAGCTTATCTCCATTTTCCAGATGAGAAATTTCACACAGAAAGATGAAAGTGGCTTGCTCCACATTCAAGAGAATTAGGTCTGAAAATGACACTAGAATCTAGGTTCTGTGTGAAACATCAGAACATCTACACACCCAAGACTAAAATGGAGGACTGTTTTGCACCGAGGATTTAATGGCCCAAGGGGAAAAAGCCAACATTGTTCTTATAAAACTAAATGATAGCAGACCCAGAAACTAAATGTAAGAGTAAATGGGATAGGTAGAAGAATGGTTAGGTAAAAACATAAAAACCAGTAATGTAGCTTTTCCTTTTTTCTTAAAAAAAATTTATATATATATATATATATATATATATATATATATATATATATATATATTCTGTATGATTTCCAAGCTATACCCCCAGCCCTATTTTTTATTCTTTATTTTGAAACAATGTCTCACTGAGTTGCAAAGGGCCTCACTAAGTAGGTGAGACTGTCTGCAAATCAAAATCCTCCTGTCTCAGCCTCCCAAATGCTGGGATAACAAGCGTGTGCCACCATGCCTGGATTTAAGTATATTTAAATAAACTTTCTACAAGGAAATTTGTAAACATTCATTCACTTTCTTCTGCTAAAACGAGCCTTTGAGATCCCACAAGATTCAGTAAAATCATCAGTACTACAGAAGTAGGAAGGAGTTCTTTTCTGATAAAACTACAATATAATTAAACCAATAGTTCCCAACCAAGGACAATTTAACCTTCCTTCCCTACCCCCACTCAGGAACTTTTTGGCAATAGGAGACATTTTTGGCTGTCACAAGTGGGGGATGCGGGATGCTCCAGGAATCTAGTGAGCTGCTAGGGGTGCAGCTAGACCCTCTACAAAGGACAGGAAAGAATTAACCAGGCTAAGATGTCAGTTGTGCCAAGGCTGGGAATCCCTGATTTAAACCATCACGCAGAGCTCAATCGTTTTCTTTGTGTGAAAAATGAGCTTAAATTAGTTTCACTTTCCTTTTGTATATATTTCGCCTCTTTTCATACCAAATATTTTGAGGGTGAAGAACTTCATAATATTTTAACATGCATTCTCTTGTAGAAAAGCCATGCCTGGTCCACCAGTCAACTCAGAAAACACGGAAAAATGGAGACAGGAAGAATAGGAATTAATTGAATCCATAGCTAAGCAAAAAGACTCATTTTTCCTATTAATTGTAACCTTTTTTGCAGTAGCCACATTACCCCAAGGGAGAGAGGATACCACACATTTCTATCATTCTGTTGTTAAAATAACTGTTAAGAATCATCAAGACCATTTAAAAAAATGTCACTGGCCTACTTGCAAGCCCCAGATGCGCCTAGCTTCACCCCCTTCAATCTAAATGCTCTTACTCATCATGCCAACATGAGCCCCAGAGCAGAGACAGGGATCCTGCCATCACCGACAACTCACTCAGGTACCCTAGGCCTTCACAATGTGGCTCCATCCTAGATTCTGAGTACTTTCTCCTCATCCCTAGAACTCCATCATGGTCCTGGGGCTGCTTTCACAGTGAACTGCATGCATTCCGCAGCCTCAACCAAGGCAATCTGGCTCTGCGGGATGGCATCTGCCTCCCAGTGCAACTTGCCCTCTCTGCCTGCAGTTTCCTTTGAGCACCCATCAAAGGGTGTTCAGTCTGTAAGTCATGGACCCTCTCTGTGGCCTGCTGACCATGCTTTCCTCTTCAGCTCTCACTGTGTGTGTGTGTGTGTGTGTGTGTGTGTGTGTGTGTGTGTGTTACTGGAGCTTAACCCAAGGAGCATTCTACCTCCGAGCTACACACCCCCAGTCCTATTTTATTCTTTATTTTGAAGCAAGATCTCCCTAAATTGCAGAGGGCCTCCCAATTTGCTGAGAATGGCCACCAACCTGTACCCTCCTGTCTCAGCTTCCGGAGTATGGGATCACAGGTGTGCTATGCATCGCCACCCCTGACTGGGTGTTTCTCACCTGGACTGTCATTACAGCAGGCTGATAAAGGAGACCTTTTGCAAGCCATGCACCCTTCTCCACAGCTGCCAGTGTGTGCTCTTTCAAGTATAGACTTTACTATGTCGTTTGCATACTTGAACTATCTCTCTTTCTCTCTCTTCTCTCCTCTCTCTCTCTCTCTCTCTCTCTCTCTCTCTCTCTCTCTCTCTCTCTCTCTCTCTCTCTCCCTCCCTCCCTCCCTCCCTCCCTTCCTCCCTCCCTCTGTGACCTACTTGCATGGCTTAACCTACATACCGACCTGAACTCTTCTTCTCCACACCATCTGGATCTGAGTCTCCAGAAATCAGAGGTATAAAAGGAATCTAATGTGCAGCCAGGACTGCAAACCACTGGCCTTCACTCTAAAATTAAAACCTCTTGGTGTACACAGTCCTGTGATGGCATCCGTGAGGGGAAGGTTCCAGGATCCCTGAGGAGACCAATATCCACAGATGCTCAGGCCCCTTGTAAAATGTGGTGCAGCGCGTGCATATGCTCGTTATACCCTCATCTCTCATACGTTGTATCTTCTCTAGTTTACTTAACAGTACCTAATACAAACCGAAAGCTAGGTCGATAGTTATTATACTATATTTTTAGAGAACAATGACAAGAAAAAAGTATGTATGTGTTCAGTAAAGATGCAATTTTTTTTCATATATCTTCAACCTGCAGTTACTTGGATCCACGTGTGTGGAGCCCAGGATGCACGTGGCTGTGTCCGCAGCTCCCCGGCCTGGCCCTCACTCGCCTCTTCACCTTCTTTTCCTCTCTGCCAAGTCCACTCTCCCTGCACCGCACACAAGCTGCACTTGGGATCCCTCCACACATGGCATGAAGACCTCGCCCTGTGATTTTGCACCTGCAGATCTTTTTTTGAAAAACTCAAATCGGGCCTGTGGCCTCCATCCTGTCATTCCACATGGATGCACAGGTCACCCAGGCTCCCCACCCGGCCTGCCCCGCTCATGCTGCAAGACACAGCTGAAGGTCAGTCTCTAAAAAGCCATGCTTGGAACGTCCCCACTCCCGTGTGCTCCAAGTACAACCTGGATGTCCAAGTCCCTTACAGTACTTTCTATGTAGCAGGTGCTTTAAAAATGTTTAATTTCTCTAGTAACAAACAGTAAGCACCAGCATACAGCTATTCCTGCAGACCACAGGGATAGGAGATAGAAAAGAGGATATTTTCTGGAGCTCCTGTCTTCCCCCATGGGCACATGGAGCCAATCGATCTCACCTCCAATAAACCAAAAATCATTTCTGGAGTGATATGGGTGAGTTAATTTTCAATAAGGTGCCTTTTTTTCCCCAAAATCCACCTTGGTCCCCCAAATTACTGGTTTATTCTCAGTTGTGATTGTGTTGCTGGTGTTTATTTGTCAGGTTTTTTGTTTGTTTTGTTTGATGAGCATTTAGTCTACTTAAATTAACCCAAAATTTTGAGTTCTGAGGTCAGTTCATGCCGTACGACGTGAGGGGAGACAGCAGACAGGTCTGCCATTCTTTGTAGCTTCCAGGCCCCCTAATAGGCAACCCCTGGCCCCTGGACTTGGTCAATAAACCCCCAATTCTCCAAGCCCAACACAAGTGTTATAATGAACCACTTTTCAGATACTGTTCTCCAAAAACATATGGAAGTACAATCAGAAGGGATAAGCATAAAATCTGACTAGCCATTCGAGGGCTTAAATTGTGTCCTTAAGAGTTCATTTAAAGCAGGCTTTTATTACTCTTCAAGGCTGTACCTACCATGAATCCTGCAGGCAATTTTGCTCATTTTTGGCTAATGGGAATTTTATAGCCAAACCATTTCCTCGATCCCAAGAGAAGTCAGACTCGTGAACTGAGTTCTTAGAGAGTACTGCGTGCCCCTCGCCACATTCTTTTCATAGCTTTTTTTGTTTTGTAATCTAAGTAAGAATTCAACATACGATGGAAATGGAATAATGAACAATAGAATAAAAAATGGTATAAAGCTATTTTACTTAACTTTTGATGATGTTTTATGAATAAAATCCTCAATACATAGAAATATATCCCATGCATACAATAAGTTACTTGCCAGTTCAGCCCACTTCACCAGTATAAAGGGGCACGAGCCCTCCAAGTGGCCTGCCTGGATCTCTGATCTGTGTTTCTGAGAGACTATAAAGTGATGGAATTGTGACTACAGTCTCACAACTTTATAGTAGTTTATTATATATAATATCTGACATTGATACTGGTAAAATAGATTCTATGAACTACACAAAGGGGACTTCTATTTAATAAAACACGATTTTAAACTTTTTCTATAATTAATACAATAAAGGTAAAATGCAATGCATTAAGGCAGAAAAACAATGACAGCAACTGTGGGCCACACCCCCATCATCCTCGCCCTTGATCTGTTCTGGCCATAAGCAGTTCTAAACATGAGAGCGTGCTTTCCTTCCTCTGGGCTGAATCACACTGCGGCAACCATTCTACCCTCAGCAGCCCATTGTCAAATAGCCGCATCCCCTGCTTCTCACCAGGCAGAGGGGACAGGACCAAGCTGAGCTCACACTGAGCAGACATGAGGAGTAGCAGTACTACACCAGGAGAGACTGCCCTGGGGAGCCATCACACTGAGTTTCTAATGTGGACAGGAAAGTGTCAGTAAGGAGTGCTCCCAAAGATGAGTTCCAAAAACACTGTTTTTAAAATTATTACATTAAAAATCCTCCAACAAGAAAAAGGGGGAAAAGAGAGAACATTAAAACCCTTGCATAATTATTACATTGTCCTTGCAATTTTCACCTGAGATTACATTTTTTCTTATAAAAAGAAGCATGGAACAGTCGACATTTTACCCCCAGACTTTAAAAATGAGGAAACCGAGGCTGAGAAGAGTGAATTACTCTGTCCCGGTCACACAGCTGCTTTTTCTCTCTTATTCCAAAACCCACAAACTACATGAGTTCTTCCAGGCACAGCAAAAGAAAGCAGAAAGTGGTAGCTTCCATCCTAAAACTAATGACCCAGAGAAGACGACACGTGTCTCTCAGTGGTACTTTAACATGATGCTCCAGGGATGCCTCAAAGCCAGGATTATAGGGAAGAGGCAGGGTTTGCAGCTGGAGTGGAAAGATCTGAATTTGTGGATTTTCATTTAAATTCTGTTGGAAATGTCTGTAGGTCTAGCCACCAACCATGCTATGCTTCAGGCCTTTAGACATTAGGAAGCAACGAATAAAAAGAACTCAAAGGATCGCATTCAAACATCTAAGGTCTAATCCATGCATCTTTCAAAAGCGGAACATGTTTCACAGTTTGGAGTGCATGGTAGCAGCCTAAGAGAATAAAATTTATTTGAAGACAGCAAAATAAATGCCAGCCTCATAGGATGAACAATAGATATATCTGTATGATAGATACAGACAAAAAGCTACGCGTGGAATCCTGCTTCCCTGAAGTAACTCCAAGCACCAGTGAATATCCCTTTGACGAATATAAAGAAAAATGAGTTACATATAACACACATGCGAAATAACATTTGTGTAACTTATCTATTGCTTTACGTGGTTTTTATACTTTGGGAAGCATGTTACATGATGTAACTTTTATATCTGATTAAATAGGGTGTTCGGGGCCCATTCAGGAAGAAAACTGTCAGAAATAGTCCACTATTGCCCTTTTGCTTTTTTATTTTAAAATAATTATGGATTCACAGCCAGGCACGGTGACACATGCCTACAGTTCAAGTACTTGAGAGGCTGAGACAGGAGGCTCACAAGTTCAAGGCTAACCTCAGCAACTTAGTGAGCTCTCAGCAACTTAATGAGAGCCTGTTTCCAAATAAAGAATAAAATAAGGCTGGTTGTGTAGCTTGGGGTTAGAATGCCTCTGGGTTCAATCTCCCCAGCACTACAAAACACATAAATAAATACGACGATGATGATGATGATGATGATGGTGATGAATTTGCCAAAAGGTACAAACAAATATACAGGGAGGGTCCAGAAGCCTTCATCCAATCAATGTTGACATCTTATATAACCACTTTACAAGATCAAAACCAGGAAAAGACATTGGTGCCGTATACAGAGCTTAGTCGTTTTTTTAACAGTTACACACATGCTTGTGTGTATGCACATGTGTGTGCTTTAGTTCAGCTTTATCATTCGTGGATTCTTGCAACCAGCTGGCTTACAGCAGTGTACTAGCACCATGAGGCTCCCTTGGGCTAGTCCTTTATAGCCACACTTCCCTCCCTAACCCCTGGCAACCTCTAATCAACTCTCCATGACTAGAACTTTGTTCTTCAGGAATGTTCTATTAAAGGAATCACATAGTATACAGCCTTTGGAAACTGACTGTTCCTAGAATAATTCTTTGGGGCTCCATCCAAGCTGTTGCACAGATCAATGACTTGTCCCTTCTTATGGCTGAGCAGCATTCCCTGGTATGGATATACCACAGCTTGTTTACCCAATGAATGACATCTGGTTGTTTCTAGGTTTTTTCTTTCTTATTATAACTAAAGCTGCTATGAACATTTGTGTACAAGATTTTGTATGAACACAGATTTTTGTTTCACTAGTATAAATACTCAAGAATGTCATTACTGGGTCACACGGTGGTGTCTAATTGTTTTAAGAAGCTGCCATACTGACTTCAAGAATGACTGAAGCATTCGGCATTTTCACCAACTATCTCTAGAGATTTCCATATCTCACTCAGCATTTGGTCAGAGGTCTTTTGTTTGTTTGTTTTGGGAATTTTTGTTTCATTTTAGCCATTTTGGTAGTGAACAGTGAGAGTCATTGTGGTTTGGGTTTGCGTCTTCCGGAAAGCTGATGATGTTGACATCTTTCATGTGCTTAATTGCCATTTGCATATACTTTGATGAGCTGTCTCTTTTTTGTTGTTGTTCTGTTCACAAAATTTTCTACAGAGCAAAGGTGTCTTATACTGAATAGGTCTAAGTCATAATTTTTTTCCTTTTTATCAACAGTCCTTTTAGTATCAAGTCTGAATGAAAGATTTTGCCCAACCGTTGGTGTAAAATATTTTATTGTACATGATTTTTTTATATTTTTATAGTTTTGCATTTCACATTCAAGTCTGTGGTCAATTTTGAAATGATTTTTATACAATGTGTAAGGTATGGCTTTTTTAAATTATTGATCTACTTCTCTATAAATATCTGATTGTTCCAGCACCATGTGTTGAAAATGTTAGCCTTCGTCCACTAAATTGCTTTGGTACCTTGGTGAAAACGCAGCTGGGCATACCTGTGTCTTTTTCTGGGTTCTATCATCCGCTCCACTGACCTACGTGCCTGTCCCTCTGCCTGTACTATGCTGTGTTTAGCACTGTAGCTATATACAAGTAAACTGATTCCTTTCTCTTTATTCTCATTTTTCAGAATTAGTTCAGCTATTCTAGATCCTTTGCCTTTTTATACAAATTTCAGAATAAGCTTGTCTATATCTGCAAAATACCTCTGTTGGGCTGCCCCTTTTCACACCATTTCAAACACTGTCTCTGTGGGAAATGGGAGTTGAATCCACACACCATTCAGGAGCCTCTCCCACCCCAGGAATGGAGCCTGCCTGTGTCTGCCAAGCACCGCCCAGTGCTGGGGAGCGTTTGTCAAAGGGCAGTCCAGGGCTGCAAGGGCATCCCAGGGAGAGGGTGGCCTGTGAAGTCTGAGCTCCTGCAATTCATCTTCTTCCTCTTACCTGTTGCCTCCTGCTCCTGGCTCTTTTCTGCAGAGTTTGAGCTAAGCCACCTTTGCTTGAGATGTGGTCAGAACAGAACGTGCGGCAAACAGAAGAGAAATCTGATTAAACAACTCAACATGTCCATACAGACTCTGGGGGCCATGTGTGGTCCCCCCCAAACACCACGCCACAAAGTGCCAAGGGGGGTCAGGTCTTTGTTAAATTTGAGACATAGATATACAAAGGCATTAAAAAGAAAAATTTACCCATTTAGAAACAGGACAAAATTGATAAATACTGTGGCCAAGAACCAAAGAAAAGACAAATACTAGGCAAAAAAAAAAAAAAAAAAGCAGCGCCCAACTCCTGTGATCACACTTGGAGGAGTGGGGGAGACCTCTGCACAGGAAGCCCCCTCCTTACACTCGCCAGAGCAGAGGAGCCTTTCAGGAGCTGGACCACAAACCTCCTGCACTTCCAAATCTGATTTAAATTGATATCTGGATTTTAGCTTTCTGACAAAGGCGTATCCTTTTAAATTGTATTTTTTTTAAGTGACATTTGTTAAAAATGAAGAAAAATATCAAACACTTGGCATTAGCCAGTGCTGTGCTGCTAATAGTTAATAGCTGGCTCTTTAAGGGAACACAACACTGAATTTTTGGGTTCTGATTTCCAAGGTATAAGTATTCCCACCACAGTATATTTCAAGCTAATAATGTGTTGTTGCTGAGCACCCGAGTTGGGAAGATAAGCACCCCAGCATACAGAAATACATATATAATGTATTTCTCATTTTCATATATAATGAGCATCTAAAAATCCAAAATCTGAAACTTTTTGAACACCAATGTGATGTCACAAGGAGCAATCCCACACCACGAAACTTTGTTCCATGCATAAAATAATTTAAAGTACCACGTAAAATTATCTTTAGGCTATGTGTATAAGGTATATAATGAAATATAAATTATTTTCTCATTCAGATTCCAGTCCCATCCTTGAGCTATCTTCTATCTATTAAAAATTCCAAAATCTAAAAAAAGCTTTCAGATAAGAGATATACAAGCTTTTAGATAAGGGATATACACACTGTAGTCATTGATTCATTGAGGCCTTGGAACTACATCCCCGGCCCTATTTTACGGTTTTCTTTGACACAGGGTTTCACTATGCTGCCATGCACTGGCTTAAGGCTGTGACCCCCCCACTTGATTCTCTCAAGTGCTCGGATTACAGACCTGTCCTATGGTGGCTGGATGTAACCTGTATTTATCTTAACATTACATGCCATTGGCTTCGTAAAACATTTTATCTTCTTAACAGGAGAATATGAATAGTTGGCCGAAGTTCAGGGTGTTTTACGAGCATCAGAGGTCCTGCTGTTTGTTCCATATACCCAGATAAAATATACGCAAGAATAATAATGGTCATATCACTTCAGTTATTACATTGTTTCTGGTCCTATTCTCCTAAATCTGGTATTCAAAGACATAATTTGACCAGGAGAATATGTATTCCAAGATTAAGAATATAGGTGCCCAGTAAAAACCACCCCAAGGTCCATTAATGAATGAATGGGAAAACAAAATGTAATATATGCACACAATGGACTGTCTTTTCGCCTTCTAAGGGGTGAAATTATGATACAAGTCTACAGCATAGGAAGACCTTAAAAATATTATGCTAAGTAAAAATAAGCCAGGCACAAAAAGAAAGATAAGTTTTCCCTCATATGAAGTACCTAGGATAGACAAATTCACAGAAACGGGAAGTAGAATAGAGTTACCTGAGGTTTGAGGAAGAGGGAAGGTTACTGTTTAATGGATTCAGAGTTTCAGCTTGGGATGGTAAAGAAGTTCCTGAAACAGACTGTGGTGATGGCTGTACCACATTCCTGAATGCACTTAACTACACAGAATTGAGACTTACACACCAAGTGTTGTGTGCATGTGTACCTCAGTTTGATGAATGATTATAATGCATCAATAAGGGTAAAAATGGATAAAATGGTCAGCTTTATGTTATGTGTGTTTTGGTAGAATAAAAAAAAAAAAAAGCATATACCCAGGTGTGGAGGCGCACACCTATCACCGCACCAGTTCATGATAACTTAGCTAGATCCTGTTTTACTTTTTTTTTTTTTTTTTCAGTACCGGGTATGGAACCCAGGGGCATTCTACCTCTGAGCTACACCACCAGCCCTTTTTTATTCTTTATTTTGAAACAGGTTCCCACTGAGTTGCTGAGAGCCTCACTAAGTAGCTGAGGCTGTCTGCGAACTGTGATCCTCCTGTCTCAGCCTCCCAAAAGCATGCACCACCCCTTCTGGCTTATATTTTTTAAAGGATTAAAAGGGTTGGGAGTGGAGCTCAGAGGTAAAACACCCCTGAGTTTAACCTGTAGTATCACTCCCCAAAAAGAATACAGATTCATGAGTCGGCTCATTGGAGATTGTCACCCTTATGGTCTGGAGTGGGGCTCAGGAATCTTAATATTTCAGAAGCAGCTCTGGAAACTTTGACGTAGAAGCAGGTTTGGGGCCCATGAACCTAGTCTAGCTTCTACATTTCCAAAGAAGAGGAAATTAAGTTTAGAAAGAAATGGTTTAACCAAAGTCAAGAACTCTGAGTGGCAGAGTCAGGAATTAATTCTCCATCTCATTCTAAGATCTGGACCATTTTTCACTCCATTCTTCAAATAGCAGAATCTTTATGAGTCTTCTCCAATCCACAGGCCATAAGGCACAGAAGGGCCTTGTTCAGATGCCTAGAAATATGGAAATATTACCCCGGCTTCTGCAGTTAGCACCTCGGTGTGGCCCCTCGAGGTTTGAAGTTGATGTCCTTGTTTGCGCCGTCACCGCCTCTTCGGGGTGGCCATACCACAGTCCCCAGAGACCAAGAGAGGAAAAACTCAAAGTACAGGTTGAGAGAATGCCCAGACATTCCTGGGCAGTCAGAGAGCCGCCTCGTGGGCTCAGCGTCAGCCAGCCAGTGCCCAAGCATGTCTGCAGATAAACATCTTCAGCCCTCTCCTGAAAACAGAAGGAGCTGGCTCTGGCGTAAATAAGCTCATCACACATGAAGGAGGCGCCGAGTTCGTGAGCATACCCATGCACTGGGTTCACCTTCATTATCCTATTGGTCCTGTGAAACATCGGCCTCTCTGCAGACAGATTCCTAAGCAAATACAGTAGCTCAGGTGAGGTTCCTATCCGAAAGAGACTCGAACACTGGACACTAAGAGAATAAATTTACTTATTGTTGAATTTACTATTTATTTATTTATTTATTTATTTTTGTGTGTGATCTCAGGGGATTGAACCCGGGACATTCTATCTCCGAGCTATATATTCCCAGACCCATTTTTTTAATTCTTTATTTTGAAACAGAGTCTCACTAAGCTGTGGAGTGTCTCACTACGTAGCTGAGGCTGGCTGCGAACTTGAGATCCTCCTGTCTCAGCCTCCCCAGTATTGAAATTACAACAAGTGTGTACCACCATGCCCGGCTTATTTTTTAATGCTTTTTTTTTTTTTTTTTTTTTTTGCGGGTCTGGGGATCGAACTCAGGGGCATTTGACCTCCGAGCTACACCCCCTGCCCTATTTTTTATTCTTTATTTTGAAACAGGGTCTCACTGAGTTGCAGAAGGTCTCACTAAGTAGCTGAGGCTGTCCGCAAACTGCAATCCTACGGTCTCAGCCTCCCGAATGCTGGGATTACAAGTGTACGCCACCATGCCTGGCTTTTTTAATGCTTTTATTGGTGCATTAGAGTCTCAGTGTAAATCATGTTGACGGTGACATACATGTGCTAAATTTAAAAAAAAATGCTTACCATTGCAGCCTAATTTTTAAATAATACTGATGCCTGGACACTCACGCATTTCTGTAAGGAGCCGCGCACCATGTACAGACATACTTGTAATTTCATGGTTGCCAAACTTAAGAGGCAAATAAAGAAGAACCTAGACTGGAGTCAGGGAATTCTATATTAAATCGCTGCTTTCCTGTGCATTCTGATAGTGGCTCCTGACTTTGCATCCAGAATCCCTAGCTTTACTTTTCCTGGGTTCATAGTTTCCATGAAACAACGCAATTAGAAGCCTGAGACGACATGAGAATGTAGTGGCTCCGAGACAGTTTGAGGTGCTAAGCATCTCCGCCATGAAATACAACACAAGACAGCGAGGGGGAAGCATCCTAAGGGGCCAGCGGGTTACTCGTCAGAGTAGGTGCGTCATAAGCAGGCACAAAATCATTTTAAAAACACCTGCAGCAAACCCTAAGCCAAATTAGAGGTGCGTTTTATATGATGTTAGAAAAAGAAGCAGCTAATCATACCAAAATTATGGTGCCTAGGAGACAGGAAGCCATAATCGCATATTGTTATCCAGTAACTTCACACAATACAACACAAGATTTACCAAAAACTCCATGTAGATGGACAGTAAGTTGATTAGTATAGAAATTACTACAGCCGCCGTCATAGTAAAATACACTTAGGCTGTGGTGGTTGCACGTTGCTTTTTTCTTTGCCTTCTGTGAAATTTAATGAAGAAACCATAAAGTACCAAGGGCCGGGGACTGATTGACAGGCATTCAATCATTTTTCATTTCTATTTTCCCATTCTTATTTTCTATCAATCCCACTCAGCTGTTAGGAGAGTCAATCGTAAACAGTTGACATCAGGAGGTGCCTTCTGAGCTAGGAGGACTGGGACCCAGCCCCTTTTGTCCTGTCTTTCTCTTAGCCCTTGTCTTTTTACTTTCTAATTTAGTGAGTTCCCAGGCACAATGAGCAGAGCTCAGAAAACCATATAGAACTGCCAACTCAGTGGACGCTCCAGAAAGCCAGAGAGCTAAATTAGCACTAGTGATCATGAGAAACACGGAGTCCCATGGCAAGTGGCCACCAAGGACGCAGTAACCGCCGGAGAAAGAGCCCAAGTCAGCCAGATGACCTGGAGGGGTCTGCAGTCTAAACTCCATGACCTGGAGGGGGTCTGCAGCCCAAAACTCCATGGCGGGAACCCAGCGCAGAGCACTGGGAGACGCAGAGAGAAGTCTCCTAACAGGAGGATGCTGAAGAAGGGGGCGTGAAGGCAGCAGCGCCTGTCCCTGCGCTGGGCAGCCAAGAGCGAGGGTTTGCTAGGACTTCCTGCTGGCTGTGGTCTATATTTCAGCCCTAAACCTCTTTCTCCATAAGCGGCTTGGGTGTGGTTCACAGAATCCTAAGATGTGCTTCAAGATTTCCATCCCCCCGTATGTATCACCTTATGTCCCAGGAAATGTGATAAATGTCATACCTGTGATTAGGTTATGTTACCTGGAAAAAAAAGAAGAGCGTGTAAGGGTGTGGTGAGCGGGTGTGACCTAACAGGCGAGCCTTTAACACAGGTCTACAAGTCCAAGAGGCGCTGTCCTGCTGGCATTGAAGGAGGAGGCTGTTCTTCACTTTCAAGAAACTAAATTATTCTGACAACCACATGAGCTTAGAAACTTAATCTGAACCCCAGAGGAGACACCTCACAAGGAAGAGCCTTTAAGTACGCTCAGCACCTTAGCCCACGCAAACTGTGAGACCTTAAATGACCATCATTTATGGTCACTAAGTTTGACATAGCCAGTTATACAGCAGTAGAAAAATAACACTCGGGGCCAGCAGCAGAAGGCAGTTCTAGTAGGCCAGTAGCTACCATGCCCCGATAAGGCTGTCTGGCACTTTGCTTAGGAGATAACAGGGAGACCAGAGCTACCACCCTCCTGTGTAGGCCAAAGAACATTCTCTGCCTGACCCACTTTGAGAAAGTGAGGGCTGCTGCACCCAAAGTCAGCAGCAACCCTTAAAAACCTAAGCTCTTAACTTAAAGGCAACCACCAACTCTTTACTCAAGCTGTCTTCCAAAATCCTAAAAATCTAAAACTAAGGCCCCTGAGAGAATGGAGTGAGACAAATCTGACAGGAAAAGCTGATCTCTGTTTTAAGTTGCCCTCCCAGTTTTAATAACAAAAGCAAATTTTTGTAAAGTATGATTTTATGTTAACAAGATCTTTTTAAACAAATAGGGTCATTTTTATTTAAATGCCAAAATAGCCTGGTTTATATTATGGGTAAGCAATCTATGAATTATAGCCTTTTATGCATCTTTTTTTTCAGTTAGAGAAAGGAGGAACAAGAAATCCTTGTCGCTTTTTTTGTTTTGTTTTCTTTAGAAATCTATTAACAACCACCACACAAATTTTTTGAGCCAGGTAGATACAATTAGTTATACTACATAGGTTAAAATATATATGCAGGCATTCTAGAATCTAACGCTTTCACAGAACAGCACATCATAAATTCTCCTAAGCTCCAAATCATGGTAAAAATAACAGCAACACTGGAAACAGTAGCTCAGCGGAGGAGAGGAAATGCGATTCCCCAAGATGTCTTAAACAAAAGGTTAGAGTATTCACAGTAAAATCGCCGGGACTAAGCTAGTGGCAACTTCTATTTGTTGGAAATCACACACACATACACACACACACACACACACACACACACACACACACACACACACACTACACTGAGTCCAGAGTCCAGAATGATCCTCAAGAAACTAAAGTAGAGAAGTCAACTCCAGGAAAATACTGGGTAGCTGGAGTCAAAAGTAGAAGGAAACCTTGCTTTTTTTATAGAAGCTTGTGTGTACTTTTAATTGTGTGAGTGCGCTATTGCCTGGCATGGTGGTGTACCCAGGTAGTCCCAGCTACTCAGTAGGTTGAGGCAGAAGGATCTCTGGAGCCCACAAGTTGGAGACCAGCCTGGGCACAGCAGGACCCTGCTCCTAAAGGGTACTCTCACACTCCCAAGGCCCATCTAAGTCATTTTACTGGAACACTGTAGCAGTAACAGTCATGGTGACTGACAGGAAAACCAGGTAAGTGAGGATTCCCCAGAAATGCCAATTAATAAGAAAAAAGTGTGCTGCTTGAATCATATCCTGTTTTTAGTTACATACACGTTTCTCTGCCCACAGACTTCCTTCCAAATTGTTGGTTCAGAGAAGGCCATGGCGGGCAGTGAGGTCCAGGGTGCGAGAGGAAGCTCCTCCAGGGCCTCTTGTCACCCCACAACACTGGGGTCTCCTCCTCCCTCTCTATCCCACAGGCGGTGTGTCAGATCTCTCTAAGCATATAACTAACTCAGAAGAGTACTAACCAGCACCCCTTGGAGGATACAGTGATTTTGATGAGAACCTGAGATTGAGGTTGGTCTTTACTTCCAAAACACCCTCTGAAACGCCTTCTCAGTACAGTCTGAAGGGCTGATAGACCTTTGACCTGAAAGGAAGTTCTTCCTTATTTGGGATGAAAACCCTACAGCAAACTGCATCCAGCTTGGTCATAAATACTAGCTGCCAGGGAATCTGGTCGTGCCCATCTGGAAGGGGAGCAGAGTCGAGGAGAGCACCACTCTTACTTAGGCAAGACGATACACGGTTATGATTGCCAAAAGAGGTTGGGTTAAAAGCAAACAACCAGATTGGCACAGGACTAATTCAACTTTTCCATATTAAAACTTCAAACAATAGGACAGTTTACTCCAACAACACAAAGGGCATTATTATTCTCCCATAAAAGTGTGTGTGTGAGTGTGTGTGTGTGTGTGTGTGTGTGTGTGTGTGTGTGTGTGTGTAGTAGTGGGGACTGAACCCAGGGGCATTCTACCTCCAAGCTACATCCTCAGCCCTATTTTTTTTTTCTTTTGAAACAAGCTCTTGCTAGATTGATGAAAGTCTCACTACTTGCTGAGGCTGTCCTCGAACCTGCGAGCCTCATGTCTCAGCCTCCCAAATACTGGGATTACAAGCGTGTGCCACCACTCCCAGCTTCCTATAAGATATTTTTTTAAGTCTCCTCCTGCATATGGTAAACAGCTGACTCTCTCCAAATAGTCTCACAGTGACTATTTGAAAGACACGATCACGTTCTCAAAGCACGACCAAGAAAAGATTCCTCATTCATACCTTTGTACCGTAGAGACAGCAACCTAAAATTAACAATGCTAAACCCATCACAATTATTCACAGTTCTTTTCTTTGGTCAGTAATATTTTTACAGATAAGCCCAACTAATTTTCCATGCGTGTGGCTAAATCTTATTTATCAGAACCTAGGGTGGTTGACCTGACTTAAAAAATTGGTGTGCAAAATTATATTCCTTTTTCTTTTATGAGACATCATAGAGTATTTTCAAAACCAAAGAAAAAAGTTAAAAGTACTAAAAATGCAAGCCGTGAGATCAGAACCTATAGTACAACCAGACAAAGCACAGAGAAATCGAAGACAATAGAAGACTATGAAAAACAAACCCCACTCAACAAGTGAAAAAGACTCTTCTGTCCTCTCTTTAATCAAAGTAATGTGGGCAATTGATGTTTCATGCTCTATACGAAGAAAGAGGATGGAGTTTGAAACACACCTTATTCATTTGTTATCCGTTAATAGCAAACATATAGCCAGATAACAAATACATTATTGTTCATGAAAGAACCCCAAATTAAAGGGTGATTTTCAGTCCAAGTAAACACAGAAAAGCTGCCAACGCTGTCTGTTTGATTCCCGGTGAGATCATTTGTTTTCATCAAACAATACTGAGTTTTTTAAATTAAATTAATCTTTTGCCTAGTTTATTAGGCTATTTGGATAAAAATGCATAGCTATTATTAGCATAAAAATCATCTCAAAAGTACCCTGAGACACTTGTTTGAGAGGATCATGAATCACTTGCTCTTTTGCTTTCTGGATTCATAGAAGCTGAGAACAAATTGGCGAGCAGCGCCATCCCACCATCCCTGGCACGTGGATCAGTAAGTCCTTGTTGAATTAATGAACCAGTGGAACACATGAGCGATCTGGTGAAAGCAAACAGGAACATAAACACACACGGCCTTTTGTAGAATACCTTTGGAAATACGAATTGTCCTCAAGTAGACCTACCCCATCACCTCCTTTTCAATATCTACATCTATTTCAGAGAAAAATAAGCAGACGTTCAGATTTTATTATCTGATCCCACTACTCTCCCCCAAACAAGTGTACTACACCATATGGCGAATTCAGTAAGTCTGGAGGGAAGCCTAGGAACTGGTACTTGAATGCGTCCCCCGGGCAACTGGGGCAGCAGACGATGTCTAAGAGCGAGTTCTTGCCTTGTGTGAACTATGATCTTCACTCGGGAGCCTTCCCCGGGCTGGCCCTCTATGGCTGAGGTTCACCTCGACTCCGACTTGTTCAGAGAAAGGTGTTCCAAGCCCTGGTCAGTGGTCTTCCTCCTTCCCTTCCCTCTGGGCCCCAGCAGGCCTTCCCTGGACCGCACCATGCCCCCACTGGCTGGCCTCGCTCTGTGTCTCTTAGCCCAGCAAGCACCTTGAGGACAGAAATACCCTCTACTTGAGCTTTGGGAAACTAAAACGTTGGCCACTGAATGATGTTACTTCTCTAGGCCCCTTATTTTCTCATAGATAAAATAAGAAAGAAAGAAATTAGCTCACTATTGTGAGAGCTAAGTTCTGAGATAAACGAACTTACTTGGTATCTAATTAACAGAGGAAAACAAGGGCTTTGGTACTTCCATGAAGATAATAGGAGGAAGTAAAAGCCTTGAAATACACCAGGTAAGCACACCTCACAACACACAGGGCTTCGCCGATACTAAATGGACCACAGGGTGCCTGTGACCTTGATGGGCCTCCTGGGGCCAGGGCTCTTGGGAGACGGAAGCAGGTCCAGGAAGGTGATCCCAACTCAGCAATGATCACAGTTTCCTGTGGGAACAATGTCACCACTGAGAAGCTGTGTGCCTGAGATTTTGTCAAACAAACTGCAAAAAAGGAATATATACTTTCCTTCAATTTCCATGCAAAAGGTCTGGAAAGGACACAATAAATTGGCAACAGTTGTTATTTCTAAGTGGAGTGGGTTTCTGCAGGCTCAAAAAGGACATTTTCCCCCTTTCCTATTTATATGTTTTGGTGTGAAAGTGTCTTAATGTAGTAGTTATATAATTAAAAATTAAATACAGTTATGCTAAGGATGAGACGCAGGAATAAAGAGAAGTCAGAGAAGAAAAAAAAAGAAAAAACAAAGGATGGCCGGCGGCTAGCCAGTTCTTGGGGTTCGACTCCCTTGACTTCTACTTATTTGCATGATTGAATAACTGGGAAAAACTTTTGATAAGCATTCACCAGACATCAACATCTGAGTTAGATTTTCTTAGTCATTATAGGCTGTTTGGCTTTATTTCTTATGTCATCGTTCTAATGTACAGTTTTCAAAACAGGAAGAGAGCAAAGGGTCAGAGAAAAGCCCTGGCTTCCCAGCTCCAAAAAGCAAAGCGATTTCTTCCCCCGAAAGTATGGTGACTGGAACAGATACAGGTCCTCCTCCCCTCAATATGTGATTCTCCTCTCTCCATCAAGGTAGACCCTCCCTGTTACGGCCTTTTATCCAGTAGCGGGAGTCCTCCATCCCCAGTCCACATGGGGATCTGCACGGAGACTGGAAAATGCAGGATCAACAGCCCAGGCCCAGAGCTTCTGGTCCAGCAGGCGGCAAGCCTGATGCTGAGACCACCTTGGTCCTCCACCTCTCTGCCACTCACTTGCTCTGTGACCTGGGCAAGTCCGTGAACCTCTCAGTGCCACCATTCCTTCATGCCTCTGACGACTCCGCTCATCACACTGGTGTGAGGACCCGTTGCTGGCCCCGGGTCAGCTCTAGTAGAGGAGAGCCTGCTGCAATTTTGATGACGAAGATGATGGTGTTGGTGACTGTAATTATTACTGTGCACGGCCGAGGCATCCACGTCTAAAATGGCTGAGTCTGTGGTCCCTAGCATTTTAGAAAACATGCTTATAGTCACGATCCCCTCCAGTCAAGCAAGAACATCAGTCCTGGAGGGCCGCGAGAAGCAACCAGCCAGCTCTCACTCTTGCTTCGTCCAGTTCGCGCTGTGAGATCTCATTTCCCACATGCTCACTGATGCTAGAGAGCTTCTTCCAGAGACCTGCCTCCTCTGTAAAGCCTGCCAGACCCGCACCCTGCGGTCCTCTGCAAAAGTCCTGACCGCCCCGCCCGGTGGCGAGCAGCTTTCAAAACCCCCGGGCAAAACTTCTAAATGCACAGATTACAATGTGTTAACTGGTCTGAAAAGTTAAGTGGTTGATTTTCTTGCTAGAAAAAATTCATTGCATATTATATTTTACATATGATATATATTATCCCCTGATCTGGCTGAATTTTTTTAACCCTTTGAGGATTTTACCTAGACATCGTTTGGTTCCAAAATAAAGTATGATCAGCAGCTAATGTGATTCCGCACTGACTCAGGCTCATCCAGTCAAAAGAGACAAACGCCCCATTCTGGCAAGGGACACTTGTGAAAGGACTCCGCAGGAACAAAGCTGCCGCTGCTGGCCACAGCTTCTGCGACCCCCTGTGTGAACAGCAGGCACCAAAGCGTGAGGAGAGTTTCCAAGACTCCTGGGGAAAAGCCTTGGGAGACCAACGCCAGTCTGGACTCTCCAAGACCTGCATACACTTCCTCAGGCCCTTTGAGTCAGAGTCTGTCTTTCTCTCTCTCTCTCTCTCTCTCCTCTCTCTCTCTCTCTCTCTCTCTCTCTCTTTCTCTCTCTCTCTCTTTCTCCTTTCCTCCCTCCCTCCCTCCCTCTCTCATTTCCTTTGCCATATGATGCTCTTTGGTACCAGTTTCCTGTCTTTAAACTTGCCCAAGGCTAAAACCCAGGGTACAACCTCAGAGCCCCCAGGTAGAGTCAGAAACGACCACATGAACGCTAGAACTTTTCCACAAGAAGAACTTATATATGTACCTATTAAGGAGAGTACAGCCAAAAATATGGAAATGATGTATCCTAACGTTAAGCTGTCAAAACATTCTACATAATACAATGTGACTAGTAAGAGATCAACCACATAAACACTTTTACATGGGAAAATACATAAAGAAATATACCAAATATGAATTACTTTTATAATAATATACCAAATATTGCCAATTGTTAACTTTTAGATGGTACAATGATAACTAATTTCTGTTTTTCCACACTTTAGATGATTCTCAAAGCTTCTATTAGCAAAAGTTACCATTCTAATCAGAAAAACATAAATGAACCAAAACACTGGAGTACTTAATCTCCAGCACCTAAGAGCAAATACAACTGTGTCCCTTAAAACCCAAACAATAGCCAGGCGTGGTGGCGCACGCTTGTAATCCCCGCGCTTGGGAGGCAGAGACAGGAGGATCACGCAGGTTCGAAGCCGGCCACGCAGGCTTAAGAGACCCTGTTTCCAAAAATAAAAAAGTATAAAATAGGTCTGGAAGTGTAGCCCGGAGGTAGAAGGGCTTCCAGGAACCCCAGTACCACAAAAACAAACAAACAAAAACAACAACAAAAAAAAACATGGAATAAGCACAGCACTCTGGGGAGAGAGAGAGAGAGAGAGAGAGAGAGAGAGAGAGAGAGAGAGAGAGAGAGAGTCTGAAGCCCTAACATGCAACTCCAGAGACCCTGAAAAGGCAGCCCTTGAGGAGTCTATCTAGTCAGAACGAGCTTATGCTGTTACACTCTACAGGCTGATCAGGAAATGTGTACGCCTTGGGTATCTCTGTCTCTGCGGAGGTGAGGGTAAGCCGAGGGCAGATGAGGAGACAGCTGGACGAGAAGAAGAGGTGGCCCACTCTATACACGACAGGGTCCAAGTTCCCCTGTGCACTAAGGATTGTGGGGAAATAAACCAAAAGCCCATCACGCAGGTAGAGAGCGCCGATTCTCCTCCTACTGACTGAGAACCGTCCCCGCACGGGCACCGCGCTGAGCGCTCAGCAGCGGTCTCCCACTTAATTCCCTCCAAGGCTGCTACTGTCTTCACGTGACAGGTGCGCGCCACGTGGGTGTGGGGTGCCGCCACCTGATCACGTGTGATGGGCTGGGTTAGCTCCTGAGGCAGCCAGACACCCCACAGACTCGGCAAATAGACAGAGTGGAGTAGGAGTCCTCAGACCCTGGGAAAGTCAGGGAAGGGAAGAGAAAGAGCGTGGTAATTAAGTACAAAATTGTAGGTTAAATAAAAGGAATAGGTTCTGGTGCTCTCTAGAGCAGAAGGCACTCCAGTTAACAATTTCTTACTGTGTCTGTCCAAGAAGCTTTAGAATAAGGATTTTGAACATTCTCAGTGGAAAGAAATGACACATTTGAGGAGCTGGGTAATGCTAATTGCCCTGATCCGATCGTCACACTTTCTGTATATACATTGAAATATCACACTGTACCCCATTATGTGGTCAAATGAAAATAGTCATAAAAAAGAACAGAAATGTAGTCCCTCACACCCTTTTTGTAGTCCAAAATCAAGGTGTTGCAGGCGTGCTCCATCTGAGGCTCTGAGGAAGACCCTCTCTTCCGGCCTTCCCGGCTGCCCCTGCGCAGGGCGCTCCGCGGTGGCTGGGCAGCATCGGCCAGCGCCAGCCACTCTGCCCACTGCTCTCTGTATGTCTCTCTGTTTACTCCTTATGAAGATACCAGTGGCAAAGGATTTGTGGCCACCCTCGTCCAACACGACCTCACCTTAACTAATTATATTTTCAAAGATCCTACTTCCAAAGGAGGTCACATTTTCTGAGGTACCACGTGGACAGGGAATTGGGAGGGACACTCTGCCACCCAATACCACAGGATTCTGACTCGGCTGCACATCTCCCAAGCTGGCACCCCAAATTCCAGCCCTTACCCGGGTGCTCCTGCGCCCCGATGTACTGTTCACACCGACACACCTGCAGGATGTCAAAGACCCTGCTCCCGACCCCAAGGAGCTGAGAATCTCCTTAACACGGAGGAGATGACGTGGAGGGGACGCACATCACCAAAGAACCCTGGGAGCTTCAGTGTGCCACAGAATTCTAGACAGGGTGGGAGCAGAGGAGAGCAGGAGCCGTGGGTGCAGCCCTTCGAGACACAACATGGTGCCAGAAGATCGAACTCAGGGTGGAGTCAGGACATTTCAGAGCTGTTTCAAAGATCAGCGGAGAAACTGAGATTTCATTTGAAAGGAAAGAAAAAACTGAGACCAACCAAAATGGTAGAATGCAGGTTTATTTATTATTTACTGTACTGGGGATTGAACTTGGGGCTATTCGACCTCTGGGCTATACCCCCGGCCCTTGTTACTTTTTACTTTTGAAACAGGGTCTTGATAAGTTGTTGAGGGTCTCACTAAGTTGCTGAGACTGGCCTTGAACCTGTGAGGCTCCTGTCTCAGCCTCCCAAGTACCGGGATTATAGGCCTGCACCACCTACAGTGCAGGTTTAAAGACTCTTGTGGATGAGGAAGGCAGGGCATGGAGTGGTGAGCCAGGGAAAATTGAGGTCTGAAACTTGTTGATCAAGTACACGTGTGTGCGTGTGTGCAAATATATATAGGTGCCATATTTACAACTTCTCTGTGACATTTAACACTTGCCTTAGAAAATAAACCAAGTACACAGATGTCATCATCCCTTCACAGGGGAGACCCCCTCCTAGCCAGTTCTTAACACGTGTGCCATGTACAAACACGCACACGCACACACACACGCACACACCAGCTTCCCTCCGACACCCACCTGTACCCTAGCCAAGAGCTGAGTGAAAAGGAGGAAGGTGAGAGAAAGAGGAATAAAAATGTCCAAAGCCATAGCCGAGAGGGCACGGCCAGGCTCCAGCTCACCTTTGCAGCGCTCACAGCAGGCGCCCCTCTGCTTGACGGCCAGGGCGCAGTCTCTCGACAGCACAGGGCACTTCTCTCTCTTACATGTCACTTCTTTATTCTAGGCAAAAAGGAATGAGAGACATTTGAAATCAACTTCAAACCGTCCCCAGAACCCTGACCCACAGCTAAAGGTCTCCTCTTCCCATCTTGCATTCATCTTGGCAAGAAAATTCTGTGACAGCAAATAGAAGTTTTCTCTCCAGCAAACAGAAATGCCCATCCTGGAAAGCAGGGATCTTGGAGAGCCGAGAATTTGAGAGATAAGAGGAGATGGAAAGCCATCTTCTTAAACTCAACTTTGCCCAGATAACCAAATGCTGAAGGAGAAGCTTTCTCCAGCTCCATTCTAAGGTTTCTTTTTAGTACACACTCCAGAAACGATAATATTTGTGTAAATCATATTTTGCCTATTGGGCTACCTGGGCCAAGAACTGCATCGTGAGAACAAAAATATTTTCTCACGGCCGTCCAACAATTCTTAATAGTAGAGTGCATTAAAATGCAGCGATCTAAAGTTCCAACTCAAATAATGACAAAGTCCGGTATTGAATCGACTCAGTAAGAGAAAAAAATAATATTCTGCACGCCAAGTGGGGAGACACAGTCATCAGTGTTTTCTAGCCGTGGGACAGCTGCGTTACATTAGCACTTATGCTAATGAAGTGTGGTGAGCACTTGAATCCTTGGTTTTATACCGAAAGGTTAGCTGTTAAAATGTCTTAGAGAAGATCCAAATATGATGTACGTGGTTGTCCTATGAAGTGTATGCATGTGACCCAAAAGACGATGTACAAATTTCAGAGATGTGAGCTTTAAGAAGGGTTTACTATATGCTAGGCGGCGTGGCTTTCCTTCTTACCTAAATCCTACCAGATAAATGCTATCATTATCACCATTTTGCAAATACAATAACAGCTCTTCAGAGAGAGTAGCTGGCTTTTGCAACAGTGGTGAAGGTAGAATTCAGCCAACGTCACACATGTGTGCGCACGTACTCCCTACCGTGTGTTGAAGCCATTGTGGCCACCTCGGATGTTTAATGTGGAGGCAGATTGGAGGAGACCAACTGACCAGCTCTGCTCATCTGGAAATAAACCCAGGACCCTCCACAAATATGCAGGAAAAGAATCCTAAATCAGTCCTTGCAATGAATTTGAAGAGATTCACAAATGTTTCCAGGAGACTTCAACACCGTAAGTCTAAGGAAGAGCTCACTATCTCTGGTCCAGAGATAGTGTGTGTGTGTGTGTGTGTGTGTGTGTGTGTGTGTGTGTGTGTGTGTGTGTGTTGGAGGCTAGAAGACCAAACCAAGCCCATATACCAAAGTCCAACCCCAAGGTTGTTCTACATCACCTTTGTTGTCTCGAATTCCCTGGCATTCTAGAGCTTCCTAGGATCCAAGACACCCTGGTGGTCTAATTCTAGAGTTAATCCAAGCCGGGTGTGGTGGCGCACGCTTATAATCCCAGCATTCAGGAGGCTGAGACAGGAGGATCGCAGTTCGTGGGCAGCCTCAGCTACTTAGTGAGGCCCTTTGCAACTCAGTGACCCTGTTTTAAATAAAGAATAAAAAATAGGGCTGGGGGTGCCGATCGGAAGTAGAATGCCCCTGGGTTCCATCCTCAGTACTGCAAATAATAAAAAAGTTAAAAAATAAAATTAATCCAGATTATTATCCCCTGTCCTTTCAAATGACTGGAAGCCCCATGAATCCTAAAATAATCCACTTCCTCCATTTCACCTGTCACTGCCCCGTGGCTCAGGGGACGCTGGGAGGGCTGGGTTTGCCTTCCAACAACCCTCTCTCTACATCAGTCCTGTTGTTTCCCTGCCCTCGTGGCTGTGCAAGGCCACCAGAGACCTGCCATGACCAGAACAAACAGTCCTGAGCTGTCCTGGAACCCACACGACAGCCGGAGGATATCAGTTTGCAGGCACCTAAACCATCCCTGCAGAGCTATTGTTGTTGGTGTTCTGTTTTCCCATTTGCCCTTGTCGAGGTAGGGTGGGAGGGTGTGGCTGCCCAAGTCATCCAGTCTCTTTCTCCTTCTCTCTCTTTCTCTACCTCTCGTTTTTCCAGTGTCTAGCAAAGTTTTCTCATGGGGCTAACTTCATTTACTCCTTAACATCTGTGAGACAAAAGTCTTCATCCTTAACCGTAAATAAGAACCCTCCCCCATGGAGTTCTTAACAAGTGCTGGGGCTGATTCATACCCCTAAAGCTCAGATCTGATTAATCTAAGGACCAGGCATCACTGTTTTCTCGACCTCCCAAATAATACCAATGTCCAGCCAGGGCTGAAAACCACTACTGTAAGGTGAGCACCATTGTCCCCAAAGAAGCCTAGAGGGATTGAGGAGCTGTCCACTGGTCCTCTGTAAACAACAGACCAGACATCCCATCTCCAACACTCCTTCCCTCACTTCTTCAAAACGAGGATGGTGTCAAGGCTAACTATAAGTCACAGTTCATATATTGGTGGCAATTCAAATTGATGCAATGTATTTTAAAAAATTAAAGATAACACCAATCTGACTTGCACCAAAATTCATCAAGAATAAGTTTCAGGCATAGATGCTGCTTGATATCGGTAAGTGTGGCTTGGCTTTGCCAAGTGAGGCTTCTGCAAGCCAGACCATGATACTGACTTTCCCACCCCAGGATGACTGTGATGTCAACTTCTGTTGCCAAGACTTTATGGATTTACGTACTTAGCTGACCGGGCTGCAGCCTGAGGGAGAGGTCACCCCACATCAGCACCTCCTTTTCCAAGAAAGGTATCCTGGGACACAGGAAGATCAAAGCTCTCGAGACAGAGTGGTGTGAAGATGTGATTTGGGATCTGATAAGTAGGAAGGCACACACTCTCATAAATAAAACTCTTTATTAAATTAAAAACCTGGGAGTCCATGAAAATACATAACAGCATTGCAAGAATCATAATAGATATCTTGTAATTACAGTTCAGCACAAAAGCTATTCTAACCAGATGGCTTGTAGATTCACATCTGGAAGTTTTTTAAACACACACCAACCAAAAATAAACCTTGACTGTAGGTTTAGTGAGGGCACACTCACCCCATCTGATTACAATTGGAGTTTTCTATGTTCTATCAAGGGCCACATTGGTGTGGAATGGTCACATCTGATCGTTTTTTCTGGTTTCTAATTGGCACGGATATAATGCTTAAAATCTCAGGCCCTCGAAGGAAGAGCACAAAATCTCTGGAGACTCTCTGCAGAGAGGGTGTTCCCTCTGTCTTCGTAGCTGAGTGCAACAGCTACAAGTAAATGCAAACACAGGTCAAGGAAGACCTCTGGATTACTTCCCCAATGTTGCCAAGAGACAAAAACACTCAATCCCACGCCAAGAGCACCACTGAAGGGAGACCACACAAGGCCCCGCCTCCAGGGGCCTCTCACTTCCCAGTCACCTGGCCTCCAGAGGACCACATAGCATCCTACATCCCCATGGCTCAAGGTCACAGTCCATCCAGCTTCCATTTCCATTCAAGAAATATTTTCTGATATTGGCTCGTGCATACTGTAGAATATCTTAGACAGATTCTAGGTCTGGGCTCAGAATCTAATTTGCATTCCTTCAGCCCAAATTCCAGATCATCCCCATTTTCTAGATAAGAGACTGAGGTCTGGAAATTTTCTCAGAGGTCACCTGTGAGGTAGATAGAGAGTATAAATAGAAGCGTGTCCTTTAAATCGCATGCTGATATTTCCCAGGCATTCAGGATACCCAGGAAAACAAAACAATACCGTGCCCTGAGGCCTCGGGGAAGCAGGCTTCCTGGTGGCTCCACGCACAAGAAATGAGCTCCCTAAAACAGAAGGACTCCGAGGGCCTGCGTCATCACCAGCCAGGGGAAGTCCACCAACGCCAGCTGTTTGCCGGTAACAAGAAAAGTGGTTCCGATTTGGATATTGCTAGGGTTGTGCCTATCACACTTCTGAAAGCCAGACTGACATCTTCAAATGGTTTTCCCCAAAATTCCAGCAGAGGGAAGAAACTGGAGTCTCCCCACTTCTAAGCAAACATGAATGGAGTGGAAGGATGCCTGGGGATAAAGGCTGGAACACCAAAACATCAGTCTAACCAGTGAATGAGTAACAAGTCACATGGGCCTCTCACGTCCAGTATGTCCATCCCATCTATCCCGACTCTGTGGAGGGGATCCTGGGTATTGAACTCAGGAGGATTCTACCTCCAAGCCCTTTATTATTTTTTATTTTGAAACAGGGTCTCACCAACTTGCTGAGGCTGGCCTCAAACTTGCAATTCCTCCTATCTCAGTCTCCCAAATACTGAGATTACAGAAAGTGCGCCACCACATGCACTGCGGTCATCACTCTCTGGGGTCGGCCAGTCAGTGACTTACCTGCTGTCAAAGGTATCTGTCTATTCTTGCTTCCTTTCTAAAAGATGGGCAACCGACACTCCAGCATTGACCAACCACGTAAAACCTATCAAACCCAAAAATACAGCCTCTGGAGTTACCTTAAATGAAGTGCCAGTATGCAAAAGGAAAGAGGGGGGATCGGGAGTAGAAAAAATCTACATGGCTGGCAACAAAGTTCTCTAAGGATGTGAGCCAAACCACAGCTCCAGAAGCAGCCAAGTTCCAACAGGATCCGGCAGCCAGTTTGCTGTGTGCGAGACATGCCACTAGATGGCAGCACAGAGTTCCCTGGTCTCGCTCTGGCCTCGGGAGCTTGTTCCAGTGTCTACTGTGGAGGGAAATGATCTGTCTGTCTCTGAGGAGAAGGGGAAGGGGTACTAAATATAGGAAAGCCCCGGTGTGAATTGCTTCTGTTTGCTTTCTTCCAGCAGGAAAAAGGAGCTTTTGTTATGTCCTGAATTTTTTTTTTTCAAAGAGTCTTCCAGAATTAGTCCTATTATGGAATACGGAAAGTATTACCTGGTCTTTCATTTATGCTAAAAAAATAATCATGGTAATCTGGAGACAAAGACACGGCGTCAATATGACAAGGTGGGAGGCAGAGATGTGGGCCGACAGAGACTGTGCTCTCAGACTGTGAAATAGCATCACAAGCATCTTGAAACAAAAGTGAACTTGAAAAGTGCCCAGGCTTCTGCCTGCTGATCCTCCACGCAATCAGCCAGCCAAGCAAGGTGGCAGACCGCACGAGTCTCTCCCCCTGGAAGGTGGCTGAATTTTCCTTCCCTCCCTGTGTCCTATGAAAGCAAAGCCTGCCTCGAAGGCAAACAGCTGTCACTTGTCAAACAAAGCAAATTAAAGCACCAGGTCCCTTGTGAGAACAATTCAGAAGGCCATGACATCGTGATAGCTCCTTTTGCCCAAATGAACCATAATCAGTGTGCCAGTGATGCGCCTGGCCGGCGGGATCACAGGAGGTAAGGAGAAGGCTGAGGCTGCTCTCCCGAGTCAGAAGCCCTCGGGCCACCACGCCCCCCATACCCGCACACTTCACCTATACCTGGCCACTTCACCTATGCAGTCCTGGTTGAAAAGGGGGCTTATAGAATTCGCTGCTTTAGAAATTTCCTGCCCAAATGCAAATATCCATGGGAAGGGACCCGCGCGCATTCCCGGTGGGCTATTCCTCCGTTGTCTGTTACTGTGGGGGAATAGGTATCCCAGTCTTGCCACTCTGGAAGGTGAAGGAGGCAGGTGGTGGGGTCAAAGAGCCTGAGGGTAAGACATGGCCCACGCCCATCACACTCGGCGCTGTCCAGAAGAGACCCAGGCTGCACGGTTCCTATCTCCAGAAACCTACAAGCTCTTGCAAGAGGCATGACATTGGATTCTAGCGGATCACACCAACACTGCGGTTTAGCAATGAGAAGCTGATGAGCCCAAACAGGACATGTACATGCGCGATCAAATTCCAACTATTGGAGGACTTCTCTGAAGCACACAGACAGGAGCGTTTCATGTGGAGTCTCCAGATTGCTCAGATAGGAATTTGCTATCAGGAATATGGATGCCTTGTGTCCAGTCTCCCAAGGAGGGGAGACCAGGAGACATAAATCTAACAGCAGCCTCTGTACTCATGTTGAAATTTCCCATCTCCCCATGCGTGGAGCTCAGCAAGTGAATTTCTCCTTGAAGTACCCCTTAGTAACTCAACTCCCACCCCGAAGGGAACGCTCTTCTGAACATGGGTCCCAATTTCTCCTAAGCAATATCATACCACTTCTCAAAAACAGCAGAATAATACTCAGAGTCTGCAGAGCTCCTCTCTTCTCAAGAGCTCTGCAGACATCATTCCATTAATCCTCACAGGTCCCTGAAGATCTTTGGATGGAGGCATGGCACCCAGTGAACTCAAGAGCCCCAGGTCCCTCAGAGAGTTCAAGAGCAATGGAGCTGGGAACAGGTGTGCTTCCCAGGCCTGGCCTCGGGGACTGACCGGGAAGCTGAGTTTCTAAAGCACAGCACTGAGATTTATAGGTGTGTCCTATTAGAATTAGGTTGACTATGACAGAAGTCTTAAGATTTTAGAGATAGACTGGTACCCAGCAGAGCTAGACTGGAAATTTCTCAGAAAGATGGGCCACCTGGGTGAGACAGGTGAGGTCTCCTGCCATGTTGCCTGCCTGGGCTTAGGTAACCTATGAAAGGCACCATGGAAAGAATGGGCCAGGACCTGGGCAAGCAGACCTGACTTCAAGCCTGCAAGGTTTCCGAATTCAAAGATGTAAGCAAAAGCTGAAGACAGAAGCGTTTTGGCAGCGTCCAAAGAGGGCTAATTCCATGGCTCATCAGCAGTTCCAGTCACTGGAAGTGGGAAAATAAAGTCATTCCCTCTCCGGAACACACGGTCAGGGACGTCCTTTGCACGCAAGCAGGCGCTTTCAAGAGGAGCATGCAAGCTCATGCCTGCCTCAGCCTGTCTCCTCTGGACAAAATCTGCTCTGTCGCTTAGGAACGGTAATGAAGAGAGGTGGGAAGGGGGCCTTGAGATAGCCCCCCAGGATGCCAATGGCAGTATTAAACCTGATTGAAGATTTATTATTTTAATTAAGCCTTTTCTTGCTTGTTCTTTATTGTTGATAGTACTACTGACTTCCCCATAATTCTTTCACCAAAAGAGCTCAAAGAAAAAAATATATAAAAGGCAGCTGGTCTACCACAAAGCCTAAGTGGACAGTGTAAGGCGCTGGCTGACGTCTCAGCTCAACAGGCTCCCCAAGGCTTCTTTCTTCTCAAACTGAGTTGGGTTCAGTACGAGAAATGGGAGGCGTCCACTACGGCCCTTGCTCTGCGTGCCCCCACCTCGTATCCTACATTAGTATTTTCTTGTCTTTGTAAATTCCCTCCATGGCCAAGGCCACCGACCAGGCCAATGGTCCTTCTCCAATCAAACAAATAAGGCACATGGTTCCTCAGGCAAAATATAAAACTACTACTTATCATGGCACCTGACATTTCTAGGAAATATGTTATGTGCTGTATTACACTGAACATGTTTTGTCCTGCAACCCAGGCAATGACCTCTTCTCTTCCCATTTTATAGGTTAATAAAACTGAGGCACGGCAGGGTTAAACAGCTCACCCGGTTTACCCAGCTGGCCAGGGCAGAGATTCAAACCCAGACCTCTCTGGTACCAAACTCTGTGACTTAATCACTATACTTTATAACTCGGCTTAGAAGCTAAGAGGAGCCATCCCTCACTATAGCTAAGAATTTAAATGTTCACCCTCTTCAAACATTCCGTGTTTTCAGATCACTATAAACCTTGGTACTTTATGGCTTCATTTTGAACACACAAGTTAAAAACAGTGCCTTTTCGGAAAGACAGCTTAAGTCTCTGACTTAAAACAAGTCTCTGAGCACCAGGTCATTTGCAAGACAGACAGAACCTGGGCTCAAGCCCATCAAGTCCTCTCAATTTTTCTCGCGTTTGCTCAGGAGGGTGTACTCTCCCAGAAGGCCTGTGGAATCCCGTGGCCATAATTTTGGAGCCGAAATGCTAAAATATCTTGTAAGAACATCACGCGGTTCCTTGCACTACATCTGGGAGTGTTATTCTTTTTTCTCCTGTCTAGGCTCGGCAAGCGCGTTTACCCCCAGAGACCTGGACCCTGGCAAACACAGCCTCCTCCGGCCCAAGTAACAGCACAAACTCTGAACAAAGCTGCCCTTGAAGCCCGGCCATTTAAAAGACTTTATGGAGCCTACTGGGGCCCCCCGATTATTTTGCAACAAGTCATATCCCATGAAGAAATTCACTTCTCTGCAACACAAAACAGAGGGAGATTAAAGAAAAAGGCAGGGGGGTTAGAGGAAAGAAGTAAAGCCTCCTGCTGTTCTGTCTGGCCAGAATCGTGTCTTTTAGTACCTGTATCCTCTACAAAGACGATGTGCTGATGATATATTGCCCCAATACATCACGCAATGACAGTGTTCTCCTGATACTGTACCTTGAACACATGCCACGTGCCAGCAGAAGCAACAGGGGGTTAATAAGGAGGTCTTTTTAAAAATATATATATTTAAGTTCACTAACATTTCAAGTTTTTTTAAACAGGCTGCAGTTTGTTGGAGGGCTTGTTTGGGTCATTACTCCGTTTAAGAGTTTGGGTCTGGCTTTTTTTTGGGGGGAGGGCCTTTTCAGGGAACTCTCAGAACAAAGAAACACAGGCCGTCGGACTGTCCCAGCTGCTCAAATACAGCTCTGATTTAAAACAGGGCAGTGTCAAACAACCCCCTCATTCTGTTTAATCATATTCTGAAATAGAACCAAAACATTAGAGATGGCAGAACACAAAAGAAACAACCACCAAATAAAAATAGTAGCCCAAAGAAAGTAGCACGGCCTGTTTTTTATTATGCTCTACATCGTATAAGCAAAGGGTCTGTCAGCAACAGCACATTCATGTAACCAAAATGAATTGGACAGGCGGCAGCCAGCGACTGAACCCAACGGGCCCGTCACAGATGAGGCCCTGCCACCACAGCCGGCTCCCACCGCAGCCTGGGAGGCCAAAAGGTGCCCTGGGTTCCCAGCCAGGTGTGTGAACACGCACCCTTCCTTCGTTTTGCCCAAATGACTGAGTATCCCCAGAAGGGACCCCCAAGAGCTGGATGTGGATGCAGGCGGGGCTGCAGGGAAGCATCCAAGGGGCCCCTTGCTTGAGAAGAATTCGCAAGCCAGGGATGCGGGATGAGGGAGCCCTGCAAAGGAGCGTGGCTTTTCCTAACGCCGCTCATTATTTTACGCTGCTGGGCGCCCTTCAGCACGTGGCAAATAGTGAATCCGCTTCTTCCCCTGCCCCGAAAGAAAACAACAAAAAGAAAGGCGTGATCAATTCCTGTGAAGACGCTTGCGCCTTTCTGCTGAGTTCTTCTGCAGTAGCAAAAGGATGATGGCCAACATCTGGGGGTCGTGATTCTATGTACCAGCAGGGTCTATGGCTCAGAGGGCACGAGCCAGGCTTACCAGGCTCTGGGGGGCAGCACAGAGTCTTCCAGCTGGCAGGAGCACTGGGGGAGGGGGAGAATTTAAAGGCATAATAATAAACAATTATACAATTTGAGTAACTCCTTAAGAAAGCTGGCAACCAACACTGGGGAAGGCGACACCCGGAGAGATTGTTTCGAGGGCCCCCTTCCTGACTTACCACAAGCTAAGAGGCTAGGATCTCTTGTGTAAAAAGGCTGAGAATTCAGTGGATCCTTCCAATTATGCACATAAATGATTCTCTTTGCCAAAGAAGAGTGGTCACGTACAAAACATGAAAACTGAATGTCTTAGACCCCACTGGCCACCGGTGGTAGCAAAACCACTTCTTCATGTGGCCAGTCCTGGGGGCTGTCCTCCAGGTTGCCGGCGCCAATCTGCTTCCCAGATCACACACCCATAACCAACCCACCAAATCCTCCAAGCCCCTCATTCCTGTGGGTCAACGACAAGCCACAGAACACAGAGGCAATCGAAGACTTTCCATGGATTGCCCCTAGGAAGCCCATGCGCTGTTGGAAGTTACGAAAATACCTGATTTTGACAAGTAAATACAGCCAGCATCCCAGGGAATCGACAGGGCAGAGGAGTCGCTCGCCGCCCATCTGTCTTTTTGACAAAATAACTTTCTGGTCACCAGTGAGATACTTTTAAAGACATCTGCACAATTGACCCCGACCACCAGCAATCAGCGAGTCTTTCAAAGGTGCCCCTGGGACAGAAACCCAATCGGCTTCACCTCGGTTCTGCAGCCCTGCCTCTGGATAAAGGTAAGAAAGCTGTTACACCGCAGCTCAAAGATCTCTGTTCCTGGGCTACAGCTACATTGGTACTAACTGCAGAGAGTGTCCAGTTGGCCTGAGCGACGGCAGGTAGTGAAGTGAGGGGGCAGCAGCTCTCCGGCCAGCTACAAGTTCACAGACGTGAAAATTCTAGCCTCAGACCCCCCCCCCCATATGAAGGCAATTCTGAGCTCTGGCTGGTCTGACTCATGCATTGGGGCCATTAGCAGCATGTTCTCGTCACCAGAGCTTTCCCAAGGGCCACATGCAGATGCCAGAGAGAACTGGGGAAGCCACAGATTTATTTCATAGGCTTAGAATGTAATTTTCATCTACTAGCTTCCATTTTCAAGCTCATTTACCCGCCAGTGAATGCCAAATTTGCATAGAGTCCATTTCTAAGATTAAGGTGTTATAAAAAAATGAAAGTGGTTGGGTCACCCGTAAAACATGACTGCCGTAAACTCGTGGTTAAGGGGATTCACAGCATGTCTCATTTCTAAACGGAAAGCATCAGCAGTGACTATTACCTTTAATCATTCATTTCACCATAAAACAGCTTTTCAGATGCATTACTGAAGACAAAAGTGCCAACAGAAAAATAAACAGCCTTTACAAAATGTGACATTTTCCTGCAGGTTAAACTTTGGCACTGCAGAATTCAGATCTATCTCACTAAAAAATCTACAAATCTGTTGGGCAAATATCTCTGAGTCCCTGCTGCAGCCCAGGCATTACGCCAGGTTTTGCTGGGAACAGAGATCATGAATCAGATACAGCTTCTACCCTAGAAGAGCTTACAATCCACACGGGAGAGGGACCAGAGCGCGAACACAGCAGAAGTGCCTCGCACGTTGCAACATGAGGGTCAAGAAGCGCTGACCATCGCTCCGTCAGAGGTAACAGTCAGATGCAACTGAATTCATTCCAATGCCACTAACACTCTAAGACTGTCCAACTCATCCTGGCTCTTTAGACACTACAGGGTCACCAAATAAGCCTTGCAAAAGCTGTGTTACACAAATGTCTCACTGAGACAGAGTTTACCTACATATCTCAGCTCCTCGGGTTTTACAGCCTACAGATGAACCTTCTTCCATGATGGTATTCCAGCATACCCCAACTTAATACAATGACATCGTTAGGGATTGCAAGCAACAGAAGAGTGGATTTTACAGATATTACTGGAAAATGAGGAATGCTTATTCTGGGCCATTAGTTCCTATTACTTCCTTGTTCTTTGCAATTATATTTAACGCACTTTACTCTTTATCTTTCATCTGTAATGTGTTTTAGGTCAAATATAAAATGCAAACAATGATTTTAATTAACATTCTAAAACCAATAAGAATCACACTACCAAGTCTTGTGTGAATAGTAACATCTGAGATTTTTTAATGGTTTTCTGTAGGAAATACAGACTCACCGAGGGATTATATCCTGATAAATATTTTAAGTAGAAAATGCATTAATCCTCCCTAACGTACGGGGCATCTGACCTTAACAACAAAGAGTAGAGCATAGGTTGCTTCCCTCCTGATGATATGAGCTGACAGGGAGCTGTGCTCTGCTGCTGCCCCACATCTCCAGAGAATACCTACTGCATATCACTAGCCCAGGGAGAGATCCGAATTCAAAATATAAAGTGTGGTTTCTACTCAATGTACATCGCTACCCACCACTATAAAGTCAAAACATTGTTAAATCAGGCCATAATAAATGGGGGCCATCTGTAATTTTACCTTATAGCAATATTGCTTATTATATAGCTTGTTAAGATTCCATTTTTGTTCACTGGAGACTTTTCATCTTTCAGTGTATTTGTTTAAATGTTCTACTATCAAACATATTATACAAAGTAATGTAATCTATGAACAAGGTAGGTCATCAAGATAGAAGAGTTTACGGTAGAAAGGAAAGTTATAATTTCCTTTGAGGCTAGAGAATTATTTAGATCTTAAAATAACTAAATCAAAAAAAATTAAACAAGAATGGTACACACTCATTCATTCAATGAATATGAACTCAACGGGCTCAGCACTGTCCCAAGCACTGGGTATATGTCACGAACAAAAGAAACCAGGTCCTCATAGAGTTGACATTCTAGCATGGAAGCCCTAAGGGAATAAATATGTGCGTGATATAACAGGTACCAGTGAGGGCTCTGGAGAAACCAAGGGAGCGGAATGACGGGGTGGTACTATTGGGTACCACTGGCTAAAAAAAGACCTTCTCATGGGAAACCATTTACTCAGACGCCTGAATGAAGGGATGCGAATATATGAATGAACTGTATAGTGCATTCCAGACATACGAAAGAATAAAGTACAAACATGGTGAAGAGAACACCGGATATCATGCAGAAACAATGAGCGCAGGAGGGTAGCAAGAACAAGGCGAGAGGGGAAGATGCTTTGGGAGTGAGGTCAGAGATGGAATCCAGGGTCAGATTGTGTAAGGTCTTATAGACTGCGGTTATTCTTCCAATATGATTCTGGGTAAAGTGAGACATCACCAGAGAATTTTCCTCAAATAAGTGAAATACTCTGTAGATGCTTAAACCATTGATAACATGTTATCTGAAGACAAAAGCCATAACAGCAGTGGTCAGAAACCATCAGATGGGCTATCAAGATTGCTAATAGACTGGACGCAGGATGGAAGAGTTGGGAGAATCCCAGCCCACAGGTTTGATAGGCTGAGTCAATGGAGCAAGGCTACTGACTTTGCCTTGGAGAAGACTGGGTTTGGGGAAGAGATGAAAAATAAAATATCCTTTGGGGACATTTTAAGTGTGAGATGCTGCTAGACATCCATGAGGAGATACCAAGTATACGTCTGGATATATGAGTCAAGGGTGGAGGGATAGGTATGTAGGAGCTATCGTAGTAAATCACTTAAGGAGTACAAAAACGTAGAAAATTTCTTGGTCTTCTCTAATATGCAAAACTTTTGAAGATAAAGAAGATCCAGCAAAAGGAATAGTCAAAGAAAGAAAATCCAGATAAACAGAATTCTTATAAGTCCATCATGCACATGCTGAGGAAGGCCTACATGTGTAAGTGCTTACACGCAAAGACACACGCACACTTGCAACCATACATGACCACCACTGGTTGAGATTATTATGCTAACTCAGTGACCACCAGAGGTCACCTTCTCTCAGCACCTGCTGCTGGGGCAGGTAGGTAGAGACTCGGGGACGGCAGATGGGGCTGCTGTGCCCACTGGGTGAGACTCTAGGAGAGAGTGGCTGACAGTGATGGTCTCCTGACTCCCAGGGTTAAGAGCCACCATATCTTTTGATCCGTTTCCCTGAGGAAATAGATGCAAGATAGGTCAAATTCTGATTGGCCAGAAGAGCTAAAAAATACCAAAGAAAAGCTCTAGGTCCAATGTGCCCCCAAACAAGAGTGCTCAGAAGCACCAGAGATAAAAAGACGAAGTGAAAATTAATGATGGGCATGGGGAAGAGAGGTCCTTAGACACTTAGGAGTCATAGAAAGAATTGAAAGGGAAACAAATCTCTCAGTGTCAGTATTCTTTCTCAATTTATACAGAGTCCTACAGTCAAAAATCCCTCCACAAATAAGCAGACCCTGCTCTCGATGTCTGATCCCCAAAAGCATGACTCAAAGCTAGGACTCTGCTACTCATCTTCAGTAGGGAAAGAAGACTCAGAGGATCCAGAGAAGAGCCCGCAGTCCTCAAGCAGCACCACCCAAAGTGGAGAAGCCAAGATCCCATGAGCAACTTGGGACTCTCTCTGCAAGCACGTGAGAGACAGACACAGAGGAGCAACCGAGCTAACCCTGTATTGCAACTTCAGGCTTAGTATTCCTTTCTGTCCTTTCAAAATGGTGCTTACTTCCCACATGTGTGAAAGCTGTTAAAGATTCTCCTGGACATTCTCTTCACTGAGCTAAACGCTATCAGCATGTCATCAGCAAAAAAATATTTACTAAGCACTCGACTGTGCTCTGAGCTAGTCCTATAGCGATCCCCAGCAATCCTCTCTCCAGCCCTTGATCATGATCACAAGGGCTGTCCTCTGGCTCGCCACCCGATTGTCCAGTTTACCCAAGACCAGGGAGAGTCCCACCACATCCGTACCAAGGTCCACTCGGTATGTGTGCGAAGACAATTACCCAGTGGAATACCTTTTTGTACACTTCAGTACTAGGCTGAAACAACGCGTTAAAGACGGAAACTGAGAAAAAAACAAGGCACAAAACTTGGGGGGTGGTGACATCAGGTAAATGCTGGGCTAATAACAAAGGAAACCTGCATGAGAGAAAATAATAATAATAAAGATGGAGAAGAAAGAGGCAAACTTCACAACAGTGGGATGCCAAGCTAATTTAACTTTTTTTTTAAAAAGAGAATTCTTGTTTAAAAGTATGGGAAACTCGGTAGCAACCTAACCAAGAATTATATGGAGGTGCTATGAATTGGAACCTGGCCAGCCTGACTTCACACCCTCCCTGAGCAAGGGGAAGGAGGGGCCAGCAGAGAGAGAAAAGAACAGAAGTTTCCCAGAATGGACGCATGCCAGACGTGAGTTGCCTGTAGAGGGTAACAGCTTCTCTTAGCGTTTTGGGGGACCTGGGGGCTGAGGCGAGGAGCAGTCTCCTGCCTCACCTGGCCCTCAGATCCTCATGGCCTACTTGGGTTCCTCCAGATGCGGCTGGATCCCGCCAGGTCGGTCATAAAACCCTGGCTGCTTGGTCAAATTGCTACATCTAGTTGGCTCCTGCGAAAGAAGCAACAAACAGACGTCACATCAGCTCCATCCTGCAGCTGCTGCCCATCATGGAGAGACCACAGGAAACACAGTGCATCCCTGGGGGAATCAATCCAGCACATGAAAAGCCTGGCGGAGACCCAGCGGGTCGGCCTGTCCCACCCAAAGGCGCCAGTCAGGACTCTACCTAACTGGACCGCAAGACTGTTAAAAACACAGTCCCAGGGAAGCGCTCCGCCGGTCACTCGGCCCCCGGGGTGTTTTCAACCCCTGTGGTTAAGAAGCATCCTCTGAGAGACATCTCACTGGAGCCTGCCCAGGATGGAAGAGGACTCCGGTCCTTGAGCTGGCCCGACTCTCGCTGGTCTGCAGTGTGACCTGTGCTTTGCTTTTCTGAGTCTTACTAGTCTTAACTATGAAATAGGAGGGGTCTTTTAATACTGTTATGGGTGCGTTGTAATCATACCACTTAGTGAGATTCGAACTGCTATGTTGGCGCATGCACACAGCAGTCGGTGTGTTTCCCCCGGCATCCCACCGCGTCCCCCGAACGTTTTAGTGAGACCGTAGTGACACCTTCGTTTATGGACACGGCGTCATTTGGTCTGTTTCCTTCCTCAAGCCTCCCTTTCCCCCTCCTCACGCCCTCCCCAGTCCCCTCCCACTGTGCTCCTGGTCTCTCTCCGCACTTATCTGAAGTCCCTTTTGCTCCGGATTTTCTCTCTAGCTTTCACATCGGAGAGAAAACATATGACCCTTGACTTTCTGAGACTGGCTGATCTCACTCACCACAGCATTCTCTGGTTCCATCCATTCTCCTGAAAATGACATAATTTTATTCTTCATGGCTGAGCAAAATCCCACTTTGTTTTTATCCCATATTCTGCATCCATTCACCTGTTGATGGGCACCAAGGCTGGTTCCATAATTTGGCAATTGTGAATTGTGCCGCTATAAACGTGGGTATGCGAGTACCAGTACAGTATTCTGAAAGTAAGTCTTTATTTTTAAAAAATGCCGAGGAGTGGAATAGCAGAGTCTGAAGTAGGTCTCTTCAGAAAGCCCCTACTTCACAGGGTGGCTTTGAGGAAATGGTCAGGCTATCCCCACATTATGAACACAGTGTTTATTCACAAATGTGTGTCTGGGCTTAAAGTTTGCGAGGCAAAATTCTAGGTGCTTTGAGCAACTGTCAGAATTAGACACTATTCCTACCCCCAAAGAAACATAAAGTCTAATAAAAGAGACAACCATATAAATTCCTAGTAAAAATTCAGGGGAAGAAGGAGTAAGGGTTATAATAAAAATATTCAATTTCAAAGAACATGTGACTAATTGTGATTGCATAGCTGGGGAGGTTTTTTGTTTTGTTTTGTTTTGGTGGTGGTACTGGGGTTCCTGAAAGCCCTTCTACCTCCGGGCTATACTCCCAGACCTACTATATATATATATATATATATATATATATATATATATATATTTTTTTTTTTTTTTGGGTGGTACTGGGGTTCCTGGAAGCCCTTCCACCTCCGGGCTACACTCCCAGACCTATTTTATATTTTTATTTGGAAACAGGGTCTCCTAAACCAGCACGCACGGCTGGCTTCGAACCTGCGTGATCCTCCTGTCTCTGCCTCCTCCCAAGCGCGGGGATTACAAGCGTGCGCCACCTCGCCCGGCAAGCTGGGGAGGTTTGATAGAGATGACAGGAAAAAGGACAGGAATGTCCGATGGAGATGGCTAAGGCATCTGTGAAAGCTTTGCAGAAACAGTATGATGTAAATGACAGCTGACGTGTTATAAATTTAGGACCAATATGAACCAAATTTCAACCGTATATAACCAATAATCAAATACGAACTTCTGTTCTTATGCTCATATTTATAACACTATAATTACCTTATATTGTCAGCCTATTACTTATATTGTTTACTAATTACTTCCATGGCTGTGACATCCTTCGCTGGATGTTATGTTTCATCAGGGCAAAACCGGTGTCTGATTCTTCTCTGGGTCCATTAAGCCTCAGTTTGGGAAGAATCTTTTAAGGGGAAAAGTCACCAGAAGTGTTTATGAAAATGGGGGAATTCTTGGCTCTCTGGAGTCAGGCATGGGAAATGTGCGTTTTTAGCAAGCTCCCTGGTGGCTCTCAGGCACATTAAAACATGTGAGCCACCACTGCAGGGGACTGCTGGGAGAGCAGAGGAAACTGAAGACAAAGTTCTTAACCACTGACTTGTTAATGACCTGCCACTGTCTGAGAGAAAACAGGTATTCAAAATGCAAACATGTGAGGGAGGAAGGCCAGGAGCTGCTGTGACCAGGGGCTGCCTTGACTAGGGGCTGCCCCTGGTTTTCAAAACTCATTCCATGGGCCCAGACATGCACAAGTACTGGTTACATCACACACTCAGCCTCATCTGAGAGTCTAATGATAGAAGGTAGTGTGCACATGAAAGCCACTGCCCAAATACCATATTAAGTACATAACAGACATAAATATGTAAAATCTAGCACTGTCAGGGAACCTCGGTTTGCTCTGTCAAATCAAATATTCCAGCCCAGAGTTAATACCTCTGGCTGGCATAAGTTGATCATTTTGCAAAGCCCTCGAAAGCAATATAAGATATCTAACCTCAAAACTTTCTCGGGCATAACTTAATCTTCCTATTCACGTAAAAGAGTGTTTCTCCGATCTCGCAATGCCTCGGGACATGATCAACAGAAATGTTCAATAAATATGTGACTGGTTTAATGACCATCAGTCTATCACTCGCCTACTCAGTCCGCAGTGCAGTCCCCACATGTTCACTGGACCCCCCAGCAGCTGTTCCCCACTGAGCTGAGCGCAGTTCCCCTCTGCCCAGCCACCCTCAGAGGCGCCTGGAGGATGGACAGCAGAGCCCATTAATTAGGGGTGGAGGGTTTGCAGATTGAGAGAAGCTTTATGACATCACACACTGAAAAGCCTTATTCTGCCTCACCACATTTTCTTCCTGGTTTGTCGACCCAGTGGAAATTCATTCTGAATTTAAAGGCTGCTTCATTCAAGCCCATTACAATGACCTAGGAGAAAAAAATGTCTGCCTTGAAAAAGCCCAAAGGTGCTAATATATATGAGGTTGAACCATGTGAAACTGCTGTTTTCATAGGTCATCACTAGACAAATATCAATAATTTCTTAACACCAAATACTGGGGTCTCTAGATTACTGTAACATGGTCACCTAGCATGCAGAGTAACTTAAAAAGGTTTCTCTTTTGCCTCACCCAGTATAGGATTGACATGAAACAAAAAAGGAGAAATCACTGTGAGGCTTTTTGCTTGGTTGGGTTGGGTTTTTAGTTTTTGGAATTTTAGGGGGGTGGAGGACATTGCTTGTTTGTTTGTGGTACCTGGGATTGAGCCCAGGGATACTGTAGCTCTGAGCTACACAGACCGATTTTTATTTTTTTTATTTTTTGAAACGGTGTCTAGCCAAATTGCTAAGGACCTTGCTAAATTGCTAAGGCTGGCCTCGAACCCACAATCCTTCAGTTTCAACTTCTCAAGTACTGGGATTACAGGCATGCATCCCGATGCCTGGCTTCAATCACTGCTCTTAGTGAATGCCAACTACTCCCCTGTACATGCACCCAGGGAAGAAAGCAACGGGCACCTGGTCATGCGCTTCCAGCACATCCCAGCAGAGAGAGGGGGCCAGTTACTCCAGCAGAGGCTGCCCCAGACTGCGGAGTCTTACAAAAATGGCAGCGCCTGTCCCCTCCCGTGCCCACCATCCCTTCTACAAATGCGGACCTGAGTCATCTCTTGGGGCCAAATTATTCTGTGATACACCCACGTGCTAATAGGGTGCCATCTGACTCTGGAGCTCTCACTGGGCACTAAAACCACTGTTCCACATGTGCTTGGAAACAGGAAATCAGCACACCTCAAGTCGAACAGGCCCATTCCCTCCAAGGGGCATAAACACAGACCCACAGCAGGACCCTGACTGTTGGGCAGAGCAGATACCAAGGGAGTGTGTCCCTTCATTGTCCCCGCCCTCTCATTCGGAAGAACAGTGGCCCCTGATCCAAGAAAGTGCTGCCATGAAAATGTCTTGAGGCTACTGCTTTTATACCTTGAATTCACAAAGCAGGAGAGATCCAGCAGGCTGTGAACCCCTCTAGAATCATGAGCTTCTGAGAAGCAAAGGAATAGAATGAGACCATCAAATAAGGCATGGAAGGCTTTTCTGGGAACGGAAGCTATGAGCCCCTCAGGCCACTGACCTGACACCGGCCCTGCGCTCTGTGCCAAGAAGGAGCAGTTGTGATACCTTGGCATAAACTGTTTGGTTTCACAGAGAATACAGAAGATAACAGAGAAGGGTTAAAGGACCTACATCCACAGATTAGTCTCAAAGAAGAGCCTCAGAAGAAAAGTTCCAAAAATAAAAAAAAGTTTATGGAGCAATAGCCGTGGGAGATGTAAGATGCTACAAACGTTTCTCACTGAGGCCCAAAGAAATGGAAAAGCAGCTGCAGGTCTTCTGATTTTCCTGTCTCCTTGCTCTAAGCCAGGTGGGTCTCCTTCCAGAGGTTGCTCACAGCTGCAAAGGCCAGCGGCACCACCCAAGAGGTGAGTGACCACATTGGGCCCAAAAACAAGGTGCCCATCTAGGCCCGCAGCACACAAGCAGCCGAGAAAACCATCTGGCCAAAATCCATTCACTTGACCAAGAATACAAAAGTTATTTGGGAAATGCATGGTTTTTATTATTAAAATGTGATGATCACTATCTTCCTGATTTTTACTGTCACGGTTCTTCTCTTTGAAGCGGCTGTGGGATACCATTACTCAGGTTGCGGGTCCTCTCTCGGAGCCATTTTACGGTGGTCCCATCAGAGCAAGGCCTTTGGAGGGTCTCCTGTGGTCAGCAAAGACACCACCTGACCCATCCTCTTATTTTCTCAAGTTACCTGTGTGAGGCCTTAAAATTGCCAAGCAGTTTCCACATCTGTGAATTCTCATTTGGCAGATCTAAGTTAGTACCACCCATTACCTAACATTAAGAAAAAGAAAAGAAAAAGAAAGAGGGGGAAAAAAAAAAAGCTCATTACACTACATGACCTGACATACAATAAGGCCTTTGTCCTTAAAAGAAAAACATAATTTTCAACAGAGTCAGCTCCCAGAAGCCAAGGGAGCTAACATCCAAAACCTAATATAAACAGCACGGCTTGTGTAAGGTTTCGGAGCTAGCCTCCCTGAACGAGGCCGGAATGGCTGGGAACGCCAGCTACGTGAATCAGGAGACATTTTTCTTTGTGAATGTTGGAAGTGGAAGTGAGAAGGCCCCAGAACCACCTTTCTCTGCACCTCCTACTTGTCATCAACCTCTCTGCTGGTGACGGCAGGATATTCCTAGACCAGGGAACGTTCCTTTCATCACAAATAAAAGTAGGTCTTAATGTGGATATGGCCCTATATTTTCAAATGTAATTACATTCCTTTTGAAGAAAAATTAAGTGTTTTTGTAATGATTATTTAGGATGTCTTTTATAAAAGAGGGTGACCTTCTGTGACCAACTCTCCCTGGGAGAGTCATGTTTTGGAACTTGGAGTTAACAACCCAAACTATAAACAGGAAACTCCAGCCCAACTCCCACTCAAGTCCCAAGGTTGTGGGCCTCCTGCTGAAGCTATGGGTGGACAGAGATGACTGTGACAAGGTTCCTACCCTTAGAAGCTCATCCCTTAAGACGTGAGTTAGCCCAAGTAAGTCCATGGTGAGACAGAACATTCTCTTAAGGAGAAGCAGAAGCACAAAGAGGAGTTGACAGCACCCTGACCACAAGCCCGGAGAGCTGCGTGAATGTGCAGGCCCTGTGCCCAGATCCAGCCAGCCATCGCTGGATCTATTTAAGATCCCTTCGTAGGATGAGGCCCTGAGCCACAGTGTGCACAAGCGACCGTGGATACTGGGCAGCAGGACACTGGTGTCACACTCTTTAAAACAGAGAAGACTCAGAACTGTCAAGCTTGGAGTTGGCTGGGGATTAGCTTAACATGTTTACCTCCCGCCTGCCACAGATGGACAACTGGGCATCACTGCAGAGGCAACACAGGCTGGTCAGGCTGGTCGTGGACCAAGCAAAAGCATGCTTGAAGGTGAAAAACAAAAGAGCACCTTGCCTCACTAGACCCAGAAGACCGGATGTGGCCATCTCTGCATAGAAAGAACAGCAGTGGCTTCCACTCTGATATCTTCTATCTACTCTGATAGAAGGTGTTGGCAACAAACTATTTAAAAGTTCCATTTAAGCACTTCTTAGAAGGACCCCATGGGTGATAATCCATAGCCTTTCAACAGTGGAGGCAGCTCTCATTCCTAAGTGCCTCCTAGGGCTCAGAACACAACTGGAGGTTTTCCCCGGGTTAATTCACAACTGATGATAGCATCGTGATGAAGACACAGATGTCAAGATACAGAGCTATGTGGCAACTTACCCAAAGCCATCCAACTATTAAGAAACAGATGGGGACTGCACTATCACTGCAAAAGAATATATTCATTAAATGATGTGCTAAAAACTGTTTATGGCATATACAGTTCTCCATATCCATGGTCCTTAACCAACCATCCAGGTACTTAACCAACTATGGCTTAAAAATATTTAGGAGAAAAACTGCATCCGTATTGAGGATGTGGAGACTTTTTTCTTGTCCTTATTCCCTGGACAATATAGTATAACAACTATTTACATTGTATTAGGTGCATAAGTAACCTAGAAGATGATTTAAGATATATGGCAAGATGTTCATAGATTATACAAAACTATTCCGTCGTTATATAGAAGGGACTTGAGCATCTGAGGATTTTGGTATCCTGGAGGTCTTGGAACCAGTCCCCAAAGATGTTCATGAGCAACTGTATTTTACCTTCTTTTGTTCAGGTTCTTACCCTTGATAATAATTCTTTTGACACCATTTATAAATGACTTTCATGAACATGTGATTTTTTTTACCCACTCATATCACCTCTCTCAAAACAGTCCTGAGTGTGTGACACGGGTGTCCTGCTGCCCAACCAGCCACAGGGTCACTCGTGCACCCCTGTGACTTAGGGACTCATCACACAAAGGGTAGGCCCAGGTGACCCGGGCTGGCTGGACTTGGACACGTGGTCCTGCACATTCACACAGCTCAGTGGGCTTGAGATCAGTGGGTAAAATGTGATATTTTTCCCACCCACATCACCTCAGCTAGTGCCTACAACCAATGGCTAAGGTCTGCCGAAGGGCACGCACACCAGTAGGGACCAGTCCAGTCAGTCCAGTACTCACAACCAGGGCTCAGAGAGACCAAGGCCCCCAGTCAGCCATGACAGCCACTAGACAGCTTGGGTCAAAGTGGAACCCATCACTTCAGACACCAAAACCCCCACTCCACATCTTCACTGATACAATGGGCACTAAAATTTTTGTGAAAATAAGAATTATTTTACCCTAAGACTTAGACTTTGGGATATTAGATTATATCATGTTTTTAAAGCACCATTAGCAATTTAATAGCGCAAACTTGAAAATTTTTGATAGTAACATTTTATATTAGTCAGACTCTTTTATACTGTTGCTCTTATTCCTAATAAAAATGCCTCCATGGGGCCTGGTCCATTCTTTCATTGAACTATAGAAATATTTCAATGTTTAGAAAAAGTTTATTACTTCTATCCATGATATTAGTTTTGTTTTGGTACCTATAGAGTGTCGTGTGGTGCTTATGTATTCACTTTTGCTAAGATCTTTTAAAATCAAAGTTAGAATATTTGGGGGATTATTTTTCATTGAATTTTCAGCATTCCTAATAGCGCCCTTAGTTGCTGTCTCCGGCCAGATGGATGGATTCCACCCAGTCATCTATGATCAACCACTCTACGTGAAGATGCACAGCAGGTGTTAGTGAGAGGGAGGCCATTGCTCCTTGTTTCAAATAGTCCAAAAAGATGATAAAAAAAAAAGTTCCTCTTCTGGTATTCTCCTAAAATTGTTCCCTCTAGCTCTCTGCAATATTTATTTTTAATATTTTGGGGAGGTACTGGGGATTGAACCCAGGGTATTCTACCTCTGAGCTACACCCCTGGCCATATATGCGTATATGTGTCCAGTGGGTCCTAACATACAACTGCATCCTTTCACAGGGAGCCACCCAGTTTGGGACTCGTGTATAAAATGTGTACTACCACCGCACATACCTGTCATCATGCGGATAGCTGCCAGGCTGAATTACGTCCCAAACAAGCGATGCATCAGCTCGGAGCAGTGTGCTGCTGTGAGTGCGGGAAGCGAGCCCAGCAGCAGCACCTGCTCTGGAGACGAGCAGAATGTTGCAGCGGCCCTACACCTCTTCCCACTTTAGTGGCAAATGCCTTTTATTGACTGTGTCCTGCTGGGAGTCTGGTCATCCAGATATTCCACAACTAGAAAGTAGTTAAAGAAATTCAAATGTGTGAGCAAAGTTGGTTTATCCCAAAGCCATCCCACCCCTATTGCCAAACCCTGTCTCCCTGTCTCCCAGTGCGAACACCCCCACCAAGGCTCCCAGAGGCATTTAAATAACACATCTTATCGTGTCATGTTGGCTGTGAAATATATGTTAAATCATGTTAAATATGTTACATCATGGCATGAGTCCCCTTATTCTTGTACTCAAGGGGCTTTCCAGGCCACTTTCCAAGGGCCCATCTCCCTCTGGTTCCTCAGAGATCTGGGCACGCCAGGCTCTGCCATCTCCACAGTCCCCAACACACTCTTCTGCCCAAGAATGCTTTGTTGAACCATTTCTCCTCCTCACGAAAGACCCGACATCCTCTAGCCAGAATCCATCTACCACTCTCTTGGTGCTTTGGTCCAAGTTCATGATAGAGTTTTCCGTTGCTCACTTACAGCATTTTTATACATGCGCCCCTCCTCTCCCTACTCCAGGCTGTGGGCAAGGGTCTTCCCTATTGACCTCTGGGTCCTCAAAGGCACCCAGCCAGCACCAGCCTTCAAACACAGAGAAGGTTCGAGATCATCGAGTAAAAATGGAAGCAGCGATGAGGTGTGAGGAGAAAGAAAAATATTATTGAATTTATAACTCGCCATCCCCAGTGCCTTGAGCGGTATTTTGTAGAACTGGAACTGGGAATCATAGGTCTTAAAATATACCCAGCACGTTTGCTGATCTTAACTAAGTTCAGTAAGCACACTTGACCTCCCAGTGCCACGAGAAGGAGAGTTATTTGTATTTCACAGCACAAAGGACTCATCTGCCACCAGTCAGACAGAACCACAGAAGAGGGTGTGAAAATCTGATATTCCTTGTTTATACAACACATTTTTGTTAGCTGGTTTTATTTTCCGTCATTTTGCCTTGTCTGGCTTTTCTAGTTCTCACCTATTCTGCCCTCACCTTATCTGTATTGTAGAATGAGGACCGCCTTCTCCAGCATCATTCCCGAGCATTCTTAAAACACTGGCTACTGCAGATCCGCATGGTCAGGACCAGCACGCAAACCCAACGGCGAGATCACTGGAGAGCGGATGGGGAAGGGGACCAACGGGTAGGCAGACAGCGAAAACACGCTCAGGCCTGGAACTGGAACGGGGTCCAGAGACTTCCACAAGGCAGGCCAGGAAAATCCCCAGGATGCCAGTCCACTAGGCAGTTTTTCCAATCTCAGAGCTCTGAGTCCCAACCCTATCTTTCTGCCAATAAAAGTACAAGCGAAGGTGACCCCACAGGCATAGAGATGTAAATACACTGCAGAAAGGAGGCCCCTCTTCCATGGAAAGTTCTCTTAATGTTTAATAGAGAGGGAGCAAGGGGAAAATTTACACTAGGGCCCATAGAACCCTGAACCAATAAGAAAGCAGCCTGGACCGGCCAAGTCCACCCGGAGGGACAGAAACACTCACTAAAAGTTACTGACGTAACTTTGTTCATTCATGATGATGGGTGGGCTTGGCACCACTAGCCCCTCCCCGCCTCTTCCCCATTGGCGTCCCTTAGTATCCAGTTCTGACGAACCTTTACATCCTATTCCATGAGAGGAAATAAGAGTTTTAAAAATAGCATCACTGACAACCGCAACGGAAACTCATGGCAGAGAACTTTCTCTTTGCCAAGCTTTGGACCAAGTCTTACATGTTATATCTCATTAAATTCACGGAATCTCTATGGTAGCACATAGGACTATCTATGAGCTAGATGTTGATATCCACCTCTCCCTCCAGATAAGGAAACTGAGGTTTTGAAAGGTGAGGTGACTTTATCTAGTTCGTCATCAGATTCAAAACGAGGCCTGCAAGATGCCTGGGTTATACCTTTTCTCCAAAATGATATGAATCCTGCCCAAAGCACTTGGCTTATACTTACAAGATCAAAATCTAACTCCCCCCAAAAAGGCCCTGGTTCTCCCTCTGGAGACCGAAACTACTCCAGAAGCTTTGAAGTTGCCTGTAGATGTTCTTAGTAGTAAAGTACTAGCAGAAGCAATATGGTTAGGAGCCAATAAATTGGCTTCACATCCCAGTTCTGTCTCTAAGCCACCATGAGACCTCAGGAGCTTCGGTCTTCTTCTCTGAGCTAAGAATTACTGCCTTGAAGATGGTATTGGAAAACATGCCAACTCAATCCTCTAAGTTAATCGCCCTCCCCCAAAGCTATTCTACTGAGAGACATTGGCCATATCACCTTCTAAACAGAATACAAATGCATCTGATCACTCCCTAATGAGCACCCAAAGTCTACAGATGACAAGAAACAATTTTGAGAAAAGTATGGCAGCCCATATATCTGTGCATTTACTAAGTGCAGCACCCCTCTGAATACAACAGGGCTACTTTGAATTCTTCCCCTTACAACACACACACACACACACACACACACACACACACACACACACACACACTATATCCTGATGCAACTTTATCTCCCTGATTCTCAAACATATGCCTAACACTTGTTCAGCTAATCGATATCTATTTTCCAGGCAGTAATAATGTGAACAATGCAAAACCTACGGATAAGGTGGAGATAAAGCCCCTGGGGGGCCAGAGATGCTGGGAGCTACCTGTTAAGTGACGGAGGATTTTTGTGACTAAAAAAGTAGAAGACAGCAGACAAGGTCAGCTCTGTTCTTACTATTTGCTTGGCTCCAAGATAGATGGGGCTCTCCTTCTTATAATACCGAATTGCACGTGGCTTTTTATGAGCAAAGGGCCCGTTTCTACATAGCACCTCTGGATTTAAAAGAGGAAATTTCAACCTCAGAATAATGTTTTTTGCTGAACAAAATGTATGCCAAACTAAGCTCTGACTTCTGGTTCTCCGAGTCCCAGCCTCTAAAGTTTTCTCAGGTTTCCAGTCCTGGGCAAACTCTTTGGCTTCTAACGTTTCCTCCTCTGGTTCGGTTAGGGGAAAGGGGGTTGAAGTGTGAGCACCCCTTCTCATGGACACCTGGGGGGCTTGGGGATGCCCAAAGACCCCGGCATTGCTTCAGGCTCATTGGTCTAGGTGTGGCTGGCTCCTACCGCTGGACCTCAAGGTAGGCAGGCGCCAGCGTGTTTTCCTGGGCATTACGGAAAAGACAGCCCTAGGGAAAAGGGGGACAAATCCGGAGAAAGGGGAAGCATTCCGGAGTTTAAAAGTTTACATCAGGCCAAGCTGATTTCAACATCTGGGCTTCTCTTCCTCAATCCCACAAAAGGTCATTTCTTAAGGCCAAGTGCAGTGTCATAAGCTTGTAATCCCAGTACTTGGGAGGCTGACATAGGAGGATCGCAGATTCAAGACCAGCCCCAGTGACTTAATGAGACCTTCAACAATTTAGTAAGACTCTGTTTCAAAGTAATTAAAAAATGGTTGGGGTATAGCTCAGAGGTAGAATGCCACTGGATTCAATCCCCAGTAACCTCCCCACACACACACACAAGTAATTTATTAAGGTGCAAAAGACTATGCTTTACTTTCTGACTAAATAACAGTCTGTGCATCTCGAACCTAAACTGCCTACCCAGGTGCTGAGACCTGAGAACCCTGTCCACCCTCTTGCCTCCCTCTCCAGCAGAGAAAGTGGCTCTCAGGCCCGCTCTCTTCAAAATGAGGTCCCATCACCAGCCAACAAGCAGGTTGTTCTTGGACTGAGACGGGTTCTGGCAAGATATTCGGGTCCGTGCCGATGATAAACGAGAATACAGTTATTCAGAGCTGCTGCTGTGGTCGCTGCTCCCACGTCATCCCTCAGATCTCACAGAAATGAGCTCATTCCGCCTCCGAAGCATTCCGGAGTTTAAAAGTTTACATCAGGCCAAGCTGATTTCGCAGGGGTTTGCAGGCTCCGACTCTGTAATTATATGCGGGACTCTGTGCCACCGATTTCCTCCCAACTGTAACATTTTACATCTTTTTTAAGCATACATTGAGGTTAGGGAGTTTTTTTCTTCTTTTTAGTACATGTTATGAAATAAGATATGAACTTATGCCCAGCCATAGGTACCTTTCTGCCAAAAGGCTGGACCGACACAAACTAAATATGACTATTTTCTTTATCCAATGTTCAGTTGAGACGATTACGTACCCTCTTAATATACATACATAAACCTAAGTCAAGACCAACACTCCGTGCAGGTCAGCTGAAATCCTAATGAGATTTTCCTCCCGTATAATGTGATTAGCAAATGTTAACTAGCCGAACTTCTAAAAGTCTCAAAGGAAAGAAAGCAAAGCCATTCTAAGAGCACCAAAAGGTAAGAGTTTCCCTGGTCTTCCTACTTTCTCACACTTGAACAAGCAGCCTATTCCTCCTGGTTATAGGTATGTGCTCCAGAGACGGACAACCCCCAGACGGTCGACTCTGCTATTTTAGTAAATAAAATACTAAATATTATGTGTATGAGAAAATAAATCGACAAATATGCATTCTTTTTTTTTTTTTTACAGCACTGGGGATGGAACCCATGGGAATTCTACCTCCAAGCTACACCCCCAGCCCTATTTTGTATTATTTATTTATTTATTTATTTATTTATTTATTTATTGGTGGTACTGGGGTTCCTGGAAGTCCTTCTATCTCCGGGCTACACTCCCAGACCTATTTTTACATTTTTTAAATTTGGAAACAGGGTCTCCTAAGCCAGCGCGCGCAGCTGGCTTCGAACCTTCGCGATCCTCCTGTCTCTGCCTCCCAAGCGCGGGGATTACAAGCCTGCGCCACCACGCCCGGCTTTATTCTTTATTTTAAAACAGGGTTTCACTGAGTTGCAAAGGCCCTCACTAAGTAGCTGAGGCTGATCCTCCTGTCTCAGCCTCCCAAATGCTGGGGTTACAAACATGCGCCACCACACCCGGCTCAAAAATGCATTCTCCACAAGCTGGAAGCTCATAAGCTTCCAGGGTCCTCATTTGTAAAATAGAGGAAAACCTCTTCCAAGGGCTTTGGGAGTCTCAAGTGAAATAATGCAGGCTTGGTAAGTGCCTGGCAACTAAAAGGGCTCTCCGATGCTAGCTGGCTAATACTGTCATTCTGCTGAATATGTCTGCCTTCCAACCTAAGTAGAAAAATTCCAAGCCGTCGTGCGGGCCAGATCTGAAGTCCATGGGGTTCAGTGCGTCCAGCTGAAATTTACAAGCACGTACAAAGAGAAAAATGGTTGCCCTTCTCTTCTTACCCAGTCTTACCAAGCCATTACAAATGTTTGGGAAGCAGTAATGGCTGTGACAACTCGGGCCCAGAATCTTATATCCCCGGAAAGTCAAGACAAGACAACATCTCACTGGGCCTTTCGGCTAATGAGGGAGCAGTGTGGACCTCCCGAATAGGGCGAGTCCTCCACCGCCAGGGACTGGGAAAGGACTCGACAGTGCCCGCCTACAGCAGACACCATAGTGCTCCCTGAACGGAGAAGGCATAAGGAACCACTGTCCTCAGGAGTGCATCAGGTAGCAATGCCGAGGAAGCATCATTTGAATTCCAACTGACACATCTTTTCTCTTCACATTCACTCTTTACCTTCGAAAATGCAGGGTTCTAACACCTATTCTCTTATTGCTAAGACTCTGCTTTAAAAGAAAGGCACTATTTTCTACCAGGATAGAAATGCTAAAAAGGGAGAATGCTCTATAGAGGGTTTTTTATAAGGTTATTTGGGAAACGCAATTTGTAAAACTCAAACTGTACGTATGTATGTTTGGTTGGTTATTGGTAGTAGTGGGGATTGAACCCAGGACATTCTAACTCTGATCTACACCACCAGCCCCTATTTTATTTTATTTTTTATTTATTTATTCATTCATTCATTCATTTACTTATTTTTTGCGGGTCTGGGGATGAAACCCAGGGGCATTCAACCTCCAAGCTACACCCCCTGCCCTATTTTTTTTTTTTTTTGAAACAGGGTCTCACTAAGTTGCAGAGGACCTCACTAAGTAGCTGAGGCCTGCCGGGAACTGCGATCCTCCAGTCTCAGCCTCCCTAATGCTGGGATTACAAATGTGCGCCACCACGCCCAGCTTATTTTTTTATGCTTTTGAAATAGGGTCTAGCTAAATTACAGAGTTCCTCACTAAGTTGTTGAGGCTGATCTCATATCTGGGATCCTCCTGTCTCAATCTCCCAAGAACTCGGATTACAGGCCTGCACCACCATGCCCAGCTCAAACTGTGTATTTAAATTAAATAAACAGTAACATTGTCCAAGAGAAAAACGGTATTTTCATATGTGGAACTCTCAGCACATTTAAATATTACTTGGTGGGGATCATTCCTACTCAAGAGAATAATAAAATAGTTTACTCCCATTATCCAGATAAGAAAAATAAAAAGGGCTCTCTCTCTCTCTGTTCCTTTCTCTCCTTCTCTCTCTCTCTCTCTCTCTCTCTCTCTGTATCTGTAACTGCAATTGAACAAAAACTTAAACTCAAAACTTCTTTTGAACATGTTCTTTAGTAAAGATCATTACCATAGCAGCTTATTAGTATAAACTTAGTATATTTATCGTCTCAGCAAATGCAATGCATTTTTACCCCTTTGCGCTGATTTCCTTCATCTTTAGAATCCTATAATTGTTTGATACGGGCATTCTCCTTCCCTCCACCCATTTATCATTCTTCACCCTTGATCTCATCACTTATCATGAAAAGGTCTGTACAGTTTAAAACCAGATGGCTTGGCCTGAAAAGAGATAGACCCTTCTCTAGTTCCACAGGGCACGCGGACGTGGTTCCAAGCAACTATCTAGCACTTTGGGGCTTTGCGTTTGCATTTCACTGCCTTACTGTATTTCCAACAGAGTTTTGTGATCTGTAGATTTTAGTCCAGGCTTGCCAAAAGTCACTGGCATATAAAGGCCACTCTTCAGACTAAATGTCGCCCTTTCCGCGATCCTCCTGTCTCTGCCTCCCAAATGCTGGGATTACAAACCTGTGCCACCCCGCCCGGCTTATCTCAGATTTTTTTATCTATTTAATTCAATCTCCCCAAGTAGTTACTCATTAGACTGGACATTAACTAGATAGCTAAAATAACTTGAAAGAAGTATTTGTTTGCATCTACCAGCCCGTGCCACTGTTAACTAAACAACTGGCAGCCAAGAGTCATCCTTTATCAAGAGTCGCATTGTCCTTTCTGACCTGCTTCCAAATCAGAAATGAAGACTGTACTGGAGAGCTTAGGGTCTCACGAGCAAAGGCATCCAAGACCGTATCTTGCGGTCACATTTCTCCTTTGTGGTGGTCATCGCTCTCTTCTTGTCACATATCTCAGCAATGACCTTTATCCCAAAATGCTATCTCATCTCTTCCCGCTGAGCTCGGATGATAGGACCCATGCACGCGTTTAGTGCCTTTAACTGTGACCAGGAGCAGACATCGCAAACGGTCATTCTCATCAAAACAACGTCTTACGAAGTCCATCTTAGGTTTACTTCTACAGGGATGATGCCACAGATAAGAATCCTCAGCCTGATAAAAACGCAAAGGCCAAAAGCCATAAAGCTCTGAAATTCGGCTAGACGCAAGGCAAAATGAGGTCGCGGCTGGAGCGGTTTGTGATAACTGAGAGGAGTTTTTCAGATCTGATGATCTTCTCACATTAAATGGATCCACCTTGCCCAGGAAACCAACAGCCCTCCCCTGGCCTGAGCCCTCACTTACCAGGCACACACACATAATGCAAGGGTTGTCGGTGATAAATGGGATCTGGAGGACTTCCCCTTCATTCTCACATTTTGCCACAGAACCTGAAATGAAGCAAAAACACCTTTTATTTAAACCTTGCTTAGTGGTTTTGCCATAAAATCTTACATTTCTACACTAGTCCTTTCTGAAACACCTACCCGAATTGCAGCAATTTTCTTAATGAGTTTTAAATTATCAAGCTCACCAAAAGCAAATCCCCTCGGTGCATTTGAAATGGTGTTATTTAAACAGGTATCTTTTGAAACGCTGTAATACGTACATAGTTTTCCTACTCTCTGATAGATGGCTTAAACACAATTCCAAGTGTTTCACTGGATCTTTAATGATATTCTTCCTTCCTGAATCCAGCTACACATACACCCCAAATGCAGAAACACTCAAATTGACCACTGAGGACTGATCATTAAATCTGAACATAATCCAGGACTGTGGGATTGCAGAGACCTTTTCTGTGGATACGTCTCATAATACTGCCGTGGGTTGAAACCACTCTCTGAAATGCAACCCAATGCTCCCTTCTCTTAGAAACTGACCCAACATTTTCTTTTTTGCACCAGGTGTGTGTCAGTAAAGCATGTCCTTTACAACAGCAGCTGAGGTCTTCACCTGCCTGGAAACATAGAATTATTATATCCTGCGATGATCGCCCTTTAAAAAATGACTGTATTTTCTTGAATTTCAGGGTCTGGAAAGCCTATGCTTGAAGAAACCCTGCCTCGCGCTGTAGGTATATTGGAACCCTAGAGCCTGAGAAAAGAAAATCGCACCGTTTTCTTAAAATTGTATACGGGGGGGATAAAAAAAAAATGGGGTTGGGAAAAGCATCAGAAATCAAAGAATTCTTAACTTCAAATAGATTTTAAAAATAAAAGGTCTGTCCCGAGGATCCTGACGGCGCCGGCGCTCTGCCCCCCGCGCCCCGACCTCCCCCGGCCCCCCTACCTGTCAAGAAGGAGGACGCCCGGGACGGGGGCACCCCCGAGCAGCTGAGCAGCAGCAGCACGCAGCAGGTCAGCCCGGGCGAGCGCCGGCGGGGCCGCGGGGCCAGCGCCCGGGCGCCCGGGCCGCGCAGCATCGTCACCTGGGCGGCCGGGCGGGCTCTGCGCCGCGGCGCGGGCGGCGGGCGGGCCGGGGGCGGGGCGGGCCGGGGGGCGCCGGGGGGGGGGGGCCGGCCGGGCGACTCTAAGGAGTCCCGGCGCCTCGCATCCCCACGGGGGGGAGCTGCCCCGGCCCGCGGACCCGAGGGAAGCCGCCGCCCGCCGGCCGGGGCCCGGGCTTCCCGGGGGGAGCGAGCGGGCGCCCCGCCGCCGGCCGCGACTTGCCCACCCGCGGCGCCTCCCTGCGGCGGGGCCGGGCCGCCGTCCCCGGGGAGCCCTGCGGGCGCGGGCCGTGCAGAGCAGGGAGCCTGGGCGCCCGTGCATCTCGACATCAAGCCAGTGGGGGACCGGCGGGGTCCACGGGGAGGCACACGGAAAAGCCTTTCGCCCTTAAAAAGAGGAGCGATCGCGGAGACTCCTCCCTGCCGAGCTCGGGCGAGCCGGGGCGGGGTGTGCGGCGGGAGTGATCATTCATTCACCAAGAAAGACCGGGGACCCGCCCGCGCCGCTCCCCAGCCCCGAGGCCGAGCCTTGGGTGAGCCCCGAGGCCGATCGCGGACCGCCGCCCCAGCCCTGGACCCTCTGCTTCAAAGGGGACCCCGTCCAGAAACGGACAAGGGGCGTGAGGGACGCCTGGCAGATGCGGGGACCTGGTGGCCAGCCGTCTGGTCCATGGCAAGACATCATCGGCTTCCTCACCACCCGCAGAATGGAAGCCGGGTACCCGCACGCGAGTGCCCCAGCGGGTCAGCCTGGGTGGATCCAGATAGCAAAAGAGTTAGAAGCCAAGCACCCGCCTCCCCTGCACACACACGCACACACATGTACGCGCACACATGTACGCGCACACACACGCACATGCCGCAGAGGGACCTGCAAAGGGGATTAAAGCAAACGAGCCTGTTTGCTTACACTTTATCGTAGCCTCATCCAAACCCTTCCACGGTTTTTCTTTTCTTTTCTTTCTTTTCTTTTTTTTTTTTTTTTCTCCTTCTTGGCTGTTTATTTGTTTTCGTTTTTCCGAGTAATTCGGTGGCTTCACTTAATGAGTGAAGCGCTGCCAGCACCCAGGCCCAGCATGGAGCTGATAGGCGCACTATATTCTGATGTGGGAAAAGTTAGAGACAGGAAGGCTGTCGTTAGCTTAGCATGCTCCATTTCCCTCTCGAAACAGATTTTTAGTGTAAAACTTATGTTAAAAGAGAAGGGAGATGATGTGGTTGTACTCCCCCCCCACCCCCGCAAATAACACCATGGCCAGACAGATTTTCGAAAATCAGTGTGTTTAATGTATTTACTAATCATAAGGGGGGAAACCTGCAAAAATGTCATCCCTATGCCTAGTTTTTACTTCCAACAGTAACTGATTACAAATTTAAAATAAAATCTTTTAATAGCTGGACACGGTGACACCTCCCTGTAATTCCAGTACTTGGGAGGCTGAGACAGAAAGATCACAAATTGGAGCCCAGTGCTTGGTAACTTAGGGGACCCAGTTTCAAATTAAAAAATAAAAAGGGCTGCCGGGCGTGGTGGCGCACCCTTGTAATCCCTGCGCTTGGGAGGCTGAGACAGGAGGATCCGCAGGTTCGAGGCCAGCCTCAGCTGGTTTAAGAGACCGTTTCCAAATAAAATATAAAAAATAGGTCTGGGAGTGTAGACCGGAGGTAGAAGGCCCCTGGGTTCCATTCCCAGTACATAAATAAATAAATAAATAAATAAATAAATAAATAAATAAATAGGGCTGAGGATGTAGCTCAGAGTTACAACTCTCCTAGGTTCAATCCCCAGTCTAGCAAATAACAATAATAGTAGTAATAATAATAATGCAGGTAAGTACAATCATTGAAACCACCATCTCCCCTATATAAAATGATTTTAGGGTTTTTAGATAGAGTTGCTAACTGTAACTTATTTAAGGAAACTCAGATAATGGAGAAGCTGGGAGATCTTGTATTCCCTAGACTTCAGGAGATTTGGATACATGCATTCTATAAAACTGTGGGACATCTGCAAAGCATGTGAGTTACTCTGACGTGTCTTCCCTGGACAGGAGTGCACCCTCACAATTCTCAGGATAAATATCTTTATGATGGAATTCCGGTGTGTGCGGCATTGCTAGAATGGGTGGCGCGGTGCTTGGAGTTGTCCTGGAACTCTCCCTGTAGGTGTGAAGCCCCAAATCTCCTGGAAAGCATTTTCATCTGCTCGGAAGTTTGCCAATGGGAAAGTTCAAGCCTTTGGCAAATCTGGCTGGCTCTTTATTATTATAAAGTGCTGCCGACATTGGTTTATCAGGCTACCTACTCCATAAGTTGGCCCTGATGAGCCAAAGGTCTTATCAAAACATTTTTTCATGGATCTACTGGGGCTGCCACTGATCCTTCAAATGACAGTTTATCGGCTGCCTAAGATCTCGGTCAATGCAAAGCTGAGATATTCCAGGGTCAAAAAGAAAAATAAATAAGTAAATAGATAAACATGGGCACAAAAAAGGCACACGGATATGCTTTCACGTTTAAACTAAACAGTGGTACCATCCAAATTCCCAAATGACCTTCGCTGAAATAAAAAAGAGGGAAAGAATGTGTGTTTGGCCCTGTTTATGATATCTTTTAAGGGTAAAGAGGTAATGGAGCCCAAAGACCAATATTTGATTCAAAGCTTCCCCCAGGCTCAGGTACTAAAGCACGATCTCAGCACTTGCTCTGGAAAATGGAATCTGGAACCCAATGAGACTAAAAAGGGGGACACACCTGCGGGCTCATCTATGATGCCGAACGCTCACTAAAAACTCCAGCTGAATATGCGACTTAGCAATGAGGATTCTGCTCCCAGACGACTCCCAGAGAAACCATTTCAACCCAGCTTCCCCAAAACAGAAATAAGTAAATAAGTCATCTAAAAAGGAACCAGGGTAAAAGAAATTGTGATACCAACCACTCGGGCAGGAGGGAAGGTGTTCATTCCACAAATGTATTTATACATAGAAAAGGCACTAAGACGTGATAAAAAATGGAGAATTGTCCTTCTAAGAATATAACACAGTACAGGTAGGAAGTGGATGTAAGAAGAGGAAGAGACAGCAGGCCCTGGAATCTAAGAGAAGAGATCTGGCTCCTGGGGAAGGTGGCACCGGGGGGCTGAGCTTGGGATGAGGAAGGGCAATGCCAGAAAAAAAAGGAAAAAGTAAAAGCAGAGAGACACATGGTTTCCAAAGAAAATTGGGAGCAGTGATTCCACTGGGCCTGTCTGTAGACTGAGTGGGAACAGGAGGTGTGGGGACAGTAAGGAATGTGTGAACAGCCCCTTTGGGATCAACCCCAGATGACAAACGGAGTCAGTCATGGACCAAGTGCCCCCCTCACTTTTCCTTAAAACATCCAGGCTACATTTCTTTAGAAGAGAAATTATTTCTGCAAGTGCATTCGGCACTCAGAACGTTTGGTCAGTCCTGGTCATGATACCAGAGGGCACCATTTCTCCCTTTGCCTGCTTGAAAGGGCCTGGGTGACCGAGTGGATTGGGCACATGAATCAATTTCTCAGCCTTTTTAGCAATGGCTCTGTAAGTCTGAATTGGGATGAAAGTAGAAACACTACTTCCAACTATTGTCTTAGAGCACTGTGGGTCCTGAGATCATATAAACCAACTCCTTGTGCTGCCTATTTATTTTTATTATTTATTTTTTGATACTGGGACTGAACCCAGGGGCATTCTACCTCTTTGCTACACCCCCATCCCTTTTGTTTATTTCTCATTGTGAAACGGGGCCTTGCTAAATTGCTGAGGAACTCAAACCTGCAATCCTCCTGTCTCGGTCTCCCAAGTACCTGGGTTATAGGTCTGTACCACCACACCTGCTGCCCTTCCCCTCTAGAAATGAGAGCTCGTAAAGCTAAGGAGTGACTAGCCCAGGGTCACATGGCAGCTAATGGCAGAGCCCATTTAAACACAGTCCCGCTGGCTCCCTGATCACGGTGCTTTCCATTACAGACGTTCTGCCTTCTTGGATTATGAGTCATAAGAATTATAGGAAAAGGCCATGGGATATTTTAGATATGATACAAATTAAAGCTACAGAGTTGGCGCAGTAGCTACTCAAATATTTATTGAACTGAACTGGAACCAACGATACAAGTTGTAACGCCATAAAAAGCAGACCACAACTGAGCTCACCAGTTGAACAGTGGATTTATTCTTAGATCACTAGGCTAAGTGTTGAGGAACTGCACCCTCCTCTGGGCTTTGCTACTGGTCTGCTTGGTGTCTCATGTCTCAGAGATGACTAGGCACCGATGTGGCTTGATTCTGCACGTGGGCCCTCATATTCCAAAAACTCAGAGGCTCAAAAATCCCCTTTCTTCAGCCTGTGGGGGCGTTAGGACAATGACGAGGACATCACCTCAGTGGTACTTGTCTAGTACATACGCGGTCATTATCAGAACTGAACTAAATCGGCCTGATTTTTTCTCACTGAATTATTTGTCTCCAGTGACCGAGAAGTTTATTTCTAAAGCAAGGCATTTTGCTGAAGATGTTAGGACCAAGAAATTTTTAAACACAGTTGCATGAAAATAGCAAATATCACTGAATTTTTTCATTTTGATTTATATTTTAATAAGTACTTTTTCCTCCTTCCCCGTCTTGACCACCCCTGACCCCACCTAATCCCTACCTTGATGGTAATCGAATGTTGTCAACAATAATGGAGAAAGGTTCACTGTTTTACATAGTACTTCTTCACTTAAACATTTATGAATCTGGGCACGGTGGCACATGCTTTAATCCCAGTACTTGGGAAGCTGAGACAGGAGGATTGCAGATTCGAAATCATAAGGAGACTTTGAAAGAAAGCGTCCAGGACATGGTAGAATAAGGAAGGAAAGATGAGACTCTAACACCATGAAGCATAACCCAAGCCCGGGCTGACCGTCTCTGGCTTTTCCTGAATATGCAGAAAATGCATTCCTAGTCTTGTTTTGGCCCAAGTTAATTAGGTGTGTTTTTCTCTCCTTGTTACTTATAGCTGAACCTGAAATCTTCTCAAACATTTGGCACATACCAAAGGAATAAATCCTTAATAAGTAGCTATATCCTTAATTTATTTATTTATTAATATTTGAGGTACTTTCAGAGCCAAGAAATAGTTGTCTCTGTTTATAAGTATCTAACATAATTTACTCTAAGTATATTACGAAACTTACAGGAACTTACGATAATCTTTTTTTTTTTTTAAGAAACAACCTTTAGACGTTTGTACAGCCGTGTTTGTGGCAGCATTATTCACAATAGCCGAAATGTGGAAACAATCCCGGTGTCCTTCAAGGGATGAATGGATGAGCAAAACGTGGTATGAACAGGCTATGGAATACTGTCAGGCTTAAAAAGTGAAATTCAGACACATGCTACAACATGGATGAAACTTAAGGACATGTGAAAAATAAAAGAAGCCAATCCTGACAGGTCATTTCAAGCGTCTCCACTTCTGCGAGGTGCCCAGAAGAGCAGTGCCATCGAGTCGGGAAGTAGAACCGTGGCTGGCAGGGGCTGGGAGAGGGAGGACCAGAGAGTCATTTAATAGGGATAGAGTCTTAGTTTGCACAGTGAAAAGAGGCCTGGAAGCCGGATGTGGTGGCACACATCTGTAATCTCAGTACCTGGGAGGCTGAGAGAGGAGGGTCACGGGTTCCAGGACAGAGTCAGCAATGTACTGAGACTTCCAGCAACCTAGCCAGCCTCTGTTTCAAAATTAAAAATAAAATAGGGCTGAGGATGTGGCTCATGGGTTTCAGAATGCTCCTGAGTTCAATCTCTAGTGCCAAAAAAAAAAAATTCTGGAGATTGGTCATACAGTAGTGTAAACATACCTACACTACTGAAGTATACACTTAAAAATATGAATCGTATGACAAATCGTATGTGTATTTTATCATAATTAAATCCTTTTTGTGTGTGTGGTACTGGGGATGGAACCCAGGGAAATTCTTTCCCTAAGCTACCTATCCTGCCCTATTTCATTCTTTTATTTTGAAACAAGGTCTTACTAAGTTGCAAGGGCCTCACTGAGCTGCTGAGGCTGGCTGTGAACCGCAATCTTCCTGTCTCAGCCTCCCAAGTACTGGGATTACAAGCATCCTCCACCATGCTGGGCTAAAAGCTTTTAAATTTAGAAAAAAAGCTCATTATATTTTCTTCATCATTATTAAATTAACATACAACCATTGGCCCAAAAGTAGAAAATACAGATAATCAAAGAAAGTAGACGTACTGTCTTCTAACCTTCTTGTGGGGCCTGGCTTTGTGATAAGCAGTTCACAGACATTACGTTATTCCATTCACCCAACAAGCTTATGAGGTAGGTACTACCATTAGTCCCATTACACACAAAAGGTAAGAAAATGTTCCAAGGTCCTGCAATGTGGAATTAGTCGACCAAGAGTCAAAAACCACCGTAGGCTCACTCTAGAGTCCCTGCCATTACCGGTTATATTATTGTGAATTTTTTTTGCCACTGATTAGCCTTTGACAGTATCATTTTTAATAATTGTACAGTATTTTATGATAGAAAGCGACCATCATCCTCTTAAATAATATCCTGCAGAGGTCATTTCCAATTCTTTCCTGTTATGAGGAATGCTTCAGTGACCATCACTTTAATATTCATATTTATTTCCTGAAGAATAAATTTATTATTTGGCAGACCAAAGGCATTTGTATAAAGGCTTTTGAATATATTTTTATAATTCTTAATCAGAGATTGCTTTCCCCTGTGGTCTTCAATTTTTTTATGCTAAATCAATATACTTGCTCAAAAAGAGACCTTAGAGTTCCAAGCTACTTCTGTTGTCTTAATAAATATTTGTAGATGCAGAAAATGTACAATTAAGTCTTATCAAAAATAAAACATATCCCACTGGCTTTCTAGACTTCATTGAATGTATGATGTAAATATTTATTTAGAGAAATCTTAAACAACAGCGACTTCTTCGACCCCCATCAGCCTCGTGACATAAAATCAAGTATCTGTAAGCTGGGAGATAATAACCAGTTCCTATCAGGTTGTAGCTCAGTCTCTGCCTAAAACAGTCTCCTTCAACTTGAATCCTTTTCTTTCCCCAAGCCATACTTTCTAGCATCTCCCATTATAAAGACAAAAATCATATTAATGATCAACCACAGCATCTGTCAAAAAGCAGCAAGAGAATAAATCCAAATATCCAAGATTTAATTAATCAAAACTATTCCACCAACCCTAGCTTAATATATAATAGCTTGTCACCGATTGGATTAGCCAGTGGTCATTACAAAAATGAAACTAATTTCACTAATGTGAGAAGCATTCAAAGGGAATTCCTTGAAACTAATCCAATGACTTAATATCTCATCCTGATTCTGCAACTTGACCTTCTAATGATTTGAGGCAAGTTGATTATCTCTGTGAGTCTCTGCCTGCTTGTCAGGGTTCAATGTGAAGGCATTTTATTAAGTGCTACATTTTAAAGGGTATCACAGCTAGAGAATTTTAGATATGACAGCACCCTCAGAAAGCACCTAATCCAATGGTTTCACTCTATGAAACATCTGAAATCCATATAAATTAAACAACGTAGCCCTGCATGGTGACTCAAGCACACTTTAATCCCAGTACATGAGAGGCCGAGACTAGAGGATCCCAGGTTCAAAGCCAGCCTCAGCGACGTAGGCCCTTTTCCAAAATAAAAAAATATAAAGGGCTGGGGTATAGCTCACAGGTAGAATGCCCCTGGGTTTGATCCCCAGTAATACACACACACACACACACACACACACACACACACACACACACAGCAACTTTCCCAAGACTATGAGAATTTTTTTCCAGAAAAGCAAGCACCTTTATTGAGAAATATTGCTCCAAATATTTGGCTATACTGAAGTCTATTCTCCCTACCTACACACACACACACACACACACACACACACACACACACACACACTTCAGAGAACTGAGGAGCTAGGTGGTCCGAGCCTCTCATCTCTCTGACCAATTTATTGCTTTTTGGACCTGGATGGGAAGTGATTTCAGTGCTTCTTCTGGACTCTTAACACTTGAACTGAAGAGAAAGTGCCTTTCTCTGTCTGCTTGAAGTCGGCTCCACAGTTGGCCCTGAATAGGTGTTGGCCAATGTGATGTCATTGACAATTATAATTCTACAACGTTAAAAAAGCCAACGTGTAGATCCTCCGGCACCGGTTCTAAGCAGCACCTCAATTTAAGCAACTGAAGATAGTTGCAAAATTTGGGAGACTTAGAGCAGGAGCTGCAAAGAACGAAGGCAAGCAGGGAAAGCTGGCCACGGGGCCTCAGGTCACAGGGCACGATGTCAGCAGCCTGTGACTCACTTTATCAGAACAATTCATGTTAGCTTTGCTAGGCAAACCCAGTGATCCGTCTTAATGCACTGAAGTCAGTAAATACACACTTATTGAAAAACTACTCTGTGCACACAGCTGCCTTGTTTCCAGGACAAGTGTCATCTTTTCTTCTCATTGTCTTCTTATTAAAGTTCCATCCTTGGCTGGGCACAGTGGTACAGGCCTGTAATCCCAGTACTCATGCACAGTATCACAAAGAAAAAGTTCCATCCCCACTACTCTATTTGAGACATTATATTTGTGTGTGTGTGTGTGTGTGTGTGTGTGTGTGTGTGTGTGTGTTATTAGGGATGGAACCCAGGGGCATTCTACCTCTAAGCTGCATCCCCAGACCTATTTTATTTTTTTATTTTGAAACAGGGCATCACTAAGTTGCAGAGGGCCTCACTAAGTTGCTGAGACTGGCCGTGAAACTGGGATCCTCCCGTCTCGGTCTCCCGAGCGTGCACCACCACATCCAGCTGAGACGTTATATCCTCTAAACCGCTGAAGGCAGCAGCTGACATGTAGGCCATTAAGTGCAAATATTTTATCTGCGGAAATCGGAAAGAAATGGAAAGAGCCCAACACCTTTACTGAATATTTTAACTGATGTGGAAAAAAATCAATTCTAAGGGAAGAATCTGGTTCTGTTCAATCTCTCAACCCCAACGAGGCTTATTGGCATCAGCTATTACAGTGCTAGCAGATGCAATCACGTGGACCCCAGACCAAACAAACAAGGGAGCGGCAGCCTGCTTAGAGTTTGCGATGCTCTTCACTGCCACGAACAGCCTGCCCCTTCAGCGTGCCAGAAGTGTTCGCTGCGTGTCACCTGTGAAGGGTGACCTTTGGCCCTCCAGTACCTGGAGACTGCCTAGTGCAAGCATTACTGAATCCCCCAGATCTAGTGATGTGAAAGATGCTACTGAGAGCTGAGGACGCTCTGCGGGTGCTACATGAAGGTCAAGTGGAGTGTGGGGACTACCGCATGAAGGCAGAGCCAACATGCCCACATGGCAGCTCAGTAAATAGAGTTGCGGCTTGTGAAAGCCAGACGGGGCACCTTGTTTTATATGTTGGCCTACAACATAAATTCACTCAGTTTGACTGGAATGAATTAAAATAGCCCAATTTGCAAATGGACAAAAAAGCCCGGTGGCTTTTACCGTTAATCCCAGTACTTGGGAGGCTGAGACAAGAGGATCACAGGGAAGGCAGCCTCAGCGTCTTAAAATAAACTAACTAAATAAAAAGGGCTAGATGGGTAGCTTAAAGATAGAATGTCCCTGGCTTTAATCTCCAGCATCAAAAAACAAAATGAAACAAAATGAATGAAGATTCAGCCTCGGCAATAGAAGCACCTGACTCGCTAGTGTAAGTGCGGTTTTCTGCTCTGACATCTTCATTTGATGATTCTTGATTTTTCAAGCACTAGCTCCAGGTAAGCGGCATTTGGCGCTGGTCGATCCCGTCTGGGCAACTCCGTTATATGTACTACTATACTTGGGAAAGATTAAAAAAGAATTTGAGCCGGGCAGTATGTTACAACACATATGGGGTTTGGAATGTGAGTGACCCGGGTTCTAAACAGCGCTCCCTGGATCCCTCAATCTACTTTGCAGCGAGGATGCTAATCTGATGCAATCTTCTCTGTGGATTAAAAGCGGTAACCTCCGTCACTGCACACATTCTCCTCTTCCGTGTGGAGCTGGATGTTCTTTTCTCACTTTGCCCACAACCCCTTTAGAAACAATGTTTGGAAATGTGTCCCTGAAAGACTGCATCTAAGGACCTAAGTATTCAAAACCCGTGAGAGCAGAGCAAATGGCTGGGGTGGAGGCTGCAGCTCAGGCCCTGTCCAGCTCCGGCCAACAAGAAGCCATGAGGGCAGAGTGCAGTGCCCTGCATGCCCTGCAGGTGGCAGCACCAGGCCCGCTGGCGCGGGGAGCCTGAGCAGCGGATGGTGGTAAAGCCCGGGTAATCTCCTGAGTGTGCACAGTTAGCTGCTCCCTGAGCATAAAAACTGTCCTTTCCTGCAGCTCTGCGTTTTCGTGCATTTGTGTGGCTTCCCTCCTAGGGTAGCCTGAACTTAGCTCACAACACTGTCCTTCCATTATCTCTGCCCGGTTCCTTTTGATGTGCACCAAGTATTGTAGGATGTCTTTGACACTCGCTCTGGGGCACGCTACCCTACCCCCACTCCAGAGCTGAGGTCACGGTGCTGCATAAAATATTGTTGGCAAGTGGTAGCATCTGTCAGCCCAGGTGTAGTAAATGCCCCACACGATTCTAAGTACTTAAAATCCTTGAAACTAGACCAGGAGGTAGATGGTATGTATGCTCAGTAACCTGCCCAAGGCCAGGGTGGCTAGAGTTCAAATCCAAGCAAATTGATTCTTGAATTGACTTTTCTTTTATTGGGGGGGGGGGTTCAGAGATTCTAGAGACTCTAGATAGAATACTAGATTCTCCTGAATTCAATCTAGGAGAGTTCTACCTCTGAGCTACACCTCCAGCCCTTTTTATTTTTTATTTTGAAACACAGTCTTGCTAAGTTACCGAGGGTCTCACTAAGTTGCAGAGGCTGGCCTTGAACCTGCAATCTTCCTGTCTCAGCCTCCCAAAAACTGGGGTTACAAATATACATCACCATGCCTGGGCTAAATTGATGTTTTTAACACCAAATTTCAGACCCTCTCCAGAGAAGGTTTAAGAAGGAGGAAAAGCCTTCAGGTAATTGCTTGCAAAAGGAAGAGATCTCAGGAAGGAAATGGCCCCTACCTTTTGGAGAGTCCCCCGGTGTAGATAACCCCCTCTGGCCTGCAAACTGTCAAGCTAATCAGCTCTGCCACGCTGTGCTGTGCATGCGTGGGGCGTCAAGGGAAGGAAGGGGGAGGCATGGAGTTCAGAGCAGTGTGTGAAAGAGCTCTGTCATGAGAAAAGCCACACCCAGCTAGATTAAGGCCAGGTCCTCCCCTGGGTTGTGGGCTTGTCTCTCTGTCATTACATTGCCAGAGGAAACCAACTTTCCTTTCTTCCCCCAGAAGATTGAAAACAGTGGTACAACACTATTACATACTTTTTTTATGGGCTTGGTTCAGATGTTTAGTGTCGTGTGTACTCGAGGACCTGTAACCTAACCGGTGGCAATCCAGGTAGAGCTGTTTGCACAGTGGCCTGCACGCAGCGGGAGTTTTGCCCGGGTTTTTACAGTGACTTATCTGCATGTTTTCATTTCCAGCCTCTATCTGGTCGAATCAGTGGCCCCACTCCCCTGCTTCCTGCTAGATTAATGACTCTGAAGTAGAGCAGCTTGGTGTCTCTGCCTTGCTTGCAAATGTTTGCTAGTATCTCATCTGGAAAAGACCTTTCAGGCTGTTGAAACAGACGGCTTGCCGCACCGCTCTCAGGCTGTGCCTACAGCTAGCACCCTTCCTGTGCCTCTGCCCAGCTAAAACACATGCTGCTGCCCTGGACCTTTCTCCTGCCTTCCTGCTTCTATACCTCACTGCTGTGGTTTCCTCTGCATAGCCCGTGCCCTCCGATCCCATAACCGGCAGCCAGCCGCACATGGCTATTTAAAGGAATTAACATTAAATGTAAAATTCTTTGCTCACACCACATTTCAAGTGCTTGGTAGCCACATATTTTGGACAGCACCGATTATAGCACATTTTCATGGTGGCAGAAAATTTAATGAGACCTTGCTAGCCCAGAGGGTATTTCTAAATCAAAACCATCCTTAAGGACCAGCCCAAATGTCACCATGGCCACAGAGCCACCTACGTACCTCTCCAGCTGCAAGCCGTGACTCAGCCATCCCACTCACTGGTGACCACTAGGACCCCATCCCAGACCACATGCCACTTCAAGGCAAGCAGCTCTTTGGTCTCTGAGCCACGTACGATGGATGGGAAGGTTTGGAGGCTGGAAACTCCAAGGGATAGGAAACTTAATCTTCCTGCTCAGACATAAGTGTAGAGACCTACCTTGTCCTAGACACCATTTTAGGCACTTTGCATACATTATGTTATTTGTCTTCCCCCTCACGTCTATAAAACAAATAACATGGAAATTGCAATGCTGAGTGGTTAAAGAACCTGCCGTGATCACCTGCCAAGAAATAATTGAGTCAAAGGGAAAATACAGATCTTCACGACTCAAGGTTGGGGCTGAACCTTCCACACGTAGCCCCCTCCCCCCCCAGCCTGGTGTGTGCCACTGTCTTAATTGCTCTAAGAGCCAGGGAGTGGGGTGGGCAACTTAAACAAAGGACAAGGGTATCGTGAGGAAAACTGCCCAGGCCTTTCGCTAATGCGAATGTGTCACCCCATTGCCATCTGGTTTCTTAATTCGAAGAGGTGTCAGGAGAGAAAGTGTAAGTCACTATGATTGTGGGGGGGATCTTAGTACATGCATGTGGGGTGCAGAGAAAGAAGTGCGAAGACATGAAACATGAACTGAAAAAACAGCAGAAATATTTCAGCATCTCTTCACTGATGTCTAAAACCACTTCACAGTAGTATTCGGTAAAACTGGATGAGTCTGCCATATTTATAATTAAAATAGTTGGATATTGCCAATTTCCTATAATTTAATACTTTTTCATCAAAACAAGGACTAGTTAGGGGTTTACTCTAAACTTGGCATGATTCAAATGTTAAGGCTCTCAAGCCCCTGACCCATCTATCTTAGGCATGGAAGTGGTGCCCTCGGCCCGCAACCCTTGCCTGAACTTGGAAACATGGCAGCCAGGTGACCTCGGGGGCCTTCCACCATGGGAGTCCTAAATGACCAGAGCAGAGAAGTAAAATCCCCCTCAAGGAGATCGATAGGCTACAGGAGCTGACTCCATGGAGAAAGTATTAATACATCTAAGGGAATAAACAGGAGGATCAGAAGGGGAGGAGGGGGCTTGATAGAGACTGGGATCCACAGAGGAGAATCCAGCCCCGCCACGCCATGGCAGAGGCTGCTCCCTGCTCTCTGGGTTGCAGGGACCGCTCACCTAGGAAGATAGATGAACCAGGCCACCAAGATAACCCAAATCAACTGGGTCTGTAATCCCAGGACTTGGGAGGCTGAGACAGGAGGATGGCAAATTTGTGATTAGCCTCAGCAAATTAGCGAGACTCTGTTTCTAAAAATAGGGAAGGAGGGTGTAACTCAAATGCAGAATGCCCCTAGGTTCAAGCGCCTGTACCACAAAATAAATAAGTAAATAACCCAGGCCAACCTCCTTGCTTGGATTCTCTGAACACAAATAACTCAGTTTCTCTCGTGGATTGTTCTGCAGGGAAAAGAATTCCTTGTGTTTTCTTAGCCATTCCTAAAAAATGCAGCAATACTGTTAAGTGATTTTGTTGCCCAGAAACAGGCAGTTTAGTCTCTCAGTTCTGAAGCAGACTGTCTCCTTCCCCAGACAATGGCTGCATCATAATGTTTGAAATGAAAACTGCTCCTGCTTCTGTGAGAACCTGGTATGGAAGCAGAGGAAAGATGAATTGCCAAGGTGTAATACAAAGAAAAGAAACAAGAGCCTGTGGTTCCATATGTGTCTGGCAAATGCAGAATTCTTGTGTCAAGCTGGAGTCTCGTGCCTTGTGACACTTCACTTCCTGTTAAGCCAAAGTCCACAGCTGAATGGACACATCGAAGCCATCACTGCAAGTCAAGCTGCCTTGAAATGCTGTTAACGGCTCCGATCAAAGGCATAAGTGGAAGCAAAGGAAAGTTTTCCTTTGTAAATACTAATAGTCACGTGTCCTTCTGTGCGAGTGGATTGCGTCTGACCGACAAATAACCCACTTGAACTATACATAGAATTTTTGAAATAGCATATGATATTTATTTTACTTATCTTCATGAAAAGACTTTGAAGTCTTATAAGAAAGATCTCCATAGGTTCAAATCCGTTTGCTTAGAGATAAACTACCTTTGAAATGTTGAATGAATGTTTCTGTCCATTCCGTCCAATACTTTTAAAACCTGCCTGGAGCCGGGCATGGTGGCGCACGCTTGTCATCCCAGCACTTGGGAAGCTGAGGATCGTGGTTCGCGGACAGCCTCAGCTACCTAGTGAGGCCCTCTGCAACTCAGTGAGACCCTGTTTCAAAATAAAGAATGAAAAATAGAGCAGGGGGTGTAGCTCAGAGGTCGAATGCCCCTGGGTTTCATCTCCAGACCTGCAAAAAAGTAAAATAAAATAAAATAAAAGCTGCCTGGCCAAATCATCTCATCTTTAGAACTTCGTAAAAATCTGGAGATAGCAATGGAGTTTAAATAATGTGTTTCATACACACAAACACACATATACGCACATATATATGCTATGTATATATATATATATGCGTGTATATATATGTGTGTGTGCATATATATATATATATATATATATATATATATATATTAACTTCACTGTGATTTTTTTTTTTTTTGGTACAAGAGATTGAACCCAGGAGCATTCTACATCCAAGCTACATCCCCAGCCCTTCTTAGTTACTGGAGGTCTTGCTAAATTGCTGAGACTGTCCTCAAACCTGTGATTTTCCTGTCTCGGCTTCCTAAGTTTTGGGATTACAGGTACGCACCACCACAGCTGGCTTGACTGCAATTTTTGTAATCAGGCTTTTAAAGATATTCATAGGAGAGCCTAGATATAACCTTAATCATCCAAACTGTATACAGAGAAACAGAAAGGGCCCACAGTTAAATGTAAGATATTGAGACAAACCTGTAATAAAAATACACAAAAGAAGCCTGGCATGTTGGCGTACAGTTGTAATCCCAGCACCTGTGAGGCTCAGACAGGAGGATCCAGGTTTGCGAACAGCCTCAGCTACTTAGCGAGACCCTTTGCAGTTCAGTGAGACCTTGTTTCAAAATAAAAAATAAAAAAAATAGGGCTGGGGGTTTAGCTCATAGACAGAATGCCCCTGGGTTCCATCCCCAGTACTGCAAAAAAAAAAAAAATACATAAAGACTTTCATTTGTTTTTTCAGCAAAATCAGAATAAAGGGGACTAGCAGCATGTCTGTGCCCGCACGCGGGTGTGTGTGTGTGTGTGTGTGTGTGTGTGTGTGTGTGTGTGTGTTTTATGATGCTTACTTAACTACAGAAACATTAAAAATGAAAAAGATGTTCAACATCTGGTTAATTTTCAAAAAATAATTTTTGAACGGTATGGTCTTTTTTTGAAAAATGGAGAAAGTAAATCCCAAGGAAAGCAACTAACTTGCCCAGTAATTACTGGACTCGGTGGCCTCTGGTGAACTAACCGCTGAGACCTGTGCCTCCCTGGACCTTGTCTCAGCCCAATCCCCACTGGCTCTTCCTCAGCCTCCTCCCTGTTTGTAAGCCCGTGAGCCTGGGATTGAGGCTGATGGTCAGACCACCGATAACAGCCAAGAAGGTCCAGCAATGACTTCTTCAGTCTCAGAAGCAGGGACCCCTGGCCACCTCAGCTCTTCTCCCTGACACGCCTGCCTCTGGACCCAGCACCATTCTCAGAGCAAGCGGTAGGGAAAATCGTTTACAAAATTTTTAATCTTTCCTCTTGAAAACCAAGATTGCCATATGATCCAGTAAAAGTAAAAATGGATTCTTTGAAAACCAGAATACCAGGGGAGCCTCAGCAGAGTGGGCGTCCTTGGCTTCTTCAGCCGTATGGTAAGCTCGGGAGTTGAGGTCACTGGATTTACTAAGTCAACAAATCTCCTAAGGTTTGTTTTCAGTGGCCACACACACAAAAAGAAAAAAATTACTAGTGATGGAAAATGATGTGGACCGGCATCATGGCATCACGGGGCCCTGAGCCCAGCAGGCCCTCCTGGCTCACGGCTCTGCGTTCCTGTCTTGACGGTCTTACCTATTCTGAACAAGAACCCAACCCCACATTTTTATTTTGTATCGGGCTGGGCAAGTTATTCTAGATTTATTGATGGGTCACATCCTGATAAACCATCCTAAGCTGAAAACTCAAAGGTAAAAATGCATTTAATATACTTAACCTCACAGCTTGGCCAAGTCTACCTTCAATGGGCTCAGAACACTTACATTAGCCTACCTGGGGACAAAGTCATATAACGCAAAGCCTATTTTATAGTAAAGTTTTGAACAGCTCGTGTAACTTACGGCCTTCTGCACAGTAGACTGGAGAGTGGCCGTTGTTTGCTCTCCTGCCTGTGGCTGGGGCTCAGTGTCCCTGCTCAACATCTCCGGGGAATATTTTACCATATATTACAAGCTTTGGAAAAGGCCAAAATTCAACATGCAGAGTTTTATTTTTCCCCGAATGTATTGCTTTTGCAGCACTGTAAACCTGAAAAGGCCATCATGAGTCAGAAGCTATCTGTGTCATGATCCTGGATGTGAGCGTCCGCCCTTGATTCTTGACGCCCTCTGAACCAGCAAGCAGGAGACCCAGGCCTTGCCATTCTGTATCCTTTGATGCCCACCGGAATCTCGCTCGAGGAATTTATCTTTAGCGTGTTCCCAAACCAGAAATGGACAGTCCCTTGATAATATTTTTAAACAAAATTATTGATGATGTAGTAATTGTATAGAAGTCATCTTTATGAAGACAAAATACAGTCCAACAGCTGGGTAAGTTGTTCCTGTAGCTGCTGGTCAGTGAAACCTTAGAGCTGCGGCTCTGCTGTGTGCCAGGTATTATTTTAGGCACTGGGGGAGACACAGCCTTTAAAAATAGAAAGAATAAGTCCTGATCTGATGGATTTTATATTCTAGTTGAAATAAATGGATAACAAATAGTTCTTATAACTAACAAATAGTTTATGACTAAAAAAGTGACTTTTTAAAATGAAGCAGAGAGGAGGCTGTGGGGGAAGGACAGTGGCATCCAAGCTGAGCCTAGAAGGAGGTGAAGGCAGGCGTCCCGCGCTGAGAACAATAGGAGAAGGTCCAGGGGCTCGAGGTGTGTGCTGTGTGAGGAACAGAAGGGAAAAGAGGACAAATGAAGGCATGGCTGTATCAGGAGTCCGATCTTGAACAGACCCACGCTACTATAAAAACTTTAAGTAAGAAGAGAACTAAGTCTGGAAGAGACATGATAAGATTCAATCGAAGTGTCCTGGCTACTGTGTAAGGAGGCAAAGGGGTATCCAAGACAAACCCAGGGATCAGAGTAGCAGGTGGTGGTGGGGCAGTAAGAAATGAATTTGAGTTTAATTTGGAAGGCAAAGCTAGTAGAATTCACTAAAGGACTACCACAAACAATAACAAACACAACACAAAGAACAGCAAGATCTTAGACCCTGTCTTCCAGCTAGTCTAACTTCTGAGCAACTTGGCTTCAATGCTATCTCAGTCTATCTTGACACAACCCTGGGTATAAATTATTATCTGCATCCTGCAGATAAAGAAACTGGAACTCCAAGCATTAAGAAAAGGTCACTAACTAGTTAGTAGAAGAAACATGGATCATTGTAGATCTAAAACTTAACTGGGGAGACATGCTTAGATGCTGAATTTCAGGGTCGACTCAGAAAAATAAAATAAAGGAGAGCCTTACTTGGACTCTGAGCCTTAATCTCTGTTTAGTGGCTGGAAGGGTTGCTAACCGTGACTTCAGCGCTGGGGTCTGTAATTAACTCTGCTGGGAGAAGGAAAGATTTGCTACCAGGCACTAATTCAGGAGAAATGAGCTCACCTAGTTCTTTGAAGAGTTTTAACAACCATGGAATTGCACCGTTAGGATAGAACCCAACTAGATACATCTCTGCGAAGGCAGTTGCCTCCTTCACAAAAGGCGAGGAGGGGAGCCCAGGGTAGGGGTCCTGGTGAACTCCATAAAGTTTTCTGGAGTTAAATGGAGGCTTTTCCCTGGGGGCAGAGGGACTGGAAGGAATTTGCCATCCAAATGGGAAATTCAGGGATGGGGGTGAGGAGCTGTCAGCTATAAGTGAAGGATGTAAGGGCCTGGGAGCCCACGTAGCAAAGGCACTTGTAAAGTGGTGGCTTATCTTTGCAGGCTGGAAATGCCCTCATCAAAGAGTGTCACGGAGATTAACCGATGTGGTCTGTGGAGGACGGCCACCATGTATCCCACACAGCTTACTGAAAAGCAAGAATTTCTCATGGAGGACAAGGAAAGGGCCCTAAAAATCAATGAAATGAGATGATGTCCTATTGTGACCCAGCAATCCACCTCAAGACGTGGTGGCTTAGGACAACCAGTGTTATGTTACGCTCACACATTCTCTGTTAGAAATTTTCATAGAAAACACTGGCACGGCTTGTCTCTGCTCCGGGGTATCTGGAATCTCCACCGGGAAGACACAAAGATGGAGGTGGGAGTGGCCCTTGTGGACTAGAATCATCTAGAAAAGCCTTCTCCCCTTCTCTCCTAGCTAGTGGTTGGTGACAGCTGTTGGTCAGAACCACAGCTTCTCCAAGGTGACCTTGCTTCCTCATAGCACGGTGGCCCAAGGCACTCAGATTTCTACATGGAAACTCGAGGCTCTGAAGACGAGCATCCGTGCAAGTCAACCAAGCTGACAGCCCCATCCAGTCTCATATCTTGCAGCCACTTCTGCATTGCACTGGCTACTAGCAAATGATAAACTAAACTCACCCAGATTCAAACAGTCTCTCTAAATGAAAAAGAGGGTCAAAAGAATTTGTGTCTATGTTAAACACCATCCCGGAGGAACTTAAAATATTGTGCTATCTATCTCAGGGGCCGAATGGACCTCAGAATCTGGGGAGGAGAATCAAGCACCAGCAGGAACTGTTTTCATCTGTCCTCAGGCCTTGTTCTCTCCCCTCTCCCCCTGGTTCATCTTCCGAAAGCCTAGGGGTTCTGCTGTACCTACCTTACTCTTTGGGGAGAACAGAGTTTTCCCAATGGCTCAGCAGAGTCCGCGATTCCTCTCTCAGTTCTCCTGTGCCTCTGTGCCCCAGCCAAAGTAGATTCCTTCCTGCCTGTGGCCGTAGTTAGAGCTCCAGCCACCCCAACTGGAGCCCTGACTGCAGATTCTTAAGCATATGATTTGCAGTGAGGAAAGGGATATCTTTGAGTCTCCATTTCCTGAGGAAGTTTCCTATGGACATTGTATAAAGATTAAATAAAGCTGGGTGTGGTGGTGCAAGCCTGTAATCCCAGTACTTGGGAGGCTGAGACAGGAGGATACAGGTTCAAGGACAGCCTCAGAAAGTAGAAAGACTCAGCAACCTAGTGAAACCCCATTTCAAAAACAATTTTTTTTAAAAAAAGGCCTGAGGTCATGTGTGGTGGCACATGCTTAAAATCTCAGTATTGGCCAGGTGTGGTGGCGCACACTTGTAATCCCAGCATTCGGGAGGCTGAGACAGGAGGATCGTGGCCCACAGACAGTCTCAGCTACTTAGTGAGGTCTTTTGCAACTCAGTGAGACCCTGTTTCAAAATAAATAATAAAAAAAAATAGGGCAGGGAGTGTAGCTCAGAGTTTGAATGCCTCTGGGTCCCATCCCCAGACCCTCCAAAAAAAAAAAAAAAAAAATCTCAGTATTTGGAAGGCTGCGGCAGGAAGCTCACAGGTTCGGGACCAGCTTCCACCACTTAATGAGACTCTGTTTCAAAATAAAAAAAAAAAATAGAGCTGAGGCTGTGACTCAAAGGTAGAATGTCCCTGGGTTCAATCCTCAGTGCCGCCAGAGAGAGAGACAGAGACAGAGACAGAGAGTCAGAGAATTATCTCAATATGGCATGACACCTGGCAGGAAAGCCACTTGGGAAATGTAATCTGGCATGATTTTAAAGTAGTCTAACAAAATTCTTGTTTATTTTTAAACTCTTTTTCGACTCCTAAAACTGTCCACGGCCTGGCAAACAGATCCATTGGCTTCGGGTCCCTGCTGCCCATCTCCCTCCTTGCACCTCAGTTTTGTCCGGTGTGTAGGGTGGGGAGTGACAGAGTCTCAAGGGAATCTGGGTGGACCCGATGGGATTATGCATCTACAGCTGCACTCCAGGGCGGACTCTCGGTGATTTTGTTCCCTTTTGCCCTTTCTTTCTATTCTTTTTTGGTACTACCATGAGCAAAGGTCATTTGACTAACAATACAAAACTTTCTCCCCCAGCTCCTTCTCATAAACCTCCCCCATCAATAACCATTCCTGACTGATTTCCCAGTCTCCTGAATGTTTTGTGAGGGGAGGTTGCTTAGAGATACGTTATCCTAGGAAAGCCATCAGGGCAGCCCTATCACAGCGGGCTGTCTTGCCTGGAGGCCTGGGTAAATAAGTCCACCCGCCTGGCTCCAGCACCCTGGTGGGGAGGCTGACACCCAGACACCAGAACTGCTCCTGAGTGCCCAGCCCTGGCTCTGAAGGAGCCAGGGGCCAGTACTGTCAAAACCAGGAGTCCTCTCAAGACTAAACTGTGAAGAAGAGAGTGACTGAACTATTTCTTCCTCTCAAGGGAAGAAAAGCCTTTAAAAACTCTCCCCCCAAATGGAAAATGCTTTAAGTGATCCCAGGCCTCTGGGAAGAGCCTTTACCCAAATACCCATGACAGCCACAAACGTGTTCACTGGCAGAAGTCGCTGCCCCCGAGTGACTGTCAGTGTCCCCTCTTCTTGGCTTTAATGGGAGACGTTATTTATCATTGTGAGGAATCTGAGCTATAGTTCCAGTGTTTACATTCCTTAGACCAAGAGAGGAGACACGGCCCCTGGGAAAAGCGGGCCCAAAAGCTGAATGGGCTCCCTCCCTCTGTCTCTTCTCCAGCTTCCTGTGGGAACAGCAACGTGCGGTTGAAGGCAGCGCGTTTCCCTCCCATTACTGGAGGTCTGAGTTGACTTAGCCACTCACCCCTTCATGAGCGTTTATCCTGTGCCTGGTGTTGTGATCTGACCTCAAAAACTAGACAAGTTAAACAGGATCCAGCTTTGAGATGCTCTGTGTGTTTGGGTGGAGGTGGCAGGATGGCCAGGTACATAAATGCCTAGGACACACAGGTGTCGGAGTAAATGCAGCCACACAGAAGCACCAGCACCTGTGATGAGAGAAGGACAAAGAGCTGGGCTTGCACTGTGGGGAAGAGCGGGAAGGAGAGTATTTCAATAGGCAGGCGGCCTGCCAGCCCTGGCGGCAGGCACGTGTAATCCCGGACCTGGGAGGCTGAGACTGAAGGATCAGAAGTTTGAGACCAGCCTCAGCAACTTAGTGAAGTCACGGGCAGTTTAGTGAGACCCTGTTTAAAAATAAAAAATAAAGTGGGACTGCGGGTGTGGCTCAGAGTAGAATGCCCCTGGGTGGATCAGTTTTGAGATAGAGGTGGGGGAGAAGAAGAAGAAGAAGAAGAAGAAGAAGAAGAAGAAGAAGAAGAAGAAGGAGAAGGAGAAGGAGAAGGAGAAGGAGAAGGAGAAGGAGAAGGAGAAGGAGAAGGAGAAGGAGAAGGAGAAGGAGAAGGAGAAGGAGAAGAAGAGGAGGAGGAGGAGGAGGAGAAGAAAGAAAGAAAGAAAGAAAGAAAGAAAGAAAGAAAGAAAGAAAGAAAGAAAGAAAGAAAGGAAGGAAGAAAGGAAGGAAGGAAGGAGGAGAAGGAGGAGGACGGCCTGGTATGGTGGCACATATCTGTAATTCCAGTACTTGGGAGACTGAGAGAGGAGGATCGAATTTTCAAGGGCAGCCTTAGCAACTTAATGAGGTTCTCAGCAACTTAGTGAGATCCTGTCTCCATATATATATGGATAAGGGTAGAGCCCAAAGGTAGAAGGCCCCTGGGTTCCGTCTCCAGTACCACAAAGAGAAAAATGAGGAGGAGAAAGACAGGAAGAGGAAGAAGAAGCCACCTGTGTGAGGTTTAGAGAAACCTTGACTCTGAAGGACCTCAGATCTGGGGACAAGAAAGAGCCAGCAGGAAAAGTAGCTGGACATGCCGGCTCTGGGCTGGAACACAGCCTGCTGCAGGCTCTGGGCTGTCCTCCAGTTCCCCAGAGAGCTGCTCTTCCAAATCAGAATAGCTGGCAGGCCACACCCAGGACATGGACCTGGTGTTTCCTCAGTTTCCCCCGTTGGCTAAGCATAAAGCAATTTATTCAGCAACTCCTTAGATGGCCTGGATGAGCTACACAGAAAGCATCAGGTGGTTTCTAACTTTTATAGCTTTATTGATTCAAGAGTGAAATATTCATTTATTTTTATGGGACACATGGGCTTGGTAATTTTTTTATTATTAAAAAATGAAATTCTTGAGAAAAATTCAAAATGTTGGTTTCATGGCTTCCTGCAATATTACATTTGGATTCTGTGGCTCTCTGGCAGAGCCGGAGAGCTGAATGACAGCAAATCACGTGGGCTTCTTTAGAAATACAAATGAATGTAGTTTCCCTGTTCCTAGCCTACATGTCCCAAAAGCAAAGAGTCATGACATTTCACTTTGCTATTTTTTGGGGAGCTGACATCCAAGAAATGAACTGGCCAGTTAGTTGAGTAAGTAAAGCTGGTTGTTTTGAACTGCAGCCACCCAGGATGAGCACTTTAACAATAAAAAACACTGCTCACGAACTGAGAAGAAACCAAGCTCGGAGATGCATGCCTATAATCCTAGTACTTAGGAGGCTGAGACCTGGGGATCACAGGTCTGAGACCAGCCTCAGCAACTTAGTAAGACTCTAAGTAATTTACTTAGTAAGACTCTTAGAAAGTATTTTTCAAACTTTAGAAAATCTAAAATAGGGCTGCAGATGTAGCTTGGAGGTAGGATGTTCCTGGGTTCAATCCCCGGTACTACAAACAAACAAACAAACAAACAAACAAAAGTTAAATTAGCCGGGAGTGGTGGCGCACACTTGTAATCCCAGCATTCGGGAGGCTGAGACAGGAGGATCCGGGTTCACGGACAGCCTCAGCTACTTAGTGAGGCCCTGCAACTTAGTGAGACCCTGGTTCAAAATAAAGGATAAAAATAGGACCGGAGGTGTAGCGTGGAGGTAGAATGCACTTGGGTTTCATCCTCAGTACCACAAAAAAATTAAGATTAAAAAAAAAGAAGGGAGAAGAGATGGTGCCCCACTTCCATCCTTCTGGATCGCTCCTGTTTCAGCCTCTGAGCCCAAAGAACCGTGCCTTTGTGCTAAGATGACCTGCATCTGAATGGGACTGGGGCAGGAGCAGGGGTAGGAACGTGGTGCTCCGAGCCCAAAGTGGGGGAGAAAGCGTGAGCTCTGGTGAGCTCGAGGCGTGGTGGAGGGCTGACAGTCACCTGCAGTGATTCTCTAAGTGAGGGTCGGGAGGCCTTGCATAAGAACGGCCTGTGCCCTTTGCTTAGAACAGAGACTTCTGGGACCTTCCCCCAGAATCCCTCGATGAAATGTTTGGGAGTGAAGTAGCGGTGCTTTTGACCAGGACCCAGGGTGGAGTTAGACTGTTACTGTGAGAGGGATTAGGTGTACGGGGTACAAGGCCAGACAGAAGTGAAAGAGCCAGGCATTGCCCTGGCAAGCCTCAATGCCGCCGCCTCTCTGGTGGCAATAACAATAGCGCCTACTGGCGTCAATAGGACATGGTCAGCTGCAACCAACAGAATTTCCATCATTTAAGAAAAATAAAGCTAGAAAGGGTGGTACATGCCTGAAATCCCAGAACTTGGAGGCTGAGACAGGAGGATCACAGGCTGGAGGCCTGCCTCAGCAACTTAGCAAGACCTTCAGTAACTTAATGAGATCCTGTTTCAACATAAATAATAAAAAGGGCTGGGAGTATGGCTCAGAGGTAGCATGCCCCGGGGTTCAATCTCCAGTAACACAAAGAAGAATATTTGATTGGCTCTCTAGCCAGGAGTCTGGAGAGTCATTCCAGCATGGGCGGACTCACTTTCAAAGGTGGCAGGGGTCTCCTCCACACCATCCTCTCCCGTGTAGCCAGTGAACAGGCGTTGCCTCTCAGGGCCAGGGCTTCCTGTTTGACGTGCGCCCCATTGCAGACGTGGTCCTTACAGTCAGATGCATCACATCTTTCCTGTATGGATGAGGGAGTTCATTCAAACCAGTAAATCAACAATACGAAGAGTCGGAGGATGGCAGAGGAGGCCAGCTGTGCCCCCAGCAGGAATGCACACTCCGCTGCCCTGGTTCTGTACAGTTTCCTGGTTGGGGTTAAAAGAATGAAAATCAAAACAGTCCAGACTCCAGGCCTCACCCAGGTCTCTGCCGGAGAAGGGCGGAGGGCCAGCGTAGGAAGTAGGAGGAGTCCAAGGTCATGGGTGGGTGGGTGCACCAGAGAGGGACCCGTGGGCAGCCCTCTGGGGAAGCCTCGGCTGGCAGGCACTGCTAGATAACCGTCTAGACTGCCTTCCGCCCGGCAGCCCTGCGGCCTGGCCCGCCCTGCGCCCCGGCTTCCCCGCTGCTGCCACCACGGAGCTGTCAGGAAATTTGTGATAATTCTTTTTATCGATCGTCTCTATTGATTTCGTCTATGGTGAAAATATACTGCAGACACATTAAGTAGCTATTATAGGTAAATTGTTTTTTAATGAATTGTACCAACGGACAGGATTGTACATTTAACCCTGCCTGGGACTGAGACTTCACCTAAGGCACTGAGTGATCAGAGATGGACGAGATGAAAGTTTAGTGACCACACAGAGGCTCCCCAGGCTCCCCCAAAGGGCACCGAGGAGCCGCTGGAAATTTCCCAGTCTCTGAGCAAATCACTCAGCTGGGTGTGGTTGTGCACACCTGGAATCCCAGTTCTCGAGAGGCTGCGAGGAGGATTGCAAGGTGGAGACCTCCCCCTGCAACTTAGCGAGGCTGTTTCAGAACAAAAAATGAAAATAGTCAGGCGTGGTGGTGCAGGCTTGTAATCCCAGCATTCGAGATGCTGAGACCGGAGGATCGCGGCTCACAGACAGCCTCAGCTACCTAGTGACGCCCTCTGCAACTCAGTGAGACCCAGTTTCAAAATAAAGAATAAAAAAAAATAGGGCAGGGGGTGTAGCTCGGAGGTTGAATGTCCCTGGGTTCCTCCCCCAGATCCGCAAATAAATAAATAAATAAATAGAATAAAAATAAAAAATAAAAATAGAACTGAAGGTGTTAGCTCAGAGGTAGAATGACCCTGGCTTCATTCCTAGTGTCATAGAAGTCAATTAATTAATTAAAATTAAACAAGTAAAATAAAAATCACACAGTCTAATAACGTAACTTTTGCCATTTTCCTAGACTTTAAATATTTGCCCATTAGTCTCCCTATTCAAAACTCCAGAAAAAAGCAAACAAACCCATTATTTTGTCTTGTTTCACATCTTAAAGCCAGGTTGTTGTTTTTTAAGAGTTTAGAAAGCAAAACTTCTTCCGGGAAGATGGCGACCGAGAAAAGCGGGGCTTAAGAGCCCCGCTAACAACCAATCTCTATTACCACAAAATCAACGCCTTTCATAGCCAGAAAACACCATCACCAGAGAAACAAAAAAATCACCAGCCCCAGAGAGGAGGGGGTCTCATAACAGAGCTCAGAGCCACAGAGGAGATACGCCGGCCTCACGCCCGAGGACGTGGCAGCAGCGCCTTACTGCCGGCAGCAGCGGCGAGCTCACCAGACGGCTACGGCTACAGACCAACACATTCAACAGCCCACCAGGCTCCAGAGAGGAGTGGCGGGCAGCGAGCCGAGGTGAGCCGCTGCAGAAGAGCCCAGACAGCGAGCCGAAATGCTGCGGAAGAGCCCGGCGGCATTCGGCAGATTTCTCGGCGCAGAAAGCATCTAAAGCTCCCAGTGGCTGGGCTCAGCACACAGTGCAGGGACTCAGAGCGGAGTTCAAAAACAGAGAAGAAATACGCCAGCCTCACGGCCAAGGGCGTAGCAGCGGCACCATATTGCCACCAGCAGCAGTGGCAGCAGCAGCGAATACACCAAGTCCACTACAGCTCCATCTGTGTATTCAACAACAGTGAGTCAAATTGCGGGACCCAGAGGAGAAATCCCAGTACCGACTCCCAGGGACTTGACCCAGTGTGGGAGTGGCGGTGGCAGAGATATCACACCATAGGAGAACGCCCAACCTGGCACCCCCCGTAGTCTAAAGCAGCCTCTATCGACTCCCTGGGTCTGAGACTCTGCGATACAACCCAGTAAAGGAGTAGTGGGGACTGAGATACCACAGACTCGAGATCCAAAGCACCTTAAGTGAAGTCATAGTGACCCAAGGGAAGAACCCAGAGAAGGCACAAACTCCCGAAATCATGGGAAAGAGGAATAACAATGGAGCAATGAATGCCCACAACCCCACAACATCAGAACACGATAAAACAGAAATTCAGAGATTTCTAGAAGATCAAGTCAGGAAAATAACTGTAGAAATAATAGAGGTGCTTCGAAAAGAACTCAGAGAGAGCCAAAAAGAGATAAAGGATGCAATTAATGAAGTAAAGGCCTCAATTCAAAGTACAAACAACCGATTAGACCACATGGAGAATAGAATCTCGCTCTTAGAAGATGAGCAATCCAAAAATGAACGCATAGTTTCTAATCTAGAAAAAAATATCCGACAGCAGGAATCTGACATTGAAGAAATATGGGCTCATTTTAAGAGAACTAACCTAAGAATAATTGGAATAGAGGAGGGAAAAGAAAGTGAAACCAAAGGGATCAACAATCTCTTCAAGGAAGTAATAGCAGAAAATTTTCCAAACATAGAGCAAGAGGTTGATACGCAGGTCCAGGAAACTTATAGAACTCCCTTTAGACAGGATCGGAGAAGAGGATCCCCACGCCACATAATTGTCAAAATGACCAATGTGGAAGCCAAGCAGAGAATCTTAAAGGCAACAAAAACAAAGGGCCAACTGACATTCAGAGGCAAACCAATTAGAATCACTCCAGACTTCCCAAACCAAGTCATGAGAGCCAGAAGGGCTTGGAGTAACATATTCCAAACTCTGAAAGAAAACAACTTCCAGCCAAAAATTTCCTACCCAGCAAAACTTTCTATCAAATTAGATGGAGAAATAAGAAGCTTCCATGACAAACAGAAACTGAAGGAATTTATGTCTTCAAAACCAGCGCTAGAGAAAATACTCAAAGAGATTAACTACAAAGAAGAAATAGGTAACACACACCAGAACCAGAGAAACAAGATTTTCCATCCAACAGACAACTAAGATTGATTATCTGTGAAGATTCATTATTTATATTAGTCTTTTACCTATCTCTAAATGGTATTGTTTGCCTTTATTGTTGTTAATTTTTAGGATTTCTAGTTGGAATATTAATATACCTTCAGATATAGCATTTGGAAATATTTTATCCCATTCTATCAGTAACTTTTAACTCTGTTTACATTGCCTTTGGATATACAATATTTTATTTTTTAGGGAGTTTGTATACCCTTTTCTTGACTGTGCCATTGAAATCATATCCAAGAAATCACTGCCAATTTCAATGTTGTGGGTTTTTATGACCCAGATTTTCTTCTAAAAGTTTATAGTATTAAGATTTATATTTAGTTCTTTTATCTATTTTGAGTTAATATTTGTATATGGGATTAAGTAAGGGTCCAATTTTATTCTTTTTCATGTAATAATTATTTTTCAACAATATTTAGTTAAAAGATTATTATTTCCTCCACCAAATGTTCGTGGAAACCTTGTCAAAAATAACTTGACAATATATGGAAGAATGTATCTCTAGGCTTTTATTTAACTCCAATGATTTATATATCTGCCTTTCGAATAGTACTACACTGTTTCAATTATTATAGTTTTATATGGTTTGAAATTAGAAAATATATATCTTCTAGCTTCGTTCTTTTTTGAGATCATTTTGGGTATCTAGAGCCCATATTACATATTAGGATAGATTTTTTTCTGAAAAATAAATATATAGATATATGATAGTTTCACCTAAAAAATATTCTCTGGTAAGAAAGAAAGCAAAAAGAAATATTAAAATGTAATCTTTAAGTTATCAAAAGCTTGGTATCAGACAAATGAAACTGTTATGTGAGATTATCATTTTTAATTTTGGATAAATTGCTATAATACTAGATGTCGACCACTAAGCCAAGCATGGGAAGGAGGGATGGGGAGGGAACGGGGTGGGGATTGGGTGGGGGCTGACTGGACAATGTGCGCATGTATGTCTACAAAAGTTTTTTGTATCCCACTATGATGTATGAATACAGTGCACCAATAAAAAATAAAAAAAAAGAAAGCAAAACTTCAGCAGCTTGTCAATAAGTGAGCTTCTGCCTTCATGTGTTTTGTTTTGTTTTGTTTTGTTTTGTTTTGTTTTCTAAAAAAAAAAATAACAGCCGGGTGTGGTGGCGCACGTTTGTAATCCCTGTGCTTGGGAGGCGGAGACAGGAGGATCAAGGCAGGTTCAAAGCCAGTTGCACTGGCTTAAGAGACCCTGTTTCCAAATAAAATATAAAATAGATCTGGGAGTGTAGCCTGAGAAGGGTTCCATCCCCAGAACACAGTAAATAAATAAATAAATAAATAAATAAATAAATAAATAAATAAATAAATGGCAAAGCATGTGCACACATATGCACATCTGTATATTGGCAAAATTGTATTTAGAAGAAAGCCTGGATGCTCAGATCGAATATGCCAGACTTTAACAAAAAACACAACTCTGTTATCACATCCGCAAGAGGGCTTGAACTGGAAGCACCACTTTGTGGTGGGGCTAGGAGATGTTTACAGGGTACTCTATCATCAGAAGCAAGGGTTCAGCTATTGTTATTTGAATATATAATGGGCAAAAATTACAGTCCTGGAAAAAAAAAAAAAGGTTATCTCTAAAGGGAATGTGCTCCTTTGCCAAATTCTTGGAAACTGTAATGTCAACAGTTTGGCAAGGGGAAAAAAAACTGTGTTTTTGACAGAAATGAATTATGGCTACAGGCAATGAATACAGAGGCCAGCGTCCCAATTGCACTTGAGTTTTGGTTTCAGGGGGAACAATCATTAAAGGCTGGTCACATGACTAAACCGAGCTTTCCTTACACAATATACGGGAAACAGAGTAGCCCTTCCAGTTCTTAACTAGCCCAATGCTCCAGGGCCCTCTTGGTACCGATTCAGAGGGCTCCTCTCCAACTCAGCAGAACATGTTCTGAGCACTGACCACAGGCCAAGCTTACAGGTTGGTCCTTCAGCTCTTCTGACTCCAAAGAGGCTGTGTGTACTAAAACTGTTTGCCTCTTGGTTACAAGACGGCTGCCTGCAGCAATCAGTATTCATGTGCTTCCTGACTCGTACCTAGCAGAAGAGAGGAAGAAAAGAAAAATTTATCCAAACATAAGATGCAAGTCATTCCTGTTTGCATGACCAGGTCCAGAGTCCTGCCCCGCCCTCTACTAAACAGTCACAGATGTGGAGGACTAAGCACTCCAGTGCTTAGGACCCTGCGCTGAAGGCTGGAGACAATGTGGAGACCTAGATCAACTTGGGGCTTTGTTTGGAACAGAGGAAGTGGGAAATTAAAGCATCTGGAGTGTAGCCCTGAGATAGAAGGGTTTCCAGGAACCCCAGTACCACCAAAAAAATTAAGAAATAAATAAAATAAAATAACTATGCTAGGAATAATTTTCAGGACAAGGTAAAACCATGCCTCTCACACCAGCATAAAAGAGTACATGTAGCCGGGCATGGTGGCGCACGCTTGTAATCCCAGCATTCGGGAGGCTGAGACAGGAGGATCACGGTTCGTGACCAGCCTCACCTACTTAGTGAAGCCATCCACAATTTAGTGAGACCCTGTTTCAAAATAAAGAATAAAAAGTAGGGCTGGGGGTGTAGCTCGGAGGTAGAAAGCCCCTGGGTTCCAACCCCAGTACCAAAAAATAAAAGGCACATGTTGGAGATTTTATTTAACTCATGAGTTGAGGGACACAGGCAACATTATAATGGAGTCAAAGGAGAAGTCAAAGAAGTGTACATGTATACGGAGCAAAGAAATGTTAAAAGGGAGGGGGGTGCAAGCCGGGCGTGGTGGCGCACACTTGTAATCCCCGCACTTGGGAGGCGGAGACAAGAGGATTGCGCAGGTTCGAAGCCAGCCGTGCTGGCTTAGGAGACCCTGTTTCCAAATTATATATATATATATATATATATATAATAGGTCTGGGAGTGTAGCCCGTAAGTAGAAGGGCTTCCAGGAACCCCAGTACCACCAAATAAAAAGGGGGGGGGAGAGAAGATAGAGAGTTTGGTGGGAAAGGGAGGTCATCCTCCTCTGGACAGAATTCACTTGCACGGCTCTAGGCAAGGCTTACTGTGGATTGAGTGCCGTTGTCTACAAGTTACAGAGCCGTGACATAGCTCCCATAGAATCGGAGTGTGCTAACCTGGAAGGCTGTGCTCCAGAAAACAGTTTCCCCAGGAGGCACAATGCCATTCCTGTCCCATGGACATTTCTTTTTTTTCTTTCTTCTTTTTCTTTTCTTTGTTTTGGTACTGGGGATGGAACCCAGGGGCATTCTACCTCTGAGCTGCACCCCCAGTCATAGTTTTTATTCTTTATTTTGAAACAGGGTCTCACTGAGTTGCAAAGGGCCTAAGTAGCTGAGGCTGTCCGCGAACTGTGATCCTCCAGTCTCAGCCTCCCAGATGCTGGGATTACAAGCAAACGCCATCATGCCCGGTGGGCATTTCTTTTCTCATGACTTTACAGTCAGGGCTGGACTTGGCCTGGACATTCTGACAGTTTCTCCTGAGCTCCCTTGTGCGGCTGCTGTTGTCTCAAGACTTGACCCAGGCTGGAGCCTCCACACTGTAGACACTTGTTCTCAAATTTGTATCCACTGAGTAACAACTCAGAAAGCTAATGCCCTTGAAAGGCTTTTATATTTGTATTTTGCAGAGAAGGAGACACACCCTGATGCTGGTTCTCATGGACAAGTACCAGATTCTCATCTATGGGAAGAAACAGGAGTGGAGGAAAGCCTATATTGTTTTTCTACAGAAAAAGCAAAGCAAGGCAGGGTAAGAAGCTTAGATTTGGCTTGTCTGAACAATTGTTTGGGGGAAGTATAGGGCATAAGGACTGTCCCTAATTGCCTGGCACTGTCCCTAGGTTGACTCAGGGTGGGAGACGGAAGGGCTTAGTGTGAGCGATGGATGCGGAGGTGTGGGGCACAGCCGTGGCCTGGGAAGTTACAGGACAGGCATGTTCCAGGCAAGCTGCCAACACCTCGGGAATCGGCTAGCCCTATCAGGGATCTCCCCAGGTCTGGAAGGCCTTCCAGCTGTCAAAACATCATCCAGAAATGGTGAAGCAGAGTTAATACATTGTGGCCATCACCTGGAGTGCCTTGGTCTCCTTCTTCAGTGGCCTCCACTGGGCTTCCTTACATGGTGGCTGAATTCCAAGAGAGAAGGCAGAAACTTACAGCGTTTCTAGAGGATGATGCTCTGAAATAACAGGATGTCCCTTCTGCTGCATTCTGCAGGTCAGAGAAAGACACAGGGAGAGCCCAGGCTTACGGGGTGGGAAAAGAAGAGTCACCACCACAAAAAATTGGTAGCCATATTCAATCTACTCAGAAACCATTCACATCACTACCCAAGTTGTACTGGAATCGCCTGTTGATGTGGGGAACTCACACGCGGAACCATCTGCTTCTTGTATGAGGAGACCATGCACTGTTTGTCTTTGTGCCCCAAGGCCTGAGATACAGTAAACACGGTGCAAAGCTAATGGTAGGAGGATCATTCAGATTAATGAAACTTAATGGAAAGGCAAGGGAGCAAGTACAAGAACTGGCTATTTCTCAGAAGTTGTCCAATGGAGTGCATGCTAGAAGAAAAGCAAAGTTGTGTGAGTCTCGTATTCAAGACAAAGGGTTGGGCATAGTTCTTGGGAAATAAGAGAACAGATGGCACCATTGTGTCTTTGAGGCTGCTTAAGTTAACTGATGGCTCAGCTGAGGACCCAGATGAATCCACTTGCCCGGGACACACAGTCAGTCATCCCATGCATCGACCTCTTGGCTCACCAGCACTGTTACAGAATGCACTACATCAACTTGGTCATTTATGATTGTCCATTTCTTTAACGTCGTAGAGGAGAACTATGGGCTTCTCAAACACTCAACAACAGATAAACTATTACAGCTGAGCACAGTGGCACACGCCTGTAATCCCGGTACTTGGGAGTCTGAGACAGGAAGATTGCAGTTTCAAGGACAACCTCAGTAACCTAACAAGACTCTCTTTCAAAACAAAAGAAGAGTGAGAGTGGGGAGCTGGGATGTAACTCAGGGTTATACTGCCCCTGGGTTCAATCCCCAGTACCAAAAATAAAGAAGAATATTATAATGAAAGCAAGTCTCTGGTGAAATTATGCTTCACAAATAAGCAATTGTTAACATAAAGCCATGAAAATATTGAATCTGCTTGTTTATCATAAACTCAGGGAAACATTATGTCATCTGTGAGCCTTCTTGATAGGTAGCTTGTTTGAAGGTTTTGCTTGGGGCAAAGGCCACAACCTCTAACAGTAGATTTTAGCTAACCTGAGTCGGATCAGAGCCCATAATCTCTCCACACCATGGTTAAGGCCAGGACTGAGCATGAGTCCTGACATAGGACACCATTTTTCAGGGCATTGAGCTCTCAGCTTGCTCTGTTCTTGGGCTTCTTATATACAAAGGCAGATACTCTAGTGCACATTGTTTCTAGCCAAGTCACTCCTTTCACAAATAGATAAGTGCAGTGTATGTTTCTAATATCATGTACGTTACCTAAAAAACACTCTCAAATAAATGTTCAAGAAGTTTATTGAAATATAATTTACATCTACTTCACCTATTCATCTCTGTAGCTCTCTTCTATCTAATCTCTTGCTGCACAGAAAGTCACCCAAAATGGAATGGCTCACAACATCTCAACGCTTCTGTGGGCCTAGAACGCAGAACCAGCCAGGCCCACTGCTTCATAGACCTTATAAGGACAAAATCAAGGCATCAGCTTGGTCCAGAGCATCGCACAGCTCAACTCAGAGGGATCAGCTTCCCTGTCACCCAGGTGGTGGTTGGCAGGATTCAGTTTTTGTGGGTTGTTGGATGGGTATTCTCAGTTTGTCTCTGGCTGGAGGCTGCCTAGTTCCTTGCTATATATACCTCTCCAACAAGGAGATTGTTTCTTCAAAGCCAGCGTGCCTAGGAGGCAAGAGAATTTGCCAGCAAGATGGAAATCAGTCTCCCTCCAATCCATATGCACGCTACTTTTTATTCGTGCATCTTAATTATAGAGAGTGGTCAGTTTCATTGTGGCATAGCGGTACAGCGTATAACATAATTTGATCAATTTAAGTGTTTCCCTCCTCTCTTCCTTTCCTTGATTCCCTTTTTCTACTTTCATCATGTCCATATATGTACTATACGTATGTATATATGCATATATGTGTGTATATACATATGTATGTCATATGTATGTTCCCCTCAAATATTGGCATATATGTATGTATATATGCATATGTAATATGTAAGTTCCCCTTATTTACCACTATCTTCCTTATATGAGAGAAAACATGCTGTACTTGTTGGGAGCACTGTTAGTCATCAGCTTTGAGATCACCTCAGTTTGGCTTGGGAGGGGCACAAACTGCCCACCCAAGTGGAGATTTCTGCACACAGAGAAACCCCCAAGGACCAAATGAGACCAACAAGCAGAGGCACTGGCAGCCTCTTACTCACCAGAACGTTACCTTTACATTCCCTGATTCGCCCATAACTACCTTGATGCTTCTCCCTGACTCACCCCATGACTGCTTTGCTGTCTTCTGTGATTACAATGTTTTGGTTAAAACTCTTAATAAAAGTGAGATGCTGGTGGAAGCAAGGACAGCGAGGAGAGATCTCTCTCCTCCCCGACCCCTCAGCTGCCCTCTTTCTTTAGAAATCATTATGACTCCATTGTCATTCAGGCAAGAGACTTCACATCAATCAATCAACATCACCATCCGCTACAGTGCTTGACTTTCTGCATCTGGCATTTTTCACTTAACATGAAGAAATTTAGTTCCATTAATTTTCCTGCAAAAATTATACAATTTTGTTCTTTATGGTTGAGTAAAAATTTCTCTGTTGAAAAACACCTAGACTGGGGACTTCCGGGAAGATGGCGACCGAGAAAAGCGGGGCTTAAGAGTCCCGCTAACAACCAATCTCCATTACCACAAAAAGAGCGCCTTTCATAGCCAGAAAACACCATCACCAGAAAAACAAAAAAAACCACCAGGCTCCAGAAAGAAAGCAGACTGAGAACAGAGCTCAGGGCCACAGAGGAGACACACGCGCCCGAGGACGCGGCAGCAGCGCCATACTGCCGGCGGCAGCGGCGAACTCAACGGACGGCTACAGCAAGCCAGGTGAGCCGCTGCGGAACAGCCAGGCGGGATCTTTCGGCGCAGACAGCATTTAAAGCTCCCAGTGGCTGAGCTCAGCACACGCTGCAGGGATTCAGAGTGGAAATCAAAACCAGAGAAGAAAAAATACGCCAGCCTCATGGCCGAGGGCGTGGCAGAGGTGCCATATTGCCACCGGCGGCGGCAGCAGCAGTGAATTCACCGAATCCAGTACAGCTACATCTGCGTACTCAAGAACAGTGAGTCAAATTGCGGGCCACAGAGGAGAAATCGCAGTATTGGGCCTCCTGGGACTTGACCCAGTGAGGGAGTGGTGGTGGCAGAGATATCACACCATAGGAGAACGTGCAACCTGGCACCCCCCATAGTTTAAAGCAGCCTCTATCGACTCCCTGGGTCGGAGACTCTGTGATACAACCCAGTAAAGGAGTAGTAGGGTCTGAGATAATACAGACTCGAGATCCAGAGCACCTTAAGTGAAGCCATAGTGACCTAAGGGAAGAACCCAGAGAAGGCACAAACCTCCGAAATCATGGGAAAGAGGAATAACACTGGAGTAATGAATGTGCACAACCCCACAACATCAGAACCTGATAAAACAGAAAATCAGAGATTTCTAGAAGATCAAATCAGGAAAATAACTGTAGAAATAATAGAGGTGCTTCGAAAAGAACTCAGAGAGAGCCAAAAAGAGATAAAGGATGCAATTAATGAAGTAAAGGCCTCAATTCAAAGCACAAACAACCGATTAGACCACATGGGGAACAGAATCTCGCTCTTAGAAGATGAGCAATCCAAAAATGAATGCATAGTTTCTAATCTAGAAAAAAATATCCAACAGCAGGAATCTGACATTGAAGAAATATGGGCCCATCTTAAGAGAGCTAACCTAAGAATAATTGGAATAGAGGAGGGAAAAGAAAGTGATACCAAAGGGATCAACAATCTCTTCAAGGAAGTAATAGCAGAAAATTTTCCAAACATAGAGCAAGAGGTTGATACACAGATCCAGGAAACTTATAGAACTCCCTTTAGACAGGATCGGAGAAGAGGATCCCCATGCCATATAATTGTCAAAATGACCAATGTGGAAGCCAAGCAGAGAATCTTAAAGGCAACAAAAACAAAGGGCCAACTGACATTCAGAGGCAAACCAATCAGAATCACTCCAGACTTCCCAAACCAAGTCATGAGAGCCAGAAGAGCTTGGAGTAACATATTCCAAACTCTGAAAGAAAACAACTTCCAGCCAAAAATTTCCTATCCAGCAAAACTTTCTATCAAATTAGATGGAGAAATAAGAAGCTTCCATGACAAACAGAAACTGAAGGAATTTATGTCTTCAAAACCAGCGCTAGAGAAAATACTCAAAGAGATTAACTACAAAGAAGAAATAGGTAACACTCACCAGAACCAGAGAAACAAGAGTTTCCATCCAACAGACAACTAAGATTGGTTATCTGTGGAGATTCATTATTTATGTTAGTCTTTTACCTATCTCTAAGTTGTATTGTTTGCCTTTATTGGTGTTAATTTTTAGGATTTCTAGTTGGAATATTAATATACCTTCAGATATAGCATTTGGAAATATTTTATCCAATTCTATTAGTAACTTTTAACTCTGTTTACATTGTCTTTGGATATACAATATTTTCTTTTATTTTTTAGGGAGTTTGTATATTCTTCTGTTGCCTGTGCCATTGAAATCATATCCAAGAAATCACTGCCAATTTCAACGTTGTGAGGTTTTATGACCCAGATTTTCTCCTAAAAGTTTATAGTCTTAAGATTTATATTTAGGTCTTTTATCTATTTTGAGTTAATACTTGTATATGGGATTAGGTAAAGGTCCAATTTTATTCTTTTCCATGTAATTATTATTTTTCAACAATATTTAGTTAAAAGATTATTATTTCCACCACCAAATGTTCGTGGAAACCTTGTCTAAAATAACTTGACAATATAGGGAAGAATTTAGCTCTAGGCTTGTATTTAACTCCAATGGTCTATATATCTGCCTTTAGAACAGTACTACACTGTTTCAATTATTGTAGCTTTATATGGTTTGAAATTAGAAAATATATATCTGCTAGCTTTGTTCTTTTTCAAGATCGTTTTGGGTATCTAGAATTCATATTCCATATTAGGATAGATTTTTTTCTGAAAAATAAATATATAAATATATGATAGTTTCACCTAAAAAAACAGAAAAAAATATGCTCTAGTAAGAAAGAAAGCAAAAAGAAATATTGAAATGCTATCTTTAAATCATCAAACGCTTGGTATCAGACAAATGAAACTGTTATGTGAGATTATCATTTTTAATTTTGGATAAATTGCTATAATACTAGATGTCAACCACTAAGCCAAGCATTTGAGGGAGGGATGGGGAGAGAATGGGGTGGGGATTGGGTGGGGGCTGACTGGGCGATGTGTGCATGTATGTCTACAAAAGTTTGTATCCCACTATGATGTATGAATACAGTGCACCAATAAAATAAAATTAAAAAAAAAAGAAAAAGAAAAACACCTAGACTGATTCCATAACTTGGCTATCATGGAAGTCACAATCTTTTATAACTTAATCTCAGAAATGACCTCTCCTCCCTGGGCTGTATTCTACCTCTTAAATCACATTGCTCGGCCCAGCCGGCACTCCCAGGGAAGGAGATTGCAAAGGGTATAAACACTGGGGAGAAGCTGCCCCCCATCTTGTAATAACAGTAAATCCTTGATGAAAATCTTTCATGTGTCAACCAATCACCCGTGATGGGGTGTCTTTGGTTGGTAAGCTGCCCACCTTGGGATGGAAGTGGATTAACATGAGAATTCATCACTTTGGAGTTTACATTGAAATATTTTAAAGTCAGTTACAGACAATATTCCAAGCAATGCTACTGTGTTTTTTTTTTTACCCAAGACACCAACGCATATGTTTAAAAGATTTCCATTGAAAATCATCATATTACTCAGTACAAGTTCCTATGATGGCCCTATTCCCTGTATCCAGCTTCTCAGTCTTAGAGGCCTTTCAGTGCAGGACTAGTGGGAAATGCTGGGCAGGAAAAGCTTCAGAAAAAAAAAATGGTCCTCAACCTTGGAAAGTCAAGATGTTTTTAGGATTATAAGAAGTTTAAGTAAACAACAAGGGGAAACACAGAGTCACCACATATTTATTGAAGTTGCCAAAGCTATAGCTGGAAAAAAGACAGTTGGTCCTGAGGTCGTTCTTTCTAGGAAAGTAGCAAAAGTATTTTTGTCTATATTGAATAGAAGAGAAGGGTGGGAGGTGGGACGAACAAGATTACTTCTGCTGGAAATAATTATTTCTCTCTTTGCTATTAAAAAATACCAAATCTATGTTAGATTGTAGATTCTGAAAAAGTAAAAGAAAATACACTTATTTAGGATATGAATTTTAAAACCCAACTTAATTTTACAACTACTGTGGTGTAATTGGCTAATGCAATAAAATTTTGGTGTGGATGAGCTCTCAAACAACCCTCCTCACATTCTGTACTATAAAGGAGAATGGAAGAAAACACCCTGAACTCCCAGTGCTGCACCAGATCAGGTTTCTTGGAAACACAGGACATGCTGTTATCCATTGCTTCATTCGAATATGACTTGGATAGAAAAGCATTCTTGGGGTACACAAACCACAGAAGGCTTTTGGATAAAACACAAACTCCAAAAATTAAATAATTTCAATCTTGAAAAGTTTCGACTGAACTCATGTTCTTATAAAAATCATTTTTTATTCTGGTAATTTTGAGGTCAAATCAAAAGTGGACAGAGTGAAAACTTCCAAATGGTTTCACAAAGGAGCCAGACCTACAAAAGTTTGCATTATTAAGGCAATGTGTAGCTCACTCAGCATTATCGGCAAAGTCATTTGATTCTAGCAAAAATAACAACACACTTGCAATGTGGCTCAGATGAAAAACAAACAGAAATTTATTCAACCCTTGGAAGCAGAATGGTACTGCCATCTAACCAGAAATAAGATGAAGACTTCTATTTTATTTGGCATAACTGATAGCATCTTGATAAATGCCAGATAGGCTATTGAATAAAATTCACATCACTCTGTCACAGAAAAATATAACATTTTCTTTGGATAGCTTAGTGAAGTCCTTGGCATTGCCTGGGCCGAAAGCTTGTTTCAATAAGAAACAATAAGATCTTTATGCAGCTATACATTTTGAGGTATAAATAACCAGACTCCCAGATAAGAAAATTTTATTTACAGCCTCAATTTATTATTTTAAAATTGTTGTTTTTCTCCTTAAACAGGTCAGCTGACTGTGGATTGCTGGAAATCCCTGCAGATTTTACATGCCTGGGTCAGCAATATATTCTTGGCTTCAGAAATATTGATGTTGAAAAACTGAACATCTGGTCTTCCTTTCCCACACCCCCCACACCATCTTTACCCCAAATAATCAACACTTCCTCCTTTGTTTCTATGGCTTCCATGGCGCTTAAAACTTAAATTTGGTGTTTTTTATATTTTTTTAGCCAATTTGATACTATTTCCAGTTCTGAAAAGCTCCTAGCAATACCATTTCCTGTTGTGCCTTTTTATAAACCACTTAAAAGCAAGAACAAAGATTATTCTGGTAGACTAGATTAATTGGTTGCTGGTAAAAACTGGTTGCTGCACAAGCTCAGAATCTTCTTTCTTTCCTTAGCTTAGTATGGATATTCTTTAAGCAGATCTTAATAGAAGTATTTCCAGTAATGATGTTCTAGACCTCATTTTTTGGCCCCCTGGAAATGAATACAAAATGCTGTGTGTATGTGATACAAATATTTCCTTTCTCTTGTCTTTAATCAGTTTCAAAATGATCCATAAACATAATATTTGAAGAATCATGTTCCTCAACTGAGAAGAATTGTAACTAATGCACCCACATTATCTCTTTGGGCCGGGGCTGATTTTCACTCTGCCCCTGGGGTGGGGTGGGGTGGGGTGGGGGGTCGGCTGAGCAGGAACTTGTTAGGTAGAGACAGAGAGGAAGCAACCCTTCTGACCCCACAGCACCCAACCTCCTCCCAAACGCTGGAGCGCAGAGCACAACCAGGATTTCTCGAAATCCATTTGCAACCCCTTAATTCCATTATTTTAAAAACAAGTCATTCTTTTCTTTATTATAATGAAATATTCTTTGATAATTCTTACCTCTCTGGTTGAAGAAGCTTTTGAAATGCAAGACTTAAGTTGTATACTTTTGTTCTGGTTTTCTGGCAGACGATTTTTCTGTAGTCTTTGAGAAACAGCAGTCATATCTAGGTCTAAGCAGTGAATAGTAACTAAATGTTTTATTGACAAGTGTATTTCCGGAGGGCTTTTCTAGGGTCACCGAAAAGTGAACAGAACCCAACAGAGTTCACTTCTGCTGATTCATTTAAAAATGGGTCTTGAGAATAGAAACGGTGCCTTTTAAAGTGGAACGAACTTCCACTTTTAAGAGACGCTGTAGATAGGGCATGAGCCTGGCACCCAGCGTTCCCATGTGGTTTCCAGCTTTCAAGATTTATCTCATATGTTTAAAAAGTTTGGTATAAATTTGGGAGACTTCACATTTCTATCCGATGTGTTAGCACTTAGATTAACGCCACACGTATGCACCTTTTTCTTATTTATGTGTAATTAAATGATGCACTAACAAGAAAAGTGATTTTATTTACAGTGTCACCAAAAAAATGGCAATGTGATAACTCTCACTATAAAAATATGACTTTTTACATTTCTAAACAAACCCTTCTTTAAAAAAAAAAGTCTTTTTTTTTCTTTCAAGGAGGTGCTATTGGAACCGCTTGGTGAGTAGATATTGAATGTTTTACTTTCTTTTTTTCGTGAGACAGCAAGAGGTCCATCCAAATAGAACCATGCTCCCACCACATAAATCACGTGGGATATCTGGTAACTTTCCCTGTGATTCAGCTAAATTCTTTAAATCCACAGGAGAATTTACTTGCTTTTGGCATATTTCACCATATTAGGAGGAAAACCAGTCTCCAGGGACCTGGTGGTTAATGAGAATGGCCCAAAGCAGATGTCCTGAACTCAGTTCTGTCCGCTTAGGCGTTTTCAGATGGTGTTTCTCTTGGTCAGAAGTTCCTCGAGAAGTTTCCTTTCTGTGTCCTCGGAACCTCCCGAGGCCCCCCACCATGTCTTTAGAAACACAGACCTTTCTTTTCATAATTAAAGACTTCAAAGCAGAGGGAAGTTAAAATACTGAACAAAACTCAGCCTTACCTGCTAGCACAGGGATTGCGGGCACGGGAAGAAATGGAAACAAGACAAAGAAGAAGAAATGAAACAAGACAAGCGCAGAAGACAGCAGCATCCTCCCTGGGAAGCATTAGGAAGCAGAGTGGACACACGTTTTTCTGTCTTTCAGGTTTGTCCAGGCTGGTCCAGGGGATGACATTAATTATGCCTTCTGGGGGAGGTTGGTATGTATGTATGGATAGTACAGACCCTCAACTGAATTCAAGTCAGAAGACTGTCCTATTTCTCCACCACTCCCTGATTATTTTAATAAAGTTTTCTTTTTCTAGACGTCCAGTTTGTTGGACCTGTTTGCGATCCTTACCAGCAGCTCACACACCCCTTAGTATGTCTGGTTTAAATGGTTTGAACTCTGTATTTTGAAACCAGTTTGATGAGTTCTCTGGTAAAGAGATCCTGAAAGGCTGCCTGGTCAAGGAGCCACGAATCCTCAGTGTCCCAGAGACCATGCTGGGCTGCTGAGCAAAGAGCTGGAACTTCCACAGCCTTTGTTGTAAGTAGCTATGTCAAACAGGACTAGGTTTTTTACCTTATCCTGGATTGTTTTGGGATCTTGCCTTCTGAGCACTTCTTCGCTGAGGTCTTTCTTGGCCAAATTTCTGGCATCTCTATTCTTTTTGCCATCTTGGAAAACATCAGGAAGCTCAGAGAATAGGAGTGACCATTGCAGTTTTACTAAGATGTTGGACCAAAAATTAGTTCCTACCCTCCGGCTCTTGTAGTTCCATTATGTAAACATTAATACCCAGTGCCCAGAAGAATGGTATCCTCAATCTAGAAGACTTTACACTTTGTTCATGTATGCTCTGATTCTAACACTTATTTTTTTTTCCAAGAGGCTGTTCCTTCAAGTAAATTTAAATGAAATGGAGGAAGAAAGAGGAGACCAGGGCTGAAATGCCATCCTTTATAAAGTATACCAATAGCCATGCATGGTAGTGCACACCTGTTATCCCAGTAGTTGGGAAGCTGACATAGGAGCACCACAGGTTCAAAGCCAGCCTCAGCAACTTAGAACCTCGGCAATGTATGGAGAAAGGAGACAGACCAAATCACACTATGTGCATATGTGAATATATCAAACAAATTCCAACACTCTGTATAATTATAATGAACCGATAAAAGTTTTTTTTAATAAAAATTAAAAACAAAGCCCACATCCTAGGAGAGAATTGTTCCTTCAAAAGTTAACTCTTAGATGAACTCCCCACTCCTGCCACAGCCCCAGGTGTTAAAAGAATTGGATTAATCAAAAGTCTTTTAAACTCCCCACTTAGCATACATATTTAAATTTGGGGGCTAGGAGCCAAAATTTTTCTGTGGACTGTGTTATCCTTTATTAATTAAAAAAAAAAGAGTTCTGTGGTAGTGGAAAGGGGGCCCTTTTCACAGAAATGTCTTTGATGTGGAAGCTGCTCTGGGAATATGCGCTCCTGTTCCACCCTCCTCACCATGAATTTTAACTCAAGACAAACTCAAGGATCTTGAAATACAAGGGGGCAACTCTCAGGCAGGACCCAGTGTGTTTCCTGAAAGGGCAACTGGTCAGAATTAGGGAAACCAAAGCAAGAGGTTGCAAGGGCCCGAGGAGTCACAGAAGCCAGCGCTCGGCAGGGCTACGACACCACACACACACCACACCACCGCTCCTCTCCAGAGGTGGTGACAGCTTATGAAATTCTAAATGCTGCTGCCGATCCGACGGAAGGAGTCCATGGAATGTTCCGGCCAATGTTCCCGACAACCTAGCATTTCTCCAGTAACTTAGTAACTTATCTGATACCACCATGGTAGTGGAAAAGATGAGAGTACTAATATTTCGTTTACTTTTTCTTAGTATGAGCGAGGGAGGGAAGCTAACATATGCCATGTATGTATTTGTGTGTACCATATATATGTATACATCTGTATGTATATATAATATATATGTATTCACACATGGCATATGCACATATTTGTGTGTGTATGGGTTTCACTAAGTTGTTGAGACTGGCCTCGAACCTGTGATCCTCCTGTTTCAGCCTCCCAAGCACTGGTATTAAGGAGTGAGGCACCATGCTGACTGGTTTAAAATGAGTACAAATATCTAACTGAGTATTACCTTTCCTTTCATTCAGAATTTCTTTTTTTTCCCCAAAAGGTGAATACTACATGTTCTCAAGATAAGAAGAGCAAGACGCCGTCACATGTGACAGAATAAGCAGCTCAGTTCTGCTGAGCCCACTTCGGGGCGAGCCAGCCTGTCAACGTGCCCACACAGGCAAGCCTAGAGCGCACAGTGCGGGCCAGGGGCACCGCGCTTGGTCCAGCGGCCCTGGCTCTGAACCCCGGCTCCTGTCTCACAGGTAGATGACCATCGTCAGGGTCTCCCCGAAGGAGATTCTGAGCCAAAGATCGAAGTTCAAGCGCTTTAGCAACCAAAAACTCACTAACAAAAAATGGTAAACACCCGAGAAGCAGACCAGGGAAGGAGCAGAAGCAAAGACGGGTGGTTTTGGTGGAAGAACAGCCTCCACCTGGCTCTTAGGGAACTCTGCAGTGCAAGCAAGCGGGGCTTCTGCACTTGGTCATCAGTCTTCAGCCAGAGGAATAAACCCAGGAATGAACTCTGGGGCGCGGCGATACAGCCCTAGTCAACAAGGCTCCCAGACGCAGGGATGTGCCGTGAGAAGGCCTAGAGGGTTCCTGGTGGGAGTGCTCACAGTGCCCACTACAGCGCGTATGGGCACATTTCTTACCTTCTCTGGGCCTGAATTTCCTACTTATGGAAAAGGAGATATTCAGATTAACCTCAGAGAATTGCTGGACGAAATGGGACCATGTGGAAAATGCTCAGACCCTGACACAGAGTAAGTATTGTCCACTCATTCTCCTGCTACACTGCGAGCTCTACAGAGCCAAGGGAGCATCTCCTTCACCATCCTACGCCTACACCCAAAAAAATACCAGACACATAGGAGACACTGAGTAAATATTTTTATAGCTTTATGGGAAGAACAACATCACAGGGATACAGAAGGCTCAGTTAAGAACAGAAAACTAAATGCACTTGGGATGAGACCGTGAGGCACCTTAAAAATTCTGTGTTTAGTTGGGCATGGTGGCACACACTTGTAATCCCAGTATTTGGGAGGCTGAGACAGGGGGAATGCAGGTTCAAGGCCAGCCTCAGCAATTTAGCATAACTTTGTTTCAAAACTAAAACTAAAACAGGGGTGAGGGTGTAATGAAGATAGAATGTCCCTTATTTCAATTCCCAGTATCCAAAAAAAAAAAAAAAATCTGTATTTGACAACAGCTTAAAACCAAAGTTCTCATGTGGGGAAAGGAAGTAAATGAAATGGTCATTGGGACTTACTAAAGGACATTCATTAGCAAAAATGATCAGCACTTTTCTTCAAGTTTGAGGATGCATTAGCTAGCCTAGTCCAGTGATTCCCCAATTTGGGGCCTCAGGATCTTCTTATGTTTTTTAAAATCATCAAAGGTCCCAAAACACATAGTTTATATGAGGTATAACTAGCAAATTTACCCTTGTAGACATTAAAACTAAGTCATTTAAAAATATTAACCACTACATTTTAAATAAGAATTGTGTTAAAATATTTTTATGAAAAATAACTATATTTCCCAAAACAAAAAAATGAAAGAATAATGGCAGTGTTTTACATGTTTTTCAAATAACTTAAATATCTGCCTTAAAAAAGATAACTGGATTCTTCTCTCTGCTCTTGTGTTCAGTGTGTTGCAAAACATTATTATGGTTTCATTAGATAAAGACAATCCAGCCTCAGAGTTTCGTAGATGGAAAAGCAGAAGTATTTTATAATTTTTTCAGATCGCTTAGGTATGTTTCTTGATAATAATGTGTTCATTTCCTAAGGTGATTTGCAGTATATAATGTGAAACCATATATATATATATATATAACCATATAACTGAACCATATACTCTCTTAGCAAACCCTTCATCTGCCTTGAGTTTTGAGTGTATCTTTTATCCCTTCATGATTTTGTAACATAATGCATTGGGAAATACTGCACTGAGTTACGCAAGTCTTCGAAATGCTGACACTTTGCATTATTTTTTTTAAATCCCATTTATTAAACATATCCCCCTGGTCCTATTAGAAAACTAAGTATTGAGAAACTCTCGAGCCTTGTAGGAGATCAAAGCTCTCTAAAATTTAATTTTCAGTGAGAGTGCAAGTTTATACTGTTCCATTATTTATTCTCAAAACTGAGACGCTATTCCTGACCCTGCCAGGCTGGGCCGGGGTCCTTCCTGGGACAACATCCTTTCCTGGCTCCCAGTAGAACATTCTCTGCAAGCTGCTGAGATCATCTCCCTTCCTCTCTGCACCTCTACTTGGGCCATGAGCTCCTTCAGAACAGAACTGTCTTCTATTCCCTATCCTTAGTGCATCACACAAAAACATTGCTTAAGGCAGGGGTGATCAAACAAATTCCAAAAATGGTGAACGTGGTGCCTATGGAAGTCTATCTCACATTCCTAGGCAGAGGGCTGTTATTGTTGTTGTTATAATCAGATGCAAATCCTGTGTGTTATTAAAAATGGAAGCAAAACCAAAGGGAACTGCTTTATAATGATAGGTGTCCCATGAATAATGCAAAACGATGCACCCAAGCATTATTTCTTTATTGCCAAGAAATAAAAGTCTGCCTTACTCTGGGCCAAGGACCCAAGAAAGGGCCAGATGGAGTCAAGGACAGAAAGAAACCCCGTGAAACAGGCAGCAGAGTGGGTGGGACATATGTGGATGTCAGACAATACTGTGAGTGGGCAGGGAGAGGGAGGACTGAAAGGAAATGGGGAACATGAGGAGTGGGAAATAAAATACCAACAGGGAGAAAGCAGAGGGAAGATGAACGAATGGAGAAAAGTTGAGTTAGAAAAAATAACCAGGGAGCAGAATTTGCTAGTAAGAGGGTAGAAAGGAGGCAGGAATAGTAAGGAGAGTAAAATGTGAATGCAGTTGCCTGAACACCAAAGATTAGAGCTGTGAGATTTTCTGTGGAAGCACCCTCTCTAAATTCCCTGCAGTCCTGCTTCACCTCTCAGCTTACATTCCCTCACACTGTCCTGTTAACTTGTGCAATTAAAGTGTGTCTCTGCATTGGTATAGACTGGACAGAAGGCCTTACCTCCCCAAACATTTTCCTGCCCATCTTCAAGCAGCCCTGAATGACCTCCTCTGTAGGGCCGGTCGTCTCCAACCACCTCCACTTAATCAGCAAGGCGATTTCATTCACAAAGATGTTCTGTATTTGTCTCTGTGTCCGCGGTTATGCAGGAGAACTTTGTCACCAACCCTGACAATCTAACACAATTGAAATAACATTAGAACGAAGGAACAACTCACAACCACATGGCCTGTGACCAGCACGGGACACTGTTGTGCAGCCCGTAGTGTTCCGCTAAACATGTCTTCCATCGAAGATTAATAGCCATGGCGTGAGAAGTAGGGCAACTCAAGGTTAAACAAAATTCAACAGTGTTCTTTATTGCCAGGCTTTTCAGAGACAATCTCAATACTGGAAAGGTAGCACATGCTACTGTCCAAATCCATTTAAGATGAGAGCCCTTTGTTCTACGGACACACAGTGATTATACACATCTACGGGTACTGTGTGGCATTACAATGTGCAACAACCAGATGAGGACAACTGGAGGACCTGTCACCTCAGACTCAGCATTTGTGTTGGGAGCATTCAAAATACTCTCTACTAGCTATTTGAAAATACCCAATGACTTATTGTCAACCACAGTTACCCTACTATGCTATGGAACATTAGAAGTTCCTCCTCCCATCCACCCGCACCCCTGGACCCAATACCCATCCTTTCTCCATTCTTCCAGAAAGAGACTCTTTCTCACCTTATGGGTTCCTGGAGTTCGGAAACACTAGTATAAACTTTAATGGCACACAATGGGACATTGAGTTTCAGAAGCTCCTATAGTGGTTGAGAAACCATAGTGTTGAAATAAAGTTTAATAAATATGAAAATTTGACAGGTGTGGTAGCATACATCTGTAATCTCAGTACTTGGGAGGTGGAGACAGAAGGATCACAGGTTTCAGGCCAGCTTCAGCAACTTAACAAGAGACCCTGTTTCAAAATAAGAAATGAAAAGATCTGGGGGTGTAGCTTAGAGGTATAAAAACCCTGCCTGTATTCAATCTCCATTCCACAAATAAAATAAAATTCAAATATAAAAGTAAAAATTCTTCAGTTTCCTTGGGAGTTGCTCCCCCAAATTCCAGTAATCTGCCAATTCAGACTCTAGTCACTGAGGCGGAGATGGAGCTCAATGATGTAAGCTTTCTGGAGGCTCTTCCCTCCTCCTGACGGCCTCTCCAGACCTACGTGGCTCACCTCCCTCCTCCCTCAAGTCTGCTCACATGTCCATCCCTGAACCTGTCCTCTACTTTCTCCCATCCTGCCTCTCAACAGCTAACACACTGGGTAGTTTAGTTCCTTATTTTGTTTTATGACTATCTGTACCAGAATGCAGGCTCCAGAAAGTAAGAATTTTTCTTTGTTTTCACCACCAAATCTCCAGCCTCAGAAACAATGTCTTGGGCACAGTAGCCACTCAATAAATATTTGTTGAATGAATTTACTAATGAATGCAAGAAAGGTAAGATGTTGGGCTTTCCCTGAGACCTGGTGCAGGCTGCCCGTCTTTGCCTCACTCCTCTGTCCTCCCGCCTCAGCCTCAGGCTCTCAGCACACCAAGCAGTCGCCGAGATTATAGTTGGTCCTGCCTCCTGTCTTGTGTCAAGTCCTCTGACTCTGGTGTTTCGTAACCTGGAGGTGAGCTGGCAGCAGCAGCAGGAGAGTGACCCTGTTGGCAAAATCACACAACCAGGCACAAAAGGCCAGCTTGGGAAACTGTCCAGGAGCCCAGGGAAAATATTGTTTTCATTTCCATGCAGAGAGGATCACATATAAACACGGAGCTGCTACTCTGGAAACAACCATTGGCCATCAAGAGAATGTAACAGAGTTCAATTAGTATTTCCCTAATTCTCCATATTTAGGAGTATTTGCTAGTTTTTCTCTAATATATATAAAATATATATTTATGTATAAAAATATATATTTGTACTGAGATTGAACTCAGATGCATTCTACCTCTGAGTTAACCTTTTTATTATGATTTTTTTTAATTTTGAAACAAAATCTTGCTAGGTTGCTGAGGGTCTTGTTAAGTTGGAGTCTGGCCTAGAAGCTGTAATCCTCCTGTCTCAGCCTCCCAAGCACTGAGAATATAAGTGTTTGCCATCATATCCAGCATAAATAATTTTAGTGAACATTTTAGAATATAATCCTTTGATGTTTAGCTTCTGTCATAATGGAATATACTTAAAATATAAGTACCTAGTCAAAATTTATTTTTAAGGCTTTTGATACTAAGTTCTAAATCTTTTCCCAAAAGAAATAATTAAGGGCCAAGGAGAATATATCGTTTGACCCAGCAGATATTTGGACATGGTGTAAATGAATACTGATACTTCAGGCAAGACGAATTTCCTAGAATGCAAAGTTATTGATGGAGGAATCTTAACTTCTTCAGTGTTGAATCTTTGTGGCCTAGCATATAATTGATACCCAACAAGTATTTGTTGGGTAAATCACACAACAATGGCAAATTCTCATGAAGAGGTGTTTTGATCACATTCTGCTTGGCCAAGTGTGGGGGCGCACGCTTATAATCCCAATACTCGGGAGGCTGAGATGGGAGGATCACAGGTTTGTACCCAGCCTCAGCTCCTTAGTGAGGCTCTCTGCAACTCACTAAGACCTCGTTTCAAAATAAAGAATAAAAAACAGGGCTGGAGGAGGAGCTCAGAGGTAGAATACCCCTGGGTTCAATCCCCAGTTCTGAAAAAAAAAAAAAAATCTTGCTTTGGGTCAGAAAAAGCCCAACACCAGATGTTAAACTTCACTTAGGCATGTAAGGATAATTAAGATTTGCTATCAGATGGAAGACATATGAAATGTTTCTATATGGCTCCTTTGACTCCACCATTTGACCAAGTGAATAGTCGGATCCCCCTCGCCCATTGTGACTCATGATTATGAATTTTTTTATGAAATTTTGCCAACACTGACAAATCACATTCTCATACAATCTTTTGCAAATGAAAGGGATTTTTCTGGATCAAATTCCATTAAATCATTTTATTTCTTTCAAATTCTTTGCCATACCTTAACACTTTTTAAATATTATTTCCATTTTCATTTATGCTCTGAATTTTCTATCAGACCATTTTCCTTGTAAATTTTAAAATTTTGTGCAATGTACTTTTTTTTAATGAAGCTACTGTTATGTACCGGAAGACTTTGTTCTAGAGCCTGGGATACTGCAATAAATAAGACAGATACTAATTCCTGCCCTCAGGAAGCTCAACACCGGGTTGTTAACTAATGTTTTTGTGGTTTTTGTCTAGAAATAATTTTAGGGTAGTAATCTCTGTCTTTGTAAGCTTTCTTTTCAAGGCCACTATTTCTAACAAGTTCAGTGTTTCTGAATCCAGTTTGCTGATCTGGCTTTTCTTGAGAAGTTTTTTATTCTTCTTCTTTTTTTTTTTTTCTGTATCTTGCCATGTGCAATTTTAGCCGTTGACAGTTTTATTTCATATTGATTACTTCTACGAAGCCTAATTTTTTCTTGAGCCAATTCTTGAGGATCCAACCTGACCAATGTGATATGACCCTTTAGACAGATTTTCATTTATAACAAGTTTTACCACTTACAACTCAGGCCACTGTCAGTTTTATTTTGTGTTGACTGTTACTGCTAAGCCAAACTTTTCCCAGCAATCTTGTAAAAATGCCCTTTGGGTCAAACTTACAGGGTCAAAATTTCAGAATATTAAAAAAAAAAAAAGACAAGGGCCGGGCGTGGTGGCGCCCTGCTTGTAATCCCCACGCTTGGGAGGCGGAGACAGGAGGATCGCGCTGGCTTAAGAGACCCTGTTTCCAAATAAAAAAGTATAAAAATAGGTCTGGGAGTGTAGCCCGGAGGTAGAAGGGTTTCCAGGAACCCCAGTACCACCAAAAAAAGAAGAAAGAAAAAAAAAAGACAAGGAATTGTAGTGGTTTAGAGTGGTATTACTTACATCTTAACATTACATTACACACATTGATGACCTGGGATTTTGATAAAAACATATCTTCTGATTCAGTGAGTCCCAGCAGGGCCAGAGGCTCTGCGTTTCTGAGTCCCGGGGGTGCTGAGACTGCCAAGCCACAAGCTGAAGAGCCACACGTTGGGTGTAGCAGGTCTGGGTTCAAGCCCATTGCAGGCTGTCTCTAATCTTGAAGAAGCTATTTAATCTAAAAGTTCAACTTTATTCATTTGTGAAATGGAATGCTAATATTACTTGCTCAAAAAGTTTGTCGTCAGACTCAAATGAGATGGCGCTTCACAAACAGCTCCTAGTAAATGGTAAATGGCAACCCTTGTGGATTAACTTGTGCAAGGACACGGAAGGGATGGCCAATGGCCTGGTGTGGCACAGAGCCTGTGGACTCTGAAGTGTGGTCCTTGGCCCAGCAGCAGCCCACAGCCACTGAATAAAGATCTGCATTCCACCGAGATCCTCTGGAGAGCAGTGTGTTCATTACAGCTGAGAAGCACTAAGACTGAATTCAAAGAGGGAGCAAGAGGCTAGTCTGGGAAGGCGCATGAAGCCAGGCTATAAAGGACCCCACTCACATACAGAGAATTTTCAGCAAGTGTTTCAAGGGTTGTGAAGTAGGCAGGCATCCGCCTTCCCTCTGCACCCCCTGCCACTGTTTTCTCCAGCTGAGCCTCAGGGTCCTTATCAACACAAGCTCTCAGCAAGGCACTGTCAGTGGATCCAAGTGATGGAAATGATAATTTGCCATTACTGCAAGAGACCAAAGGGAACCATCAAAGAACTTTAACAGGGGGAAAATGAGATACACGCATAAGTTATTAGAGGAGCGTCTGGTGCCGCATGAGCACTCGATAAATAAGAGTCGCAATCATTTCTATTTAGCCCAACAGTCTGTGCCAACATTTCACCAGACAGTGAGTAAATGAGAATATTTAAAACAATTAACATTTCAGAAGGAGGAGGTTTAAATATTCAGTTTTGTAAAATGATGGGGAAAATAGATGAAAAAATTTTAATTTTCATATGGCAAAACAAGAGCTTTAGCAACCCCACATTGTCTTTGACTCATTTTCTGTTTTCTTAAAAAACAGGGCCATGCCGTCAAGCGTGGTGGCGCACACTTGTAATCCCACCACTTGGGAGGCTGAGACAGGAGGATCGCAGATTCTGGGCCAGCCTCGGCTACTTAGCGAAGCACTCCACAACTTAGTGAGACTCTGGTTCAAAATAAAAGAATAAAAAATAGGGCTGGGGGTATAGCTCAGAGGAAGAATGCTCCTGGGTTCAATTTCCAGTCCCACTCACACACACACACACAAAAAGAATAGGGTCATGAACACCTGGGGGGTGACAATGGCTTTTACAGATGGGCCCATGGGTGCGTGGATGGTCTCGTGCTGGCTGAAGACTGAGCAGTAGGGTGGGCCAGCCTCCTCAACATCTGCCCAGCCCCGCCTTGCCTGCCAGTACCTGCTTTTAACAAGTGAGAGCGAGGGTGACTCTTTCTGCACATGGCCCAGGTTCATCCTCCTACCACAGCACACCAGAGCTGACTGCAACCACAGCAACACTGTGGACAAGGAGTGGGACTCTGTGCTGAAGAAGTACAGCCCCCAGAAGCCTGCCCAGAAAGTGGTGCTGAGAAGCCAGAAGACAGTCTATCTGGAGCTCTGGGCACAAGCAAAAACTGGGTGGGATCCGCAGAGCCCGCGGCCCAGGGCTGAAGAGGGTTGCTTTGCACTCGATGACCCGAGAGAACTTTTCCAATATGAGCATTCAGACTTCTGGATCCCAGCAAACGGTTGGCTACGTTTTCTGGATGCTGTGTTCACCAGGATCCCCTCGGCTCCGGGAGCCAACACTGGCTTTGAAACGCATGCGCCTCTGCTTCCAAGTGCTCGGCTCTCCCTGGCACTCACTCGGTGATTCCGAGACCAAACTGTTCTCCCAGGCCCCAGAACCAAAGTCTTCTGAGATTTAAAGCTCCTCCCGTATAAAAACATTTGGCATCTTTGTCTCATGTTGTTTTAAGTCTGATATACAGCCTATGCGCGGCAGATAGTAACTGCCTACCACTTCTCTACATCCTCTCTGGTGCTGGGCGTGCAGCTGTAGGGCCCTCTGATGCCGGAAAAGCAACTTGCAAATAGAACTAACAATAAAGCCACACGGTGAAACACAGTGTTATGAGTAATGTTCTGATGGTGTCTCCTCGGCAGGGTAGCCGGAGAGGGAGCAGGGGACCCGAGTTCAGGGCGGTACAACACGTGGGGCCTAGACAGGAACCCATTTAATATCGCACTGTGCGCCATGTTTCTAGTGGGGGACGTCCTCCACTCCTGTCTGAATAGCCCACTCACCCAAGCTCATCACTAATTCGCTTTCAAAGTGTGTGATCAACAGACTTGGCATAAAATCATCTCTCAGAGAATGAAGGCTTTGGGTCCGCTGGCTGGCTTTGAAATGGCAGCCCTTAACAACATGATTCAAAGTCTCCACTGGAGTTCATCATCGATGAATAAGTTTTTGTCTTTCTGCATATGCGGCCTTCTGCAGAGAAAGAGTTTAAGTAATTCTCTTCCAAGCGGGGTCTTGGGTACACATCACTCCTCTGCAGCGAGTGTAGATATTTTCCTCCTCCAGGGTCAGGGCCAGTCCATGTACCCACTCATAGCCACGGCTCAAGATGTAAAGTATTTTAATCTTTCATGAAAGCCCTTTTCAAAAAGAAAAAAAAAAAACAATACTGGTGCTGACCACCTCCGGGCTATTTTGTTGAATTAACAATGTCTTTAATTTTCTATGTGCTGGAGCTTTGCTATTCAAGGCCTTGTTGAGACTGCCCCTTCTAGGTCAGCAAATACCTAGAGATAGTAAGCAACTCACAGAAGTGTGCTTTTCAAATACAAACCAACAACCCAGCGCCTACACCCAATCACTTCCTTTATAGGGCTTTGATACACTCTGGGATACTATCCGCCTGCCCTGTTATAGTTTGGATTTAAAATGTTTCTCAAAGCCGGGCGTGGTGGCACAGGCTTGTAATCCCAGCGCTTGGGAGGCTAAGACAGGAGGATCTCACGGGTTCAAAGACAGCCTCAGCTATTTAGTGAGGCTCTCAGCAACTTAGTGAGACCCTGTTTCCAAATAAAGTATAAAATAGTTCTGGGAGTATAGCCCGGAGGTAGAAAAGCCCCTGGGTTGTTCCACTCCCAGTACCACAAAAATAATATAAAATATAAAATAAAATAAAATGTTCCTCCAAGCTCACGTGCTAAGCCCTCACCCAGGTTTGGTCAGGGCATGGCTGGAGACAGGCCCCTGGGGGAGGTGGCCTTGGGGACTGGATAGCTCCCTCTCTCTCCTTCTGCTTCCTGCCACCATGTCCTGAGGATCTGCTGCCGTGGCTCCTGCTTGGGAGCCACCATCAAGGAATGAACTCTTAAACCTCTCAACTGTGAGCCCCACATAAATCTTTTCTTCGCTAAGTTGTTCTTGTCAGTAGTTGGGTCACGGCAGCAAAAATTCAGACTACAACTTGTCTTGGTCACCCTCCGGTGATGTACCAGATAACTAGGGACAGAACTTATGCCCCAGAGCCTGCTAAAATGGCTCAAACCAGCCAGTCCTATACCTACGCATCTGCCTCACCTGTCCCTTCCTACGTAACAGGGCCTCTCGCTCACAGTTCCGTCCTTCCCCTCTGCCTCCTGGCTAGCACGATGCTTCCCCGTGTGCCCTTGTGATGTGTCACACCTTCCTTTGGGATCTGTGATGATCAGACCTCACCCCATTTCAGCCCCCCTACCTCCTTCTCATGTTTGGCTTAGTGATTGGCTTTGATGTGTTTGTGAATAAACATCATGTACAGTAGGGAGTCTCCCTCTTCCTCCCACCCCCCTCAGTTAGGTCTCCTTATTTGCTCATCTATGGTTTCTTCTTTGTCTAGAGTTCCTCCTATGACCCTTTCCTCCCAAGCTTCTGCATATTAGGGAGAACATCCAATTTCTTACTTTTTGTGACTGACTAATCTTACTTAGCATAATGTTCTTCAGTTCCATCCATTTCCCTGTACATGGCAGAATTTCATTCTTCTTTATGGCTGAGTAGAATTCCCTTGTGTACATATCCCATAGTTTTTTAATCCATTCATCTGTTGATGGAGATCCTGACTGGTTCCAAAGTTTGGCTATGGTGAATTGTGCAGCTATGAACATAGATACACATGCATTAGTTTGGTAGTTTGGTTTCCATTCTTTCCTATATATGTTTTTTAAAAATTTCCAGTGCCAAATTTGGATCACAGAATTGGGAATATCTGCTGTGACTTGCATGGAGAGAGTCTCTCTCTCTCTCTCTCTCTCTCTCTCTCTCTCTCTCTCTCTCTCTCTCTCTCTCCTACCCTCCCTTCCTCTCTCTTCTTTTTCTTTTTCTTTTTAGATACTGGGATATTGAAGCCAGGGACATTCTACTCCCAAGCTACATCCCTAGCCCTATTTTATTTTTTTATTTTGAAATTGGGTCAAACTAAGTTGCTGAGGATCTGTCTAAATTGCTGAAATATCTTCAAGCCTCCAGTCCTCCTGCCTAAGCCTCCCCAGCACTGGGATTACAGGTGTGTGCCGCCATGCCTGGCTGAGTGGTTCTCTTTATCTAGAACCACTTCCACCTCATGGCATGCCCACCTCCACCTCCAACATGATGGCCTGTTTCTCTGAAATATCTCACCTACGATAGAGGCAATGCTCACATGAACTATACTAAATATAATTACATAATGTGGGAGAGTCGAAAAGGAAAAAGAAGGAATTGATTTGTTCACTCTCTGAAGCAGGGTTTTTGACAGAATTTAGGTTTGAGTCGAAAGATTCAGTCAACTCAAGTGATAATATGTCTAGTTTAAAGGCTTGGGATTTCTGGGAAGTAATTCCCAGCCACTTTCTTCATTTTCAGCTTTAAATCGGTAACTTAGAAAATGAATTCTTCCAGCTACCTGTACCAGTGGCTCTGTACTCTGCCTACAACAGTGTCCCTAGCCCAAGTTACAACATTCTAGGGAGATGCTTCTGATTTTTTCTGCCAGAAGGTCTTCACTGCTATTCTGCAGGCCAAAGGTACAAGAGGATAATGACACCCCACAAACAGCCCTCAACAAAAACCTCTTAGGTACTGGCGTTTAATATGGTGTCACTCACCCCACCACCCCAGGGTGCAATGTGTCCTGCCCCAGGTGGGCTCAGCACTGGCTCCTGGAAATGCATGGCAGCTGCCACCCTGGTGACGTGTGACAAGGAACCCTCCCCTAGGCTACCCTCCCTTCCAGGTCTCACCCTCCTACTCTCCTGTGTTAATCAGCTTTCTGTTGCTGTGACAATACCTGATAAGAGCAACACAGAAGAAGACAGATTCATTTTGGCTCAGAATTTCAGAGGATTCGATCCATGACTGGCTGGCACCATTGCTCTGGGCTTGAAGTGAGACAGAACATCACGGTGGTGGAGGAGAGCTGCTCAGCTCATGGCAGCAGGGAAGGAGAGGGAGAGAGACAGAGAGGAAAAGGATCAAGGAGAAAGTAAACCGATCCAGGACACACCCCACTGACCCACTTCCCTTCCTCCAACTAAGCCCCAACTCTCAGTGGCCTATTTAGCCATCAGTGGATTACGTAACCACTGGTGAGGTTGAGTCCTCATGATCCAATCACTTACCAAACATCCCATTTCTGAATCTTGCTGCACTGGGGACCAAGCCTTCAATATATGAGTTTTGGGGGAGGCTCCAGTTGGAAACAGTAGCATCTCCTACCGGTGTTTTCTGGGATCACCTCCACTGCGGGGCTCACCTTATTACCGGCTTTGGGAAGATGGCCCACTGACACATTATTTGTGAACATCAGTTCTCTTGCTGCAAATTCTCCTTTTGCAAAATAAGAGGCAGAGTTTGCTGCAGTCACGCGTGTGAGAAGTAGCTGCTCTGCATATCACACAGGCCAAGCATCCTGACTGGCACCTCTGCTAGAAAGCCAGGCTCCTGTCCTCATCCCTTGCATACTAAAGGGCCGTGAGCGTGATGAAGACTGAGCCCAAGAGTCAGACTTCCCAGGACTGGATCCAGCCCTAACACCTGCTAGGTGTGCAACTTGGAATAACATATTATTATAAGTGATAACCCAAGTCTTGACTTTCTCATCTTTAAGATAGAAATAATAGGCTACCCATCATAAAGAATTAAATAAGATGATTTGCATAAAGCAGTGAATACATTTCAGGGCTGGATAAGTTGCAGATCCTCTTATTATACTTCTAGTCTCAGCTTAAATGATTCATCCTCAGGGGAAAAATGCCCCCCCTGAGTAAGTCTGCGTCACTGGTTCATTCTCACAAGTCCCTCCTCTTCACCTAGCGTACCCATCACCACTCTCTGTTTCCATCCCGGGCTCAATGCCTGTCAGCCCTGATGAACACTTACGTTTCATTGTTCCATGAGACTAGATGTCTTCTTGTCTGCCTTATAAAATGATATATATTTGTATGTGTGCATAGATGTAGAGGTGGGCACTTGCCGGTGGTTGGATATTATCACATATTGAGTAACTTAAAACATCAAAACCGTATCCACTCACTGTTTTGAGGGCCCGAAGTCTAAAACCAACGTGTGAGTAGGGCCAAACACCCTCTGGGCACTCGAGTGGAAATCGTTTTCTCGACTCTTCCGGCTTCTGCGGGATCCAGCATGCCCGGCTTGTGCCGCCTCCTGCCAACCTCTGCATCGGAGGCTGGGCTCACATCATCTGTTCTGTGTCTGTCTTCTGTTGGTCTCTTGTAAGGACACTATCCCTGGATTCAGAGTCTGCCTAGATAATACCGGAATATTTCTTCCTCTCAAGATGCCTAATTTAATTATACCTGCAAAGCCTCTTTTCCCAAATAAGGTCACATTCCGAGGCTCTGGGGATGAGAACAAGGGTTTATCTTTTGGGTGGCCTTCACTCAGCCCACTCCCATATATATTCAATGAATATGTATATAATGTTTATACGTATCCTCAGTTTATAGCACAGAGCTGTTAACAACAGTGATTACTCAATAATTGTTGTTGAAGAAGTAGATGGACAAACAGAACAGGATCGCTGCCCGTTGATAGCAGAGGGACTGATGTATGTAGAATTAGACCCTTTCCAAACTACATCATTCATTCACAAGGCTTCTCCAACACCACTCAGGGAATGAGCCTTGCCTCGAGGCTGGAAATGCGTCTAGGAATATTGCTCTTTCCAGGTCTCCACCTGCCTCCAAAATGCCCGGAGGGAACACAATAGCTCTTTGACTTTCTAATTAGCAACCCCCCCTCCAGAATATTCTAGCACTTAAAAAGAAGCTTTCATTCATCATGTTTTTCCTCTAAAGAAACCCTAGCTCTCTAATGTTCATAGATACTCATTATGAACCTGAGGGGAGGGAGGTGGTGGAAACCCTCCTATTTCCTTTTCCTCAACATATAATATTTCTCCCAGGTACCTTTGCCAAAAATGGCACTTCAGGAGATCTAAGAGGGGAACAAGGGCTGGTCATTGCCAAGAAAACCATGGATAATGCCACCCATCTTGGCCTCACACACTCTAGCAGCACACAGAGAATTGGCTCTTTTCTCCCTCTGCAAAGATATGGGCCTGCTTCTATGGGACTCTATTATTTGGAATAGTCCCCACGTTTGAGTCACTGGGTCATCTGAAGGTCATGGGTTCTTTATCCACTGTCTCAGCGCAGCGGCAAGGGCAGGGCACCCCAGAGGACAGGTCCTGAGCTCAAGTCACAGCTGTAGGTGCCCTGGCCACAGACCACCTCCCAGCCTCACCTCCCGTCACCAGACAGCTCCAGATGGTAATCATTTTCATGTTTCCCCAATTAGGTTTGGAACTGAACCAGTGTCAGCATCCCCTCCCCGCTCCCAGCCCCTGCCACGGGAGCGCTCAGGGTCAGCTCCCGCCTTTGCCTCTGCGGTTCTCCTCAGCCCCAACCTCGGCGCCCAGGCTTTCAGAGGAGCCGCCATCCCAGCCCTCCCGTTGGCGGCACAACACACAAGCAGGAAGAGAACACCGTGTCTTGCTTTCCATTGTTGAAAACTGACTTTTTGGTTATAAAAGTGTCCAGGAGGCAAAATCAAAACTACTTGATGCTCTCCTATTCAGAAATAGCGACTGTGACCGTTTGATGTCCATCTTCCAATCTTTTTGTTTTACCCTCTTTCTTTTTTTTAATTATTTTATTAGTGCATTGCAGTTGCACACTATCCTGAGGTTGAGTGTGAGTCAACCTACACTGCAATGCTACAGCTCTTGCTGAGTTTTCCTCCAATCCTCCCTCCTGAGCATGAGTGAAATGGAGAGTGATACATTCACATATTGTCGTAGTATTTCCAGTTTTTCTTTAATGTGAGGAAGGTGAGAAAAGCTCGGTAGGATCCAGGCTCAGCCATGGAAGAGCCACGGCAAACAGATAGACCCTGTCTTCGGAGCCCCGCAAACCCGAGGCGCCTACTGAGGCCCGCCACTAGCTGGACCCATGGCCTCGAGCGTGTTCCATAACCCCCGGTACGCACAGCTCCCCATCTCTAGTACATAAAGCATGATTCGCGCCATTCCTAGCAAAGAGGCGGGTATAGTTAGATATAGAATGGCCCCTGGAAGAGCTCATAAATTGACATTTGGGGTTAATGTAGCTAAGTCACAAAAGCTGTAATCTCTGAAATAGATAAATCCACTCCAATGGGCTTATCTGAGTGGTGGCCTGAGCTGGCAGGGTGTGGCTGGAGAAGGCGTGTCGCTGGGCTGCTGTGATCTTGGGGATCACATATGGTTCCTCCTCCCCTCACTCGCTCCCTCTTGCTTCAGGCTTCCATGATGTGAGCACAGTCTCTTTTCTCTACCTCTCTGTCGCCATGCCCTGAGATCTGTGGTCCCCAGCCTCTCATGGACTGAGCCCCAGTATCTCCAAGGAAAACCATGAGCAAATAAATCTTCCTTTCTCTAACGTCCTTCCTCTAAGTTAAATGGTCAAGCATTGGATTGTGGGTATGAAAATGCTAATACAGTGGCAAAGCATACAGAATGTGAAACCTCTTCTTTTGACAGCAGTGCGGGACCTGAACACTCTGCTGGAATGTTCGTGCCCTCCAAAGCTCAAGTTGAAATTGTGTGTGTGTGGGTGTGGGTACTGAGGGTGGAACCCAGGAACTTTCTACCTCCAGGCTACACTCCCCGCCCTACTGTGTTTTTTTATTTGGAAACACAGTCTCACAAGTTGCCGAGAGCCTCACTAAATTGCTGAAGCTGACTTCAAAAACGCGATCCTCCTGTCTCAGTCTCCCATCTATTGGGATTACAGGCATGTGTCACCATGCCCAGCTTCAAGTTGAAATTTAATTGCAATGAAATGGTATCAGCAGGTAGGTTTTTCAAAGGTCTTAGGCCATGAGATTGAAACCCTCGCTTGTGAGTTTAATAAATGGACTTCCAGGAGCGGGATCTGTCTCCTTAGTTCTTCTACTTTTCTCTGTTGGCCATATGTGCTTCACCTCTGTAGGATGCAGTGTTTAAGGGGCAATCTTGGAAAAAGAAGTCAGGCCCTCACAGGCACCACACCTGCTATTTCTTTGATCTTGGCCTCCCCAGCCTCCAAAACCATGAGACATAGATTTCTATTGTTTATTAATTATCCAGGCTGTAGTTGTGTTATAGCAACCTCAAGGTTGGAAGTCCAAGATCAAAGTGCCATCTGATTCTGGTCAGGGTTATTTTCCTGGCTTGTAGATGGTAGCCTTGTGTCCTACACAGCAGAGAAAGACAAAGAGAGAGAGAGAGAGAGAGAGAGAGAGAGAGAGAGAGAGAGAGAGGGAGAGGAGCACATTCATCTCTGATGTTGCTTCTTATAAGAATGATCAGGGCTCTACATGTATGACTTCCTTGAATCCCTTACTTATAGACCCTATCTTCAAATAGGGTCACACCCTAGTTAGAGCCTTAACATATAAATCTTGGGGTCAGGGTATTCAACAAATAGCACTTATCAGTAATATTAATAAGCCGGGCATGGTGGCGCACGCTTGTAATCCCAGCATTTGGGAGGCTGAGACCAGAGGATTGTGGTTCGCGGACAGCCTCAGCTACTTAGTGAGGCCCTCTGCAACTCGGTGAGACCCTGTTTCAAAATAAAGAATTAAAAAAATAGGTCAGGGGGTGTAGCTCGGAGGTTGAATGTCCCTGGGTTCCATCCCCAGACCCGCAAAAAATAATAATAATAATATTAATAAGATGTCACTAAAACAATAGACTGCCTATGGCAAAGCAATGCAATACTTTAAGCCTTCAGCTAAGTTGGATGTGATCAACCAGAAAGAGGAGAGTTGCAGGAAAGCGTAAGGAGTCTGCTCCCTCGGGGTCTGTCAGTGCCCAGGAAAGCACATGGCTCCCCTCCCGGCAGGCAGTCTTGAGGCCAAGGTCACTGTTTTGGAGCCGTCCTGTGACCAGAGGCTTCTTCTTTCAGGAGTTTCTTTCCAGTTGAGCAAAGAATTAATGTTCGCTCTTCTTTAGCAAGTCAAAGCCATCCCCTGCCAGTAGTGGAATGATTTCCTTTCCTGGCGGGGTGGTGAGTGATATCACTGAGGAATTCCGCTGCACAGGGAGGGCGTGACACATCTTGACTCACCCATTCCTCTTCCTGCTCTTCCTCCTCACTCGGCCTCCTAAACGCGGCTCCAACCCTCTTCCCAGGGCCGGCTTCTCCTGCCTGAACGCAAACTTCCAGCTCGGTGGAGGCATCACACCCACACTCTGTGAGGCACCCTGGTTCCAAAAGCCCATTAATCGTTTCCTTTTTTATCTCTGAGCAGAGAACCCAGGGTTGTTAAGCCCCCCCCCACACACACCACCAGGAAGGCTCTGTGCTCTGAAGAGCAAAAGCAGCCGTATAGAGGAAACTGCTGTCATTCCTCACTAGTGGCTAGTGGTTCAGTGGTTCCTGGTTTCCAGGTTTTGTGGATCAGGATGATGTATTCTTAGGTACTGTCACAGGACCGTCAACGTTTTAATTTTGTTCATCCAATATATGCAATCCGAAGGAGGGAACATTGTAAATTCAGAAGAAGACAGTCTTAAAATAAGCAACAGATTTTCTCCCAAAGACCTTTGAGAACCAAGACTGACCTATGATAAAATACTATGTTCGTTGTCTTTTTGTTTTTTTCATGGTACTGGGGATTGAACCCAGTGGCGTTCTCCCTCTGAGCTTCACCCAGATTTATTATTTATGAAAGGGTTTTTCTGGGTTACTGAGTCTTGCTCAGTGGCTGAGGCCGTTCTTAGCCTGCACTCCTCCTGTCTCAGCCTCCCAAGCTCTGGGATTAGAGGCATGTGGCAACATGCTTGGCTGTCTTTATTCCTCTCACTTCATCCTAGGTGATAAAACTTCACCAACATGGCGCTCGTCCACAGGTGGTGCTCTTGAACCCCTTGGCCTTGGTCTTTCTTCTTCACACTTCAGAGCTGGCTTCCTCCTACTTTCCCGTCTTCTCACTTTGCTTCCTCCTCTCTTAACTCTTTTACAAATTTACTGGCTAACCCCACAGTATGAATGGGCAGGCAGTTGTCTTAAGCGGAACATTCCTGCGTCCAGGTGACACACTCCAATCCCCGTGTCACCTGTGCTATGAAGGGATTTGTGTAGATTAAATTTTCTTCCCCAGACTCTAAGTTATAGCAGAATCGAAGCTTCTTGAGGACAGAAACTGGCCATCTTTAATCTCCATATCCCCGGCACTTGGCTCAGTGTCTGACCCAGAACAGGGCCTCAATCATGTCTTGTTGAATTTATTTATGCCAGATTAAAAGTCCCTTCACCTTTTATCACTTTTTCCTTCTGATCCCAGAGCTTATTCAGCCAGAGAGGCCTCCAAAAAATGGCATGCGGGACTGGGCCCATCACCACCTCACTTACACAGAGCTGTGTTTTATTCTCAGAAACGGCACCAACCAAGGACAACAGGGTTTGGAGCAGGAGGCGGCCAAGAGCCATTTCAAAAGCGAATGTTGAATAACATTGCTGAGGCTTCTTCCACCTACTCTCTCTTGTGCAGGGAGCTGATTCATTCGGCACATATGTGTGTTCCTAATAACCTCCATTCGTGGGCCAGCCCGCATCACATGAGCAGTGGTCATTCTGCAAACCTCAACATCCTGGCACGTCATGCTTATTTTTAAGTATTTACTTAAATAAGCTTTATTTAGAGTTTATACAGAAAAAGAAAAAGCAAGGAAAGGCCAATAAAACCAATGCAAGGACCTACATGAATGACCTGAAACCTTTTTCATTTTAAAGGTGGAGAGTCTTAAAAAAAGAGGTAAAATAAAGAAGGCTTTGGATTCCAGAGATCACTCTAACAAGTGATCTGATACCCTACGCTGATTAAATCCTTTTACCTTCTCTAACCAAATCATTGGGTTGACACAACTCAGGAGGCTTCTCTGTGGTTTTAAGAGAAATCTGAAAGAAGAAATTATTCACCTCTCCAACTAATGTTTTCTTTTTACCAAGGTAATGCCATATCAGTTCAACTCTTACTAATTTAAGCAGGAATCAGGAGCACTCGTAGAATCCAAGAGATGTTGGAGGACTAGGTTTAGACAAGGGCAAGACCAACGGAGCACTGAGTATCAGTGAGAGCTGTAGTACCTAGTACCATTACCCAGCTGTAATGCCTAGTACCATGACGTACCAGGCATTCTGCTCCAGCAAGAGTGAACCTGACTTTGAAATCCCCCTTTTCCACTGCCTTATTCGTTGAAGATTCAAGGTACTAGAAGTGATTTCTAATTGGTTGAGTTTAGTCATGTGCCTGCACCTAAGGGCACATGCTAGACCCTTATGCACACACTTGGCTCTTGAATGGGACAGTGAGGGGCAGAGGGAAAGAATCTTGGCACTTAGATCCCATGCTGTGAGGGACAGTCTGGGAATCGCTCTCATGTGGATCCTCTCACAAAAGGGCATTCCCCCAGAGAGTGCCAGCTGGGAGGCCAGAAGTCTTTGAAGCCAAGAAACAAGAAAAGTTCACCAGACATTTTCATAAGAATGGAAGTGTTCATCTTCCCCCAGAAGCTGTCATGGTGTCAACAAGTTCTTTTAAAAATGTGCTTTAGCCGGGCGTGGTGGCGCACGCTTATAATCCCCACGCTTGGGAGGCGGAGACAGGAGGATCGCTCAGGTTCGAAGCCAGACACGCTGGCGTAAGAGACCCTGTTTCAAAAATATAAAATAGGTCTGGGAGTGTAGCCTGGAGGTAGAAGGGCTTCCAGAAACCCCAGTACCACCAAAAAAAAAAAAAAAAATGTGCTTTAAAATTTTTCTTTTCAATTTGAGGAATCTCTTTCAAAATATTTTTCCCAATGAAAAAAACTAATTCTGGGCATGCTAGATTCAGGCATTTACATCCTTTCCAAGATGACATTTTAAAAAAAATTAAGTTCAGCTTTCACGTTCATATTATCAAAAGCATAGCACAAGGCAAATCTCACAATTGCCCTTTCATCTCCTCCTTCCATCTGGTTTCTTACACATAAGAAAGATAAAATGTTCTATATATTATAATTCAGGAGGAAAGAGACTGTGGCCGCAGGCACTTAAAAATCTCCCTTGGAGGATGAGGAGTTGAAGATTCAAGAAAAGAAAAAGGGAAAAAGTTGAAAATAAAATAGAAAAATGCTTAAGAATCTAGCCGCTTCTTGGTGAGTACCCACTATGCTTACTATACATATTGTTGTCTCCATATCACAGATCAGCCAAAAATTTAAGTTTCTAAATAAACTATCAAATGAACATGATGTTGAGCAGAGTTGGGAGGCCATGGCATCTGATGTGCCCAGAAACCTAGAAACTACTATGTGTGCCTCAGTTTCCCTACTCTGCTGCCTCTGAGAGCTTTGAGTCTGTGTCAGGCGGCTTTTCATTGCTATCATTAAAATACCTGAACAGCTTACAGGAGGAAAGATGTGTTTTGGCTCATGGTTCCATTCCATCATCCACTGGCTCCATTGGAGGAAAGCTGCACAGCTCAAGGCAGCCAGGAAGCAGAGAGAGAGAGCAGGGAAGGGAGGGGAGAAGGTAAAGCTTCTAGCTCACGTGCCTACTGACCCACTTTCTCCACCCAGCCTCACCTCCTCCAGTGTCCTCCACCTCCCCATAGACTGTTATATCACAAAGGATTAATCCTTTGATGAGGTTACTTCCCATGATCCAGTCACTACTAAAGGCCCACCTCAGAACACGGCAGCCTTAAGAACCAAGCCTTCAACACATGAGCCTTTGGGGACGTTCCACATGCTAATTACAACAGAGCCCTTTTCCAAAACTTAGATCACTTGGCTCTAAACCTGACTGGCCTTTGCGATGGCATCCAGCCATTTCACCACGACCTCACCACCTGGGCCCACCTGAGCACCAGCATCTACTGAGAAATGGCCACACCTGACATGTTTGCTTAAGTTTCTTTCCAGAAGCCCACCTCAGCAAATCTTACCTCTATGTTCCCTCAGCATCCTGTGATCATCCCTGTCACTTTACTAACCACAATGTACTGTGTTGATTTATAGGGTACAGGAACCATATCATTTTCCTATCAGTAAACCCAGAACCCAGACTCGTGCCTCTCACCAGCTCATTTCCAATACATGTTTGCTGATTATATCGGTCCATTTTCTATTGCTATAACAAAATACCCAAGGCTGGGTACTTTATAAAGAGCATATGTATTTAATTTACAGCCCTAAAGGCATAAACTTTGAGATTTAACAGCTCACATCAATTTGGGCTCTGGTGAGGACCCCTTTGGCTGCATTATATCATGGCCAATGGCATCACTGACATTGGAACACATGCAAGAGAGAGAGTTCACATGGCCAGGTAGGAAGCCAAAGAGCAGAGAAGGATCTCTCTCATTCTTTTATAACAATCCTGTCTAGCAAAAACTAACTGGGGTCGCATAAGAATTATATCAGTCTTTTCTGAGAACAGTGCCTTTAGCTAGCAATCTAAACAACTCTCGTGAGACTCCATCTCCCAGCAGTGCCACACTGAGGATCAAGTTCTAATACATGAACCCTTTGGGACACACTCAAGCTATACCCACACCACAGCACTGGTAGCAACGTGTGCTGGACTCTGAGCACCGGGCTGCAGAATACCACATAAGAGCTACTTCACATACCACATAAGAGCTACTTCTTCTCACCTAGTTCCACCCTCCTCAACACTGTGCCACGAGTGCTCATAAGGACCATACCCAAGCATAACAGAACCACCTCGTGTCCTGCAGTCAGTGACTTTAATAACTCAGAAGAAATGGCGTTCAGAACCCTGCATCCTACTTACCAGAAATTCATTCGACTATCATACCTCGTTCTCTGAGCGTCCAGGTTAATTGAGGATTTATGCTCTGATCTTGGACAATTTTTTCCCTTTTGACATCTGCTGTATTTTATGATCTTCATAAAGTAGTATGCATCCTTTATAGGAGAAGTCTAACTATAATAATTTACATCAGTAAATGGTTAAAAAGCACTTTCTGACAACATCTGTAAAAAAGTCAGGGCAAGTGTGAGAAGTCAAAATCTGATCCATGATCAAGCTGAGTCTTACACAAGTAAACATGCCTCATCTGGTCATGGTGATCCAACCTGTAATATTAGTACCTGGGAGGCTGAGACAGGAGGGTGGAAAGTTCAAGGACAGCCTCAACAATGTAGCAGGACTCTCAGCAACCTAGCAAGACCCTGTTTCAAAACAAAAAATAAAAAAACGTCTGGGGGGTGTAGCTTGGAGGTAAAATGCTCCTGGGTTCAATCCTCAGTACCACATAAATAATATTTTTAAAATAGTTGTGTTCACCAAGCTTGTAAAAGGTTCCCACCCATTTATGCAACAAATGTCTGCTAAGCACCTATGATATGCTAGACCCTGGGATACAGTTTTGAGACAGATGAGCCATCTCTCTCCTCCCAGAACATAAATATGTGGCTCCACCTCCTGCCATTTCCATCATCCCTCGCTTGTGCCCACCCCCATGGCAAACAACTCCCTTCAAGCCCCCAGTGACGTTTCCCAACTTCACACACACACAAAACCTAAAGCCTGATTTTCTCTAGAGAAGATGACTAAAGCATCCGTCAGAGCAGCGGGGCCGGAGCCTCTTATCTCCACCTCCAAAGAGGGTAGGGCTCACGTCACCAGCCGCTCTCCGCCCAGTCCACCTCGCCCAGCTCTGAAACCCCTGCTCACCCCATCAGTGCAAGTGGGCCCTTCCCCATTCAATTAACAGAGTCTAGAAATAATATGAGGGAAGCAATTCTGGAGCTTGAAAGTAGGGCTGCCCACTCCCAGCTCTGTTCTCTGTTCTAGTTGTGATTCCTTGGTTGGAGTATCCTCTGTGATTCCTGAGGGAGAAACAAACAAACAAACAAACAAACAAACAAAAGTAGCTCTAATCCTGCTCCTTAGCAATGCCCCTGGACAGAACATTCCTGACACCCTCCTCCCTCTGCTCTCCCCAGTAGATCTTCTTCCCACCTCTACCCTATTCTAAGCTAATCTATAGTTGCACCAAACCAAAGAGCCTCAGGTGGAAATGGCCAGCTTCTGAAACAGTGGAGTTAACCACGGTTCCAATCCACGGAGGACTCCAGTCCTTGGCGTCTGACTAAGCCAGGAGAACAGCAGAGTGATTTATGATCTCTACTGCTGCGTCTCTGGCAAGGGCCTTGAAATTGGAATGCGTGGTGCCTGGAGCCACTGCGCATGAGCCAGGCACCAGAGACACTCCATCACTAAAGCTAAGGGCCAGGCCACCTGCGCAGGCGGCCATTCTGTCCTCCAGACACAATGCAAAGGGTGTCCTGGAGAGGGGGACTCTGGAGGCGCCAGCCTGTCAGAGGAAGGCAGAGAAGACTTGAATGGGCAGGAGCAGCGGGAGTAAGGAAGCAGAAACCAAGAGCTTCTGCAAAAGTAGTCAGCAAGGGTGTGATGGGGACCAGAAGCAGGAGAGGCCGGAACCCCAGGCCTCTCACTGGGGCAACTGAACGCTGCCGGCTCTGCGCTGGAGGCTTAGGCAGTGGGGCGATGGGTTGTTCGGGGACCTGTCAGGCTTGAGGCTCCAGGGGCTCTCCATGGTGGAGACGTCTACAAGATAAGTCTTGGACAGAAAGGCTTGAAAATGTTTATGTCAACAGAGACTCTACCTGAGAGCCAGAGCAAAAGCAAAAAACAAACAAAATAGAAATACCATGTATATGTGTATATATATGGTATACACATACACAAACACACACGCTCGTCCTCCATTATCCACAGAAGACATGTTTCAAGCCTTCCTGCCCCCAGTGGATGCCTGAAAGCACAGATGGTACAGAACTCTCTATATATTGTGCCTTTTTTCTATATATACATACCTATGATATAGTTTATAAATTAGGTGCAGTAAGAAATTAACAATAACTCACAATAAAATAGAGAACATTTATAATCATACTGTACTAAAAGTTACGTAAACATGGTCTCTCTCTCTCTCTCTCTCTCTCTCTCTCTCTCTCTCTCTCTCTCTCTCAATGCCATATTGTTTATTTTTGGAAGTTTCTGTGTAATATTTTTGGACTGAAATTGACCAAAGGTAACTGAAATCAATGAAAGCCAAAGTGGATCAGGAGAACCCACTGCAATGTGCTCCCCGTGGGGACACCACCCTCCCAAGAGAATCTAATGAAGCAACGCTCAATGGAACACGAGGAAGAGACAACAACAGGTAGCATCACATTTTAGGCAAAGGGAACTGCAGTCATTCATCAACTCTTACAGAGGATGTATGTGTGTGTTTGTGTGTGTGTGCGCACTCGCACGCGCACGTGTGTATGCGTCTGTCTGTCTACATGTGTCTGTCTGATGCCTGAGTCTAGTCTACAGTCAGGCCTGAGAGAAGCAGGTGAGGTACTCAGAGTTGAAAGAACACCCCAAAACAACCATAATAAAGGTAAATCTTTTTTTGTTGTTGTTACTGGGGTTCCTGGAAACCCTTCTACCTCCGGGCTATACTCCCAGACACCTACTTATTTTATATTTTTATTTGGAAACAGGGTCTCTTAAGCCAGCGCGGCTGGCTTCGAACCTGCGCGATCCTCCTCACTCTGCCTTCTAAGCGCAGGAATTACAAGCCTGCGCCACCACGCCCGGCTCAGCCAGTCACCTTTTAATCTCAGATTTCACACTGTCCTTTGTTGTTGCCCGAGACACATCTACAAAGCACAAGGTCTCATTTTGAACACCAGGAGTGTGATACCATCACACTTATGCATACCAAGACTCAGCCACCCTCTGAGCTCTTCTGAAACCTGTGCGCCTGGACTCCGGAGCTGCCCAATCGCCTCTTCTCACACAGACACAGGGAACACAGGACAGGACAGGGTGGGACCAGACTGGACATTGCATTCAGACCATCACAATAGAGATGTTTTCCAGTGTGATCTGCTTTTTCCTGGACATTGGATATAATTTTCATTGCAGCAGCCATGAGGGAATCACTTGGAGAACTTGTGTGAGAATATGCTCAAACAAGTTCAAATATGAATAAGGTTCTCGGCCTTCAAGACAAACAGAGGTCCCTGCAGGGGAACAGATGGCCGTCACTGCTGTGAACAGAGAGAAGGCAGAAGCTCAGGCAAATAGGTGGGGCTGAGTGTTCTGGGCAGAGAAAAGCAGAAGGCATGGATTTCCAGCTCCCCTGCCGGCCTCATGGCTCCAGCTGTACTTACCAGGGTCCAGAATGAGGGACTCTCTGTCGTTTCTGTTTGGCTGCCCTTCTCTGCATGAGCTCGAAGGTAATCCAGACAACCCAATGTCACCACCAAAGCAGATCTCAAGAGCTCAGGCCCACGTGGCTCAAAGGCCATCGGGACCTCTGAGCTTTATCTGTTCTGAGGTAGGATGCAGGAAACCAAAACAAAAGTGAGCCTTTTGACTTGCTAAAGCCATTTGACACGTTTCCCAGATTTTGAAGGTCAATCTATCTGAAACCTGAGCATCCGACATTTGGAGTGTTGAATTTTAAGAAGGGTGGATAGAAGATGACTCATATGCCAGCCAAATCAACTATCAACACTGTGGTCTTCAACCAGATAGTCCAGAGGGCTTCTGTAACCTTCTAAGAGAAGGGCTTCTGCTCTACCACTGGGCTGCCAAAAGGAGGGACAGCCTGCCAGTTTGCCAAGTAGCAAATTCAACTCAAGTCCAACTTCTTAACACAGTTACCCCTGCTTCAGAATATGAGCATTCCTAAATAACTTGGATTTTGCTTTAAATGTCACCTTGTTTTTATTTTAAGGGTCATAATTTCTTAGCCCTACGTGATCAGTTTCATAAAGAAAAGTCACATCTACAGATAGGAGGCATTACAGATACTTTGAGCCGTCAGGAAGCAAAAATGAGCGATTTTCAAGAGGAGAAGGGAATCAGCAGAGCTGATTCCTTCTGAGGACCCCAGGGAAGGTTCTGCTCCAGAGCTCTCTCCTCAGCCTGCTGATGGCTGTCTCCGTTTCATAAGACATCCTCTTGCCGTCTTCACCTCTCTCCCCTCTGTAAGCATCTCTACATGCAAATTTTTTCTTTTATGGGGAGACCAGTCACATCAGATTAGAGCCCACCCTAATGACCTCACTGTAACGTGCTTACCTCTCTAAGGACCCCGTCTCCTAATAGTCACCTTCACAGCCTTGCGGCGTAGGCTGCCACCGTGTACAGCAGGCAGGGAGCACCACACACCCAACCCCGCCGCATCCCCAGCACCCGCCAGTGCTCAGCACTAAGCAGGGGCTCATCCACGGGACGCTCCTGCTTCCGTGCAGGGCCCTCCAGGAAGCCTGGCCAACCTGGAACTCCTTCCTGGTCCACACTGCTTGACTGAGAGAATGGAGGGAAAGGGAGAGTCACGGGGCCGGGGACATCTGGCCCGGCCCGTTTCATGATTCCCTCTTTTCTTTAGTTATTGCTAAAAAGAAAAACTAGTGTCGGTGCTTTGCCATAGTCACCCTTCGTGGTGTATCGGTGAGCTAGACCTTCAGTGACATAATAAGGTGTCTCCTTGTATGTGAATTCTTTATACATAAAATACATTTCAACAACAAATTACCTGTCTCATTTGATTGTGATTCAATCTCCTCTGAGTCGTCACATTGAACACACAAGAAACCACAGATCTTAAGGGATTTATATTCGATGCAAAAAAATAAACTTTTTTTTTTCTTTTGGTACTGGGAAACCCAGGAGCATTCTACCTCCAAGCTAAACTCCCTGCCTTATTTAATTTTTTTATTTTGAAATAGCGTCTCACTAAATTGCAGAAGGCCTCACAAAGTTGCTGAGGCTGGCCGTGAACTTGCAATCCTCCCGTCTCAGCCACCCAAGTACTGGAATTACAAGCATGCGCCACTATGTCCAGCAAAACACTTTATTAAATGAGTAATAGGTGCAAAAGGCTGGGCTGGACACTTTGGGATATTTATTTATTTATTTATTTATTTGTACTAGGAATTGACCCAGAGGCATTCTACCTCCAAGCTATATCCCCAGGCCTATTTTTTTTTTTTTTTGAAACAGGGTCTTTCTAGGTCTCACTTCATGATGAGGCTGTCCTCAAACCTGTGATTTTCTTGCCTCAGCCTCTGAAGTACTGGGATTATACAAGTATACCACCACACCCAGCTTAGATTTTTCTCTCCAGTGCTGGAGCTCACACCCAGGCCTTGGTGTCTGCTAGGCTAGTATCCCACCACTGGGCTGCAGCCCCGGACCTATGGAAGCTCCTGTCCTCAAATAGCTTTTACTTGAGTGGAAGGAAGAATTGTGTGCAAGAGTATTCAGTGTCCAAGCGAGCCGAGGTACCTCCACTGAGCTGCACAGCCGAGGTACAAATGGATAATCAGAACAAACAGAAGGTAAGAGATGAGTAGTTTTCCTCCCAAGTAAGACCATAATGCGCAAAGGCAGGGACAAGATGAGCCTGCTCCTTCTGGGCATCCCAGAGATTACCACGACACGTTAGAGCATAGGGAAAATAGACCATGCATAGACAGGGAGGCGGAAGAATAGCACAGCAGAAGATAGGGAGAGAGTGGAGAAAGTGAGTATTTGAGATAGACCTTTTAAAACCATTATACCTTTGAGAAGGAGACCAAAGCAGGATGATCCAGACTCAAGGAACAACCTGACAAACTGTGTTAGTGAACCTTCTGTTCCTGTAATGAAACACCCGAGAGAATCAACTGGTCAGAAACAAAAAAGGTTTCTTTGGGCACAGTTTTGGAGGTTGCAGGACTGCCTGGCCCCTTGCTTTGCTCCTGTGGGGGTGGTATGTCATAGCAGGAGCACGGGGCACAGAGACAAGGAGTGAAGAGGAGGAGGGTCCCCAACCCCTCAAGGGCCCGACCACAGTGACCCTTGGGTCTCCCACCAGGTCCACGTCCCAAAGGATCCACTCATCAGTAGCATCACCCTGAGAAACAAGCCTTTGACACATGCATGAGCCTCTGGGTACCTCTAAGATCCAAAGTATCACACAAATTGTAGACTTACACAAGATGTACATACCTGGGGAATTGTGGAGGTGCACAGGTGCAGAGCATGTCCTCTCTCTCTCTCTCTCTCTCTCTCTCTCTCTCTCTCTCTCTCTCTCTCTCTCATCTCTCTCTCTTCTCAGCCCCATGTGGAGAACCTGAACTTCACACTGTGTACTGTGAGTGAGGTGCCATCTGAAAATGGAGCCATGTGAGTTTTCAGCAAAGGCTGAAGGGCCCGTGGCCAGAGGTCCCGCGCAGATGTCCTGGTGCGGCAGTTGTCCCGGGGACAGGCCTGAGCCACCTCCAGCCAACTCCTCTAGCGTCTGTTTCTCACTGGGGTTTGCTTCCTCGGTGTCTTGGCTGGTGCCCAGCACGTGGCTGGCACCCAATTAACCTTCGGATATTTGAAAAAGACCTTGAAGAACACCTTCCTACATGACCAAGACGTTGTTAAGATGCGAGTCCACACCCTTGATTTAAGACACTTGGTTTCCACCTCGTGGCTAAGCTGAAGTGCCCACTGAGTCGGAGGTGGCGAACATGAAGAATTCTAAGGTTGCATCGGTATCTCTGCTTTTCCATGCCAGACGTGGGAGCCAGCTTTTGCCCAAACTCACTGGACATCAGTTCCATTACTTAACCAAGAGGGCACCTACACCGCTCTGCACATCCCAGCCTCAGCTTACCCACCTCCAGTGACAGGGGTCTTCTCGTCAGCCCCACTGCCCACAGCTTCTGCCCTGCCCTGGAATCTGCCCCTGGGAGTGGCCCAGAAGCGCCCTTTCTTCCTGCACATTTCCTTTTCTACAAGTAAATGGCCCTAACTCTTTCTTGTTGATGTTGTTGTTGTTTGGGCAGTGATAATTGAACCCAGGAGGTTCTGCCTCCAAGCTAGTCTTGAAACAGGGTCTCTGAGAGGTTGCAAGGCTAACCTCAAACTTACCATCCTTCTTTCTGAGCCTCCCAGGTACTGTGATTGACCCGCAACACCATGGCCCCCGCTAAGAGGCCCCAGTTCTTCCCACTGAAAGGTTTGAGCCACTGCCCCGCAGGGGGCGGGCCGGAAGCTAGGAGGCAGAGCTCCGAGATTCCCAGAGGAGACCACTCCCCTCGATTTAAGGTAGCCGCTGCTAACACAGAGACAGAAGCCCGATAGAGACACACAGAGACAGAGAGGCGCGCTCTTCCCCACCAGCCCCCGCGGCCCGTGGGGGCTGGCGGCCGACTCTCCACGAATAAAGGCTTTGGCATATTTATATTGGACTCCCACGTGCATCTGTGTGCCGATGGAAGCTGCCCATGTATCTGTGCGCCGATGGGACCCGCCGCATTTTTATTTCTTACACCCACAACTTCTCTTCTGATGTGGAATCCAGGCTTCTTTAAGTCCTGGCCAGTCCCCTTCAGGTGATCCCCAGGTTTCTACACCCCTTTAAGACCTGGTCCTAGAGAAGAGCATACACACCCAGGGGCAGTAGGTCCCTCAGCCCCCTCAGTGGTGGTGGGCACCACTCAGCCTGATCCTCACCCTAACTCGCACACCATTGTCTCTTGCTTACCAAGAGTGTTGATTGAATTAGAACAGCCAGAATTTTTTATTTCCTCCTGTGTGGATAGATTGGAAAGATGGAGGATTATTAGCTTAGCTCTCCTTGCAATTTCCTTCCCTTCTGTCATAATTTGACTCTATGCATACGATTGTGTATTAACCAGTTAATGCTCCTGGCTACAGCCTTGAGTTCCTTTCCCTGCTAGCCAAGAGCATTCTTGTACAGTTTGGAGGTTCAAAACTCAGAGAACAGGAGATTCTGACCAGGATATAAAAGTGCCTGGTAGAGCCTGGAAATACTGGGCATAGCAGGCGATTTCTGAGATTGCTTCTAAAGATCCCTCCTCTGTCATATTCCTGCCCTTGTGGGCTCCCTTCTCCTCAACGCAGCTCAACCTATATTCAATTGACTGGACTTGTTTTAAAATCTAACAACTAGACTACTACAAAGCTGGGCATGGTGGTATATGCCTTGTAATCCCAGTACTTGGCAGGATTGCAGGTTGGAGGCCAGCCTCTGCAACTTAGCAAGACCCTCCACAACTTCATGAGTCCCTGTTTCAAAATAAAAAATAAAATAGGACTGGGGATGGCGCTCAGAGGTAGTTTGCAAAAGCGACAAGGTGTCACCTTCAGATGGTGCTGTGACAGCCTGTGGCTTCCTTCTTGCTCACTCTCCTTTGCTCTAGTTTGTTGCTGTGGGGGATTCAGCTGCCATGATGTGAGCTGTCTACAGAGTGGCAAGGACTAGGGGTGGTCTTTCCAAAAGCCAGAGGAACTCAGTCCAACAGCCTGCGAGAGTCTGAATCCTGCCAACTGCCATGTGAGTGAGCTTGGAAGTGTGGCAGCTTGGAGCTGCTCCAGTCAAACCCCGAGATGACCATAGGCCCAGCCAACGCCTTGGCCTGAGCCTGTGGGAGGTGACCAGGCTAAGTCATGCCTGGATTCCTGACCTACAGAAACCGAGGGATAAGAAAGACCATGGAGGATAATTTGTTACACAGCAATAGATGACTAATACGCTTCGTATCTGTAGCTTTGCTCAATAGGCAGCGCGCACGCGCACACACACACACACACACACACACACACACACACGCATCACTTGAGCTAGAATGTGACAGGAGAGACGTTTTCACAATCTATTTTGATAACACCTAGCTTAGGGAAGTGAGATGTTAAAAAGAAGCTTCCCTCGGAGACGGAAGCCTAAACCTCATCCTGCTCACTCCTACTTTCCTTCAATGGCCCACACATTCTGCTGGTCCAGGACACAATTGCTTCCCTGGCTTATCTCTCCATGTATACTTTACTATTTGCTAAGGATTCAAATCTCTGTCAATTCTCCAAGTCTTCAGTGAAAGCCTTTAGAGATTAGGACCACATTCGATCCGCCCGTTATTTTACTCAGCACTCTGGCAGCACAATCTTTACGGGCTGCTTCGTATGACATTGCCCATATCGAGTTGTTTCTGGCTTACACAAACAGCCATTTCATATGGCTCAACTTCACGCCTCTCCGAACTTGCTTACTATCGGATACTGTCATTCTTCTTCATGTGGCTGCTTCCTCTTCTGAGCTTTGGTAACTTTAGAATAAGAAATAGTGAATTGTTTGTGCTTGAATCCCGGGCACCTGGCCCAGTGTCTGCCACATTGCAGACATCAATAAATATCTTTAGAATTGAATTGTTGATTTGTTTACACTGTCTTGCAAAGCAATCAATTATTCATTATCTCAATAAATACTTCGGAATACTGAGTGTTAGATCCGGGCTAGGTGCCGGTTGTGAAGATGAATCAGTCCCTATCCGTAAAGTGTCCACCGTCTACTAGAAGGGAGACAGACAATTAAACAGAAAATTACAATTCAGTATGGAAAGTGCTTAAATAAAAGTATTAACAGTGACAAAGGTCACAAGCAGAGCTAATTACAATGATCCACCACATAAAAACATTTTAGTCAACCCCACAAAATTATAAGAGAACTAGGCCAGAATCGCACAGCTGAAGAGGAGGCAGGAAAAAGGAAAGCTGCAGGGGTTCAATAGAAGAACCCCCAAAACGCCCAGGGCAGGGTGAGGCAGACCTCAGTGAGCTCCTTAAAAGTGTGAAAAGCAGATACCCCAGCCACAAAAGGCTTTTATTAACAGACAGGAATGTTCATGGTGCATTATCTGCTGACAAGCAAATCCATGAAAAAAGAAACAACCAAGCAAACCCCGCAGAGGTATTCTGAAGAGTCGCACCCCCCCCCAGGAAGAGCCTGGGGCCCTTCTGGAGAATGCACAGGGGGCGACAGCTGCACAGTGCTGCTCCCTTGGGACCTTCCAGTGGGATAGGACACCGCGGTGGAACACAGAGATGTCGATGATCCTGGCCCTCAATAGGCCTGGGCTACTAAATAGATCTAAAGAAAGAAAAAGGGTGAAGGTGTAGCTCAGTGGTGGAACACTTGAATAGCATGCACAAGGCCCTGACTTCCATCCGCAGCACCACAAAATGAAGGAAGGGAGGGAGGGAGGGAGGGGTATTCTGAACAGCTGTACAATGTATATGTGGTTTAAGCCAAATATTACAGTGATGTAGGATAGAAGGAATAAGGAGGTAGAAAGGAGACAGACAGGAAGGAAAAGTAAAAATATAACTTTGATATAAGAACCTGGAGCTGAAGTGCCTCTGCCTCTAGTCCACAAACCAGTTCTCTTTCCCAGACCTGACTCTCCCATAAATTCTTGGGAAACCTGTAGATCCTAGAGTTAACAATATTTCCGTGAAAGCCTATAATTTAGGATAGCCGAGCTTATCCGTCAATCAACTAATGAGGACCCCAATCAACCCAAGATCGTCCACCCTAAGGCTGACCAGACCGCAGACCATCAGGAAGCGCCTCGGGACTACTGGACTGAGCTCACCCACCCTCAGGCTGCCAGACCACCTGCCCACCATAAACCGCCTTGGGACCACTGGACTGAGCTCATCCTCGCATACCCTCTCTAGCCCACCCCTCACGAAAGTCCCCTATAAGAAGAGAACCCTGAACTCCCCAAAATGCCTTTTTCATCTTGAGGTGGCCCACATTCTCTCTTGAATGTGTATTTCCTCCCCTTTTCCCCCAATAAACCTCTGTCTATGTCTCTAACTGGTGCGTGCTGAAATTCTTTTCCGCCACGTTAGCCAAGGACCCTGCAGGTCTTGTTGGGTTGACAAGAATCTCACTACTTGCTGAGACTGTCCTCAAACCTGCTATTCTCCTAGCTCAACCTCCCAAGTACTGGGATTACAGAAGTGTGCCACCAAACCCGGCTGAATATGTATATTATAAAGGGGATTTATTAAATTGACTTCCACAGAAGCAGTGTAGTCCCAAGTGGTCACCAGAGCGTGGAGAGCCTGAGGAACCAGCAGCTGGTGGTGTGGACCAAGAGCCGGAGTCTCAGGACAGGAGCCACCAACAATGTAGTCTTAGTCAAGATGACAAGGCCAGGAAACTCTCTGGAGGAACGCTGGTGAGAGTGCTGCCCACATTCTGGGCGGGCCTTCCCCCTCAACCTCCTGTTCCACTAGCCGATCCTCTCCTTAACACACCAGAAGTCACGTGACAGGTGATTCTCAATCCAGTCAAGTTGACAATTCAGATTACCCATCATACATGCTCTCTCGGGAATCTGAAATCAGGTTATCAGACTAGGATCTCACCTGAAGCCCTTCTGGGAGAGGATCCACTTCCCAGCTCACTTCTACAGCTGCTACAGCTGTTAGCAGGACTCGGTTCTTTGAGCTGGGGGCCCAGTTCAGCTGCTGTTTGATTGCTGTCTGCCCCCAGTCCCTCGCTATGGGGGCATTCCAGAGTGACTCGCTTCACCAAAACCAGCAAGGGAGCAATCTACTAATGAGACAGAAGCTACCAATATCTTATAACGACGGAATTGATACGCTGTTATCTACAGCACATTGGTTAGAAGCAGGACACTGGGTAAGCCTACACTCAAAGGGATGTGATCCCACAATCCTCTGTTCCACTGCTGTTACACGAAGGGTTGCTCCTATACCTGGGAGCTTCCGCAGTGGGAATATTGCCAAGGAATCTCTTCACTGCATGCATTGATAATTAGAAAAAGGTTGCATATTACAGTCTCTAAAGCAAGGTCTGAAATCCTTTCCAACTCTTCAGTAAATGTCTACTCTTCAGGTGCAAGTGAGAGTCACAGCCGCTGCGGAGGAGCTGCCTCCCTCCGCCGCAGCCCCCAGGACCGTCAGCCAATCTACAGCTAAACTCTTGCGGTAAGTCGGTCTGTGTGGCCCATGCATCTGGGTTGTGTTTTTACCTTTTAACCTCAACATTGTACTCAAATTTATGTTTTCAATGATTATTTTTAATTATGCTTAATCATCTTATATGTATTTCTTATATAAAGCCTCAACTTTTATAGACAAAATAAGGCCTGGTTAAATTAAGTAATCTTACTTTTTTTTTTTTTTTGGTGGTACTGGAGGTGGAACCCAGAAGCTTTCTACCTCTGAGCTATGCTCCCAGACCTATTTTCTATTTTATTTGAGAACAGGGTCTCACTAAGTTGCTGAGAACCTCACTAAGTAGCTGAGGCTGGCTTCGAACCTGTGCCATCCTCCTGTCTCAGCCTCCCAAGCACGGGGATTACAAGTGTGTGCCACCACGCCCGGCTAGGTAATCTTACTTTTGTGTTTATCCTTTAAAAAGCTGCTCAGTTCTTCAGGCAAAACTTGTATGTGTGACTTTTTTATTACAAGAATAATTCATGTGTAATGTTGAAAACATGATGAGTAGAGAAAAGCAAGGAGATTTTTCAAAATCTCAGCAGCCAGATATAACCCAAAATGTGTTAGTAGTTACATTCTTCTAATCCTTTTACTATACATATATTATTTGCCCAAATTATTTAATTATTTTTAGTTTTACCCCAGCTTTTTTTCCCACTTAAAATATATCAGTAAAACATGCCTTTTTGTGCCACTAAGTAGTTTTCAAAAACAATACGACTGCCAAATGTGAATGTCATAATCTATTTGACCACCCCATCTCTTTACATTTCATCTCAGCATTCGGGAGGCTGAGACAGGAGGATCACGGTTCGCGGACAGCCTCAGCTACTTAGGCCCTTCGCAACTCAGGGAGACCCTGTTTCCAAAAAAAGAATAAAAAAATAGGGCTGGGGTTGTCGCTCAGAGGTAGAACCCTGCTGGGTTCTCTCCCCAGTACTGCAATAAATAAATACATAAAATTCTTTTAAAGAATTAAAAATAGGACTGAGAGTAGAGATTGGAGGTAGAATGCCCCAGGGTTCCATCCTTGGTACCACAAAAAAAAAAAAAAAAAGAAGCCCATAACAATTTGTGATCACACTGATAACATCAGAGTGTTCCCATTTCATTTCCTAACACTTTCCCAGTATCTTATTTAAAGTCAGCTCAGTAATACACTGCTCAAATTTAAAGAGCTAACTAGAGCCGGTAGACCTCTCTGCCCCTTACTTTGCCTCTCTTAACACGCTCCTATATACTCTTCAACCTCTTATTTAGAGCAAAATCACCGGATAGCGTAACTCTGTGTTGACCTCCTACTTGTGGGAACCAGGACCTCGATGCTCGGTTCCATCAGACGGTATCGGCCGGGTGCAAGTTTTTGGCTCATGTAGGAAGTACAACTCTGCCATGTGCCCGGGAGGCTCAGAGTTCCGAATCGGGCCAACAAGAGGAAAATCCACAGCTACATGTTTTGGTACAAAGCCACCATTTGTCAGACACTGTTATAAATAATGTCTTTGAGAGTTTTAAGAGTGTGCACTGTGCTTGGGAGGTGGGGGCCAATGGAAAGTTCCCCTGGAGTGTCGATTTTGACATGAATTCTCATGCCAAAATCACCACTCCAGGCTGATTCTTCTCCCAGAACAGTGACTCCACAGGAACTCCGTCCACATACAGCTACTACTCATGGAGGTGAGAGGGCGAGATGAAAACCAGTCTCCTCCTTGAGGTCCACACCACTTGAAAAATAATTAACTTTAGTGGGTAGTTTGACATCTTTGGGACCCTTGCTTTAAGGGGACCCACAAAGGGGAAACTTTAGTTGAACTCAGTTGCCACAAAAAATAAGAGATTTTCTCTAGATTATAGGGAAATCAAGCAACTTCTCAGACTAGTGTCCCTTTGGGAATCCAGGGCACACACCAGTGCCAACTGTTCTTGGCCAAGAGAGGTACGAGGAAGTGGGGAGGGGTGACCTTCCAGCTGGATCGCACTGCCTTGGTCATTTCAGAGACGTATCATACAAGCCCACTTTCTTCTCCTTATATCTCCAAACTTTGGTTTCTCCCACACCTCTGCTGGAGACAAAGAAGGCCCAAGCCAGATTTCTTACCTGAGAACTCAGAAGCAATGGCCATTGCTTTCCTCAGGCCAGAAAACAGAGGCCACAAAAGAATTCTGATAGACAAAGAATCTATTCCCACTCTAACACTTGTAAACACCAAACTCTCTCCATCTGTAGCCCAGGCCTGGTTCCCTCCCCCCACACACACACACACTTCTCCACCACATATGTGAACATGCACAGAGACACATATACATACATGCGTAAACATGCTTGATGTGCCTGGCAGGTCCACTTTGCCTGCCCTTGTACACAAAAGAAATTTATAGTTTTATCTGAAATTTAATTCAATTTTAATTTTTTCTATTTTTTCTATTTTTATCATTAATGGAGGGATGAAGGCAATTCAACGATACTAAATAATTTCTTTGCTTGGGTATTATATCTTTCAAAAGTGGACAAAATCCACATTATCCAATGTCTTCCCCATGATACAAATAAATGCTTTATATGTAACAGAGTGTAGCTGCCATGTCCCAAGTTAAATTAACCCATTTAAAAACTTTACAGGGAGTTTTCTTTAGATTCCTGAAGGAAATTAGGGAAACAAATATCTCCACCCTTTCACCAAGTGGAGAAAAATAGCATATTTTGGCACAATTTGGGTTCAGAGAAAGAGCAAAATAAGTAAACAAACATATATCAATATATGTCCATATCCAACCTTATTCTCCAGAAAATTTATCATGGAGAAGAAACACCCCAGGATTATGGACAATAATCACTTCAATTCACTGAAACCAAAAGGGAAAACCTAAGCTTGGGTTTGGGTTCCTAGGACCCACCTCAACCAGCCTCAGGATCTGGGACAGTTCAACAAAACTTAAGAAAGTAACCAAGCCAATACTGTACGATCTTTTATTTTGTCCTGGGATTCACTACAATACAAAACAACTTCCTTGTGTCTCCTCCAAGATTTCCCCACCACAGAGTGCATGCTCCATGCTGAGAGGGACATGTGTATTATTTAGTATGAAATTGGAAGTCTGGACTTTAGGGAAAGAGCCTCTAAGAGTCAACAAAGCAGAATGAGGCTGTGGGTCTAGAAGAAGTGTGAATCAACAGCAGAATGGCTGCCCCAAGCCTGGGTTGGTCCTGCCAGTAGGTGTTACTTTAGCCATTAATCCGGGGCGCTCCGTGGATGGGGGATGGCTTCCTCTTGCCAAAAAACACACACAAAAAAAACTCCAAACCAAACTGAGATCTGCCAGTTCTGCAAGCCTCCTCCGAAGGCAGAGTTGGGCCCCCCAAGACAGGATCCAGAGCTCGCCCAAGAGCAGACATTAACCCCACCCTCTGGGGCAGTGACCCAGAGTCTCCTGGTCGCCATTGAAGGCTGGCTCTCTTGGTCATGTGGAGTAGTGGCTCTTGGCCTTAGGATTAGCATGATTTAATGCAATCCCAACAATAACCCCCCTCGCCCACTGTCTGGGGCCGTGGGAGCCCATCCAGCACTATTCCTTAGCTTTGGCCTCATTTGTACGATTAAGTTCTTTTCGGCATGCTTTCCCAGTCCTCTAAGCTTCACTTCTCTCCCAAGGAGCTTTAACACTCTAGCCAGACAACTCAAGTGCCCTGAGTTTCTCTGCTTATGCACGTGCTTTATGAACTCAAAGGCATCAGGACAAACAGAAACTTCCCTATTGGTCTACACTGATCATCATATTGACACTGAGTCTCAGAATCAGAATCCTGGACAGGCTGCTTACCCTTCTTGTGGCCTTTGGGTTCATCTGGTACTCAAAAAGTCTTCCATGCCACCAGTAGGAGGTGCTGTAATTTGTCACTAAGAACAATCGACCAGAATTCTTTAATTCTTTACTTTACAAATTGGTCTCTCCTCTTCTCCTTCTCCTTCTCCTCCTTCTCCTTCTCCTTCTCCTTCTCCTTCTCCTTCTCCTTCTCCTTCTCCTTCTCCTTCTCCTTCTCCTTCTCCTCCTCCTCCTCCTCCTCCTCCTCCTCCTCCTCCTCCTCCTTCTTCTTCTTCTTCTTCTTCTTCTTCTTCTTCTTCTTCTTCTTCTTCTTTCCTCCTTCTCCTTCTCCTCTTCCTCCTACTCTCCTTCTTCTCTCAGATTTATAACTCTAATGTCGCCTTCTTTAGTTTCTCATCTCCTCTTCTTTTGGGGATAAAGACTTCCAAAGAATGAAGATCTCTCAGAGATCACTTAATCCAGAGATCACCAAGCTTTTTTCTGTAACTTCTTATGATAAACATTTAATGTTTGATAGATTATGCAGTGTCTACACATGGTCCCAACTTATAATGGTTTGACTTCACAATTTTTCAACTTTACATTGGTGCGAAAGCAACACACACTTAGTAGAAGACTACTTTGAATTTTGATCTTTTCCTGGGCTAGTAATATGCAGTTTGATCTATTCTCTCGATTCTGGGCAGAGATAGCAAATGAAACTCCCAGCTAGCCATGAGATCCCCAGGGGAGACTATCAATACTTCAGTGTATTACGCTGCTGGACTGTGATGTAGGTTAAATGGATTGTGTAAGTGCATTTTTGACTTAAGATATTTTCAACTTATAATGGGTTTATCAGGATGCAACCCCACTGTAAAATCCTATTCATCTCTAGTGTAGCTTGAAAATTGGCATAGACAATATGCGAACAGGTGGATATGGCTATAGTCTAGTAAAACTTCTTTCCAAAACCTAGCACTAGGCAGGATGCTCCTGCAAGCAGAGACACTAATAATTTAATATGCTTTTCTCTTCCTCCTCTTCCTTTTCTTCCTTTTTCTTCCTTTCCTCCTCCTCCTCCTCTCCTCTTTCTTCCTTTCATTTTTCTATTCCCCTTTCTTTCTTTCCTTCCTTCTTTTTTTTCACAAATAAGAAGACAATCCCCAGAAAGTTAGTCTACTTTTTAAGAGAGGTTGTGTGGGTAGGTGAAGGTAAAATCAAGGTTTCCAGACTCATACCACTTGCTTTTTATTCTCAACTCTATTTCCTATAGTGTATGTTTACCCAAAAGGCCAGAATGGATCTCTTAATTTTGTGTTATTGGCTGGGATCTATCACTGAGCCGTTGAGTCAAAGCCCTTTATTACTTATATAATGATGCAGAAACATGACACTGAACACTAACTTCCTCGACTTTAGCATGGGGTGCCATGGGTGCTGACTTTATGGTCCCAAGAGCAGTTCTGGCTCTGATTTTTTGTATACATCTGTTAACTTTCTTGTAGTCTATGAGCTCATATCAGAGCCACAAGAGAGGGGGAGGGGGAGAGGGGGAGAGAGAGAGAGAGAGAGAGAGAGAGAGAGAGAGAGAGAGAGAGAGATGCAACTCCCCACTCTTAAAACACACTAAAAGAAGGCTGGGCATGGTGGCGTACATTTATAATCCCAGCATTTGGGAGGCTGAGACAGGATTGTGGTTCATGGATAGCCTTAGCTACTACTTAGTGAGGCCCTCTGCAACTCAGTGAGACCCTATTTCAAATTAAAGAATAAAAAATAGGGCTGGGGATGTAGCTCGGAGGCAGGATGCCCCTGGGTTCTAGCCCCAGTACCAAAAAAAAAAAAAAAAAAAAAAAAAACCTGAAAGAATATACTTCCCTTTTGAAGAGCTTTGAAAATATGTCCCACCATCGGGTGAGTACCATTCTTTGGGTAGAGATAAAACACTAAAGGCATTCAAATGCTGAAGCAGAAGTAATCAATGTTTGTCAGATCCTTTTGCAACTCAGTTTCCAGACATCAACAGTGGAAATAATAAGACTTCTGCTGGCTTCTGATTCCTATTGTACGTATGATGATGATATAATTTATTGTCCAAACCAGCACAGTTCTGAAAATGAGAGGGACTTCCATTATTAATCATCACAGATCAGCAGGCGAAATCTGGGGCTGAGGCCAGGGCTACGGGCACTTGAGTTTTACAACATGGCACCTCGTGCGTAGATACTGAGCAGGTCTTGGTTGTCTTTTTCTTCCTTTTTTTTTCTCAAGAAGTCAAGAATTTCTACATTTGTAACCTTCTCTTGTGTATGTTAGACTAATTTGGAGAGGTAGAACTAGACAGTGAAACCCCCATTTATCCTCTTTATCAGTACTCCGTCTCCATCCCCTGTAAAAATCATATTTTTCTTGTTGCAGTGTCATCGTGCATCCTAGTGAGATCGGCGTGACACAGACGCACATGCACACAGCACCTGGTGTGTCTCCCTCCACTCCTTCCCCTACATCAGGGAGATTGGTGGTGAGGCCTCCTTGTTGGGCATAACCTTATCTGAACGGTTACCTTCCTCAGTCCTCCTTTTTGCCCTTACCACTCCCTCCCCCCAGCCCCTCCACTTCTATTGATCTCTCTCATTCGAATGAAGCCTCAACCCCCAACATTTTTGGTGGTGGTTCGAGGGATTGAACCCTGGGACATCCTACCTCTATGCTATACCCCCAGCTCTATTTTATTTTTTATTTTGAAACAGGATCTCACCAAGTTGCAGAGGGCCTCACCAAGTTGCTGAGGCTGGCCAAGAACCTGCGATCCTCCTGTCTTAAGCTTCCCAAGTACTGGGACTGTAAGTGTGTGCCACTACACCCGGCTAATTAAAGACCTTTCGCTTTCTCTTTCTTCTCTAGCTTATACATATGAGAGAAAACTGAACTTTCTGATCCTGGCTGATCTCATTTAGCATAAATCCTCTTGTTCCATTCATTTTCCTGCAAATGACATAATTTTGTTCTTCGTGGCTGAGTAAAATCTCACTGTGCTTATATACCACATTTTTGCTCTCCGTTCATCTGTTGATGAGCACCGAGGTTGGTTCCATAATTTAGCTACTGTGAATGGTGCTGCTATAAACGTGGGCATGCATGCATCGCTGTAGGATTTGAACTTCAGCTTGACCCCCTTCTTAATTCTGCAGAGAGTAGGAGTGCGCCTTGCTCTCTCAGCCCTCCCCACCTCCCGGTGACGCCATCCTGGCTGGGAATGGAGGCAGAGAAAGGCGATGGCGTTCAGTACCGTGCCAAGAGCACAGATGGCAGTAGGAAACAACACCCCCTACCTGGAGGACTCACGTGCTGTGAATATCCCACTTAGGAAAGCGTTAGGATGGGAGGCGCGGGTTTCTGATCGGCTCGGCCCGTGTACACTGCACGAACTCACTTAGAAATAATAAAGTCTCTGTGCCCTCTGAGGCTGATATTTGTCTTAAACTCAAGCCCGCCAAATTGTGCCAAATTCTGTGCCGTTCAACTCGGACAGCCCGAGAACACTGGGCTCATTTTGCAAGGGGACTGTGCGCTGTTTGTGAGATTTTTGTATTACAACCAGGAGTTATCGGCAGAGAAAGGGAAATAAACAGATACCTTTTGAAAAGTCAAATCTGCGGCCATTTCTCACATCAAGCTTGAGTGAAGGTTAAATGTTTGAGTCTCTGTGTGACGTTAACACACATGTCTGCACAGGCAGGCTCCCATCATGCAGTTCTGTGGGCAGGAGAACAGGTAAATAAAAGAAAAGGGATGGAGACAGACAGTGTGGGCTGCATTTCGGAATTTTGCAACTATTTTAAGACAGGACATTTGGGGTGAACTTCACTACACTCTACAGAGTTATCTTTCTGGTATAAAAATGTATTCATTTCTATTCAACAATAGCTACTTAACCCAAGCCAAGAAAAACAATACATTATTTTGAAATGTTACATTTTCTTTGTATGTGTGGTACTGGGGATTGAACCTAATGGTATTCTACCACTGAGCTACCCCCCTGCCCTATTTTTTTTTTTTTTTTTTGGTACTGGGGTTCCTAGAAGCCCTTCTACCACCGGGCTACACTCCCAGACCTATTTTATATTTTTTTTAAAAATTTGGAAACAGGGTCTCTTAAGCCAGCGAGGCTGGCTCTGAACCAGCGCGATCCTCCTGTCTCCGCCTCCCAAGCACGGGGATTACAAGCGTGTGCCACCACGCCCGGCTCCCCCTGCCCTATTTTATTTTTACTTTGAAACAGGGTCTAGCTACGTTGCTGAGGCTGACCTCAAACTTGTGATCCTCCTGTGCCAGTCTCCCAAGTACTGGGATTACAGGCGCGCCCCACCACACCTGGTGAAATGTTAAATTTCTAATATATTTTAAAAGCTCCTTCTCCTTCCCCCTACTCCCCCCTCCTCAATAATCAAGCAGGAAGTCACACACAACAGTCAAGAGTTCAGAGCCCAGATTCAGGTCCCTGCTCTTCTATTTCTTCCAGTGGTTGAGTTGCTTGACCCCTCTGAGCCTCAGCTTCCTCATTTGAAACCAAAAGCTCCCATTTCACAGTTTGTGAGGGTTAACTGTTTGTTAAGTGAGTCAGGTATGGTGGCACATGCCTGTTATACTAAGGAGGCTGAGGCAGGAGGATCTTGAGTCTGAGGCCAGTCTGGGCAACGTAGTGAGAGAAGACTGTCTTGAATGAAAACAAAATAAAGTACAGAGTTTGTCACACGCATGGGCAGGCGCCAAACACCAGCCATTCCTCCTGCTCCTAAGCCACTGGCTCAGTTACTACCTCCTTTAAAAACTGCCCTGTGCAGCCCAGCCCTCCCCGCTGCACCCCTGGATTGTGACAGTTGTCACCTGCCTGCCATCCATCTCACCTGTCCCATCCCGCCCGCCAACCGATCCTGCGACCCGCCATCTAAGAAGCAGCCTTTCTAAACCACTTCTCATTCACATCTCTTCTCAAACGCCTCTAGAGCATCCTTACTCCCACGGGGTAAAGTCCAAACACCCCAAAAGTGATTCTTCAAGGCTGAAATGACTTGTCCTGATCTCCCCTCCTATCTTGAACCCCAAACATGCACTACTAATTAATTGCCTCTTATACCCCATGAGAACAGCCATTTCCCTCTGTGTTTGTTCCCTTCTTCCTTGACCATCTGGTGTCCCCGCCTGTATAAAGCAAGTCCCAGTCACCCACCTCTTCTCTCTTCTCTCTTCTCCTTCTCCTTCTCCTTCTCCTTCTCCTTCTCCTTCTCCTTCTCCTTCTCCTTCTCCTTCTCCTTCTCCCTCTCCCTCTCCCTCTCCCTCTCCCTCTCCCTCTCCCTCTCCCTCTCCCTCTCCCTCTCCCTCTCTCTCTCTCTCTCTCTCTCTCTCGCAGGTTTGGGGATGGAACCCAGGGGCATTTGACCTCTGAGCTATACCCGCTAGCCCTAGCTCTATTTTTTACTCTTTATTTTGATACAGGTCTCACTGGGTTGCAGAGGGCCTCACTAAGTAGTTGAGGCTGTCTGCGAACCGAGATCCTCCTGTCTCAGCCTCCCAAATGCTGGGATTACAAACGTGCGCCACCACGCCCCGCCCCAGTCCCTTCTCCAACGCGCCGCTGACCCTTGCCTGCCGCGCAGCTCCAAGTCCTGCCTTGCGGCTCGTCACACTCATCCATAAACAACCTGTGACATGACCATGCTTGTGGTTATCTCTTCCAACCGAATGTGAATCTTTAGAGCCCAAAGAAAACATCTTTGCTCAGGATCCTTCAAGATTTCTGCCGCTTCCACACAGTGGGTGCTCAATTAAAAAAATATGTTGAATAAATGAAGAGAAATCGAAGATAGAATATAAGAAGCCAGCGTTTTGCAATTTAAAGCCCAAAGGCTCTAACTTATAAAGATGATGGCAAGCTTTCGACTCTAGAAATGTATAAAATGATGTCACTCATAAAAATCACATTGAGAGGTAAGACTGACATTTCTTTGGGCCACTTCTCATGAATGAATATCCGGAGAATTTGGTCCTAATTGGGGATAAATGTAATTTAAAAATAGTCATATTAAACTATCGTATTAAATCCATCTCACAGTCAAAACCACCGGACATCAATCTCCCTTAACTATATTTCTAGGAAACGGAGTCTATTAAATGACTACTTAACTTCCACACACCAACCCATCAGTCGTAATAAATCAGAGACTCAAACAAATCTCTATTTTTAAAATTAATACGGCTCACATTCCCCTGTACACCATTATTTGCTGCACAAACAAGATAATTAATTTTCTGTGCTCATGAAGAAATTTGATAATGCCTCAAGTGTTATCCAAATTTCGGAGACATACGCTACTCATCAGACCCAAAGAAATGCACAGACGCATCTGCTTTTACTCAGCGCCCTTTTACATCTTTATGAAGTGCATGAAGCTGAAAGTCACAGTAAGAGGCCGGTTGTAACATACACGCTGCTAGTCGCTTAATCCCCTCTCTAGCGCCCGGGCCGCCGTGGCCGAGGACAAGCACGCCCATGCTGACACCGCTGCCGCCTGCGTGCCCCGGCTCCATCTGTTAATCCCAGAGCGACTTCAGAGAGATGAAACACAGGACTGAGTCAAGTTTGTGTCCAACGTGTGTTCGGTTTCCTTGCTGCCGGTGAGCGCCAACGGATCCAGGGAGAGGGCGATCGCGCCAGCTGAGTTCTCCACAGGCAGAAGCAACACATTTGTTTCCAAGCAAGACAACAAAGAAGCATGGGGAGTTCAGAGAACAATTCAGCAGTGGGATGTCCCAAGGGCAGGGCCACTTGACTCAGGCTCATCCAGAGAAGTTCCAGCCGGAGAGGGCGCTGGGTAAAATGTCTGCGTGCTCAACACCGAGGCTCAGAGGCCACCTGGACACCTTTGGGTGCAGACAAGGCCTGCACTGGGCCAGGATTCCTGCAGTTCTGCCCGGAGAAGGGCAACAGGAAGAACAGCAGGGATGCCGTGGGGCGAGGGAGCCACCCGAGCCACCCACTCCTGGTGACAGTTCGCAGGGGGAAGCAGGGCCAGGGCAGAGGCCCCGAGGTGCCTGAAGAGTCCAGCAGCCCCCTTCGTGTGTGGGCTGGTGGGGCTGAGCGCCTCACCCAGCTCGTCCTCACTTAAGACAATTGTCTGAAACATGAGTTCTGCTCTGCCCCGTCTTCCCAGAAACCTCAATTCTGATCCAGCTGGTGCTGGAAAAGAGAACAGAGTGGGTCAAGTAGCCAGGAGGAGCCACTTCCTTCACTGCTGGAAGGCTGATGGTGTCTGGAGGAGTAAGGAGAGGCCGCCCCTGTGAAGCGGTGGAGGGAGCACCTCCGAGCTCTCTCCCCTTCGGGCTGTGTGACTTTGGAGCCTCCTGTAGGGTGGAGACACCACATCCTCCACCCAGCCACGTGCTGACACCAAAGATGATTTATGTAGAAAGGGCCTGGCATGGTTCCTAGAACCTTGAAGCCACTCAAAACAATATTCATCTACTTATTGAACACAGAATTCTCAACATGAAATGGTTAGGGATGGTTTCAATGCATTGTGTCTGAATGGCATGTTCTGGGCTCTCGCAGGTTCTTGGAGGATAAGAAGAAGGTAGTCAGGCCCATGGAAAGAAATACCCAACTGATATCTTCATAGGATACTTGGACAAATGGGGGGGTGGCTTTAGCAAGACATGGGGGGCTTTGGCCAGAGTTCTTTGTGCCTTACCAGATAAATAGCGATAAAAATAAACAACCCCCCAAAATCGAACAAATAGAAACCGCTTGGGGTTTCTCAGCCTATCAGGGCAAATGCTCACCATTAATTTTCTAGACAAAATTTTCCCTTTATTTAAGAGAAAACCAATCTTCATGGGGCTGGCTCTATGTAAATTCAGCTTGGAGCAGGGACAGACCAATTGGGAGAATTTCACAGACGCATTAACAAAACTGGGGTTTACATTTCCCCAAAGTTTTCTTTCTCTCTCACCATTTTATTTTCAATGTGATAGAAAATTATGTGTTAACCTTCTTGTTAAACACACTGCATATGTTTCAAATCTTTGTTTTTTATTTATTTTTTATTTTTATTTTTATGTGGGTCATATTGAAAATGACATCTATTCAGACAGTGCTTGTTTCAGATCTTTAAGAACCAACTCAGGAAGGAGGTGTTGTAAAAGGAGAGACCCGGTAAGCTCCATTCCTGCAAAGCCTGGGATCAACAGGCAGCAGGTCTGAGTTCAGGGCCCTCTTGTGTCCTCGCTTGACTGGAACCTGAAGACTGACCTCCAGCATCTGTTAATAAGGAAACGCATGGCATCATGGAAAGACAAATTGTCAAAAGCAAGCACACCTGTCATTCCAGCAACTCAGGCTGAGGCAGGAGGATTGCAAGTTTGAGGCCAGACAGGGTCTTGATCCTGTCTCAAAATAAAATAAATAGGGCTGAGGCTGTAGCTCAGTGGTAGGGTGCTTGCTTAGGGTGCACAGGGCTATGGGTTCAATCACCAATACAGCAAGAAGAAAGGAAGGAAGGAAGGAAGGAAGGAAGGAAGGAAGGAAGGAAGGAAGGGAGAGAAAGAAGAAAAGAAGGAAGGAAGTGATAAGTCAGGTCCCGCCCCTCCCCCAGGTGATCTCGCAGCGGGGACAGGAGGCGGAACCCTGGAAGCAGAGATATCGCGAGACTCCAGGTGCCAGGAGACATACTTGAGGTTGTGAGTCTAGAGATGTCACGAGAGAATCGGAGTTCCCACGCTTAGTCCCACCCCCTGAAATACCAGGTTAAAAACAGGATCATTCCACCCCCACCCCCTGCCATGTGGGTGACTCAGTGGGCTGAACTGGACTATGCAGCGGGACTCTCCAGGCCAATGGCTCATCAGTCCCTTCCCCAGACCCGCTGACTTCACCCCGAACCCCGAAGGTGCCCAGTTCTTTCAGATTAAAGCAGATTTTTGTTACCTCGATGGGTGCTTTGCCTCCTTCGCGGTCTCCGCAAGCCCCAACACCCCCAGTTCAACCTCTCAGGAAGGAAGGAAGGAAGGAAGGAAGGAAGGAAGGAAGGAAGGAAGGAAACAGGAGAATCAGATGGCCTTTGGTCCTGTGCCAGGCCCAGCAGACCCCTTGTGGGGCCCACACTCTGAGCTGTCCTGAGCTGATGCCATCATCCTTGAGAAGCGGGCACCCATGCCCCTCCCTGCCTCCATCTGCTCACACAGCCCAGAGTCACACCGGCCCCTCACAGTCCTTGTACACACGGGCCCCGACCTCAGGGCCTCTGCTCTTCCCATGTCCTGTGCACAGAGCACCCCTCCCAGATCTCTGCTCACATGTCATTATAACGGAGAACTTTCCCCACCACCACACCTGACACAGCATCTTGAGAATCCCTGCCTCGCCCACACCTGATACAGCATCTTGAGAATCCCTGCCTCGCCCTCCCATGCCAGCACCAGCACCCACCTGCACCCTGCCCTGCCTTCCTTCCCCACACTTACTGCCCCTGGCATGGCATATATTCATTTATGTTCAATTTTCTATCCCTGCACTAGTATACCAGTTTGATGGCAGCAGATATTTTGCTTATGTTATGTTATGTTATTTATTTATATATCCTTAGTTATTATATTTGTGCTTGGTACTCAGTAGGTGTTCAGCAAGTACCTACCAAGTGAATAAAAGAATATTATTCCTTAGATCATAAGACACTAGAGCTGTAACTGGGCACACACCTATAATCCCAGGAACTTGGAGTCTGAGACAGGAGGACCACAGGTTGGAGGCTGGCCTCACAACTTAGCAAGACTTTGTTACAAAATAAAAAATAAAATAGGGCTAGGGATGTAGCTTGGAGGTAGAATGTCCCTGGGTTCAATCCCCAGGAACACACACACACACACACACACACACACACACACACACACACACACACACACGAGCTGTAAGGGACCTTAAAAACTATCTGGTTTTAACCTTTTGTTTTATAGATGAGGACACTGTCTGCTATCGGTTAGCCAAGAGACTTAATAAATCCATAAAGATTAAGTCTAACACAGGAGGCAAGAATTGGAGGGAGAAGTGGTTTGGGAAAGAGAAGAGAAGAGAAGAAAAGTACCGAGGAAGCAAAGTGACGAGGATATACGCCCATTCCACTGGCTGGAGAAGGGACTCTGGAGTCCAAACATATTTGAAACACAGATAACCAGCGGAGGCACAGTGGTGTGTGCCTATAATCCCAGCTACTTGAGCAGCTGAGGCAGGAGGATCCAGGGTCCAAGGCCAGCCACAGCCACTTAGCTCTAATTCAAAATAAAAAATAAAAAGGATTGGGGATCCCCAGCGCCCCCCACACACATATGGCCGAACTAATACCTCATATCCATAAAGCACTTTGCCAAACCCTGTCTTTCACAAGCAGACAAACCAAACAGACCCCAAGAGGCACGATTCTCCATTCACCACTGCAGTGCAGTGGGGGCATTCCAACGGCTGATGTTTATGTAAAGAGCAATTATTGTTTGGGGTCAAATCTCCCACCTGCAGACAGAACTCCAGTCCTAGATGGAGAAGGGGAAAGGGACAGGAAACAGACTTTTACTGAACTCGGCTCGGTGCCAAGAGCTTTCAAGAATCTCAGTTAATTTTCATAACATCCCCATGGCCACTCTACAGATGAGAAGACTAAGTCTCAGAGGAGTCGAGTGAAGAGCTTGAAATCCCCAAGTCCCACAGCTCATCAGTAGCAAAGCTAGGACACTCAGATCAGCCGGTTCCAGAGCTCATGTTCTTTTCACTACTACTCATTTTAAAAGATCCTCAGGGAAGAAGAAAACTCCCCCGTACTTGTTTTGACCCAGGATTCTTACACCCACTCTGGAATGAGTTAGGATGGACGCTCAGCCAGCAAGCAGCACATCTTTTGTGGGTTCCTGGACTTTACCTGAAGGTAAAGCTGGTAACATGCTCAGATTTGCAACACGGAATACCCGCATGGATTCCAGGGCGATGTGCACCGGTCTCTCCCAAAGCCATGCCTAAAATAACATAAAACCCAAGCACAGACTGTGTGCTTGGTACACCGATGTGGCTTTGAAACTCCTCCTCTCCTGTCTCTAGAACTATCCCGGTTTGCTTGGGACTGGAGGATGGAAAGGGTCTGATGGTGCAGGATTTTCTAAAACCAAGAAAGTTCTGGGCAAATTGCAAAAGAGAGGTCACCCAAAGAGTCCCTGCACTTCCATTCAGCTTGTTCTTCCTAAACACGGCTCATGAAGAAATTCTGAGGCCATATTTGTCTTTATTGAACCTCCAACCGTCTTTTGGCCAACGTTTGATCTGAGCTCTGGCGTAGTCTTGTTTTCCAGTGCTTCTGTCCATGCCTCAGACATGCTACCTAGGAAAGACAGAGAACGTCCAGCTGCAAGTCGTTTTGTTTGGGTTTGGGTTTTGGTACTGGAGGTTGAACCCAGAGGCCTTCTACCTCTGAGCTACACCCCACACCCCCAACCCTTTTCAATCTCAAAACAGTCTAAGTTGCTGAGACCAGCTTCAAACTTGCGATGTTCCTTTCTCAGCCTCCCAAATACTGGGATCACAGGCATTTACCGCCATGCTGGGCTTTGCTGCGTTTCCTAGGTTCCATCCCTAATTTACTCTCTTGAAAGATCTCGGGGAGGAGGGAAAGGCCTCCGTTCCCATTGCCCACTGGGTGACAAGTAAGCTGCCTTCAGTTGTCTCGGAATAATTTGTGTTCAAGTTATCCCAGGGGCAACCTGCTGCAGAGCAGGTAATGACTTTGGAGTGAAATCCCAGTATTATCACCAGGGTGACCTTTGCTGTGTTGCCTCAATAACTCGGGTCTCCATTTCCTCCCCGGTAAAGTAGGAATAATAACGCCCACCTTAGCGATGTATTGTGAGGACTAATTGAGATCAAGCCTGTAAAGCCCCCAGCACCCAGCACCGCAATGAATGGCATGCAGTGAGACCTAAAAAATAAAAGTCTCGGCTTTTACTACAGAAAAGTTAATCCTCAGACTGACAGGGTTCACACTGTCCCTGGCAGTGACTAGAGATTTTATCATAAACCTCTGGCGGCGATACCTAATATAACATTGGCCACTTTTGCTCATTTGTTAAAGGATACTGCACAGACCCAAAGCAGAGCCCCCCCCCCCCATTAAAGCCGTTATTATAGTGGGTCACTGGGGTTCCTTTTCCCCAGGCAACCATGAAACTACATTAACAAGCCCTCGCCAGGGCAAACCATAGGCGGTGAACGTTAGAACTTTGCAAAAATAATAAACTCTTAAAGAGACACACAGCTACCCAGGCCCGCCCTGGGGAATCTTGCCTTTTGCCACGCAGAGCTGACTGGAGCCAACACGTCAGGGCGGAAGCGTGCTGCACAACACGATCTGCTTTCACCTTGGATACCCGAGATGCAGCCACTGACGAGTTGCAGATGCCGCTCAGTTTTGCTGGCTGAGGACATGTCGCCTTGTCCTATCCCTTCTGTCTCCTGCTCACATCCTCTTGTCTCCACTATTCATCCCACCTCAACTGAATTTGATACTCTGTGAGCTTCTCCACCCAATGTGAGCATTGGAATGGGTAGAGAAAATAGGACTGACTACAACCATAACCATATTCTTTCTTTTTTTTTTTTTTTTTTGGTACTGGGAATGGAACCCAGGGGCTTTCTACCTCCAGACTACACTCCCAGACCTACTTTATATTTGTTTGGAAACAGGGTCTCACTAAGTTGCTGAGAGCCTCACTAAGTAGCTGAGGCTGGCTTCGAACCTGCGCGATCCTCCTGTCTCAGCCTCCCAGATACTGGGATTACAAGTGTGCACCACCACATCCAGCCTTATAACCATATTCTTTGAATCACAAACTCCCAGCCACCAGAAACAGAGACCAGTAAGAAAGAGCAAAGAGGTCAAGATTCCTGAATCTCGTGCTAGCCTCGTCCAATGCTTCTGGAATGCTCTATGAGTTGGAAAGGAAGAAGGGGAAAGGATGGTGTTAGTGAACAGAATGGCGGAGGACCTCACAATGTGTTCCTCACCCGGGTGTGATTCCAGCAAGCATAGTCAGAGTAAAGATTCTCAGGGGTACCCTTCCAAGGTCAGCCGGTTCAATCCTTACCTGAGATATTTTGGAAAATGTCTGCTAACTGGACTCTTTGTCCCAGAACAAGAGCAAAACATCAACACTTCGCCTTCTCCTTAATGTTCTAGAGGAAGTAGAGTTTGAGAACGGTGTGTGTGTGTGTGGATGTGTGAGTGTACATGCATGTGCAGTGGGTGTGTTTAGTAAGGGCAGAATGGGTGGAGCCCTGACAAAGCCACATTTGTACTTAAAAAGATCACTTGAAACTGCGTCTGGTGAACAGAGCTGGTGCACAGCAGTGACAGTCGCGCAGCTGAAAGGCGACGGTCCCTTGGCTCCTTGGTTACCTCCTCAGCCCTTTGGCTATTGCAACACAGCAGTTACCTCACTCTGGAGGCTCTGGTTCTTCAGGTTAAACTCTTACCAGATTACATCCCAAGTTTTCAATTTACTATTTTAATAAGATTGGCACAGGAGAATTAAAACAGTTTGGAAATAATAATCTAGAACCTTTATATCTGTTTCATTCAGCATTCCCACTGCTGTAATGCAAAACAACACGGAGAAAATAGCATTTATTTGCTCACAATTCTGGAGATTTCAGTGGTTCAGTTCATGTCAAGCTAGTTACATCAGCAGATCTCAAGGCATGGTGGTGGGAAAGGGGGGAGCGAGTGCTCTGCTCTCACAAAATGGAGGTCAGAAGCCAGAAAGCAAGCAAGGGGACTCAAAGACATAAGCACATTCCCTAAGACCACACCTATCCTTATGCTTATCCATAAGCACCTTCTCCAGCCACACCCCACCTGCTTAGGTTACCACCCAGTAAATACATTACCATAGATATGTTCATTGATGAAATTACAACCCTCATTACATCAGCTCTGAGCATCAATACATAAGCTCTTCTAGGGGACTTTCTCTGTTTAAACCATTACAATCTGTTTTCTATATATAGAGAGAAATATGAATATATCGAGAGGAATATGAATAAATTAAATATATACATTTAAATACACTAATCATTCGCCTATTCCTTTTCTTGAAAGACTAGAACTCTAAAAACAATTCCTCTTCTACATTGTACCATCAGAGGTATTTTTTCTGCTCAATTTAAGTTTCATAGGTGTCCCACATCTGAAATGATAGAACTTAAAGAATTAAGCTCCTTCACTTTGCAGCTTCTGGGAGTCTTCTCCACATATTGTTCTTTTTTACCTAGATATAGATTAACTTATTACTGTGTCTCTTTAAGTGGATTCCTTGGAACAAAATGTCACACTGCAGGTGTGTTCTGATCAGCTAGAATAGAAATGAAGGGGCTTTTCTCATTCCCACGAAGTGTACTTCTGCTAATGTGGCCCAGTTCTGAGCTGCCTTTTTCACCCCAGTTGAGCTTCAAGCCACACTGTGGAGAGGGCTGGAGCCAAGGACCACCTTGCTCATTCCCTGCCTGTGTCCTAGGTACTATTATTTTTATTGTTGTTGGTTTAACTGAGACGTCAGGCCACACTTGGGTTCCAATTAAGCTCCATCCTATTGCTTTTGGCCCATTGCCTCTGCCTGTTGCAAGTTTGAAAGGAGCTCAAGTGTCGTGGTTAAAAGTAGAGACTCAGAAATGAGACGGTCCTGGCCCCAATCCTGGCTCTTTCCCTTCCTAGGTGTGTGATGGTGGATATTGTTTAATTGCTCCGAGCTTGAATTCATTCATGGAGAAAATGGGTATAAAAGAGTACTGCTCTTTTATTCTATATCCATTGAATAATAACAAACATTCTCAAAATTTCAATAGCTTACAGCAGTACACATTTATTTTACACTCGTGAGTCTGCATTCAAGTCTGGTGATTTAGATTTGAAGCTAGTTGCATTCAGGTATGCTCTACCGGAGGTCCACTCTGGTACCCAGGCTGAAGGCTACAGACTGCCTGGAACTTGCTTTTCTTGTGCAGATGGAAGAATTGAAAATAGGGCAAGTCAAGGGGCCCCAAACTCATATAAACTGCTCCTACACTCTCTGACGACGTTCTATTGTTTTGTAATTTCCTATTGCTGTGTCCACGGGGCTCTTGTGAGGAATATCTTAGTCATGTCTGGCATGGATTAGCACAGTGCCCGCATGGAGTAATTTTGCAGCAATCATTCTTGTTCGGCTCAAGGCTGTCATCTTAATACCATCATCCCCAGGTTTGGGTCATCTGTAACCACATTTGTCCTCTATAACAAGGCAAATTATTTTTAACTGCTTTGATTCATCACAACTGGGTGCAGAAAAGGAGGAATATCTCTAATTCTGCAAAAATTTGGAGGGAGCAAGCAACGGATTAAAAAAAAAAATCCGGCCTCACATAAGCATTATGCTTCACCTAAAAGTCTGTGAGAGTGGACATCACTCTTGTCCAACCATACAGAAGAGAAAGGCTGGAAAACAAGCAAGGAAGAGATAGGGTTATCCTCAGATTCAGGTGAGCCTCTTCTTACCAGCTTTTGTTTAAAGTTCCGTTTGAATCTAAATTCTTCCAGGTGGTTCAACTGGAACGTTCATGACAGGAGAATGATTTCCAAACACACTCTTATACCCTTACACTCTCTATAAAAATATGTGCACAAATATATATGGAAAAGTGCTTACCACGATTAGTCATCAGGAGAGAGTAAATTAAACCCACAAGTTACTGCTACACACACACCAGATTGGCTAAAATAATAAAAAAAAAAGACTGACAATACATTGGAAGACAAGGATATGAAGCAATTGGAATTTTCAAACACATCTAAGTGGGAGTTCAAATATACATAGCCACTTTAGGGACTTGTTTGGCAGTAACTCTTAAGTCCTATTTCTATGTCTTACAAGAAGGCACACCAAATAACATGTGCACATTTTTCAAAAGAGCATTATTCATAATAAGCCCATTTGGGAAATGTTTCAGGCAGCTTTCCCATCAGTGTGACCAAAATACTTGACAATAAGAACTTAGAGGAGGAAAGGTTTGTTTGGGCCACAGCTGCAGAGGTTCAGCCCGGAGCTGGCTGGTTCCAGGGAAGACATCATGGCTGTACAGTGTGTGGCAGCTCATCTCCTGGCAGCCAGGGACAGATATAGTCTCCAAAGGCCACACCCCAGGGCCCTACCTCCTCCAGTGTGGCCCACACACCTGAGTTAACACCCAGTAAGTCCATTCAGTGGGAGTTAACCCACCAATGAGATCACGGCCCCGACTCAATTCTTTCATCTCTGATTACTGTCACCTTGGGGACATGCTTTCAACACAGGAGCCTTTGGGGGGAAGTACTCCAAACCACAACAGGAAACGGCCTAAATGTCTACCATCAGCAGAATGGATGCACTCGATGCCGTGACACATGGCATGTATATTTTATTCATATGCTATGAACAAACCCTGAGCCATGTAAAGACATAGGTAAGTTTCAAAAATACGGTGTTGTGCAAAATAAGCCAGAATGCAAGACTGCATAGAGTAGGGTTCTATTCACATAAGGTTTAAAGACAGATCAAAATGCTTGTTGTGTTAGGAGGGATAGGAACTGCCTATAGAGGCGAGGAAGGAATAGAGGGTGCTCATTTCTTGACCTGGATGGCGCTTAGATTAATATAGTTGAATGAATTGTGTCCTCAAAATACATCTATCCAGAATCAGAGACGGTAGCAGGCGTAATCAAGATGTGACCATCCCAGAGTCCTCAGAAGGACTGCAGCCCCGCCAGGATCTAGACAGCAGACTTCTGACCTCCAGAATTGTGAAGGAATAAATTTCTGACGTGAAATGTGCATGAGCCCATAATGCTCTGCCATCTTTTAAAACCTTAAGAATCTGAGGAGAAAGAGAGGAACAGAGGCAGAAGCAAACTAACCAGGAAAGAACTAGCACCCGATGTTTTAGAGGTCGTGTGTCCATCGGACTGCAGAGATCGCTAACATTAGGAAATTAATTCAAGAGATGTGCTCACTTTGTGATTTTACATCAAGCTGGAACAAGCGACATACTTTTCTGCATGTGTGTTATACCTAAAAGTCTTGTTGGTTTTGGGTGTTTTTTTTGTTTTGTTTTTTTGTTTTTTTTTTGCAGTACTGGGGGTGGAACCCAGAGGCATTCTACCTCTGAGCAATACCCCCAACCCTATTTTTTATTCTTTATTTTGAAACAGGGTCTCACTGAGTTGCAAAGGACCTCACTAAGTAGTTACGGCTGTCCACGAACTGTGATCCTCCTGTCTCAGCCTCCTAAATGCTGGGGTTACAAGCATGCACCACCACGCCCAACTCCTAAAAGTTTTTAAAAGGTAATACAAGTTTATCACTTGTTGTTGTTGTTGTTGTTGTTGTTGTTGTTATTTTGCTGGTACTGGGGTTCATGGAAACACTTCTACTTCTGAACTACACTTCCAGACCTATTTTTATACTTTTTATTTGGAAACAGGGTCTCTTAAGCCAGCGAGGCTGTCTTCAAACTTGTGCGATCCTCCTGTTTCTGCCTCCCAAGCACGGGGATTACAAGTGTGAGCCACCACGCCCGGCTCAAGTTTATCATTTTAAAAATTAGAAAATTAAGCCGGGAGTGATGGCGCACGCTTGTAATCTCAGCATTTGGGGGGCTGAGATAGAAGGATCGTGGTTCGCAGACAGCCTCGGCTACTTAGTGAGGCCCTTTGCAACTTGGCGAGAACTTTTTGGAAATAAAGAATAAAAATAGGGCTAGAGGTATAGCTTGGCGGTAGAATGTCGCTGAGTTCCATCCCAGTACTATAAAAAATTAGAAAATAAAAATGAGAAAATGAAAAATTATCCATATTCCCAATATCCAGAGACAACCTCATTAGCATTTTATTTTACATGCATCTATATTTTTTCTACACTTATTTGGTAGTGGGGATTGAACCCAGAGGCATTTTACCTCTAAACTACACCCCAACTCCTTCTTTTTAAAATAGGGTCTTACTCATTGCTGAGGGCCTCACTAAGTTGCTGAGGTTGGTCTTGAACCTGAGATCCTCCTGTCTCAGCCTCCCAAGTACTGGGATTATAATTAGCACCACCACACTCAACTTCTACTTATGTTCTACATACACGAGTATTTTCACCAAGATGGGATTTCTTCATGCAGCCTCGTTTACAGGCTGTTTTTGTCTTAATGATTTTTTATTGGCAGATAGTTTTCCACTAAATATATTCCTCTAAGATTATTCTAAAGGACTTAAAAGCTGGTTTAAAAGTTTTACAGGTTTACACAAATTTCTCATTTTATTCTTTATATTTTATTTGAATATCCTTTTTAAAAGTAGCCAAGGAGCACAGGAATTTATAAAGTAGAAAGAACAAGAAATATTTCTCTCAGAGTTAATTCATTTAAGTTCGTACTTCTTTCATCACAGTAAGATTAAACATATTTTCCTATTTTATTAACCATTTCCATTTCTTCGCTGTGAATTGTCGATTGCTATAGCCTGCCCCTTTTTATCTATTGCAGTATTTGTTTTTCTTAAAAGCTTGCAATGATTCTTGACATGTTGGAAATACTAATCTCCTGTTTGTTTTACATGTTACAAATAATATAGCTTGGAGGCGGAATGTCGCTGCGTTCCATCCAAGTACCATAAAACATTAGAAAATAAAAATTTTCTCAGCTTTGCCATTTGATTTTCAATCATGTTTATGATAGCTTTTGATGCATAATTTTATATTTATGTGATTAACATATATATACATATTTTAATGGTTTCTGCCTTGCTGGTGTGCCTTTGAAGACTTTCCACATACCCAGATTATATAGCTAACTAAAGTTTCTTTCAATTTTTTCATCTCCCTGGATTTTGGCTTAGAATACAGTGAGTAGTAAAGATTTAACTTAGTTTTTTTTATTGTACACATGAATGGAATTCACAGTGAATTTCTGTACACATATACGTGGTGAGCTGATCATGTCTATCCACCTGCTGTTTTCTTCTTTCTTTTCTTTTCTTTCTAATTTAATATATTTTTATTGGTGCGTTGTAGTCAAACATCTCAATGGAATACAAGACTTGTGAGGATATACGTGCACACAGCACCCAATTGGCCTTTGTCAATTCCCCATCTCCCTCCCCCTCCCTCAATCCCATGCTTGATTTAGTGATTAACTCTGATATATTTGTTTAAGTTCATCATGTGCTTTAAAGAGGTTCCATCCTCCCCCCTCCCATCCCCTCTGATTGGTCACCTTAACTGCTCCTCCATAGGGCCCTTTCTTCAACTAGATTTCCTCCTATTACCCATTTCTTCCTAGTTTTTGCATATTAGGGAGAGCATCTGATTTTTTATTCTCTGTGATATTTCTGTGTATTTGGCATTTCCCCACCTGCTGTTTTCTACTCTTCTCCACCCTGTCCCCACATACTTTCCAGTTCCTACTAATTCCTCCATTTTCTAGTTCATTTGCTTATCATTTTTAGTTTCCACATATGAGAGGGAACATGCAATACTTGTCTCTCTGTGCCTGGATTATTTCACTTAACACGATATCCTCTGGTTCCATCCATTTTGCTGGGAATGACTGGATTTTATCCTTCTTTATGGCTGAATAATACTTCATTCTGTATCCATGCCATGTTTTATTTATCCATTTATCCGACATAGGCTGGAACTTAATTTTTAAATAACATTTATTCTAGCATCATTTATTGGATAAGCCATCGTTTTATTTAAAAATACTGTTTTTGCACATATTAAAAATAGATTTACAGCTATAACACTCCTGGGTATCTTTCCAAAGGAGTTGAATTCAGAGAACTACAGCAACATATGCATACCTATGTTCATAGCAGCACAATTTGTAATAGCCAAAATATGGAACCAACCCAGATCACCATCAACAGATGAATGGATAGCAAAACTATGGGAAATACACACAATGGAATTCTATTCAGCCATAAAGAAGAACAAAATTATATCATTTGAAAGAAGATGGAAAGCCCTGGAGAACATTATGTTAAGTGAGATCAGCCAAGCACAGAAGAAGAAGATACATATGTTTCCTCTAATATGCCCAAACTAGGAAACACAAAGAATACCAGTGGGACTCCAGATATTGAAGGGGAAACACTAGCTAAGTTTGGATGGTAAGATAGGAGAGGAGGAAGGCCGGTCTTGATTAATAAGGGTCTACACTTGAACATGTGTAAAATTATGAATAAGACATGGTTAACCTGGACAACCATTGGTGGGAGGGGGAAAGGGAAAATGGGGGCGGGGGGGAGAGGGCACCAAATATAGTGTAAATGTATACTATTTATGTTCAATAAAAAAATTGTTATAAAAAAATAAAAAAATAAAATAAAAAAATAAAAAATAAAAAAATAAAAATAGATTTACCCTCGCACTGAGGTTATCTAATTCATTTTATTGTTTTGAGTATTCTGATACAGTCCGTGTGTTTATTTGAATCCAACTTCATGTTAAAATTTAGTATCAGTTAGTGTAAGGTCTCTCTCCAACACTCTTTTTATTATTATTATTATTATTATTATTATTATTATTATTTGTAGTACTGAGGATTGAACTCAGGGGCGTTCTACCTCTGAGCTACATCCCCAACCCTATATTTTATTCTTGTATTTGAAACCAAGTCTTGCCAAGTTGCAGAGGGCCTCACAAGTAGCTGAGGCTGGCTTCAAACCTGGGACCCTCCTGTCTCAGCCTCCCAAGTACTGGGATTACAAGTGTGCACCACCACGCCTGCCTTTTAATATATTTTTGTTATCCATGTGCAACTCTTCTTTGAGATAAAGTTTAGAAGTTACAAAAACAAATTTATTTTCATTTCACTTGCAACTCCATCCCAAGTTGTAGATTAGCTTTTGGGAGACGTGCCATCTTTCCAGTAAGTACAGGTTGTTGAGGAACAGAAATGCCTGAGGATACGGAGGAATGGCGAGAAACACAAACGTGGGATTGAAGAAAAGTCTCCCTCCGGAGTGCTGTAAAAGCCGAGACACTGATAACACTGGATCGTTAAGCTGCAGCCAGACTGCATTTAGGTTTATCTTGGAAGCAGTGCAGGAACTTTTAAGGAAAATTAAATCTAACAGACATGCACATCCTAATGAAACTAGAGAGACAAAGAAGGCCAGAGACACAAGAGGGACTCCCACAAGAATTTGGAGGCAAAGGAATCCAGTGATGATGGCGGGCAGGACCTGGTGCCTGTTCGGGTGCTGGGGGCAAGAGACAGGAGGCTTCTGTGATACTGCTGAGAAGCCAGGCTCATCTGACAGGGAGAAGCCACTGCCGGCAACAAAACAGGAAGTCAGGAAGCATCCCCCAAAGGCCAGGGGATGACCAGCTCAGGTGGACAGGCCGAGAGGAAGAGAAGGCATGACCGCTGTGTGGAGGAGCCCCAGAGGAGGCTGTAGGCCAAGAGTCCTTGTGGGGTGGGGCTTGCAGCAAAAACAGAACCTTACACCAGGGACCCTTGATAAACGTCGCCTCGCAATAGATGAAGGGTACGTCTGGGAGGATGCAAGAGCCGGGAATCACGTTGCAGAAAGGCAGAGATTCCAGAACGGTGCCTGAAATCTCACTACACGTAGAGGACAGAAAGAAAGCTAGTCAGAAAAGGAAGCCGATGAGAACCACGAGTGTTTGCTGAAGGGGGGTGATTTCGAGCACACATTGGTAATGGTGATTAAAACTGAACATAAATGCATGGCCCCAGAGGGAGAAAACTTAGACGGTTCTTTAAGGACTTTTAAAAGGCATCTTCCTATTGACGCTTATAACAAACCAAGGTGGGAAGTGGCCGAAGCCCCCGCCAGCAAGGAATGAATCAGCTGAAACGCAGTCTCACTGGGTTGTATGGCTTCTGCTTAAGGACAAGACTTCAATTTTATGTAGTCAGCAAGAAAAACACCCAGTTAAATAGTGTTACGGGAGCGGGCATTGGAATGCAGGAGTGTGCACACGACCCGCCGCTGCGCGTCACACAGGCTGTGGCTCACACGACGCCTGGTGAGCATCTGAAGGAGGGTTCGAGTGCGATTTTGATTCCATGATGATCACCATTAACAAGGACTTCCAGACTCTAATTCTTTCGTGAGATATGTCTTCCCTATCGCTTGGTCCCTTCAGGGTACTTCACAGATCCCTCTGAAGTACCGGGATCACTGGCGTGAGCCATCATGCCCAACTGTACTTTTCTATTTTAACAATTGCTCACGTGTGTGTATACTCAATGCAATATCTATGTCCAGTTCGGGTAACTGTATATATCTGGCAAGAATAAAGGGCTGCTTCATTAAGTTTTTGTTCATTTTATAGAGCATGCACAACATATTTACATACACATACAAATATGTGTGGTGAACAAAGATTACCTTAGAGCCCCTAGGGACACTGAAGAGTCATTGGAACCCACCTGTCAATGTGTAGAGGGAAAGGAAATATCTCTCTGCCTCCCAGAAGGTTCAAGTAGATACGTCTGCTTAAATAAACTGGTAATAGGTTACAGGAGAAAAAGCACATAAAGCACGAGGGCAGCCAACAACCCAGGGACACGCACGAGCTTCTGTACCATTCCTCATAGGGAAGAGGACACTGGGCGGTGCGGGCAATTTAGAGCGTAGTAAATGGTTTTCAGGGCAGATTAATGGTCCTAGAGAATAGCCAATGGCTATGGACTGAATTTTCTGGGCTCCAGTTGTGATACTTGGTTTTCTCTCTGTCTCTGTCCTTTCTTTCTTCCTTTCTTCCTTTCTTTTTTCTTTCTTTCTTTCTTTTTTTTTCTCTCTATTGGGCATGGAATCCAGGGGCGTTCTCTCTCCAAGCTACACCCCCAGCCCTATTTTTTATTCCTTATTTTGAAATAGGGTCTCGCTGAGTTGCAAAGGGCCTCACTAAGGAGTAGCTGAGGCTATCCACGAATGGTGATCCTCCTGTCTCAGCCTCCCAAATGCTGGAATTACAAGCATGTGCCACCATGCCCAGCTCTCCTTTTTTCTTTTGATGCTGAGTTTTTGGTTTCTTTGTCTGCAATTGAGTTCAATTTTTCATGGTTAATGAAATGACATACAGTGAGAGGATGAAGGTGTATTCCTCTTTGCCAGATCTGATCCTTAGGGAGATGAGAACTTCAGAGAACAGCCCCTCTCTCTGCACTCGGGTGTGAGGAAACAGGGAGGGTCTGAGGGACCTCATTCTGAAGAAGTTTCTTGGGCCAATTCTTTAGTTTCTGGTGTTTGGCATGCTGTAATGCCATGCTTCAGTATACCATTTTCTGAGCACAGAGTATCGCAACCATCTCAGTATGAGATAGCAGATCGCCTCAACGTCTCAGAATGAAGAACAAGGCCAGTAACAAGTCAGTACAATTTATTGGAGCCTATGATATGCCCTATTGTGCCATGCCATTTAGTGATATTATCTCTAAATTTTCTCATTATTTCTATTTATAATAAGAAAAAAAGGTCCTTAGGATGGTCTACAACTTATCTAAGCTCAACCTACTTCTGAAAGCCACAACGGGTATCCAAGTTCATCTTTATCTCACACCAAGCCATTTCTCCCCTACCTTGACCACACTGCTCTGACCTAAGCTAACAGAGACTAAAGAAGAATTTAAGTGGCTGGGATTTATAAATGATGAACCACTATAAAAGCCACCATTGTGAACTTTTAAAGGGAGCACGCTGGCCATGTTTACATGAGCTAAGGAAATGTTTTTACAATAGTTAAGCTTTTCCCTTGTTATTCACGTTGTCCCAAAATGCAGGAACAAAGGTCAATCTGCATTCATAGCAGGTAAATTTAGAAAGAAAAAATAAAGAAAGAAAATATTTTTGCCCCCCAGCACGGAGCCCTTCTATGGAATTCCATACCATGAAGCGCTATGGAGTCAAATATCAGGGCTGTAGTTTTCTCGGGCGTTGTGGTTGATTTAATAACCTACAACAATGCTGGCTGTTGACTGGGCTCAGATCAGAATGACCAAATGACTCACTTCAGGCCTTCAGCTGACTTCTGCAGAGGCCAAAGAGAGGTGCTTTCTTTTCTCTCCTGTGTTTTTCTTCTGTTTTGTTTTCTGGTGTTTTTGGTTTTGTTTGTTGTTGTTTTATTTTGGGGCGTGGAAAATTGAACCCAGAGGCACTCTACCTCTGAGCTACACTCCCAGCCTTTTTTATTTTTCATTTTGAAACAAGATCTCACTAGGGTCTCACTAAGTTGCTGACGCTGGCCTTGAACCTTCAATCCTCCTACCTCAGCCTCCCGAGTGCCTGGGATTACATGTGTGTGCCACCATGTCTGACTTATCTGTTACTTTTACCACCTGCCAGGCAACCAAAACTCCAGAGTCCTTGCATGTCTTTCCCCTGTCCTCTGCAAACCCAGGGTCTGAATATAGCAAATACATTCCTGCATGAACAAGGCAGAAGTCTCCACAGAAAGAGCTAGCCCAGCCATCGAAGGGTTACCCAGCCCAATCCCAGCCACAAAATGCAACCAGAGCAGGGCCTTTGTTTATTGATATGCCGAGGACCCTCTGACTGGCAAAGGAAGAAAAAAAAACAAGCCGGCACAAAATAAATGTTCAATTTCTTTTATGTAAACAAGATTGAGAACAACTTGGCTGTACAAAGCAATTCTTTGCATGTAAAGCAAAAAATAGCTCCCCTGAGGAGGGAGGAACCCAAGCACCACTCGGTTCCCCTCCTCCCCACCCGCCCAGCCATTTCAGCAGCACCTGCATTCCTGCAGTGAATGTCCCATTCAGCGTCCCCACCGCAGACGCCATGCTCACCACCCCCACCCCGCCACCATGTTTTCACGTTTTCTGATCAAGATAAAAGGATATGGAATCTATGCTGAAAGTCAGTGCCATTGCGAATCATCTCCATAAGGAAGGAAAGACTTTGATCCAAGAACTCTGAGTCTCTGATTTCTTTCTGTGGGGCTCTGACCAGTCCCAAACCACTTTTATATGGCTTGAGAGTGGGCCAAAGGGAGACCTAAAAACGTTCAGGCCTCTCTCGAGGAGTACCCGGATGACGCGTGGCGCTTGGGATGCAAATCCTTTAGACTACGCTCTTGAGAACAGACTTCACCTTTGGGGACCAAGAGAGTTAGGCCTAAATCCTTGTTCAATCCTTATTTGAGCCAAACTCCCAGTAACTTCAGCAAAACATCAGATCACATGACTCGTTCTTTAGCCAGGGTATCTATGGATAAGAGAAGTTTAAGAAAAACAGGAATCTAGCTGAACCTTCACCCCAAGCTCAACATCAACACAAATGATGCTCAAATTTCCACAGACCTGATTTCCACTCGGAAAAGGGGCTGTTTTCACTTTTTATACAGGTTCTGTTAGTGCATTCACAATGAAGCCTGGGTACATCTCTTTGAAAAACTCTAGTTCCTTTAAAATCCAGTCACGTCAAGCCACTAAGCATCGGGGGAAGGGGTCTTTTTAAACATTTTTTTTATGCATTGTATTTGTACATCTTAATGGGATGCAAGATGGCGGAGACATACATGCACCCATCACCCAATCAGCCCTTACCCAGTTCCCACCCGTTCCCACCCCTCCCTCCTTCTCAGGTTTGGCTTGGGGATTGACATTGATATGCTTGTTAAAGTACATCATGTGCATTAGAGAATCCCCCTTCCCCTTCCCTTCTCCTCAGTTAGGTGGCCTTATTTGCTCATCTCTAGAATCTCCTTCTTAACCCCAAGGGCTACAGAAGCATCTGAGCTGCTAGAAGTCCCATGTTTGTTGGGATACTGAGTGAAGCAAGGAAGACAGGAGGCAGGATTCCTAGGCCTGACTCACTGAGACTTCCCTAGAAACCCCAATCTGAGCAAGGGAGGACAAGGGTGCCTGCTGAGTAACCATGCAGATGTAAGAATGCACACCTGGATTTACTCCACAAGCCTGCGAAAAGTTCTCCAAGAGAACACATGGAGCGCTCGTGTGACCCAGTATGAGATCAGTGGTGTCAGCCCCATGGTTCCCTGCTGGTGGCCGACGGTTCCATCGCTTAGTAATGGATACTCAGAACTGAGCAGCCTGCAATGCAGGATGGGAGAGCCCAGGACACCCTGTGTCACCTGGCCCTCTCCTTTGCCAACCACGTTGGTGCTCAAGGGAGAGTGTGAGGAGTGGGAAGGGCAGGTGTTAGGAGGCCATGAGTAAGTAGTGTGAGTTCACGTGCGAGCTCCTAGTGCCCCGCCATGTCCAGGTCCCCTTTAGCGGACTTGTAGATAGTCAACTTTTCTATCTAGCAACAAGATTAACTAACCCACATGAGTGATAAGATCCTATCAACAGAAAACCGTGTGGCTTACTTACTTGTTAACAGAAGGATGTATTTATAACCCGTCTCATTCCACAAAGGATTTGCAGTGGAATGACTGTTCTTTTCAAAGGCCCAGATGGAGCACTACATAATGGTTATTATCTTGACTCAAACTAGAGGGTGAGAAAAACTTGGAATAAAATCCGGGAAGCAAGACGGCAACAGGCCCCAGCCCGCCCGGCATCCCAGGGTGGAAAACACTCCGGTGGCCAAGAGTATTCTGTTTTGGCATTTCTACCCCAGAATTAATGCTCTGCCATAGATGGGTGCTTCTTTCCATTCCCTGTGATGTCTGCCTTAACCACAGGTAACAGAATATCTCCAAGGTCAAATTTACCCACAGTTAATCAAGGGAGAATAAGCTACAGTGTCCCCGCCCTACAGGAGGGAATTACTATCAAGGGACCATGGCAGAATTCATCCATTTATTTTCTGTCAGAAAGTATAGATCTGAGCTGGGCGTGGTGGTTCACGCTTGTAATCCCAGCATTCAGGAGGCTGAGACTGGAGGATCACGGTTCGCGGACAGCCTCAGCTACTTAGGCCCTCTGCAACTCGGCGAGACCTGGTTTCAAAATAAAGAATAAAAAATAGGGCAGGGGATGTAGCTCAGAGGTCAAATGCCCCTGGGTTCCATGGTTCCATTCCCCAGACTCGCAAAAAAAGAAAGTACAAATCTATAAGGTAGCCCTTAGGAAGGAGGATGAATTGAATTTTAGATTTTTAAAAAAATCAACTTTAAGCCAGACCTGGTGTCACATGCCTGTAATCCCAGTACTTGGAAGGCAGAGACAGGAGGATCACAGGTTCAAGGCCAGACCCTGCAACTTGGTGACACCATCAGCAACTTGGTGAGACCCTGTCTTTAAAAAATAAAAAGGGCTAGGAGTGTAGACTGGAGGTAAAATATCCTTGGGTTCAATTCCCAATATCAAACAAAGTAAAAAAAAATTATCTTCTAGAGCAGTTTTAGGTCCACAAAAAAAATTGAACATAATGTACAGGAAGTTACCATGTATCCTCTGCCCCTAAAAGTGCAAAGCCTCCTTGACAACCGGTGTCCCACACAAGAGTACATGGGTTACAATCAATGAGCTGGTATCCACGCACCAATATTGCTCCAAGTCCATAATTTAGATTTTGTTCATTCGATGAGTTTTGCTAAATACATAATGATGTATACTCACCACTGTGATATGACCCAGAAAGAGTGGCAGCACCCGAAAACTCCCCCACGCTGTGACTATTCCTCACTTCCTCCCTGATCACCCCTGGTGAGCTCACTGCTTACAGTTTTGCCTCTTCCAGAATGTCACGTAGTCGAAACAATATGGCCTTTTCAGATGAACTTCTTTTGCTTAGTAATATTAATTTGGGCATTCTCTGTGACTTTTCCTGGCTTCATAGCTTATATCTTCTAAGCACTAAATAAGACTCCATTGTCTAGGTGCACCGCGGTTTGTTTTTGCATTCACCTACTGAAGGACATCTTGGCTGCCTTCAAGTTTGGGCTGTTATGAATGAAGCCACTGCGTGCAACCGAGCACAGCATTCTGTTTGGGCACAACTCCTCTGTAAAAGTCTGTATCTGTTTATAAGATACTGCCAAACTGTTGCTCAAACTGGCTGTATCATTTCGCATGTCCCACCAGCACTGAATGAGAGCTCCCGTTGTTCCGCTAGCACTTAGTGTTTTCAGTTTGGGTTTTTGGATTTTTCACCACTTTAATAGGTATACTCTCTAATAGGTATTTTGTTTTTGTAGTCTGTTAGTAAGCATTACAGTCTTCAAAGCTTGATTAGCCAACAGAATTTGATATTTTAGTGAAGGTAAAATGTCCAGGAACAACACTAGGTATTCCTTATTCTTATTGTTAGATGAGATAGATAAATAGATGAAAGATAGATGATAGATAGATAGATAGATAGATAGACAGATATAGATGATAGGTAGACGATAGATGATATTTATATGTTGGTTAGTTATTATATTTTTAGGTCACAGAGGTCAGAAGTGAGCCCTAGCTTTGTAACTCTCATTCTCCCCTGCTAAGCCATATTAATCAAACAAAAGGGAAAATGGACTCCTTTTTAAGGAACCCCCACAGGGGCCAGGCCAGTCCTTATGAGCACAACCTTCAGCAGCATTAAATCCTCATAAGTCTAAAAGCGGCATTATTTTCATCATCTGCAATGAAGAGAATGAGGCTCAGAAAATGAGTTGTTATTTTCTTTTTGGGGTACTGGAGGCTGAGCCCAGAGCCATTCTTCCTCTAAGCTACATCCCCAGCCTTTTTTCTCAATTTATTTTGAGACAGGCTCGCCCCAAGCTGCTGTGATGGTTTGGATGTAGGGTGTCCCCGGCCCTCGCAGAAACGGGTAGCAATGTTGGAAGTGGGGCTGGGTTGTAATCTGAGCACATGAGTGCTGGCCTGGACTGTGGGGGTGTCCGGAGGAGGCGAGTCCCTGGGGGTGCTGCCTTGGGGACCCCCTGCTGGCGCTCTGTTTCCAGCCTCGGTGGCGTGGGGAGCAAAGCCTGCACGCTGCCCCTCTCTCTGCTTCTGGCTGCCCTGCCCTGAGATCCAGACGCCAGCCTCACGTGGACTGAACCCAGAATCTCCCAGGAAACAGTGAGCAAATCGTCTTCCCGCTAAGTTGTACGGTCAGGATTTTTAGATTAAGACTGGCCCTGATCGATTGAACCTGCGCTCCCCCTGGCTCAGCCTCCCGGGTACTGAGATTATAGGCACGCGCCACCATACCCAGCTTCGGAAGTGAGATTCGTACTGTGCCAGGTATTAGCCATTTGGTATGTTAGGAGGTGGGCTTGCTGGAAGGGACTGGGATGCTGAGAAGGTGAAATGGAGACCTTAGAGGGCTCACAGAAAAGATAATTGACCAGCCAGTCCAGAGGGATGTCAACGTGTTAACCATGGCAGGACACAGCAGGCAACGGCGGCTCCGAGCGGCCCTAACGGTGCTGAGGGATTGGACAGGGGAAGGTGGTGGGGAGAAAAGAAAGCAGTAGTATATATGACAGGTGTCGGCTTGGCCAGTCGGCTGCAGCCTTAGCCCATTTCATGTGGCTGTAACGGAGTATCTGAGACTGAGACTGGGTGCTTGATAATGAGCAAGCATTTCCTTGGCTTAGTGTTCCAGAGATTTGGAAGTCTAACATTAAGGAGCTGCATCTGGTGAGGACTTTTTGCCATGTTACAGTATGACAGAAGGCACCATGCAGGCAAGAGAAAGAAAGAGGAGGTTTCTAACTTGGTTTTATATCAAACCTGCTCCCTTGAGGCAACATTAATCTATTCAGAGGACAGAAGCCTCCTGACCTAAACAGCTCCCATCAGCTCCACCCCTTTACACGGCCGAACTGGAATTACCTTTCCAACACATAAAATTTGCAGGGACATTAAAGCAACGCCTTTTTTCTTGCTGTTGTGGTTGTTGGGGATCAAAAATAGGAACTTTCTACCCCAACCTATACCCAAGACCTCTTTGTCTTTTATTTTTAAACAAGCTCTCACTAAAAGCTACTGAGGGCCTTGCTAAGTTCCTGAGGCTGGTCTTGAATCTGCAATTCTCCTGTCTCAGCCTCCCAAGGTGATGCCATCTTTTTTTTTTTTTTTTTTTTTTTTGAGACAGGAAAAACCACAGTGAAAGAGATTCGAGAGAATTAATCAGTGTTCTAAGGCTATGCAGTTAGTTAATAGTACAGCGCTAGTGATGCTCACACTTCAGAAGTCAGAGAAATCCATTTGCAAAGAACAATGAGACTCACTGCTGACCTTGCAGCTTCCATTCAGCAGTTTTGCACCTAAAGAACCCAGAATATGAGGAAGAACAAAAGCAAAAGCCAAAGAGAAGGATTCGAAGGCTATTCTAAGTCCCTCCGTTTAAAAAAAAAAAAGAAGTACTTATTTACCTATTAAGCTTTAACCTTAAAACTGGAATCCAGACCCAAGTTATACAAGGGGGAGAATACAGTAAGTGCCCAGAGAGGCCCGGGAAAGACGCCCTCTATTCTTGGGCATCCTGTTTGCCCATTGCAGCCTCAACCCGCATGAGGCATTTGTCACTAGCCACCTGCTTCCTGAGCTTTCCTTAGATGGCATGCTAGGAAGGCGGGGATGGGGCTTTGCATTTTGTGGCCTAGGCTTCTAGTTTTCCTACCAACTGATAGAGTGGCCTTCGGTAAGCTGTGGAGCGTCTCTAAACTGGGAATCTATAGCCGACTGCTATAGGTTGACTACAGTCAATTTATAGTCAACAACCCACTTGTTATAGGAACGAGAATGATACACCACTCTGCAAGACTTCAGTAGCCCCGAACAGCAACACCAAGGCCTGCTCACCTGTCTGACACCTGTGAGAAGGGGGTCCCGCCCTCATCCAGGAAAGGGCTGAAAACTCCCCGGGGTATATTCTGAAGAATTCTGGAGGCACCCTTAGAAAAGGCCACGTGCTCAGTCCTTAAACAAAACCAGAATATTTTTCTGCAGGTGCACAGGTAGCGGTGGTAGGGAAAGGGCTGGGCCGATAATTGGCTGCACAAGAGAGACGGTGTTTAGAAAGAATTGAGTTAGTTTTAATCGGGGGCAAGGAATAACTTTGGGGATATTTGGTAGGAAGTTCTATAGTGATATTTGCAAACCCATGTTTACGGCAACACAATTCACCAGAACCAAATGACGGAACCAACCTAGATATCTAGCAACATATGCACGGTAAAAAAATGTGTTATACACACAATGAAGTTTTACTCAGCCATAAAGAAGAACAAAAATTATGCCATTTGTAGGAAAATGGGTGGAACTCGAGAACATTAAGCTGAGATCAGCCAGTCTCAAAGAGTCTAGGTGTTTTTTTTTTTTTTTCCCCTGTCATATGGGAAAGCTCTAGGGAAAATAGGAAAATAAAGGGACTTTGGATAAAAGAGGAGAGAGGCCAGAGAATAGTGGAAGGGCGTGGGATTCAGGAGGGGAGGAGGAAAGGAGAACTGAAGAAGGAACAAATCAAATGATGCTATGTCCATATATGTATTATCACTACCAATCTCACTACCAGGCCTGGGGAGGACGCAGGGGAGTGGGGGGGATCCAAGCAGAGACACCAAGCGCTGCGCACGGACACACGCCTAGCCCCGCGACTCAGGAGTGTGTCGGAGAGACCAGCCTGCAAAGAAGAGCGAGACTTTATTCTATTTTTTATTTTTATTTATTTATTTATTTTTGCGGTACTGGGGATGGAACCCAGGGGCATTGTACCTCTGAGATACATCCCCAGCCCTATATTTTAGTCATTTGTTTATTTATTTATTATTTTGTGGTACTGGGGGTGGAACCCAGAGGCTTTCTACCTCTGGGCTATACTCCCAGACCTATTTTATACTTTATTTGGAAACAGGGTCTCACTAAGTTGCTGAGAGCCTCACTCAGTAGCTGAGGCTGGCTTTAAACCTGTGCGATCCTCCTGTCTCAGCCTCCCAAGCGCGGGGATGACAAGCGTGCGCCACCACGCCCAGCTAAAAGCACGTTTTAATGGTGACAACTAGGACTCCACCATGTGGCCAGGAGGGCGGAAGATGCTCTGTACTAATTCTCCTTACAACCCCCAGGCAGCGTAGGACTGTACCCCTGCTTTACACAGGAAGGGAAAGGGGCTAAAGAACTTTCTGGAATGCTAAGAGTAAACAGAAGGGACAAGACTTGCACACCGAGCTGTCAAAATCCAAATCCAGTGGCATTTCTACCTCCCGGTGCAGAAGGCAGGTCACTGTCTCTCAATTGTTTTGCTCTCCTAGGATCCCCCTGGGCGGGTTGCTTTAGGATCTCTGAAGGAACTCGAGCCCTGCCAGGGGCTTAGTGTGGCTTCTGATCTCACAGCTCAGGACGAGAACCCTGCCTTTAGGAGTTCCACTTTTGCCATAATTCCGAGTTCACTGCCTCGACTTCCCCCTGCAAGGCCAGGATCTGTATCGAGCCCCCCTCTCACTTTTTGTGTTCCTGCCAGTTACAACACTTACAGCAGATACACTTACCAAAAAAAAAAAAAGAAAATTTTTTATGATGCCATGAGAAAAAACAAGGAAAAAATGATTTTGCAAAATTTAACGAGGTTTTCATTCTTCTTGAAAAGCATTCTTTCAAAAACGCTGGTCGCTATGTACCTGGCAGAGAACTGCAGTCCAGGGCCGCTGCCGGGGAATGGGTCTGGCCTCACAGTCTGCGCCTTCTCACCTTTAAAGTGTAGGGGCTGAAGCCTCGCTGGACCCCCAAAGGCAGAGTGGCTCCAGGGGCATCAGAAATTTAGTCAGCGTTAGCGGCCATTTCATCTGCGCCAGGGGGCACGCCCAACGTTAGCCACGATTGCTGAGATAGACTCGTCATCCTGAGAGGTCCTGATCTTGTCTGGTGATCTCTGACTGTTTCCATCATAACACACATAACTAATGACCTTTATGTCCCTGGTTCACTAGAATGAATGATCACTATGCTCGTGTCTGTGTGTGTGTGTGTGTGTGCGTGCGTGTCTCTCTCTCCTCTCCTCTCCTCTCCTCTCCTCTCCTCTCCTCTCCTCTCCTCTCCTCTCCTCTCCTCTCTCTCTCTCTCTCTCTCTCTCTCTCTCTCTCTCTCTCTCTCTCTCTCTCTCAGCTGAGCACAGTGGTGCATCCCTGTAATCCCAGTACTTGGGAGGCTGAGACAGAAGAATCACAGGTTTGAGATCAGTCTCAGCAACCTAGGAGACCATGTGTCAAAACAACAAAAGGGCTGGAGGTGTATCTTAGAGGTGGAATGCCCTGGGTTCCATCTTCTGTGCCTCGAAGATAAATAAATGAACAAATAAGGCTGGGGTATAGTTCTGAGACAGAGTGACCCTAGATTTGATCCTCAGTACTGCAAAAGAAAAATTTAATAAGAAAAATAAAGGCTGTATCTCACTCATAGCAAGAGTGACCTAGTGATGATGTTAGCTATTTTTTTTAGGCGGGGGGATACTGGGGATGAAACCCAAGGGCTTTCTACTTCCAGGCTACACTCCCAGACCTATTTTATATTTTTATTTGAAAGCAGGGCCTCACTAAGGTGCTCAGAGTCTCTCACTAAGTAGCTGAGGCTGGCTTCGAAGCCCTTGCGATCCTCCTGTCTCGGCCTCCCAAGTACTGGGATTACAAGCGTGTGCCACCACGCCCGGTGATGTTAGCTTTTTAAACTCATAATAAAGAAGGAACGTGCTTGGAAATGTGTGTGGGTTACACTAGTCACAAGTGACTTGTCACTACCTCCTCGTGCGCTGATCATACAGGAGTCAGAGTCACTGGCGTCGCGGGCACCGGGGCCCAAGGTCAGGCTGCTGTATCCTGCCACACAGATTGTGCACTGCACAACGCCCTGGGCACCGTTCATCCAGCTGGTGATGTGAACAACCCCTGGAGCCGTGTGATGAGCTGATCACGCCTGGGTTGGACTTTGGAAGCAGATAGAGCCTCCAGTACCCACACACTGACCAGGCCAAGCTCCTGCCCCGCAGCCCTCGTGCCGACCCAGATGGACTGTTTTCTAGGAGAGCCTTACCTAACCTGACTTTGTAGGGGAGGCAAGAAAAGCAGAAATGGTGGTTTTTCATTCTAACTGGCTTCTAGGACTGCTTGGTTTCTTGTGAACATGGGATCTTTAATAGAGAGACACTCCTTTAGAGGGAACAGTGATGAGACACCATATCTCCATCCAACCCCTTACTTTCTCTGTTCAAAGGAAAACAAGCCCCTGAAATCAAAGACTGATCACATACACACACACACACACACACACACACACACACACACACACCACTGCAGGCTGCTTGCAAAAATCCTAGCAGGTGTTAGAGGCACAGAGCCCTGAAGTGGGGGGCAGTTCTGAGGCCCTTGGCAGAGATGAGAAGCGGCCCCCAGGGGCCACAGCCAGCTCCAGGACACCAAGAGGGACACAGAGCGCCGTGACTTTGTCAAGCTCTCCTTCCATTGACCCTTCCCTGGAGACAACGTGTGAAGAGGGTTTACTAAGGGTGCGCAGAGCTACCCTGTAGATGTTTCCCAGTCTCCCCCTTCACAGCCCAGATGTTTGGGGGCTTGATGCATCCTCCTTGGGGTTGCCTTAAGAAAGAAAGGGTGTCTGCAGCAGACACTGCCCCACCCTGAGAATCCTCCCGCCAAGCCATCGCCACCGCCACTGCCAGCCATCACGGCTGCTTCCGCTTCCCCTGTCCAGCCACTGCAGTTATTTCAAGGCCTAAGAGGCAGAGAGATGGATGAGCTCTGTCAGCGGGGAGCCCCAGAGTCCACCCCTCCCTGAGCAAAGGCCACCGGCCTGCAGCCCCGCCCGCTGACACAGCTCAAACACAGCCTTTGAAAATTCAGCAGTCCCGGCCTCTGCTTTGTGAAGGCAAAGACTGTGGCTTTGTTTCACTACCAGGTTGTTCCCGTCAGCAGGAAACCCGCAAGGCAGAGCCGCTGGTGCTGCCTTTGACAGAGACAGCAGGACCACATACGATGCTTTTCTTGTAGGACATCAGCAAAGGTGGCCACGAAAGTGGTCTTCCACCTCCGCCTCTCAGCCCTACTCCATAACACCTGTCCACTCTTAGTCTTTTTATTTTTTGTACTGGGGATTGAACCCAGAGGAGTTCTACCTCCAAGCTATACACCCACGCCCAGCCCTATTTTATCTTTTATTCTAAAACAGAGCCTTGTAAAGTTACGGAGGCTGACCTGCGATCCTCCTGTCTTAGCCTCCTAAGTGCTGGGATTACAGTGAGCCACGGCAGGAGGCTCAGGCTTATTCGTTTTCTAAGGAGCAGGCTGGGATTTTTAAGTAAGGGACTTCCTAATGTGTACTTCAGAACTGGATACCACTAGCACCTACTGGAGGGTCTGAGTATGTGGTTAACAAGAGAAGGACGTTTCAAGGGCAATCACCTCACTGCATCTTCACAACACTGTGCTCAAGTGTGTACATTACACAGGTGAGAGGCCACAGCCACGCCCAGCGAGGTGGTGCCTCCCCCAGGGCCACACAGCAGGCAAGGTAGCTCTAGGAGTCCTCCATCAGCCAAGCGGCTCTGACCCCGCGGCCCTGCCCTCGGACCACGCACTGCCTCCCTCGCCATTTCCTATGGAAAGGGGTCACAGTCACATGGAAGGAAGTTTCACAGCTTGAGAAGGCTCTGGAATTCCTTGCCTGGATTACAGGCTTGGAGAATCACAATTTCTGTGCGCTTCGATGCAATAACATAATAACCGTGAGTCTAACGGTAACCGTGGCTCCTCAGAGCAGCCCCTGAGTCTGCGCTTGTCCCATCCAGGGCATGGCCCCTCACTCCCTCCGTCTTCGTCTTGCTTCATAGAGGCATGTTTTGCTTTCCTCTGGCTTCTACAAAGATCCCCTTGAAGCTCCCCCCAGCTAGATAAGCCTCCAGGGGTTTTCTCTCCTTGCCATTAGTCACAATTTCCCAGTGTTGAGCCTCTGCCAGGAGGAGAGAGGAGCCGGCCAGCTCCAAATGCTGATTAGCTTGTGTGGGGCTTTTGAGTCCTCCGCACTTACTAAGGCAAACGCTGCTGGCTCCAGGGCAGTCCCCTGTCATTTTCCATCACTGAAAAAAGTCTGGGTAACAAGTTGCTTCAAAACAACGCATCCTTTACCTTCTGTGGGGATAAGTAGGCAGACATCTGAAGCCGTTTTCCTGGGTCGTCACAGTCCCTGGCCCTGCAAGAGCTGGCCCAGCTGAGGCAATTTTTACAGTGTTGAGTTATGTTTTCGAAAAAGCAGTGCTACTCCATTGGGACCATTCGCCCAACCTTACAGAGATTTGCAAGCGAATCACATTATCCTAGTGCCACTTCTTTAAAATCTTCCTCTCCTCGAGATGCAAGGTCCATAGTTAGAACACAAACCTACACTGAGAACTTAATGAAAGCCGCTATCAAAGAAATCAGTTTGGGGTTGTTTAAGCACATTTCTCAAGTGGCTATTATTTTTTAATAGGCATGGGAAAACACTAATTTTGTTCATAGCATTCTCTTTATACCTCCGATCATAAACACCTTATTTCTGTTTGCATTTGTTCAACAAAGATTTCTTGGAACCTCTACTATACACTTGCAAGACAATACAGACACTCAGTGAACTCAGTTGAGGAGTCCACTGTCCTATGGGAGTGACACACATTGTATCAGAAGGGATTAGACAGGTTATGCTGCAATAACAAACAACCCTAGCATTTCACGGGCCCCAATTAGCAGGGCTTTTGATAATGAAGCAGGGACCATCTTTAATAAGATCAGTCACCATGCTAGAAGAAAAAGGTATCTCAAGAGTCTTGCATGGGCCACTAAATGGTTTTCCTGGAAATGACATCTTTCCCTTCTGCTCTCAATCCATTGTCTACAACTAGTCACTTGATCTATGAAAATATAAGGAGATTAACAAGAATAACTCTACCCCACAACTGGATCAGGGAAGATCCAGAGGTATTTGGCAAACAGACCACAGACCTAATGAATACCACACACATGTTGGTACATAATTTTTTTTTTCTTTTTTGCAGTACTGGGGATGGAACCCAGGGGCATTCTACGTCCGAGCTACACCCCCAGCCCTATTTTTTATTCTTGATAATGAAACAGGGTCTCAATGAATTGCAGAGGGCCTCACTAAGTAGCTGAGGCTGCCCGTGAACCGCGATCCTCTAGTCTCAGCCTACCAAATGCTGGGATTACAAATGTGCACCACCACGCCCTGCCTTAATTATGATACAATACAGAAAGTGCTATAATAGAAAAAATGGGAAAAATGAGGAAGCAATAAACTAGCAAACATCATGAAGTAATTATAAATGGTTCCATAAGAGGTGGCATGAACATTTAGTCTGAAAGAATAATTTTTTTTTTTTCTGGGTAATAAGAATATGAGCAATGGCGGGAAACAGGAGCACACCTTTCATCTGAAGAGAGTGGAGGGGATGCCCTGTGGTTGAAGCACAAAGTCTGGGCAGGTCAGAGAAAGGAGCTGCAGCCAGGGGCTGCCTGGCAGAGGACCGCCGTTCTTAGAGTTTGCTTTCACCCAGGGGACAAGGAGATAAACAGGGCTTGGTCTTCGTTTGGCTGCTGTGAATTGTGCTGCATTAACCATGGGTGTGCACGGAGCACTGTGGTATCCTGACTTTAATTCTTTGGGGAAATACCAAGGAGTGGCCTAGCTGGATCACTGGATGGCTCCATTCCTCCTCTTTTAAGGAGCCTGCGCTGATCTTTCCACGGTTGTACTAATCTACAATCCCACCAGCAGTGTATAAGAACTCCTATTTCCCCATGTCCTCGCCAGCACTTATTATTATTTGTATTCTTGATGGCCGCCATTCTAACTGAGTTAGATGGAATCTCACTATAGTTTGGGTCATATGCTTTTTCTCATATGTAGAAGTTAGAAGAAAAATAGGAAACAAAAGTGCCTTTAGATAAATGAGGAGAGGGGTTGAGGGAGGGAAGGGGGAAGGGGAAAAGGGAGTATTGAGGAAAGAAGGGGCTCAAATAATGTTATGGCCGTATATGAAGCTACCAATCTCACTAATACGTACTGGGAGGCAAGGGGGTGAGCGGAGTGGGATTCGGAGGGAGATACACCATGTAATGTGCGTGTACGGCTGCATGACTCTGAGTCTTACTGTAACGTACACTTACAATGCACCAATAAAAAATCAAAATAAAATAACCTAAAAAGAAGGGTGGTCCTGCAGGGGACAGCCACACAGAGGAGCATGAGGCGGGTGTTTGTTTTTGAGGAAGATAACACAGAGGATAAGGAGCAGGAATTGGGGGGGCAGCTAAGATGCTGTGGCTCGCAGATAAGACAGTGAGCTACCACAAGTACCCGTGGGAGGCTGGGACTTAAGAGGTATTTCAGAGGAAGAACAGATGACACTGGGGCTGATGACAAGGGCCCCTTCAAGACCACTTCAAGGATGTGGGCTTAAGAAGGGAGGTAAGTACTTAAGCCGGCCCCTGAGACAGGGATTACAGTGAGAGGGGGCAGAGGCTTGAGGCAGGAAGATGAGCTCAGGTCTGGACCTGTTGAATCTGAGGTGCCCGTGGGGATTCAGGTAGAGATGAATCCCCATTCCTCTGGGAATACAGAGTCCAGAGTCTAAATTCTGCGGTCATATGATTTGAGGATTGATATAATTAGGAATAAATGCACGTAGTTGGCTACTGAGTCCCATTCCTAGTTACAGTGCCACACTGAAAAATCTGAAGGGCAAACGAAAACGCACAGAAATACTCTGAAATAAAAAGCTTTGTTAGTTACCACATTTAGAATATATATATATATATATATATATATATATATATATATATATATGTGTGTGTGTGTGTGTGTGTGTGTGTGTGTGTGTATGTATATGTATATATGTATATATATGTATATTTATATATGGGGGGTGGGGGAGAGAGAGAGAGAGGAGAGAGAGAGGGGGGTGGGGGTGGTTCAAGGGCAAATAATTTGGGAATATCTACCACATTCCCTGAGAAAATTTCTTTCAAAATTTCAGTTAATATTTACTCCTGTCGAAGCAAAAAAAATTCTTGTCCATGAAAATGTTGACAATTTAGAAGCTGGTTCATACATTTGAGCCATAATTGATGTGCTGTTTAACCCGAGGAAAGAATTTTGATACTGAGCTTTTAAGAACAATTATAAATGATCAATACTATTTTTTTCAAGTGACTAATCAAGTGTTTTAAGGGTTTGGAAAATTTGGATGGCCATTCATGGGAATTTTTATTAAACTGGGCATTTTCCTTTTAATTCTTAATTAGATTGGCCTAAGTCAGCAATCAAGGTTTCTATGTTACTATATCATGTGTAGGACAGAGAGAATAGTGAGCTCCCAGGAGCTCCAGAAAGATCATTCAGAAGGCTGGAGGGAGAAATCTGAACACTCCTTGTCAGCCTTCCAAGAGATAAACAGAGCATTATAAGTCCTTCTGAGGCGCAGGGATCAGGGCTTTTAAATAAATCGTATTAATATGTGACTAAGATAAGCCTGATTCTCTTCTTTCAAAATTTAATAGAGCTTTAATTTCTGCCAAGTAGGAAGGTGACTGCTGGGCTGTGCGGGGGCGACATGGCCCAGACTTTCTGGTCTTGCCTCACAAGCACCCAGGCTGTAAGTGGCTGGCCCTGGCTCACCGGCCTTTCCACGCTGGCCTGCGAGGGAGCCGGAGAAACAGAACAAAAGCAGCTTCTTCTGGGATACAAGCCATCCAGGGACTGGTCACAGTCTACCGGACGCTTCTAGAAGGCGACGCAAAGAACAGACACCTTAGACTCTGCAAGGCTGTTTCTAAAGCTGTGGTTTTCCCCCTAAACCCAAGGTACTGGGGTGGGTGGGGTGGGAGGGTTCAAGGTCCTATTCCTCAGATGCAGCCCAACACAAACAAATGTGAGTCTATCCTTTTTTGCATTTAAAAAGCTAGAGATACTTTGCTCTTCTTCCAGAACTCTCATGCTGAAAAGCAGGGCTTCCAAACTTGGGGTTGCCTGACCCTTATTAAAAAATATATAAGCTGAGCGTGGTGGCACACACCTGTAATCTCAGTACTCGGGAGGCTAAGACAGGAGGATCACAGATCAGAGACCAGCCTCGGCAATTTAATGAGACCCTGTTTCAAAATAAAAAATGAAAATAGGGCTGGGGCATAGCTCAGAGGTGGGATGGCCCCGGGTGCAATCCCCAGTACTAACTACTACATATACATATATGTGTGTATATGTAATACATACATATACATATACGTGTGTATATGTAACACACACCTGTACAGTATATGTATATATGTAATGCATACATATACATATCATACATACACACATATATTTTTCCACACACACAGATATCACCCAGTTTTGTGCAACCATGTTTATTCTTACAACATCCGACACAGCCTAATATTTTCGAGTCGGCTTGTATCCCAAATGAATCCCAATCGCTGATTTTTTACCACAGTTTGATAAATACTGCAAGAGAATAGTATCTCTTCCCAAAATAAACATTTTAAATCCGCAGTGAAGGTGAGAGAATGAAGGAAATGATTCAAATAGTACGAGATTCACATATGAAGTTATCAATACCGATTTCAATATTACGTACCGGGAGGGAGAGGGGCCTGGGGGGAAGGCAGCAGTGCTGTGTGCTCCTGTGTTTATATCACGCGGGACTTCATTGTCATGATGACGAAATGACAATGACCAATAAAAAGTATTCTACATTGAAAAGAGCCAGTGGTGCCGTGATACCCGGGCTCTCACCGGCCCCTAGCACTTGGAGACCTGGGACGGCCCATTCCGGTGTGACCCGCTTCTCCTTTCACACTGACCCTCGACGGAATCCAACGACTGTCTGTTGCTTTTGACCACACTTTGATCATCAATGTACTTACCAAATTTAGCCTTTACCTTCTCAAATAAATCCGCTTCCTTTTTTGAATTAATGTTAGACTACAAGGCACTTGACTTTGGAGATCAGAGATGAGCACTCTCCATTGAGCTTTGGGGGATGATGGAGATGTTTTAAATCCACACTCTTCAAGATGGCAACCAGCCACACCGAGCTGGCGAGCACTTGAAATGTGGCTCTGAGCGACTGAATTTTAAATTTTAGTTGATTTTTATTATATAAACTTAAAGAGCCACATGGGGTTAGCAGTTCCCATATTGAACAGTGCCGACTCCAACTAAACCCTTAAAATATTTTTCCATTTCTTCGACATATACCCTTCCTCTCTCACTGCTCATGGCTAATTGTGTTGACATCACATTAAGAGCGCAGCCTCCACACTTGGTCTGATTCATTCCTCAAAACCATGTCTACTGACAAAAATTCAACCCGTGCACACATTCAGCACGCGTCGTTTTTCTGCCACTTACAGCTCAATATGACTTTTTTTCTTTTTCTTTTTCCACTTGCCATGACTTTATCTTCCTAGGCCTTTCAACATCCTCTTCATTTTTGCAAAATGATTTGCTGCTTCTTAATTTAAGAAAAAAAACCCAAAGTAATCACAGCCTCAGTAACATGCTAATGACCAAGAGACACTGGCGCTTGAGGCAGAGTGACTGGTCCCAAAGGCCCTTTGCAGTTGGTAAGCAGAAATGTGCTGCGGCTCCTGACTGTAGCTTTCTTGAATTTATAAACTGGAAATGTGCCTCTTTTGCATCTGAAATTAGAGACGACATAATCCGAGTAACTGTTCTACTTAAACAAAGAAATATGTTGGGGAACAGAAAGATTTTGAAGCCGGGGATGGTGGAACATACCTGGAACCCTAGTGCATGAGAGGCTGAGACACGAAGATGGCAAGTTCAAAGACGACTAAGAGACTTTCAGAAACCTTGTGAGACTCTGTTTCGAAACAAAAAAAGAAAAAAGACTGGTAATGTAGCTTGGAGGTGGGATGCCCCAGAATTAAATCCCAGCCCCACAAAAATAAGAAAAGAGAGGGGGAGAGAGAAAGGAAGGACTAAAGAGAGGAAGGAGGGGGAGGGAGGGAGGGAGGGAGGAAGGAAGGGAAAGAGGGAGAGGGAGAGGGAGAGAGAGAGAGGAGAAGAGGGGAAGAGGAAGAAGAAAAAGAAGAAGGAGGAGGAGGAGGAGGAGGAGGAGAAAGACAAGAAAAGAAACTGACTTTAAAGAAAGTGACTTTCTTTCCTTTTAGGGGAGCTTTTGGTTGAAGGATATGATCAAATAGAGGTAGAAATAACGTTACTGTGAACAGACTCCTTATGACAGCCGAGGAGATGTATACTATTAGGTGTTAGAGAAGGAAGAGGTCTATATTGGGAATGGCGGTTCAGAGGGCTTCATAGAAGGAATGCTTTGTGGACCCAGTCTCCCAGATTGGCAGGCTTGATATTTGGGGGCAAGAAAGAGCACTGTAGGCTGGAGAACACCGTCAAAGAAGGTTTATATTACATGAGTGTGTGACCCATTCAAACAAAGCTGTTTCTAGCCTCTCAGAGTCTTATATGTTCAAGTAGGCGGGTCTGCTTTTAGAAAGCGGCATTCATTAACAAATATTTCCTTTGGACAGCAAGATAAAAATAACTGATTAGAAGAAAATAAGACTGGAGCACAGACTGGTAAAATAATCCAGGTGAAAAGTAATAGTGGTCTAAAGTAGAGGAGAGAAAACTTGGTCTACTGGTTAAATCAGACCAGGAGCCTGATTTTTATAAATAAAGTTTTATTGGAACACAAACATGTCTCCTCATTTACATACCACTTATGGTTACTTTGGTGCAGCATTGAATAGTAGCAACAAAACCAGTATGACTCTGTGTGTGTGTGTGTGTGTGTGTGTGTGTGTGTGTGTGTGTGTTACCAGGGTTTGAACCCAGAGGCATTCTATCACTGAGATACACTACAGCCCTATTTTATTTTTATTTTTATTTATTTTATCTATTTTTATTTAATTTTATGTGGATCATACTGAAAGTGGCATACATTCACACAGTGCTTGGTGTCCTCCTGTCCTCCCTCCCACTTCCTCTTGCCCCTTTTCCCAACCATGAGTGTCCAGGTTGACCATGCTACATTCACACTTATACACATACTCGAATGTAGCTCCTTCACTAATCAACCTCAGCCTTTTTCCTCTCCTACACTTCCTTTCTATTTTGCTGAGGTTTCCCCTCCATTGTCTGGAGTCCCTCTGATATCCCTAATATTCCCTAGTTTGGGCATATTAGAGAAAACATATGCCCCTTCTCTTTCTGTGCTTGGCTGATCTCATTTAAGATAATGTTCTCCCGGTCTTTCCATCTTCTTGCAGATGATGTGATTTTGTTCTTCTTTATTGCTGAGTAGAATTCTATTGTGTGTGTTTTCCATAATTTTGCAATCTATTCATCTGTTGATGGAGTCTTAGGTTGGATATTTTGGCTATTATGAATTATGCTGCTATGAACATGGATATGTATATGTTACTGTAGTTCTCCAATTTCAACCTTTTTGGAAAGATACCTGGGAGTGGTATAGCCAGATCATATTGGTGGATCCATTTCCAGTTTTCTAAGGAATCTGCACACTGATCTCCATAGCGGCTGAACTAGTTTGCACTCCCACAAACAGTGTAAAAGAGTTCAACTTTCCCCCACATCCTCACCAGCATTTGTTGTTATTTGACTTCTTTATGCTTGCCACGCTGACTGGGGTTAGATGGAATCTCAGCATAGTTTTGACTTGCATCTCCCTGATGGCTAATGATGTTGAACATCTTTTCATGTATCTATTGGCCATTTGCATCTCTTCTTTTGTGAAGTGTCTATTCAAGTCAGTTGCCCATTTCTTGATTGGGTTATTTGTTTTGCTAGTGTACAGTCTTTTGAGCTCTTTGTATATTCTGGATATTAGTCCTCTATCAGAGTGGTGGTTGGCAAACATCTTCTATTCTGTAGGCTTTTTCTTTAGGTTCTTGATGGTTTCCTTTGACGAGCAGAAACTTTTTAGTTTAGTGCCATTGCACTTGTTAGTTCTTGCTTTAATTTCCTGCACTTTGGAGGTCTTGTTGAGAAAGTTACTGCCTGAGCCTATACGTTAGAGTGTTGAGCCTATGCCGTCCTCTACTAACTTCAGTCTCTAGTCTAATTTCCAAGTCTTTGATCCATCTCGAGTTGATTCCTGTGCATGGCGCTGAAAAAGCATTTGACAAAATCCAACACCCATTCATGTTAAAAAAAAAAAAAAGCACTGGAAAAAATTGGAATAGAAGGAACATATTTCAACATCATTAAGGCAACATACAATAAACCCAAAGCCAACATCATATTGAATGGGGAAAAACTGCAAGAATTTCTTCTAAAATCAGGAACAAGACAAAGATGCCCACTATCACCACTCCTTTTCAATATAGTCCTCAAGACTCTTGCAACAGCAATAAGACAAGAGAAGGATATCAAAGGAATTCAAATAGGAAAAGAGGAATTAAAACTATCCTTGTTTGCAGATGACATGATCATTTATCTAGAAGACCCAAAGAACTCAACCAAAAGACTACTGGAACTGATTAACCAATTCAGCAAAGTTGCAGGATACAAAATCAATCTAAAGAAATCAGTTGCTTTTTTATAATCCAACAGTGAACCCACATGAAAGAAATAAAGAAAACAATTCCATTCACAATAACCTCAAAACCCATAAAATACCTAGGAGTAAACCTAACCAAAGATGTAAAAGACTTCCACAATGAAAACTATAAAACGTTAAAGAAAGAGATTGAAGAAGACCTTGGAAGATGGAAAGATCTCCCTTGTTCATGGATAAGCAGAATAAATATCATCAAAATGGCCGTTCTGCCAGAAGTGATCTACAATGCAATTCCTATCAAAACATCAACGGCATTCTTCATAGACCTAGAAAAATTAGTCATGAATTTTATATGGAAAAAGAAAAGACCCAGAATGGCCAAAGAAATGCTCAGCAATAAGAACCATGCAGGAGGCATCACAATCCCTGACTTCAAATTATACTACAGAGCAATAGTAATAAAAACAAAAAACAAACAAACAACAACAACAAAAAAAAAAACCTAGCATGGTATTGATATAACAACAGGCATACAGACCAATGGAACAGAATAGAAGATATAGAAACAAACCCACACAACTATAGTGAATTGATCTTTGTCAAAGGGGCAAAACTCATACATTGGACAAAAGAGCCTTTTCAACAAATGATGCTGGAAGAACTGGCTACCCATTTGTAGAAAGATGGAACTAAATCCTTACCTTTCACTGTGCGCAGAATTATTTTCATTTTGAAATAAGGTCTCGCCAAGTTACTGAGGGTCTTGTTAAGTAGCTGAGGCTGGCTGCTAACCTGCGATCCTCCTGTCTCAGCCTCCCAAGTACTGAGATTACAAGTGTGCACACCATGTCTGGCCCAGTACGGCTCTTAAAACTGAAAATACTTATCATTTGGTTCTTCCGAGAAAAAGTTTGCTGACCTGTAGTCTAAATGAGTGAGGACAATACAGACACGAGGTGCATGCCGGGGAAGAGGGCGGTGAAACCCACGGGGGCCTGAGGGGGATGGTCCAATGGCATGAATCACAAGGGAGGATGACATCGTTAAGGTCTCTAACCCAGGAGACATAAAGGAAGGCATTCCACCCCCTAAACAAGGACAAGAAGACCACAGACAAGAACAAGGTGAGCAGCTGTGCACTGGACGGGCACATGAGGCTCCTGTGGGGTGTCCACGTAATGAGGATGTGCCGGCTCTGGAGCCTGGAGAGAGGCCACGCTGAAGAGGCAGGCTGGGGCTCTAGGCCAGGAATTTTTGTATAACTCCATTTTTAATAACAGCTGTTTAACAAACAGATTGCAGATTCCCAGTAATTAGAGGATCAGCTCTCGTGGGCTAGCAGGAGCCCGCATCATCACACGGGGACTGGGGAGAGAATTTGTCTCTTTCTCTGCTGCAGGTTGAGTGAGGAGTATGCAGGTTTCCACGGGCAGCCATCAGAAGCAGGACGCTCAGCTGTCACTGAGGCCAGTGGAAAGGACTGAGGACCGTGCAAAAGACAGGGAAAGAGCCGGTGTCGGGCGGGGGGTCTCACTGCCGGGGCCCACCCCCCACCTGCCAGACCCCACCCCTGCCGTGCAGCCACGGAGTGTGTTTGCAACCAAGACCCTTCCAACCAATTCAACTTGTTTTTTTTAAGGGAAAAAATGGCTTAATGCAGAAATCACCTCTCTTTATAGAAGTTTAGCCCTTTGAAGTTTGGAGAGCATATTTATTTATTTATTTATTTATTTATTTATTTATTTTCTAGGGAGAGATTTTTATTTTATTTTATTTTATTTATTTTGGGGAGGTACAAGGGAATTGAACCCTGGGGCATTCTAACTCTGAGCTACACCCCCAGCCCTATTTTTTATTCTTTATTTTTAAACAGGGTCTCGCTAACTTGTGGAGGCCTCACTAAGTAGCTGACGCTGGCCTCAAACCTGCGATCCTCCTCTCTCAGCCTTCCAAGTACTGGGATCACAAACATGGGCCACCACACCCGACATAGGGAGAGCGTTTTTAAACAGATCCTTCTAGAACCCAGAAGAGACTTGGCTGGCTTCGCCTATATGCCAAGGACAGCTGTGTCCCCTGTACTCTCTCTCCTTTCAGCCCACCTGGGCCAGGCTTTCTTTCAAAATCCAGCCGAGTCATGCTAGGCGTGGTGACACAGCCTGCAATCCCAGTACTTGGGAGGCTGAGACAGGAGGATCACAGCAGGAGGTTCGAGGACAGTCTCAGCAACTTAGTGAGACCCTGTTTCAAAATAAAAAATAAAGAAGTCTGGAGGTGTCGTTTGAAGGTAGAATGACCCTGAGTTCAAATCACAGGGCCACACACACACAAAAAAAAAAAAACCCTCGCCGACTTGGTTCCGTGTCTTGGAAGCCTACTCAATTCTTTCCCTAACATTTCCCAAAACAAAGCAGCTCCTCTGTCTTGTTCCCTGTGTACAAAGATGGCACTTTGTGTGGCCTTTGCCTGTACACCTGTAAGACTTCCTGCTGCCCACAGGCCAGGTTGCTAAGTCTTTTCCCCCCTACATTAGTAGTGCCTAGTATGCAGGACGCATTCACTAAAGGGGTTAAAGACCAAATTATGGTTCTCCCAGAATCGTGTGTTGAAGCCCTAATACCCAATACAACTAACTATACCTGGAGACAGGGTTTTAGAGAGACAGGGTTAAAAGAGGTCAGAAGGGTGCAGTCTATTCCAGTACGACTGAGTTCTTACGAAGAAGAGATACCAGGGACCTGCCCACACGGAGGACAGCCGAGAGGACAGCGGGAGGGTCCCAGCTTCAAGCAAGGAGAGGCCTTGGCAGAAGCCCAGCCCTAACACCTTCTTCTTGGGCTTCCAGCTCCCAGGATTGGGAGAAGTTGCTGAGGCTGACCTCCAATCTGTGATCCTCCTGTCTTAACCTCCCAAGAACTAAGATTTCAAATGTGTACCAACACGCCCAACTAAATATTTGTATTTTAATCTGCTCTTAATAAGCATATATTTGCGTTCACTACATCAAGACTATGGTTTTACCAGAACTTTGACAAATTTGGGGGAAGAGAAGGAAGTGAATAGCAACACAGCATAGCTCTCTGCCATGGAAAACATAAAGAAAAACATTTTTCCCATAAGTCCTTCCATGTTCCTAATTTCTGGTGTGTGGGGGGGTGGCAAGGGTGTTGTAGGTGTTGTTAAAAAAAAAAGAAAGGAAAAAAAAGTGCTGAGCCCAGTGGAGACCTGGGAACCATCCACAAAAAGGAAATAGGCCAAAGAAAAGGGTTGCTTTCATCTCCCATGAAAGCAAGGCTGTTTTTGTTGATACATATGGAAAAAATCAAGGCCAATTACACATTGTGATTTGGCATGAGACGGCAGCCCCCCGCAGGGCTTCTCGGTCTTTCCACAGGGTACCCTTTCAGCCCCTGGAGCACTCAGCCCAACGTCACTGGCCAGACCAGGCCGCTGCTCAGAAAGATGGGCCCTTGCAGAGCGGTGGCCACGGGAGAAGAGCGCTTCCTGCTCCTCTAGGAAGAAGCCCTGGCTCCAAGAAGACCAAGGCCGGCAGGTGAGCAACCGCGTCTGACAGGCTTAGTACCCTTCGCCTTGGGGAGCCCTCAGAACTGGACTGCTCCCGTCACATGGGTTTTAGGGTGACAACAATCCTCCTTGCTCATCTCCTGGCTAAAATTCAGAATCTTGACGGTGGTGGACACTACCAGGCCTGGTTATGGACCTGCTCTCTTTGTGCCCACTTCCCACAAGGTCCTGCCCCTCTAAGAAGCTCAGTCTTCTCCTCATCTATAGAACCAAAGGACTTAACAGTCGCCACACGTCCTCCCGCTAATACCACCTCCCATGGGTGCTGCCCATGTCTGCCTGCTTAAAATGGATAAAGTAAAATTCCAAATGCAGCAGCTCTTGCTCTCACTGATCAGGTGCCAGGGGCTCTCACGGGCACGCGGGCGCAGTTACCCTGTGGCACGCAGAAAGGCCTGTTGCTGCACACAGAGCTCTGCTTTGCCTTGTCCAGGATCACCGGTCATTCACCTCCAGGTACGCAGCGCCTTCATGTTTATAATGCATCGCCACCTTTTCTTCCATTTACCTCTCCCAAAACAGATAAAGAAGGTATTTTTTTACCTCTGTTTTATCAGAAGAAGACATGTTATGAGTAATATCAATGACAAGGTTGGATTAACTTAACAGTCTGGTTAACAGTGTGCTTTTGATTGACGATGTGCTGTGGAATATTATAGCATAGCTGTAAACAAATATTATGGGATACTGTGGTATAGAATAGCTGTAAACAAATGTTATGTAAGGATAAGTGACCAACTGGAAGAAAGAAAGTGACCCACACAATCCATTAACCAGTCAGAAGAAATGTAAACAATCCAGCCATGACTACACAGAAGGAGGAGCGGCGGCCAGAGAGGGAGAGGAGACGCTCTACAAGCAGCACCCCACTGGGCCCAGCCACCCGAAGGGCTGGGACTGCCGGGCACCAAGCCCGGCCCCTGGGGAGAGACGCAAGCCCAGAGTCGCTGGCCCAGAGCGGGCCGGACGAGGACGACCAGCCCACGGTCCACAGCTGAGCCTCCCGCTGCACAGATTGGACTCTGAACTAATAGTGGGTGAACTGTGTGAATGTTAAATCAAAATCTGTGTGCAATTAAAGGAATATGGTTTGACTCCCCATTCGACCAAAGTCCACCAGGGATAGACTTGAACATTATTGGGATTCACCCCCTTTTTTTGCTTTACGATCAATAAAGCCGACGTTGTGGAAAGACACTAGTTGTGTGTGTTCCTTATCTTACCTGCAGGGTGCTCACGACAGGACGCTAACTCTGAGAAAATGACCTCTGCAGGGCGACCCTGCTGAGGACTGAGCGTGGACTCCGATGGAGGCTGTCTCTTACACGCAGTACTATGTCCCGGGGAGAAGTCACGCGCTGCCAAGGCTATCCGACCCAGAGCTACACCGGCTCTGAGACCCAGCAGTCAAGAGAACCTGTAGCTCAGTTAGACCTGAGCGCTGCGTATCCTTGCTGTGTGGCCACATACAACATATTTAATGTCTCTGGTCCCCTCCTCCTCTGTCAAGTGGTGATGAGGGGAGCCTCCACGTTTCATGAGGATTGCCCAAGCAGATGCGATCATGAGCTCTGAGTGAGGGCTCAGGCACAGAGCCATTGCCTGCTAAGAGTTAACCACTGCGGTGACTATCTACCTCTGTTCTCCCCAGGCCTTCACATCTCCTCTCCATCCCAAATGCTCACCGACAGCCCTATGGGCTTGTCTAGGAGAGATGCTGTACGTACACACGGAAAACTTTTAAAACCAGCTGAGCTATTTGTCCTCAATCCCCTGGGCTCAGCAGCTCTCTGGATTAATTACAAGTTGAGCAGGAAGAACTCTTTCTGAGGACCATATTAACCACCTGGGCACAGTGCCATGAGCAAATGGCTTTTCCGCCAATAATTTTTCCATAGCCTTTTGGTGCCGGGAACCTACTGTGGGCCTGTCCCCAGACCTGGCCCAGGTACTATCAGGGCAGGGCGGGAGGGGAGTCAGGAGGCCGGGGACATGCTGGCAGCCTCCTGCAGGGTTATCCGCCCCGGAGCAGGACGTAGTAGTCTCACCACCAAGGTGGCTCTGCCCAGATCACACTTCACCTACGGAAAGGCACAGCAGACGCATGACCCCAGTGATGGGTTTTCCTTCCCTGTCCTCCCACGGTGGGTGCCAGGAAGAACAAAACTTGTGCCTATGGAGACACAGAGTGCAGGAGGTTGGGAGCAGGCCAAGTCGAAGCTGGGTTCATGAGACAGCTGGCCAGAGTAGGGCAGTCGTGGATACAGCATCAGCTCTAGATACCTTTTACAACCCCTCGTCCTCTCCAGTAAAGAATAAAGACAACTTTTCTATAGAAGCAGCAAATTACATAGAAGAATACTCTTTTCAGTTTTGTAACTGTAGCTTGGGCCTTCATTTGTGACTCTGTATTTTGTAACTTGTATACGAGTGTCTGTGAGGTCCACTCGCACACTCTTCCTGATATCAGCCATCTTAGCTCAGAGGACCTCTGGTTGACCAGATTGTTCAAGAGCCTTAAACTTTGTTTTAAAACTCCCACCTCTCCTAGAAGGAAGCCAATCAAGTCAGAGTTGTACTTTATTTATTTATTTATTTATTTATTTATTTATTTATTTATTTATTTATTGGTGGCACTGGGGTTCCTGGAAGCCCTTCTACCTCCAGACTACACTCCCAGACCTATTTTATATTTTTGGAAACAGGATCTCTTAAGCCAGCGCGGCTGGCTTCGAACCTGCGCGATCCTCCTGTCTCCGCCTCCCAAGCGCGGGGATTACAAGCGTGCGCCACCACGCCCAGCCAGAATTGTACTTTAAACTTTGTTTTTTTATTGAAATTTTATTTCAGAATTCATCTGTTTTAGAGAATAGCCAGTCACTCAGAGTTGTGAAACTGGCCCCAAGCCCTCATCGATCGGGGTAAAAGGCAACATCACACCAGGGATAAAAGCCGAGCAGCCAGGCGTGGTGGCGCACGCTTATAATCCCAGCATTTGGGAGGCTGAGACAGGAGGATCGCAGTTTGAGGACAGCCTCAGCTACTACTTAGTGAGGCCCTTTGCAACTCAGTGAGACCTTGCTTCAAAATAAAGAATAAAAAGTAGGGCTGGGGGTGTAGCTCAGAGGTAGAATGCCCCTGGATTCCATCCTCAGTACCACACACAGACACACACACACACACAAAAAAAAAAAAAAAATACGAGTGTACTGCCTGCGCCAAGTGCTTGCTTACCAGACTTTTTATTGGCTGCACACCTTTCAGCAAAATTTTCCTTTTGATGTTACATTCAATTTCACGAGTTTTTATTTAGGGCTTCCCCAGAACCCATTTCTAACACTGCAGAAGCAAGGACCCGTGCTCGAGTCCTGCTTTGCTCCTCTGGGGCCAGGAACCGACTGGGCTCAGACGCTCACTCTCCCCTGGAGGCAGCTACTGGGCACCGCAGCACCCGCGGCATGCAGGGTGCAGAGGGAGCCAGGAACACAGCCACCTGTGGGTTCCGTCCGCTGGCTTCCAGGTAGCAGCATCAGCACCACGTGGCACCGGGGACCAGGGTGCTCAGTCATCCAACGGCGGCTTGCTGCTCCCTTGGTTGTGGAGAGGATTCCAATATCAGAAAAACCCGGTTCCTTTGGCAACAGCCTCAAGGACCAGTGAGGGACCCAAAAGGATAAAAGACCAAATAAATGATAGTAAAACAAGGTGCACACAAAGGGTTAAGGGGTGCACGGACATCGGAGGTCCTCTTCCCGGAGGTGACCTTTGATCTGGGTCCCAGGCTCTATATCCTCATTTGTCTGTGCTCCATTTGCCGAGGCGTCCTGAATATCAGCCAGAGGATTTGAAGGGGTCGGAGCAGAGATCTTGCGCAGCCTCGTAGACCTTTGTGAGAAAGGTTCTGAGCTGGGCGTGGTGGCACACGCTTGTGATTCCTGTACTTGGGAGGCTGAGACAGGAGAATTGTGGTTCACAGACAGGCTCAGCTACTTAGTGAGGCCCACCAGAACTTAATGAGACTGTGTTTCAAAATAAAGAATAAAAAATAGGGCTGGGGGTATAGCTCAGAGGTAGAATGCTCCTGGATTCAATCCCCAGTACTGAAGAAAAAAAAAAAAAAAAAGGAGGGGTCTGAGGGATGTGGCGGCCTTTGGAGGTGTGGGGCAGAAGCAAGATATAATCAGAAGGCATGTTCTCTTGGGATCACACTGGCTGCTCTGTGTATGACACACACATGGGTTGGGGAGTAAGGGTGGAAGCAAGATGTCCGGTTAGAGAACTACCTCGAAATTCAAATGAAGATGATGGAGATTCTACCTCAGCTGGTACCTCTGAGTGCTTGGTACAGGTTGGAGGAGGGACACCAACAGCTTCGTACCATCCGCTTGTCTCTTTTAACTACCTGAATATTTTGAAATTTTATCCGTCTAGCCAGATGGAATCTTCTGCCGTTCGTAGCCATCAGAGTTTGAGAACTATTCTCAAGTAATAGAGCCTACATCTCCCCGTTTCCTTCTCTTTCCTCTAAGTCTTCGAGCAACCTCCAGACTTGTCAATTTTCCTCTCACTGTGTCCTCTCTGGATCTGAGCGCTGGGGGCCACCTGCCGCATCTCCGGGGTAGAGGAACCCTTCTGTGGAGCCAAGGAGACTTTGCTTTGGAGAATCCTCCTGGATCCAGCCATGCTGACCAAAGGGGTACACCTTAAAAAGTCCCACAGACCTAAGTATTGTTCTGAGTGTTCACCACGGAAGTATGGAAAGACAGACCCGGAAGGGCCTTGTGAGTATCATAGACTCCATTCTCCCTGGAGTTCTTTGGGGCGATGCTGGCTGCCTTACAGAAGACCCTCTTTTGTCTCGTGATGTGCCTCAAAGGAAGATGTCTCCACAGGCCTGACCCCTTTCTTTGAAAGCATAATAACGCTCAAGAATGACAGCAATGTAAATCGCCAGAATCATTAGGCGGAATCTCAATGAATTAAAATTGCTTACATCAGGGTAGGATTAGGTCATCTGCCTTGTAAAGAGCCGGGAGTCCTGGGGTTCGGCTGACCCCCAGCCTGTCAAAAGCAAATATTGTCGGAGCCCACGGATGGTCCGGGCTCAGCAGCATGGGCAGTCAGATCCTGATAAGATCGCCCTTGTCTGGAACAGACCAAATTACCCCGCTGTTTAGTCCCCTTCATTACCCAGCCCACAAAGACAAATTACCCTGGAGAGGTTGATAGCACGGAGCCTCTGAAAAGTCAAAGCCGAAGACGGCCCCACCAAGGCTAGGCGGCTGCTCCTGAGAACACTTGCATCGGAATCGTCAAGCAAACCCTGGAAGGTCTCGACACCCTCAGACGTGAAAATCCAGAAAGCAAAACAGAACAGTCCCAGCAATGTAGTGGGACTCTCAGCAACCTAGAGAGACTTGTTTCAAAACAGTAGCTCAAAGGTAGACTGCCCCTGGGTAACACACACACACACACACACACACACACACACACACACACACACGTCAAGCTTAAGGGAAACCCTGGGAGATTCTGGTGCCTGAAACAAATAACAGCAAAAATAATGTCAGACATGTGGTCATGGCATAAATCATGAACAAAAACACAATTATAACCGGAGCCACTTGAGTACAAATCTTGATAACTATTGAATGCAGTTTTCACTGCTCAGAGGCAGGCAGTTTGCGACCAAGTTTATTTTAGGATGTCAGAGCGCCTGGCCCTGAGAAGCTACAGCGGGTTCCAGTTTTCTTTTTCACTTAAAGTCAAGTTTACATTGGAGGAAGTGGGAGCTGATTCCTACCGAGAGGCGAGCGTGCTCCAGTCCCAAAGACCATGAGGATAAGAAGGGAATGAAACTGGTTAAAGACTGCGAGACCCCCCTCAGTGGAGTTGGAAGCTCCATTTCCTTTCCTACCCTCCCCATTAGCACCTGCAATCCCAGTGTTTGGGAGGCTGAGATAAAAGGGTCACAGGTTCAAGGGCAGCCTCAGCAATGTAGCAGGACACTCAGTAACTTAGCAAGATCGTCTATTTAAAAATAAAAAATAAAAAGGGCTGGGGAAACAGCCCAAAGGTAGAATGCTGTGGATTCAATGCCCAGTACCACAATAAAGGGGGGAAAAGAGTCTTTTTCTTTGTTGGATTCGCACTTCATTTTGACCCTCCTGCAGGCGCTCGAGCCTAATGAGAAGAAACCCTGGAGGCAAAGCACAGCCCCAGGGCTCTGAGATCCAGCCCCACCTCCAGCACCTAGAGCTGGACAACCTCAGAAAAGTGATTTAATCATCTGTGCGCCCTCTCCTCCTTAGTACACCAGGAATGATAATAATAATAAAGTAGTGGAGAAAGAGAAACGGGATCATCCGGTGACCCGTGCAGCTCTCATTAAATATTTACAGAATTGATTCGAGAATGGACTGGGGATGATGAGAGGGAAAGAAAGGGACAAACGTCTTGCTTGTTGGGGTCTGGAGTGTCCCCAAAAGCCCATGTGTCAAAGGCTTGGTCTCCAGGGTGGCACTGTTGGGAGAAACTTTAAGAGGGGCCTGGCGAGGTCCTCCAGTCTCCGGGAGGGCGCTCCCTGAACGGGAGAGTGGGACCCAGCCCCTTTCTTATCTTCTTTCTCTCTTGTTATGTCCCAGCCATGAGGTTAATGGCTTGCTCCTCCACGTGACCTGCCAGGATGCCGTGTCCCCCAACCAGAGCTCTCAAAGCAATAGATCAGCTGGGTAGCTGGACACTGCGGATGGGTTATCTGAGACCAGCCAGTTCACCTGCAGAGACTCGCATTGACCCCTCTCCTAGGGAATAGGGCAGAGATGGGGTCGGCTGGGATGAGCTGGAAGTTTACCCACAGAGCCTTGCTCACCTTGACCCCTCCCCTGTGGGAGGGGCAGAGAAACAACACAGGGTCACTAAGGTGTGCGTACAAAGGGCAATCACCCCAAAATGTGATATGTGTAAAGAATGTGCCAGAAAAAATATAAAACCTGACATACGGAAGACTCCAGTGCCTCCCATACCAGGACACACACCACTCCAGACCCCTCTCCAGAGCGACCCCCGTTGCCCCAGGCCACCTCTCTCCTTTCCATATGGGGCATTCGCATCGTGTCTATAGAAACCTCCTGCGTTCCCCACTTGTGATTTCTGTTTGAATGCTTTCCAGGCAGGTAAACAAGGGCCGAGGTTGTGTGAGACAACTTTAAAATCTCCCACAGGTCACGGGCCCACCGATCACGGGCTAAATCAAACCTTCAAACCTATGAAGCAAATAAGCCTTTTCCCTTTGTTACAGGAACAGAAAGCTGTTATCATACATAAGACGTAAGCCTTGAAGGACTAGTTCATAAATAATCAAGGGTCAAAGCAATAAAAACATCAATGACAATCCAAAGCAGTTCATTTTCACTTGTGGAAATAAACGTTTGTGTCCTAATGATTAACAAGAAAAAAATTCTTCACAGTGAATGAAAAGGTAGTGACCAAGAGGAACAGTTCTCAAGTTGCCAGAATAGAGGTAAGGGGCCCACAGCGGCCCAGGGAGGGATTGGCAGAAAGACCTAGAAAATGCTTGTTGGCAGCCTCCAAGCACGGCTCTTCCCTGCTGATGGCAAGGCATCCTCTTGGCCCATCATACAGAGTTTAAGACTGAGGCTGCAGGAACCACAGAGGCCTTCTCAGGAAGAGAAAGGACCAGCATAGAGAAGGCAGCTGTTCGCTTTTATTGTACCTAAGCTGCAAATTCCTAAGTGCTTTCTGCATCACAACAGCCCAGTGAAGTAGGTATCCCCATTTTGTAACTGAGGAGATGGGTGAGCCAAAGGTCTTGCCACCAGCTGGGTGAAAAAGCTGGGTTTATAACCCAAGTTTGGCCTCCAGCCAGAGCGCCCAAACCTCAGTGGTCACCGGCGACACCCACTTGGAGAGGGAGATCAGCTCATCGCCAGGCTCCTGAGCAAGCCAGCCTTTCATCTGTGGCAGATGAGAATGATGGTGAAGTGCTGCCTAGCAACCCCGGTGCGTTTCTGGGAGGCAATCTGAGGTTTCGGTGTTCCATAATGTCAATCTGCCAAGCAAAAAAGAAAAGCCGGTTTTAACAATGCCTCTCATTTTTCACCCAATTAGTACCACCACACTTAGGGATGCTAAGAGGAAAGGCTAACTCGTCAGGCGCTGGAAGACACGGGCCGTAGTGACTCCTATCTTGGCTGTGGGCAGGGGCGCTTCTCCAGCCGAAGGCTGTTGTTCTTGGCTGGTGGACTGACAAAGTACGGTCCCTTCTCCTCTACTCTCTGGTCCTGGAAGAGTCTGGCACGCCATGCACAAGGCCGACCTACCGCCCAGCGTAGGTGTTTCTTGTGATTCTTTGCACCTATGAAGCCAGGCTCTGCGGGATGAAGCCACAGGGCCACCCCTTCTTTCGCACGGAGAATAGAAGCTGCCTTCTGTCAACTGTTCACCACTGTGGAACCTCCCCCCTCTCTATTTACAAAATGGAAACAGATGAATTCAATCAAACATAAGCCCCCCGAATTGTGGCTTCCTTTATACCTTGTGGTAAAGGAGTTTGTATATAATTGGCACATGATTTTCTCCAGCGGTTTCAAGTTGTTCCCAAACGTAAAAAGGAACCTTTCAGTTTGGGCGCGGGATGGTTTTGTTTCAAACCAATCCATCATCCTTCTGAAGGCAAAGACGGTGGGTCGACCGAGTGGAAGCAGGAGAGCAGCGAGTGGGTCAGGGCCTCGGCGGGTCTCCCTGGGCACACGTGGCCAGGCAGCCGGCCAGAAGAAGACAGGACCCAACCTCCTTCCGCAGTCCTGGGGCTCTGGGGAGCACGACTCTCTGAGGGGGTGTGGGAAACCACTGATTATTCTAACATTTATAATGTTAGAATATTGCTGGACCATGAAGCAGTGAAGTACATCCTTTGTGGACCATCAGCTAGGGAGGTTCATCCTCCCCTTTCAGATCAAACACCGTTTCCATAATTGTCTGGCACCAAAAGGAAACCTAGTCACTGTTGAGTTGTGAGGACACAGATCTCTCACGAAAGTCCACGTCGAAAATGAGGAAAGACCACTTTGCATTTGGCTTCTTAAAAAACAAGGTTTGGCACCTGAGAGGTTTTCCTGAGTTACTACTAAAAAAGTCAATCGGTTAATATGGTTTTAAGGCTTTGGTCCAAATGGGGCACCTAGATAATGATCGTATTGCACTAAAGTAAACAATAAGGCAATTGTGCCCCCTTCTCTCCCATTAGGAGGCATCTTAAAAGCTCTTTTTCCACAATTTAGCAAACCCCAAAGGGAAATGTCCAACTTCATTAGAGAGGATTGTTTACATGGCGTGGAAACGATGGATCGCTCCAGGTTTTTGGGGTGTAAACGTTTCATTTTGGAGTTTTACCAAGGAGATCCTAGGCCTCAGTGAGGCTGCAGCCGCATGCTCTCCTGGGAGGAGTTGGGGTTTTCCATTGGTACCTATGGCACCTCTGGGGTGCCATCGGGATGGAGCGGTGTATCCCTTCACTTATCCGTCACAATGCTCATGACCAGCATGACATAACCAAAGACAGGCTAACAGAAAAGCATGACAAATTAATTTTATCCAAGTTGTATACTCTGGAGGAGGCTTCAGAAATGAAGATCTGAGATCCAGGGGGAACTGTCTACTTTTATGCTTAGGCGCCATGAAGAATAGACAGCCATGCAGAAACATGATTGGAGAAAAGTGTCTGATCCAATGGTGATGGCTGATGGAGGTCCCAGCAAGGCTGTCTGCTTAGGTCCCCCCTGGCCTCTCTGTGGAGCACTCTTTCCTTCTGGGTTGAGCGTCTGACCTTCTATCAGACAAGGTAGGTCAGAAAATTTCTTAATCGCTGTTTTCTACACAGAAAGGTGCTAGGTTAGCGTACTATTTCTGGGTTTTCTGGCTGGTCTTGGGAAGAGAGGCTTTTGTAACCTGCAGGGTTCTGGTCTCTGACAGGACAGGAAGACAGGAAGAACAGAGAAAGCCAGAAAGACCTCGCTTCCGAGGCCAAGCCTCTTCAGTTCAGGTATTCAGCATTGCGAAGTGTCATGCTTGAGGTGTCATTTTCAAAGCGCTGCAATCGGGCTAACTGAACCATCTGGCGGGGAGAGAGAATGTCCACTACAACCTGTTATTTCTGTTTTGAAGGTCTGGCTCCATGGTAGACCAATACTCTCGCAAGTGCAGAAAGCCCAAACTCTTAAGGCGCTGCACTGAGCTGCGTTGTTATCTGATTTTCTTCCCAGACAAGCAGGAGCCGGGAGCTCTGGTCTACAGAGGAGAGAAGTGGGGCAGGAACTCAGGGCCAAGTGTGGACTGGATTAGAGGTCTAGGTGTGGGAAATCCTGAGGGAAGATCACAGAAATCAATGCCCAGACCACCCAGGGGGGCAGGTTGAAAGGAACCACTGGTGGCAGAGCCACGGTTTAGAGACTGTGAGATGCCCCTGAGAAAGGCTGCCGTGACTACCATGTACGGGATGTGTGACACAGCTTCTCAAAGGGCCCAAGGCTCCCCGCCTCCTGCTACGGCACCCTTGTGCACTCTCTTCCCGTGAGTGTAGATGAGACCTAGGGACTTGTTTTAGCCAATAGAATATGGCTAAAGTGATGGGCTGTTACTTCCCAGCTGAGGTTATTATGGAAAAAAAAAAAAAAACAAACAAACAAAGCAGAGATTAAAGCAGTGAAGACAGGTTTCTATTTAGGAGCTATTTCAATAGGGAAGAGAGACCTCACCATAGAACTGGGCTCCATTGTAAAAATAAGGACAAGTGGGGACTATGGCCAAGGAGCAGGGTGGGGTCTGGGGTCAGAAGACGACTAAGAGAAAACACAAGGGACAAGGGGAATTACGGCCTAAATAGACCCAGCAAGACTCTTGCTAACGCTAGAAAGAGAAAGCCAGGGACGGAGTCCAGGTCAGAGGCCTTGAGTGCTTAGAAAACGCTGCCTGGAGCAAGGTCAAGGCAGTCTTGTCCCCACAGGGAGACCTCGTTGCTGTCTTGTTTCTCCTGAGCTGGGGTTTGCTCACGCTGTTGAAATTCAGGTGTCATGCTATGATCACTCTATGGAGGGGAAGCTGAGGAAAGCCCCAGCCCACAGGAAGCAGGGAACTGAATTCTGCCGACAACCATGTGACCAAGCTTGAGGAGGAGTTCCCCTTCAGCGAGACCCTAATGGTCACCTTGGGAAAGACCTTCAGGCAGGAATATCCAACTCAGCCACTCCTGCCCTACAGAAACTGTGACGTCATGAATGTTTGTTGTTTTAGCTTAGGGTTTAGGGGACAATCTATTACACAGTAAAAGCAAACGAATACAAAATCTCTGCAGTTCCAGATGGGAAGGAAGTCACTGTGAGTGGCCACGGGCCCCAGGATCTGTCCTCGGGGCCTCTGGGACATCTCTGGGGGCCTGCCTCAGTGGCCCTGTGGTGCCCTTAACCTCACTGCTATGACAGTCTCGGTCGGAGGCAGAGTGAGCAGACCTCATGTAGAAGAAGGAACCAGGATCGTCTCCAGATAAGTTTTATGACGGAGCAGAACAGAGCCCATGTCCAGGATAATAACTACCAAATGGAAGAAAGCCTCAGAGTTTAGAGTGTTTTGTATCTGTGATGTCATCGCGCCCTTACAACACCCTGCGAGTCTCTTCTGGGACCTCGAGGGCCGTTGGGAGGACGTGGGGAGGAGGATTCTTTCCCACTTACCCAGGTCAGGCAGAAGGTCTTGCTCTGTGGGGAGGAGTCTGCGGGCCGCTCTTCAGGTAAGGAAGGAAGGGGCCGTCTACCTGGCCAACCAGGCCAGGTGCATCCATAATGGTCAATGCAGAGAGAAATACTGCAAGCAGATCGCCCCCTCCCCCATATGCCACGGAGCAGAGGCCACCCCCGTTCTGCAGACGAGGACACTGAACTTGCAGGGCTGGGACACGGGACACAGGGAAATTGGGACCTGGTCATGCATCATATTTTGTGGCTTTTCCCAGCCCAAGTTGAGTGACTGACCACTCAGCGTTCAGGTCCAGCCTCAGGCCCCTCCCAGGCCACCCTGGTAATTTTCTTCAGGCCTCTGCAGGAAACAAATGAACAAGGAAATAGAGGAGAATGACAAAGGATCATCATCTGTAAAAGGTCAGAATGAAGAGGCACGCCCCTCATTCCCAGTCAGTGCTGCAGCCTGAGTACTGTTCTCTGTTTATCCCTCAATCCCAAATGCCATTTGTCCTTGTAAACATGGAGCAAATCTGTTTCTCACCCCCATCACGTTTCGCTCTGTTTTAGCACAGGTGACGGCCCGTCTCACCTGGACTGCCCTGTCTTCTCCTCCCTGGGGTTGTGTCCACAGGTAGCCTGGGGCTTTGAGTGGCTTGGCAGAACCCCCGCCTGGCACCCTGTCGCTTCTTCCAAACCATATCCTTTACATCCATAGGATAAGTCTCGCTTCTGAAATAGTATTTGAGGTCTTCTGTAGATGGCCTGTTAAATAACCTATAGTCACTAATTTCACTTTTCTCTGGTGTGGGGACAGAAGCAAATCCCGTTTCAAGCTGACTGATCACTATGTCCAAACAATGCCTCCTTTACTCCACGGATATCAGGAGACCGTGGCACAGGGACGAGGGCAAGATGTCCTGGCGCCTGGGAGACGCTCAGTGATAAATTAGCCCCAACTTGAAGGATCCGGGCCACCAGGGGACTGTTCACAACACGCAGCAGGCACAGCCTTCGTTCTGTTTCTCTTCCTTTGAATAAAAATGTGTCTGATGCTTCACCTACAATGAAAATATTCTACAAGTTGTAAAAAACAAAAGTAATGACACACTTCACAGGCCAGCGAGACCATGAGATAAGTGTGCTTCTCAGGTCGTGGATGCCCCCGCCTCCCCCCAAACCGGGGGTTATAATGTGTGCCTTGTTGTGTGGTAATTCCCAAAAATATTATTCATAGAAGATTTATAATAACCAAACATTACCATAATAAATATTGGTCACAAGAGTCTTCTATGGGAGAGGAGCCGCAAAGCTTGCTCATGTTCCCTACCCTCGATTTAAGATTAAATTTCATTCTTTTTTAGAGATTCTAAATCCCAACATCTTTAAACCTTGAAACCGATACCCCTTTTTTTGAAAGAAAAATTAGATCGGAACTGTCAGACGGATGATCAAAATGCCACGAAGCCAACCGGGTGACGTATGAGTAAGAGGTTCTCTGTAGTTCAGCTGTCAGGAAAACACTGAAGTGTCTTATCTCCCTCAAAGCCCCAAAGCCAGTGTCCCAAGCTGAGCAAGCCAAAACTGTTTGAAGAAAAAATAATGGCACAAAAGACTTCTTAGGAAATTCACATTTAAAGTGTTACTTAATCCCACAGCTTGGACCAGTCAGAAACCGGGGGAATCCAGGGTGGTGGGAAGCAAATGAAAGAAGAAATTATTTATATTAAAGATCAAATCCTGTTAAAAAAAAAAAAAGAAAAGAAAAAAGAACTCTAGAGAGACCAGAGATGTTTAATTATTCTACCCTATTACTCTATCAAGTATTCCTTGAAGTGCAAGTTCGCGAGTCAAGATTTAGACCTTAGAAATTTAATTATAACACATAATTTTGTTGGGAGAGCATTTGTTAGAATACTTTGACCGAAAAGAGATCTTACTTTAAAAAAATACTTTATAATAACTTCCCTTCAGGGATCACCCAGTTCATTATAAGTGGAAGGAGCGGAGGAGAATCTTAGTTCATGACATGGAAACTAGTGATTGTTACAGTTGCTGATTGCTGGAAGTGAACCAGAACCCCGTTTGCCTTAACTCTTAGGAAAAATATCCAGCCGGGCCGGGTGACACACATCTATAATTCCAGGACTTAGGAGGCTGAGACAGAAGGGTCGCAGGTTCAAGGACAGCCTCAGCAGGTAGTGAGACTCTCAGAAACCTGGCAAGATCCTATTTCAAAAAAATAAAATAAAAAAGGGATGGGCAGACTGCCTCTGGGTTCAATTCCCAATACAAAAAAAAAAAAAAAAAAAAAAAGGAAGGACTATTCAGATAGTGCTGGTCCACACCATTCCGCCTTCATGAGAACAATATGGCGTCCATGTATAGAGAAAGACAGGCCCGATTCTTCACCCTCTCTTGCTCGGCTTCGATGTGACAGCGTACGCTCCCCACGTGCGTCTATAAGGGTTCGTTGGGTCAGAGAAGCAGAATCGAGATGGGGTGCAGCTGGGCTTCTTGGAGAATTTAGACCCTATGTGATCTCGGAAGTGGGTTAAGACCTCCATTTAAGGGTGTTAGCCTCGCATTTGGCGATCGGCCGAGGGTAACAGGATGGAGGCAGGAAAGCAGGATGTGGCTTGAGGAAGAGCGATGGCCAACGGAGCCCACAGAACAAGTTAGATGCACGTGGGTGTGCCATCGCCACCAAGCCTCTAACACACGCGCGGACCTGCAGATGCTGCCCGCAAGCTCACAGGACCCGGAGAAGCAGATTCAGGGGCAGCTAACGGAGCTGGGGTTCACACCAGCAAAGACAGCCAGCGGCTCCACACGGGTGATCTGCAGCCGCCGGAGACACAGCATGGATCCACTTGTGCATGCCAGATCCTGTGCAAACTTCTCTCGTGGTCAGCCTACTCCATAGCCGTGCAGGGAAGGGCATTCCTGGACCATGGTTCCAGCTCAACTGAGCCGCCATACTGCCCCTGACCAAGTCAGCCATGGCTTGCAGTGAGTGGCTAGTGGCGGGTGGCCAGAGGTGACAGTGTCCCAGTTCTCCATGCAGAACTTAAGAGATCTTGAGTTGTGCCTGACTGTGTCCACCAACTGCGTGGAACTGAAATGGGACACAGAGCCAGCCCTTGGCAATGCCAGCCAGCAAGCACAGCCTAAAGTAGTGAACCCGGCCAGACCCAGACCTGATGATCTGAACCACGGCCCTCCTGCAGATACACGAGCATTCGCCACTGATGGCTGAAGCCACTGAGTTGGGGGAAGGAAATGTTCCAGACCCATGAAGGGGTTGAAGATGAGGACCCATCTGCCTACCGTCACTCCCATGATCCCCAGTCCCTGCAGTGTCCCAGGTCCCCCGCTACTGCCCACACGCAAATGGCCACAGAGCGACAGAGACTGAAACTATGTAACAGGAATTCAGCAAGCTCTCCTAAACACAGGACCTCCTTAAACACACACACATACACACACACACACACACACACACACACACACACACAGTTGGGAGCTGGGTGTAGTGGCGCACACCTGTAATCCTAGTACTAGGGAGGCTGAGACAGGAGGATCACAGGTTTGAAGGTAACCTCAGCAACAGAGTGAGACCCTGTTTCAAAAATAAAATAAAATGAGCTAGGGATGTAGCTCTGAGATAGAATGCCCTTAGGTTCAAACCCCAGGACACAAACAAACAAACAGTTGGGTAATCTTTGCATAAGTACAACATCAAACCCATCCATGGCCACAGTAACATAAAACTTTAAGTAAAACAGTTAAAGAAACATACAGATCCCAAATGAAGACAGACACAAAATCCAATCGAGGGTCACGAATAAATGGAAAGATGTGCTGTTCCTGCGTGGGAAGGCACAGCGCTGGCACAAGGCCAGTGCTCCAAATTCAATTATGAACACAATGAGATTTCACTTAAAGTCCCAGTGGGGCTTTGGGACAAAGCTTGGTAACATCACGAAGAAAAAGAAATGCTTAAAGATGGCCAAGGAACAGCTTGCAGAGGCCAGGGAAGCGCTCTCAGAGACTGACAGTGAAGGCCCCGGGTCGCGGGTACCAGGACTCTCGCCTCTGGAGGCCTGGGAGACCTCTACCACCTCTTGCCAGGAAGCCGCAGGGAGAGGGGCTTCGGGGAGGCTGGTGCAAGACGCGCACACTAGCACACAAGTGAGGCCTCTGTTTGCATTTCAGTTTTTCCATTTGAATTTTTCTCTTAGACAGGCCTTTCCATTCTTTAAGTTCATTCAAAAGCCCAGGAGCTGGGACCTGTGGGGGAGAGGGGAGAGAGAGAGAGAGAGAGAGGGGGAGAGAGAGAGGGAGAGGGAGAGGGAGAGGGAGAGGGAGAGGGAGAGGGAGAGGGAGAGGGAGAGGGAGAGGGAGAAAAAGAGAAAGAAGAGGAGGAGGAGGAGGAGGAGGAGGAGAGAGGAGAGGAGAGGAGAGGAGAGGAGAGGAGAGGAGAGGAGAGGAGAGGAGAGGAGAGGAGAGGAGAGGAGAGGAGAGGAGAGGGGAGGGGAGGGAGAGAGAGGCAGCCATGGCTTCTAAGTCCCCCTCCTCCCGGGGAGCTGGAGGTGTGGCCCTGCTTGTGATGGAGCCCTGCCACAGCCTGCTGCCCAGACCAGGGAGAACGAGAGGTGTCCAACACGCTGTCTTGCAGTGAGCAGACCTAGGCTTAGTTAAGACAGTCTTAAAGACAAAGGCTTCACCAGCGCGCCATAGCCTCCTGTCTGCTGTAACCACAAACCCCCTGCATGTCAAGGAAATCACACGCAGCCACTCACACTCAACTGCGTTGTCTTCTGAGGCCTAGACTATTTCTTTTCTTTTGATACTGGGAGTTGAAGCTCAGGGGTGATCTACCCTTGAGATATACCTCAGCCTGTTTGATGCTTTTCTTTCTTTCTTTCGTTCTTTCTTTCTTTCTTTCTTTCTTTTTTGGTGGTGGTACTGGGGGCTTTCTACCTCTGGGTTATACTCCCAGACCTTTTTTTATATTTTATTTGGAAACAGGGTCTCACTAAGTTGCTGAGAGCCTCACTAAGTAGCTGAGGCTGGCTTTGAACCTGTGCGAACTTCCTATCTCAGCCTCCCAAGTGCAGGGATTACAAGCGTGCGCCACCACGCCCGGCAAGATGCATTTTTTAAAAAATAAGGTCCACTAAGTTGTAGAGGCTAGCCTTGAACCAGCGATCCTCCTGTCTCAGCCTCCTAACTCCTGGGATTTCAGGTGTGCATCATCAGGCCCAGCTAGACTATTCTTTATGAAGGAACAATGGCTCGGCCTTGAGCCAAAGGCTTCACTGTGAGAAGATCCATGAAAGAGCTCGCACTGGGAAAACTAAAATGTTTTTCAGAGGCGCTTACTTGGATCTAACTGGTATTCTGATCGTTGGAGCTAGTTTATACTTTCAAGACAAATAAGTTAGCCTCCCTTTGGCACAATCCCATCTGTCCTGTCCCAGCCAGAAAGAAAGGACCAGGGGCGGAAAACAAATTAGCGAGTAGTGGCGCTCCCCTCCTCTCCTCCCTGGCCACTCCTTCTTCCCTGGGGAGAGACAGGAGGGAGATGCGGGTGAAGAGCTGGATCATCGAGAAATCAGCGATGTAGGACAGGCTTACTCTTTTGACTCCATTTTCTATGGAAATTTATTTAGAATTAAATTAGACATGACATTTAGTAGACTCCCAGTGGGAAAATATTTTCTTATGATACCTGAAGGGACTCTGGGAAAATGGATAGTGAGAGCCCTCGAGAGCGGCCTGGCGGACTGTGGGGCGGGATGTTGGTGTCACGTGCTGCGCGGTGCGGGGGAGCTGGGCCGCCGCCTGCTCGGCCATCCTGCCGCTGCTGCCCTCTGTGTGAAGGCTTCAAGGTGACCAAGGAAAGCTGGCATTAGGGCCGATGTGTGGCTTTGCTTCGTGACCGTCTGTGGCTGAGATCCGTGCCGAGTTGATGCCATCAGATACAGGTCGGAGGGTGAAGGTGAGATTCAGCTTTGCCCTAGCTCGGGGCCCTCTGCCTCCCCCCTCACTTCTTGCCCTCTATCTCTTGGGGACCTGACATGGTTCTGGTCAGAATCAGTGGTGGGAAGAGCCTCACTTAGGGGCAGCGACAGAGCCTGGCCGGGCGTCAGCTGCCCACCACGTTCCCAAGTGGAGCCGAGCGCTCACACCCCAAGCCTGGCCTCCATGTCAGCAGGACCCGCGAACAAAAGCCTGCCTTCCAGGTCACTTCCCCTTCTGACGCCCAGGATTTCAAGATTCCACCTCAAATTTGCCTCGGATTCAGGCTCATGTTCAGTTTGATTTAAAATTATTTATTGAAACCTCCTGTGTTGTGTAAGTTGGTACAGTACTACTCAAAGTGTGGCCATAGACCCAGGCAGGTCTGCAGACTGGTCTGTGTAGAGATAAGCAGGTTATATGGGGAGTGAACATTTAGAAACTTTATGGCAATAAGCCACGGCCACCACGCCAGGCAGGGACCAGTGGCCTCATTCGGCTGAGCCCGCTTGAGTTCTGTGTGTCACGGCTAGTATGGGTAGTAGGACCGTGTGAAGAAGGAATAATAAAAGAAGCAAATACCCTAGGTCAACATAAACAGTCACACCGAGAGCCATTCACCTATGTGCTCAATCTTATAAGAAAAGCGCCAGACAGGTCAGCCATGGTGGCTCACAGCTGTACTCCTGGCCACTTGAGAGGCTGAGGCAGGAAGATTGCAAGTTTCAGGCCAGCCTGGACAACATAGAAAAGCCCTCAAAACAAGATAAAAAGGGCTAGGGGCTGTGGGTGTAGCTCAGTGGTGGAGTACTTTCCTATCATGTGAGAGCCTGGGTTCAATTCCCAGTAGCACAAAGAAAAAGAAGGAAGAGATGAAGAAGGAAAAGAAGGAGAAAGAGGAGGGGAGGAGGAGGAGGAGGAGGAGGAGGAGGAGGAGGAGGAGGAGGAGGAGGAGGAGGAGGAGGAGGAGGAGGAGGAAAACATCAGACAAATTTTAACAATGGACACTCTACAAAACACTTGACTGCTGGGACTCCCTTCCAAATTGTAAGGTCTACAAAAAGAAGACAAGTTGGAGAAATGACCACAGCCATGAGGAGCTAAGAAAACATAATGACTAAGTGTGATATATCCTGAAGGGAATCCTGGTACAAATAAAAGACATTAGGTAAGAGCTCGAAGAAATCTAAATAACTAAGAGCTTTAGTTAATTTTTTAAAGAAGAAAAATAAAACCCAAACTAATCCTTACCATGAGTAATTTAAGAAGAATGGCCCTATCACATATTAATTTATTTAATTCTCACAAAATCCCTGGGAGGTACAAAGAGTAAGCAGTGTGATTGTATTTTATGGATTTTATAAATGCATTTTAAAACCAAAATGGATTTTAAAACTAAATCTAATGGTATTTGGTGAATTATGAGAGAATCAGGTCCAAGTCCATTTCTCTTGACTTCTCTTCTCTCTCTCTCTCTCTTACTTTTCCAAGAAGACAGACATTCCTCAAAGTTTATGCTATTTTTATTGTAATACAAAATATTCTTAGTGTAAAAAATTAGAAATTTTATACAAATATAAAGAAACACATTCTTTTAAAAAAAATCACCAGCATTTATGCAATCCAGAACAAAGTTATTAGCCCTTCAGATTTCCTTCCTTTCTCCTCTCCCTTCTGTCTCTTTTTCTTTTTTTTTTTCTTTCTTCCTTAGCATTCACCACTCCTAAATATAATGGGGTACAGAGTGGGTGTAGGAACTCCGTGAGAGAGAGAGAGAGAGAGAGAGAGAGAGAGAGAGAGAGAGAGAGAGAGAGAGAACTGTGAAGAGGACCACCCAACAGGAGACGAGAGGGACCGTCCGTGGATGGAGGCTGTTGGAGAAAGGAGGAATGGACCCTTAAGAGGGTAGCTGTTCCGATTCTGTTTTAATTCTCAATGCCATTATCCAGTGCCTGACATACAAAATTTGGAGAAAGATTTGTTTATGGGTCTGGAGATTCAATCCACATATATAGTCCCTTTATGCTGGCTGCCAAGCAGGAGCCAAGACGACAGGTCCTCAGGCCATGATGGTGGGGAGCAGGGAGGCAGCGAGGGACATGCATATAGTCCCCAAAGCCACAGCCCCAGGGGCTCACCTCCAGTCCTCCGCTCAGAGCCCACACCCCCAGGGGCCGCGTGGAGCCTGGCTACCTGCGGAGCATGAGATCCAAGGGGCATTTTTCTTTCAAACCACAACAGTAGCAGAGCAAATAGAAGTTTAACCTAGACCAGAGCAGCAGTGATCTGTTTGCGGACAATTAAGAAGTTGCTCACTGTGTGTGTATGTCCCTATCACTTTGAGCTTCATAATGATGTGAGATTATAGTGAACCGATAAGAGTATTTTTTAATTTAAAGTTTTTTTAAGCAAGTTGCTGATTGAGATAAAAGGACTGACAGTGCAGGGGAGAGAGAGCCAGATGGTAAAGCAAGTCCCTGGAGGAGGTGAGAGGGATGGAGTCAAGAGCTATGGGGAAGAGTGCAGAGTTGGAAGGAAGAAAGGACGGAGTTCCTCAAAATCAAAATGAAACAAAGAGAAAGAGCAGAGACACGGTGATTTCTAAAGTACAACAGCACAGCTTAAGTCAAAAGACATCATCATCTTTTGGTAAAGCAGGAGTTGAGGTCATGTACAACTGAAGAGGGGTCAACACAAGAGTTTTGCGGAGGTCATAAGTTTGAAATGCCTACTGTAGGGATCAAGCTAAAAGATTCATACGAAATCAATAAGAGGAGGTTCCAGCACAAGCAAGGCTGGAGGTATGTGGACTCTTAGCAAGTTGGGAATGATGGTACCCTTGAGCACACTGTGAGCCTCTTAGCATTGCTGACCCTCCGACCACATGACAGCAAAGCCTTAGCAAAGCCCAGTAGTCAGCCTAGTTGGTGTCAATACTGAAGCCAATTGCTTTGTCTGCCAAAGTCTGAGTTTGACGTTCTGCACATGCAGAGATGTGACTCAGCCTGACCCACACTTGCAACTCTCATTAGCTGTAGAAGAGAAATACCCACCACCTAGACTCTTACAGTGTGGTAGTCCAGTGAGGGTCCCGAGGCCATGAAGGAGGGCCCAGACATTACAAAAACAGAAAACAAAAATCACAGTGAGAACTAAGTGCAACCTTCCCTGAGAACCCGTAGGATGTTGGTGCCAAGACCCCCAAGGATACTAAATTCTGCAGACGCTCTAGTCCCGTATAGGATGGTGTTATATTTGCATGTAAGTATGCAATCCTCCTGGAATCTTAAAAAATACAGTAAAACAATGATTTACATAACATTTACATTGTATAAAGTATGCTATATGTTTTATGGAATAATGACAAGAAAGAGGTTTTATGCAGTTTCAGTATGGTCACAGTTTTTTGTTTTTTGTTTTCCCCAGTACTGGGGATAGAACCAAGGGGCATTCTACCTCTGAGCTACACCCCCAGCCCTATTTTTTTTAATTTTTTATTTTGAGACAGGGTCTAACTGACGTACAAAGGATCTCACTAAGTAGCTGAGGCTGTCTGCGAACCATAATCCTCCTGTCTCAGCCTCCCAAATGGTGAGATTACAAATGTGTGCCACCACGCCCGGCTACGATTTTTAAAATACTTTTGATCCCGGAGCCTGCCATGAGGCAAGGCCAGTGCTGGGGCCTCTGAGGCCAGGATCGGAACCTGCCGAGGGGTGAGGCCGGTGCTGGGCCCAGCAAGGCCAGGATCGGGGCCGGCCATGAGGCAAAGCCAATACTGGAGCCGGCGAGGTCGGGATCAGAGTCTGCCGGGTGCCCAGGCCAGTGCCAGGGCCGTCAAGAGTGGGATCAGAACTTGCAATGGGGCCTACACAGAGAAATATCACAGAAAATAAAAAACCAGATGTTTTCCCTAATACACAAAAACTAGGAAGAAATGGATAATAGGAGGAGGTCTAGTTGAAGAAAGGGCCCAATAGAGGAGCAATTGAGGTGACCAATCAGAGGGGATGGGATGGGAGAGGATGGAATCTCTTTAAGACTCATGATGAATGTTAACAAATGTATCAAAGATAATCACAAATCAAGCATGGGATCGAGGGAGGGGGAGGGAATGGGATGGGGGCTGGAAGAGGGCTAATTGGATGATGTGTGCTTGTATATCCTCTCAAGTCTTGTATTCCAATGTGATATATGATTACAATGCACCAATAAAAACATATATATTAAAAAATACTTTTGATCCCTAGTTGGTGGGATCTGCTGATGCAGAATCAGAACACACAAAGGGCTGACTGTACTTCAAAGAGTGGAGTAGAGAAATCTGGGTGGTTTTATAGGTATATCCCCCAAAATTAAGGGAAGGAATCTTCTGGTAGGTCTAAAGTAGATCCATGGTACACTCTCTCCCTTTCTTCCTAGAAGTGAACCTTAGTTCTGTTGGGGACAATGAGATGCCCAGGTAAAAGGCTATATTTCTTTTTTTTTTAATTTATTTTTTTATTGGTGCACTGTATTCATACATCATAGTGGGATACAAACTTTTGTAGACATACATGCACACATCGCCCAGTCAGCCCCCACCCGATCCCCACCCCATTCTCTCCCCATCCCTCCCTCCCATGCTTGGCTTAGTGGTTGACATCTAGTATTATAGCAATTTATCCAAAATTAAAAATGATAATCTCACATAACAGTTTCATTTGTCTGATACCAAGCTTTTGATGACTTAAAGATAACATTTCAATATTTCTTTTTGCTTTCTTTCTTACCAGAGAATATTTTTTTCTATTTTTTTAGGTGAAACTATCATATATTTGTATATTTATTTTTCAGAAAAAAATCTATCCTAATATGGAATATGGACTCTAGATACCCACAACGATTTTGAAAAAGAACAAATCTAGAAGATATATATTTTCTGATTTCAAACCATATAAAGCTACAATAATTGAAACAGTGTAGTACTGTTCTAAAGGCAGATATATAAACCATTGGAGTTAAATAAAAGCCTAAGCCTCCTTTGTTGATGGAATAGCTTGTGACCTTGTTCTAGTTGGTTCTAGTTAATTTATGGAAACTGAGCCAGGCATGGCTGTGCACATCTGTAATCCCAGTACTCGGGAGGCCGAGGCAGGAAGATCACAGGTTCAAGGCCAGCCTGAGCAACTTAGTGAGACCCTGTCTCAAAATAAAAAATAAAAAGGGCTGGAGGTGTGGCTCCGTGGTAGAGCACCCCGGGTTCAATCCCCGAGACCACAAATCTGTTCATTATAAAAGATGATGCTATTGGGTGAAGTTTCCAGAAAAACCTCCTTGATTATGGGGATGGGAGTAGGGATAAAGGAGGAATACAGACCAAGCTGTTTTCTGCTGTTTCAGCCTTCACCTGCCTCCTTCATCCTGCCTAGAACATGGAGAAGTTTCCAGAGGAGAAGCTGGAGCCACCATTAGTCAGCAGTGAAGAAAGCCAAGAATCTGGACCCTGGTGCTTCAAGTCCCAGCTGTGTGCCTCCCGGTACTCCTGGTCAGAGAAAGATAGATTTGTATAGAGTTCTGCTTTGGGGGGAATGGGGCCCCATTTCTCCCAGCAGCATATAATCCCTGATCCATACAATCGGCAACATTTCACTTGAATCATTAATTTAGAGGTAGTGTGTCAGATATTTTCTTGAACGAGAGCTTTATGTGGCAATTATCCCTTGAAAGAACCAGGCCTTCCTTTATGAGCTTGGGAAGCAGTTTGTAGCACTGAGGTTTTGTTTGTTTGGGGGTGCCTGTCTCTGCTGTAAAGCAAGCTGCCCGCCCTGCACCACGTACAATATGATAAGCGTGAAGCGGCCCGACTGGTTTTATTAGTTTTCCTTGGGCTTTGGTCTAAAAAGGTTTCTTGCTGAGTTGATTTCACCCCCGATAACTTCCTTTACACTCCACTTCCTAATCGAAAAAGGCCCACATCGGGGTAGAGAAACAGAGACCGCTCCTTTCCCAGCCCTCTCCTGGGGCTCCTTAGCTCTTTACTACACCGCTGGGCTGGCTCAGCAAAAGCAATTTGATGTCCAGAATTTCCTGGCGCGCTGCCACGGCTCTGTCTGCCACATCAGGAAACTCCACTCGGGGCGTGTGTGGCTGGGGGCAGGCCCGCTGCGGTGTCCCCACGCTTTGTTCTTCCTCTCATCTGCTCTCCGCTCACACGGGGCTCCTTCCGTCGCAGTCCTGGGAGCTGACATGACTCTGGAAAGCGAAACAGGTCCCCTAAATGCTAGCTCAGACGCCCTCGGCTGGAACTCTCCAACTTGTTAACCATCGGCAAGGCTCCTCTCGCAATCCCCTTGTATTTTGTGTGTATTTATTTTCTTTCTCTGTTTTTCCTTTATTGAGGTATGATTGACAAAAATCAGTATTACATGATTTGATAATATGTATACATGGTGAACTGATTATCACTTTTGAGCTAATTAGCATCTACCCCCTCATGCCTTTGTGCATGTGTGTATGTGTTTTAAGAACACTGAGAATCTGTTATCTTAGCACATTTCAGGTACACGTATAATAATACAGCACCATCTCCTTCGTCACCATTATTAGCTCTCCACAATTTATACGTCCTGCCTAACGGAGACTTCGCGCCTTTGACCACTGTCTCCCCATCTGCTTCACCTGCAAGCAGCCAGCACGGTAGTCTCTGCTTCTTCAAGTGCGACTTTTAGCTGCCACATATCCCTGAGGGCATGTGTATTTTTCTCTCTATGCACAGCTTATTTCAGTTAGCATAATGTCCTTCCAGTTCATCCACATTGTTGTAAAAAACAAGATCTCCTCCTCTTAGCCTTCTCTTTTAAGACAGACTCATATTCCAGTGTGCATATAGACCTCATTTTCCACATCCATTAACCTTCCGATGGACACTTGGACTAATTCCGTATCTTAGTTATTGTGAATAACACTGCGACAAACATGGACATGCAGATAAATCTTCGAGACACTGACTTCATTTCCTTTACAAATGTATCCGGGCGGGGTTGTTCTCTCTTTAATTTTCGGAAACTTCCATACTGTTTTCCGTAATGGCTGCTGCCAATCTGGGTTCCCACCAGTTGTGTGCAAAGATTCGCTCTTCTCCACATCCCCACCAACACTTGCTATATTTTGTTGTTTGGGGTTGTTTTAAATTATCTTGAAAGTTTATAGATTTGCCTAGCCTAAATGGACCTGGATCACTACCACGGCTCCCAAGTATTTTCTAAGTTGCAAAATAACGAGTTTTCTAGTTAGACAAATGACCATCTCACACAGCCGACCCACAGTGGTTCAGAGGTAGGGATTGAATTAAGGGGCATGTTCTCTGTAGTATGGTGTGCTTGGGTACAAGCAATCGATATTAGCCGGGCGCGATGGCACACGCTTGTAATCCCCGCGCTTGGGAGGCTGAGACAGGAGGATCGCACAGGTTCAAAGCCAGCCTCAGCTACTTAGTGAGGCTCTCAGCAACTTAGTGAGACCCTGTTTCCAAAATAAAGTATAAAATAGGACTGTGAGTATAGCCCGGAGGTAGAAAAAAAGTCCCTGGGTTCCACCCCCAGTACCACAAAAAATAATCAATATTCACTTGCCCCGGTGCCGAATTATATTTCCTGTATGTGTTTAATGTCTTGTTTGCGTTTCTGCAATATCTGTGTATGGTCTCCAAACAGAAATTTTTCCTGGATCTCTTTTATGTCTGACGCTTCTTATAGACTATAAACAATCAAAAGCAAGCACACCCAGTTCCAACACAAACCAATTTTCTTACCAGAAAGATGGAAGAATAATACCATCTACTTCCTAGGGTATCCCCAAAGACCAAATACAACTAGGTCACGTGAAAGTAACTCAGCTCAGTGCCCGACACACCCTGGGAACTCGCTGTAAGATCCTATTTATCCCCTGTCCTTCCACTGCCTTCCTGGACAACAAGAGGAGAATGTGTGCCGGATCACTTAACACGCACACCGCAGGCGAGTGCTTACCATCCCCAGACTCCAGGCCCCGGCCACGGGCAAAGCTCTGAACTTGGCCTGCTTGGGTCTCTTCATCTGAGTCATCAGCGTCTTCTGTGTGCCGTGTGTGTGGGCAGGGGACTGAGGATGGAACCAGGGGCGTCCTACCTCCACGCTACACTCCCTGCCCTTTTAGTTTAGTTTAGTTTAGTTTAGTCTTTCTTTTTTGAAACAGGGTCTTGCTAAGTTGCTGAGGCTGGACTTGAACCTGCGATCTTCTTACCTCAGCCTCCAAGTACCAGGATTACAGACATGTGCTACCGCTCCCGGCTAGATTTCATATTGTGCCCGTGTGTGCATATACATGCGTGTGTGTGAACAGCTACATAGTTATGTGGGTAGGCCACGACAGGTAGCGACTGATGGAGGAAAACTCAACCGCTGCCAGCATCTAACTCCTGTCCTGTCAGTGTTTCCAGGGAGGGTCCTCATTCGCCTGTTCCCAAAAACTGCAGGCAGAAGTGAGAGAATTGAGTCTGACTTCCTCTCTTAAGTCAGGCTCAGTGCTGGACCCTTGACCCTCCTTGAGTCCAGGCAGTGGCCTTGAAGTTGTTAAGTAGCACCACTGCCGTCGTGAGGTGAAGACCCAGAGGTCAAACACTGCAAAGTTCACCATGCAAACCCTCAGTACCACACATCAGTGTATGAGAGGCTGAGACAGGAGGATCGCAGGTTCAAGGCCAGCCTCAGCAATGTAGTGAGACTCTCAACAATCTAGTAAGACCCTGTTTTCAAATAAAATGTAAAAAGGGCTGGGGTATAGCTTGGAGGTAGAATGCCCCTGGGTTTAATTCCCAGTACCACACACAAACAGAGAAAAATAAAAAAAGCCTTATAGTATAGAAACACGCTGGGTTCCCCACCGAGACACCACAGAGACATGCTCAAAAGGGTTAGCGAAAGGCCGTGGTCATGGTGAGAGGCATTGCCTGGGTAGACTCCGATCGACTCAGTAATCGGTGGTGTGGTCGCAAAGGAAATGTCCTGAGTGTAGAGAGAGCGGTGCCAGTCACACGCCCTGTCTCTCTGTGCGCCCCAAGTAACTACTTTGTGTCTCCATTTTCCATGGAAAGAAGTGAGGTTACGGGATTCCTCTCACAGTCACGAGTGTTACAAGAAAGGACACAGTGAGCCTCCCCAGCCCAGATCTTGGCCCGTCAGGGGTGCGCCATAAATGTCGCTTTCTTTCTTCCTCTCTCCTCCAACGGCAAAGCCCTCGCAGACCCTCTTTACAAGGTGACAGGTTTGTATTAAGTATCACAAGCCCCGATGTTCACAATCACAATGATTTTACAAAATGAAGCAGTCTCTAGAAATGATGATTTTTAAAAATTTTTGGAGTAAAGCAATGAGAATATGATACGGCAGAATTAACTGTCTTCATTTCACGCGCCCCCTCTTGTAATTGAAACCATTTTCAAGTTTTATTTAGTACAAAATTAATTTCACGTTTTCATCAAGGAGCTCGTGCGGATCCCAGGGTGAATCAGATTTTCCGATACAGAAATTCATAGCATTCGTTACTGGTATTTTTCAAGACAAAAACGTTTGTGCCAGAGGAGACCATTTCAGGCCTGCCGCAGGAGCAAAACCAAAAACCTTTTACACAGCGCTTCTAAATTCAGGCCTACAGTGACATTTTGTAACAAACTGATTAAAAAAAATCTAGATGCATTACTCAAGTCCAACTTTCTAGCTTCCCAAATAAAAAACACAACTTGTGTACATGTAGCGATGATATATAATTCCAATGGTACACGTACCAGTGTAGCGATGATATATAATTCCAGTGGTACACGTACCAGTGTAGCGATGATATATAATTCCAGTGGTACACGTACCAGTGTAGCGATGATATATAATTCCAATGGTACACGTACCAGTGTAGCGATGATATATAATTCCAATGGTACACGTACCAGTGTAGCGATGATATATAATTCCAATGGTACACGTACCAGTGTAGCGATGATATATAATTCCAATGCACCAATAATAATAGCATAAGAAAAAGCACAAATTGATTTACTTTAGGAGTAAACTGGTCTCCTCTTGAACTGAGCTCTGATGGGACACTGGGCTGTCAGGTCAGGGAGATGTGAGCTGAGTCAGTACGTGTGGCTGAAGCCATGGACTACAGGAGGCTCACGGCTGGCGCGGCTCCTTGAGACGATCACGCTGTCGCACAGATGCGAGCCGTGGCACGTGGCGTTGGAAGGAAGACCTCCCCCCAGCCTAGTTCCACCCCAGGCAAAGAGGAGCCGAGGATGTATTAGGGACATGGGCATAAGCATCTCCAGGTCACAAGGGTCAGAGCCAAGCTGGGGCAGGGCGGCGGCAGCGGGCAGTGGGTTCCTTCCAGGACACACAGCGTGTTCGCGGCAGCCTTGCATTCCCACCAAACCTGACCCATTTCTTTGCCCACATTTCTCCCATGCTGAATCAAACATCCTCTTCCCTGGAGCACCTTCCAGTAACGTCCAGAGTGGAGTCAAGACCCTGTTCTCCAGCACCTGGGAGAGCCCACATCTGTTCCACGGCGTACATGCTCCTGCTTTAGGGTTCTTGTATTTTATTTTATTTCCATGGAAACTAAAGTCATATAACATTAAATATGTCATTTTCTATCTCAAAGTCTACCATCGCAGAGTTTGTACTGTACCCACAAGGCCCTATAACCATCACCACTATCTAACTCTCTAAGAGTTTTATGATCAAATCCCAGAACATTCCCTGCTGCCCTCAAGCTTTGGAAGCCACGAATCTCCGTTTGTCTGCAATTCCAATGCCGGACGGGTAGTGCCCCTTAAGTGAGGACTTTACCTTGCCCAATATCTGAGAAATGACAGTCAAAATATGACCCAGACCATTTAAAAATATCAACACGTCTTTAGCAAAATAGGAACGACCCCAGGGTAGTTCCTGTGTTTTGTTTTAGTGTCTCATTTCCTCAAATCTATCTATTACATTGAAAAAAAAAAAAGCTGAACTCTTGATTAATCAGAACACACATCACACGTGCACAGGTGCTACATGTGTGTCCCTGCACATGTATGTGTGTGACTGTACATATATATTCTGAGTTCACAGAGGAGCAGGTTTCTATGGGATGAGTTTCTCTACGCTGAAATTCCTTAAATACAGGATCGTTGTTTCCAGGGAGAACGAAGAACTCTTGATTTCGCCCGGCGCAGCAGGAGAAGCACCACTTGATTTGGGCCAGATCACTCCGGCCCCAGGGCTCCTGGAATTCCTTCCCTCTGGATCTGACATCTGTGCTCACAGAAGGGCACGGGGGTGTCATCCAGCGAGCCGTCTGAGGCCTCCTGGAAGCACTTGCAGGCACCGTACAGTTCTGTAGAATTATGTTCAAAGGTCAACTCTACTTGTTAAGATTCTTAAGGTGTCTGTTTCATTTAAATCAAGTTTTCTGTTTGTACGTGTGTTTTTTTTTTTTAAAGGAAAATGGAATCTACTGAGAGAACAATTCCACACAAATTAGAAACATGTGCAGGTGTTCAGTAGGTCAGCTTTGTGAAGTTGTGTTATTTTATCTTGTGTTTATAGGAATTGTATTCACAGGCAAAGCCGGCATATGAGTTTTATGATTCTCTAGTGCCGAGGTTAGCTGGTCCTCCTCCATTCTGAAACAGTTGTTTAGATACAAAGACTCTTTTCCATTTCTTTGAATTAAAAAAGGAAGAAAAACAACATATGACAACGTAAAGAGCTAGAGCTTAGCTAAACAGTGGTACACAGTCATGGCGGATTCCAATGTGCTGTCATCTTTGATACCAGAGGGGAAGAGGCACGGGTCTGTGTGGACCACGCTGTTCAAAGCAGCCACGGCCTGTTTTGCTTGGATTGTGACAGCGCTGCTCATCTAGGGACCCATTTCCTATCTAAACATGAGAGCCATTTAAAGACAAGATTAATTCTGCTCATAGGACTTTCTGCATTTAAAATTAAATCCCCAAAACCATATCGCATGTGCTGTTTACAATCACTGCTTCCTCTGTCTTCCCTAAATTGCCAAATCCCTAACACCAAGATAATGAAAGGGGGAGTAAAAATAAGGGAGAAAAGAAAATTAACCTTTCATAATGTTTTGGTCTCTTAAATTTTAATCTCTCTGATCTATTTTAATTTCCTACAACTGCTATGTGAAGCAGATATTATCTCCATTTTGCAGAAGAAATAACTGAGATTCAGAGAGTTGGAGTCGCTCGTCTGAGGACACAGAGCAGAGCTTGAATTTGAAGCCAGGTTGATCTGACTCTGAGAAGCCAGGGGCTCAAGCCCCGATACCAAAATAAAAGAAAAGAAAGAAAGAAAAAGAACCTAAATGATGGGGGACGAAGAAGACATTGAAACACAAAAGTGAAGTCTTTGTATAATATGGTTTGGTGATGTACAGATATCTTGTGGAATGTACAAGATAATCCATTGGACTATGAGAAGAAAATACTCAGGCTTCTATTTACATTTAATTTTCCTTAAAATAGGTAAAAACATGTAGACGTACTGACAGTAGTAGATATGCAATTTACTAATAAACTAACAGATATTAGGCATAGATGCTCCAACTTTTTTCGATTGGCTACATTATCAGAAAAGTTTGAAGAACACAAATATATATGCAATAAGCAACGGAAATCTAAAATACTCATGCAACGTAAGTACATGTATAGTGCTGAATACTGGTACAGAATTTAACTACCGAGTAGCTCTGACAGGTACTAATAAGTTATCAAATAACTGTTTTCAAGCCGGGCGTGGTGGCGCACGCTTGTAATCAATCCCAGCATTCGGGAGGTGGAGACAGGAGGATCGCGCAGGTTCAAAGCCAGCCTCACTGGCTTAAGAGACCCTGTTTCCAAATAAAAATATAAAATAGGTCTGGGAGTGTAGCCCAGAGGTAGAAGGACTTCCAGGAACCCCAGTACCACCAAAAAAAAAAAAAAAAAAAAAAAATGCAGTTTAAACTTGTAATCTCCGTTCTTGGGAGGCTGAGACAGGAGAATCACACAGGTTCGAAGCCAGCCTCAGCTACTTAGTGAGGCTCTCAGCAACTTAGTGAGACCCTGTTTTCAAATAAAGTATACAATAAATCTGGGAGGATAGCCTGGAGGTAGAAAAGCCCCTGAGTTCCACCCCCAGCACCACAAAAAAGAAAAATGCAGCTTAAGATTTACTTGTTTTTTTAACTTTATAGGCAATACATAACATTCTAGGAAGTCATGGGGCTTTTCATTAACATTCGGTTGGATGGTGTCCACGCTATTGTGGGGAACTGCAGACCGCTCCACTTCGCTGCTGTGTGATGGTTTATTGTGATTATACCATAAAATTCAATTCCTTGAGGCTGAGCCTTTGAATTATTTCCAGTTCTTTGTTATTAAGCACAATCCTGTATTGAACCATTTTATATGTGACTCCCAGGGCTTCCTGTAGGACCTGACTTTGAGAATACACTAAGAACTGAGCCGGCGGTGGTGGCGCACATTTGTTATCCCCGCGCTTGGGAGGAGGAGACAGGAGGATCATGCAGGTTCGAAGCCAGCCTCACTGGCTTAAGAGACCCTGTTACCAAAAATAAAAAATGTATAAAATGGTCTGGGAGTGTAGCCCGGAGGTAGAAGGGCTTCCAGGAACCCCAGTACTACCACCAAAAAAAAAAAAAAAAAAAATACACTAAGAACTGGAAACTTGGGGTTGTAAAATCATGTGAAAATTCAATTTAAGCAAATAAAACCAAATGATTTTCCAAAGTAGTCACACCAATGGGTCACTTCTCAGTCAATGTGTTGGGGTGTTCCCATGAGTAAGGTAGCTCTCAAGATGGAAGAGGCTGTTTTGTTGGTGTGTCGAGCTCAGCCTGGAACTCCGGGCCCTGCACAGGCAGCAGACACCCCCCTGCTGGGGCCCTCCAGCCCAAGACTAAAGAAGCTGAACAGGAAAGCACCTTTCTAGAGACTGAAGGGCATCAGTAAGTCAGCACCGAAAACTTCCTCCTGGTTGCCTTAAAATCCTGCCCGGATCAGACCTCCTTTCACAGCTAGCACGAGGCAGCAGGCCCCGCCAAGCCCGAGGACTCAGGCCCTCGGCGGGTCAGACAAGCACATACTGGACCCGGATCCCTCCCTGCGGTGCCAGGGGCCGAGTCCACCCTTGGATGTGCCCCCTGCCACCTGGGCACTTTTCCCTAATCCTTGGAGTACATATCTCTTGGAATCCCTACAAAACGATATTGCAATGTAAAGGGAAGCGAGCTAACGATGACATCGTGCTTAGACTAAAACCCAAGCTCTCTCAAGGCTACGAGACCTGTCCTCACCCAGCTGCCTGGGCCTCCACCCCTCGCTGCCCGGTCGGTCTCGGGGGCTCACCTCCTCGCATTCCTGGATCGCGCAGCCCACCTCCTGCCTCAGGGCGGCCGCGCCAGCCTTCCAAGCTTCATCCAGAGCGGACTCCTGCTGTCTTCTCTGCTCAAAGTCACTGGTCAGAAAGCCCCTCTCCCACCCCATGCGACCCCAAATACCCTCAGTCTCAGCCCTGGCACCCTTTCTAACATTTGGCTAAGTTCGTTATAATTATATATTTACTTTTATTTGGGGTCCCACCCCCACCTGGGTACTGGGGGTTCAACCGAGGGGCATTCTACCTCTGAGCAACACCCCCAGCCCTATTTTGTTATTTTTTTAATTTTGAAACAGGTCTCACTAAGTCGATGAGGGCTCACTAAATTGCCTAGGCTGGCCTGAACCTAGCATCTTCCCGTCTTGGCCTCCCCAGGACTGGGATTGCAGGCCTGCGCCACGTTCCTGGCTTTATTCTTTCTTCTTTACTAAATGATTCGCCCTCTGAGGACGGAGACTGTCTTAATCATTCCTGCACCCCCGCCACTAACCTGACACCAGATGTTTACTGGGTGGTGGATGTTCCGAGTGTCAGCTGTTAGCTGGGCACCAAGTGTTGTATAAGCCATTCCGTACACGTAACTGCTCACATCCCCTCAGCCCTGACACATAACCACTATCCACCCAACTCAGAACCAGGCACAGTAGTGCACAACTCGGGAGGCTGAGACCGGAGGGCCACCGGCTTGAGACCAGCCTCAGCAACCTAGGGAGGCTAAGTTTATTTTCAAAATAAAACAGGGCTGGGGGCAAGGAAATAGACGTGTGGGGGCAAAGTAATATTCCCCAAGCCCCACATCTAAGAAGCAGTGGAGCGGGGATTTGGGCATAGATCTGACTTCAAGACCATGTTCTTTCCACAGAGTCACGAAGACCACAGAGAGGCATCTAAGACTCCAACTTTTGGGGGGCCTTTTCTAACTGCCAAGGAAGAGTTTCCCTGGGACTTTCTCATTCCTACGCTGGGTCTTGACGCGAGTTCTGCGGCGTTGCGCAACACGCTGGTGGAAAATGTCGCCTGACTCCTTTATCTGGTAAAACAAACATGAAGACTGGTTACTTGGCCAAACTCAAGCTATTCTTCCCTCGTCTATCACACTACTGTGCTACTTATCAATAGAAAAGCACGTCCCCAAAGGCCACGCGGGACTCCAAAAGCCGGGTCAATGTGTAAATTATTTCTCTAAAAGCACCACAGCTGACCTCTTCCTTGACACTCACGTATTTGATCTGTAAATTATTTAGCCTGCAGCATTCGCTTGTCCCAAGGCTGAAACAGCAGAGCAGCCATTTCCCTTTCCTTTTGCATTTCACTGAGCGTTTAGAAAGTAGTTCTTTTCGGAAACGCAGGCCGCATTTATATTTTCAATGAATTGTCTAAGAGAGCAGTCTCCTAAGCCCGCTAGATATACTGCACCCCCTCCCCCAGGGGACCCACACACTGAACGAAACTTGTTGGAATATTAGTCATTTAAATTTTTTTTTTTTTTTTTTTTTTTTTTTTTTTTTTTTTGGTGGTACTGGGGTTCCTGGAAGCCCTTCTACCTCCGGGATACACTCCCACGGGCTACACTCCCAGACCTATTTTATATTTTTTTTTAATTTGGAAACAGGGTCTCTTAAGCCAGCGCAGCTGGCTCCGAACCAGCGCGATCCTCCTGTCTCCGCCTCCCAAGCGCGGGGATTACAAGCGTGCGCCACCACGGCCGGCGTCATTTAAAATTTTTACATAATGCGGATACAGCTGCTCCTCTTGTGGCCTATCATTCCACGAAAGGCCAGAGACGGCCGTATGTCTGTCTCCAACCACAAGCATCATTGCCTTAAGACTTCACTAAATAAGACTGTGTCCCCAGGAACTGTCCCTTGACCCACCTCATTGGCGCTGCTCAGCCCATCCCCAGCACTGGCACCTGGTACTCACACCACCTGACCAACTTCAGGCAGGTACTTGCTTATGTTTTTGGTAGTTGTCCCAAAAACTTGCTGCAGGAATAAATGTCCGGTCTTGTCCTATTTACATGGTGAGCATTTCAAGGCCAAGAATGATTTCTTCTAATTCTTTATGTCTTATACCAGCCCGTGCATGCTAGTATCCATCCTTGTATGCCTCTGTCCATTCAGCATACCTCTTTTACTTCTTTTCTTTTTGTGTGTGGGGGACAGGGATACTGGGGATTGAACCCAGGGACATTCTACCCCTGAGCTATACCCCCAGAGCTATCTTATTTTTTTATTTTGAAATAGGGTCCCATTAAGTTGCGGAGGACCTCAATAAGATGCCGATGCTGGCTTCGAACCTGCAATCCTCCTGTCTCAGCCTCCCAAGGACTGGGATTACAAACATGCACCCACCATGCAGATGTCTTCAGCAGACGTATCTGGAGCAAACTGATGGGTCTCAGCACTGTGCAAGGCATTCCTGGGGAGATAAAGTTTCATATTACACATGCCATTTAAACTTGATCAAAATAACTGGTGCTGACGCAATAGGCATAGAAAAGGTTCACGGGAATGCTGACAGGGATCGTCTTCATTACGGCGCAGCGTTCTTTCAATTTCTTCTACTAATTCTATTATCATTTCAATAAGAATATGCGTTTAGTTCATTTCAAGGGGGGAAGCTATTTTGAACAGGATCTGGTCACTAAATCGAAAGAGCAGAGATTCACAGAGCAAAGAAGCAGGTCTGCGTTCAGTAAGCAAGATCTCAGAGAGGACTTGCAGTCTGCATCGAGCTCGGCCTTGCTAACTACGTGCACTCTGTGCGGTTGATGTCCCTGTCTACTAACTGAAGATGAAAACTCGGGCTTATATGAGCTAATGTGACTGAAAATGCTTTTCAGGCAGTAAGTAGTGAAAGGTATTATTTTGGGTGTTGTGAATTGGGTCTAATTTCAAATGGAGGTTGCTGGAAGTCAGGCCTATGGCAGACACCACTAAGCATATTATGGGATTAGGAGACTCAAGGCCAATTATCCACAAAAGTGGTTTAAAAATTTGATTCTTCACACCCCGAGGTTGTCACAATTTGCTCAAGATGAGTGAATAATTTAAAAAAAAAAAGTCTTACCAGTTCAGGTGGCCCTTCTATTTGCAATTGAGACCCAGGCACGGGGACCACAGAGAGTGAGGGCTGGCAGATCCCTGGGGCTCCTGTTTCTTTCATCTTCTATGGGGCTAGGATGAAATTACAGAGATCAGTTTTGATTTTATTTTCACAAGTCAGGAAAACTGTAAGGAGCAAAGTGATTTATTTTTCCTACTTATAAAAAAACAAAAAAAAGAGAAAAAGCAGTTTTGCTCCATCTATTCCTAAAATAAGACATGGTAAACTTGAATTCAGAGGTAAACAAATTCAATCTCTACCCTGATCAAGATCTGACCTCCTAATACCCCATGTTATCCTTCTTCTGAAATGTCCCAAATACTTTGGGGCTTTTCTGTGTCTCCTCCGTCGCTCTGGGGACAGCATACACGCCACTGGTCCCTTTCCCAACATACCACAAACTCTGCATCATATAGTAGCGAATGCTTTCCCCTTGTTCTAAATTTCTCTGCATCAAGCAAAAGAAGAGGTGCTTTTTCAAAATGCCTTGACAAACTTCAGCTAAAATCAGAACTGGTTTAAGAACTGCTCGGTCAATCACAAGGCAAGGTACTCACCTCCCTGAACCTCCAGGCCCTCACAAGTTCCCCCACTTCATTAAATGGAAAGACACCAGCTGTTGGGGTCAGATTGCCCAGGGCTGAGATGCTGGCGCCTCCGCTTACAGGGCGCGTGGGCTTGGGGAACGCAGTTGGCTTCTCAAAGCTCCGGTTTCTTCATGCAAGTAAGGACACCTGCCTCGCAAGATGCTGTGAGGATTAAATGAGATGGTTGTAAGGCACGGAGCGGGCCCGGCCCACAATCGGGCCAGTAAATACCCGCTTCTATCCCCTCATCTTGGCCTGCTTAGTGCTAATTTGAGCACATCAATGTCTATTTTTTATTTTATCTTTTGGTACTAGAGTTGAACGGAGGGACATTCTTAGCGCTGAGCTACACCCCAGCCCTTTTTATGTTTTATTTGGTAACAGGATCTCGCTAAGTTGCTAAGGCTAGACTCGAACCTGCAATTCTCCTGCCTCAGCTCCCAAGGCCTTGCAGACTTGCACCACCATGCCCAGCTACGGCATGCCTTGATACATTCGTCACGGATTCCTGGGCCTCTGGCACATCACAAGTTCTGGTCATTCAGAGGGAATAAATCCCAGCTCCTTCAACGACCCTCTGTGAGGCAGGCACCCGGAGGAGAACAGAGCCAGACAAAAAACGGGACAGGCCCCGTGGCCCCTCCACCTGCCTGCCAGCGGCGCAGAGGATGCCAAGGAGAGGTTTCAGTGTCCTGATGGCAGCCCACCCCGTGCCTTAGGTCTCAGATTAGACAAGCCCCAGAGCAAGTTCACCCACTGTGCGGCCAGCCAGCAGCTCCAGCTCGCTCACTCTGGCTGTGTGCTGCAGGGAGCCTCTGCAGGCTGCGGATTTCGTGAATTCCACTAATATATCAGGGGCTTGTCCACCTCAGCCTGTCTGGGATATCAGATGGCAAAGTCAGTCCCGAGGCAAGGGGAGGGGGCGGCAGCAGAAGAAGACACAGAAGAAAAAGACGATGGGACACACAGTAGGACCTAACCTGGTGCTTCTCAGTGTGGCCTCCGTCCAGGGCCACCGGCAGCACCTGGGAGCCTGTGGGGATGCCAGTTCCTGGGTCCCACCCAGGTGCCCTCAGTCAGAACCTGCCTGGCGGTGCCTACCGTCTGTTCTCACAAACCTGCTTGCGGATCTGGTGCCCGCTGTTTAGAGAACCCCTGACCGGCTAAACGAATGTGATGGCCTGGGGAAGGGTCATTGCAATAAAGCCTGTGGGTTGGATCAGGACCCTCAGTGTCGGCGCCTAGTCACCTTTTCTGAGCCCCAGTTTACCTGTGTGCAAAGTGGGGTAAGTGGTTCCCCCACCCTGAAGAGTTGCAGGATGAGGTATATTCTGTGAGTAGCCTTTCTTTTTGGTTTTTGTTTGTTTTGTTTTTTGGTATTTTGTTTTGTTGTGTTTTTTTCAGTACTGGGGACTGAATCCAGGGGCTTTCTACCTCTGAGCTACATAGCTCCAGCCCAATTTATTTTCCATTTGGGAACAAGGTCTCCCTAGGTTGCTGAAAGACTCGCTAAGTTGCCGGGGCTGGCCTCAAACCTGCTATCCTCCTATCTCAGCCTCTCAAGTATTGGGATAAGGTGTGCGCCACCACGCCCAGCTTAGCCTACTGCGTGTAAGCCTGTCCTTTTCTCCACTACCCCACACAGCTCCCCCTGTTGGCATCAGGCGGGTCTCAACCTCAGCTCAGTTCACACTGGGAATATCTAATTCTTTGGGGGAGGGGCTGTCCTGTACCTCACAGGAGGTCAGCAGCACCCCTGGCCTGTAGCCACTAGTTACCTGTAGCTGCCTCGTGACAAACAAAACAATCCAGAAATTTCCAGGCGTCCCCGGCAGGACTCACAATGTGGCAAAAGTGGAAAGTGAGAGTATCGTGTTCACTTAGACCCAAGATTCAATCTGCCCACCAGCTAGCTGTCTAGTGACGCCTGCATCCCTATTTCCCAGGGATGGGAAAGATGGAGGATTAATCATATACAGATGCTCAGGTTAGGCACAGTGGCACACACCCGCAATCCCAGCGACTCTGGGGCTAGGTGGGAGGACCGCAAGTGGGGGGCCAGCCTGGCAACTTAGCGAAACCCTGTCTCCAGAGAAAAATCTTAAAAGTGTGGGGGTGTAGCTCAGTAGTAGAGCATTTGCCCACAGGTGCAAGACCCTGGATTCAATTCCCATGGAAAGAAGGGAAGGAGAGGGAGGGAGGGAGGGAGCGAGGGAGGGAGGGAGAGAAAAATAGGAAATCGGATGCTCTCCCTAATATGCGAAAGCTAGGGAGAAAATGGTCATAGGAGGAACTCTAGACAAAGAAGGAGAAACCATAGATGAGCAAGTAAGACGACCTAGCTGAGGGGATGGAGGGGGAAGAGGGAAATGCTCCAGTGTTCATGATGTACATTAACAAACATACCAAAGTCAATCACTAAGCCAAACAGGAGAGGGAGGGAGGGAGGGAGAGGGAAGGGGGCAGGAACTGGGTAAGAGCTAACTGGGTGATGTGTGCATGTGTGCCTCCACCATCTTGTACCCCATGAAGATGGATGACTACAGTGGCGGATGTAGCTCGGTGGTTGAGTACTTGCCCAACATGTGCAGGACCCTGCATTCAATTCCCATGGAAAGAAAAAATGGAAGGAGAGAGGGAGAGAGAGGGATGGAGGGAAAGAAAAATAAATAAAATAAAATAAAAGATGCCAATACATTTGCACCTCACAGTGAAGAAACACACTTTTTGTGTTTTTGATTGGACTGCTAAGAAGCAGAGGACTAGCTAAGATGAACTTTTGATGACCCCTCTTAAATTACAAGGTATGGGACAGCCAGAGCCACGATTAAAAGGGGGTGGGGAGAGGTCACAGACAAGGGCTGCGTCTTCACCTGCTGGGCTCCGGTCATATATGGCAGCTCCCTCTGAGAAAGGACAGTACAGGCAGCTCTGTGGACATGCCGTGTGACCGCCCATGTCCCCAGGTCCCCCGTGAGGCTTGCAGCCAGTCAGTATTGGGGTATCGTCTTGCTCTTCACCTGAGCACAGCAGGATGGCTGTGGAGAAGGAGAGGGGGTGAGTAAGAATGTGGCTTCTCCCAGAGCTGAGTTCAAACCCTAGTTCTGTACACACCGGCTCTGGGAGCTCAGCCAAATCCCTTGAGCTCGCTCAGCCTTGATTTCCTTATTGGTAAAATGGAGAGATGAATAGTAGCGGCCTCTTAGGGTCTTGGTGAAAAGTTACACGCGTGTGCAGCACTTAGCGCAGTGCTCAAAAGTTAACCTCACATGGCTGCACCGTGTTCTTTGCGATGTCATCGTCTTTGCCTGAGCTCAGGGCAAAAGTGAAGTCACCATCTCAACGCTGATCACAAAACGATGAAGACATGTCATCATTCCACTCCCTGCCACCCAGCCCTGGAAAGGCTGCCGTGAACTTAGGAGCCGTCCAAACAGAGAGGCCAACTTTACCAAGCCCTACAAGCTTAATCACACTATAGCATTAATGGAACATTCTGCTCCTGGGGAACAGACCCAGTACTTGGGAGGCTGAAACAGGAGGATCACAGGTTCAAGGCCAGCCTCAGCAACTTAGTGAGACACTGTTTCAGAATAGAAAAGGCTATGGGTGTGGCTGAGGAAGCATGTCCCTAGGACCACAAAAAAAATCCCCTAAGGGTGTGGTGTGTGTGTGTGTGTGTGTGTGTGTGTGTTAGAGACAGAGAGAAAGAATTCAATAACAATTGAGCCACAATCTCTCACCCCTAGGATAAGAAGGAAGAACTGCTCTCCACAGTATCCTTTACCGATAATTTAAAAGAATGTGGCTTGGTACATGATCTACATTACCCATGTTATCCAAATAACCACCATTTGAAGATACTACCGTAGCCCCCATTTTACACATAAAGAATCTGAGGCGTATAGAACTAATTATATTGATACCCATCTTGGGCACAGAGAACTGGCCTAATTCAGTTCTTCAGTTTTACAACCGGTGTGTGTCAGCGATGCCGCCATCTACGATTTCCCACAGCCTGAAGAATTATTTCCCTCTGCGTTGATTTCCAAGCGGCTCTGAGACTTGATTTAAGAGGATGAAGAAACTGGGCAGACGCCAGAGTCATGGCCTGGACGTCTCCGACTTCTCCAAACATCTTTCTATCCAGGCCAGGCGCTGCCCCAGGCAGAGGGGGTCACAGAGCTGCAGGGGTGTCCCCACTTTCTGTTCCAGGATGGGGCTTCTATCCCGGATTATGCCTGGATGGCAGTCGGCCGGCACGGAGCCACCTCCAGTGCCATCCTGGATAAAAAGTTCTCCTTTCTTTTGGAAAGTCACCAAATTCCCTGGTTTCCATGTTCTTCGTTTTCTAAATCCCAGTCAATCATTAACCTCTACCATCTGCCTCCTTATTCGGGATCTACACCGACGGCACCATCAACCTCTAGAGACTTGGTGCTCCTCTGACGCGACTGTACTCTGCTTTTCTCTAATACCTAGAAACAGCTTGGGACACGTTGTTAGGAAGATGTTTTTAGACTCTGCAAGTATATAGAGTTGGAGGTGTGCTAGGTGAGTGACGGGATTCACTTATATGCTAATACTGATGGAAATTGCTTTTGCCTTAAAATGTTCACTTCTAAGCTTATTTCAATAGGGAAAGTCTTCCCTGCATTCGTGGAAGAAATCAAACAGTAAGCACGCTTTATGATTGGACCCATGGGTTCTGATTCCTAAGGCATTCTGGGCCATCCGCCCTTGACCCCAGTGCTCACTAGTCGGTAGGAAATAACGTGGAGGACGGAGGGTCACAGCCTAAGTTAATCCTCGCTCTAGGAAAACGCCAGTTCCTGTTGGAGCTGAACTTGTCTCTGAGGCCTTAAACGGCGTTTAGTCTCACCGTTTCTCCCTCTTCCAGACACATCTGCGCTGCTGGCTTCCAGGCTAACTGGAAACGAAGCAAGAACTAAAATCTTACAGCCGGAAAACCTGTTCGTTTTTAATTGATGGTCTTAAAGTTGTATCTGGGAGGAAGTGTGGTCTAATTGTTAAGGCTGTGAGTGATCCCCAATGCCATGAGTTCTAGTCTGTTTTACTCTTGCCAATTACTCATACAAGGCCTTTGGTGATTTCATATAAATGAAAAGTGGCCTAGTTTCCCCCAGTGAGTGCTAAGAGCCCGGAATTACTCACGTACATGTGAACATCTGAAACGGAGAATGTAATTTGGGACAAGAACGTGAATTTATGATCAAATTTAACAAAGGAAGAGAATTACTGCTTTTAGAGAGGCAGTGTCACCAGCCTAGTATTTACAAACCAGGCACCAGAAGGAATGATTTGGGTCTCAAACTGGGTTGGAGGTCACCCTTTCCCGGTCATCAAAGGCCAGAATGTATACTGATAATTTCCATTTCTTCAAAAGGCCCAGTAGAATCTGTATGTTTGTCCCCTACTATACAGGAATACAATCTAAAATACTAAGTTCCTCTTTTAGCTGTAGAAACACAACTCATTTTATAGCACTCGTATTCTATGGAAAAGCTCTGCTAGGTTTTCTTTGATTAATAAAAATCCAAAAAAATTTTGGTATTAGTTGAAGTTTGTGTAACATGGTGACTACAGTTAATAACAACATAATGTTTTCTTTAAAATTGCTAAGACAGTAGATTTTAGGGGCACTCACTACAAAAAGTGTGTGATATAATAAACATGTTAGTTAGCTTAATTTGTTCATCCTATTATGCATCTAGACATCTTTTAGAACATATTGTATAAGATGAATGTATACGATTATAATCAATTAAAATAAATTTTAAAAGAAAAAAAAGCAAGTAAACCAGAAATAAGAAAACAGAGTCACCAGTAAGCAGCCCACAAAGCTTTTATAAATGAGACAATAACAGGTTATAGGACAACCTTGTTTTCATCTTTGATTTAGGCTCCACTCCAACAAAGAAAATGGAAAATAACTGACCTCTAAGTAGAACACTTTAAGCACAAGGTGCCCTAAGTATTGCCAAACTTCCGTTAGCTGCATCTCACTTCCAACAGCATGGGTCCTGAAATGCCGACAGACCACACTGGTGATTTCCAGAGTGGCCCTGGGACAGGAAAGTCTCTTCCCAACAGAATGTGAATGGCATGTCACCAGATCGCAACCATGAGATACTTGTATGTATGACTGCTCCGCACACAATGGACAGAGGTCTGATTCTGCTGTCTCTGAGCTACCTTTGTGGGCCTGCACAGACACTATATTTTTGTAGGATTTTTTGTTTGTTTTGTTTTCTTTTTTGTGTGTTTTTGTTTTTTGTTTTTGTTTTGTTTTGTTTTTTGTTGTGGTGGTGGTGTTTTTGTTGTTGTTGTTGTTGTTGTTGTTGTTGTTTTGCAGTACTAGGGATGGAACCCTGGGGCATTCAACAAGGTCTCGCCAAGTTGCAGAAGGCCTCAGTAAGTAGCTGAGGCTGTCTGCAAACCCTCCATCCTCCTGTCTCAGCCTCTCAAGTATAGGGATTACAAGCATGTGCCATCACGCCCTGCTCCTATTTTATTTTTTATTTTGAATAGGGTCTTAGTAAGTTGCTGAGAGCCTTGCTAAGTTGCTAGGTAGGGTTGGCCTCAAACCTACAATCCTCTTGTCAGCCTCCCAAGTACTAGGATTGTAGTTGTGCGCCACCATGCCCAGTTGTGTTTTATTCTCTCTTAAACTGAAGGCTCAATGGAAAGAGGAGGCTGCTGCCTTTATCATCCAATTGTATTACTTCGAGGATTAAGTAAAATAACATGTGCAAGGCAAGCAGCGCAGCCCGGGGCATTTGTGTGTTTACCAGATGCTAATTCTCTCCCCGTTGGGAGAGAATCATGAAAGGAGCTGTGTTTCTTACCTGGATCTCCAAGTCTTCTCTTTGATACCTTCTACCATCCAAGCTCGCTTGTTTTAGAAGGGGAATCAGTGAACTCTGTTGTGAATTTTAGGGCAAGTTGAAGAATCAATACAGATGGAGAAACGCCTACCATTCTGCCTCAGCTGTCAGTTCTCAATCACATGCAGATAGACCCTGACTTACAATGGTCTGGCTTATGATTTTCCACCTTACGATGGTGCAAATGTAACAGCAATAAGTAGACACCATACTTAGAATTTTGCGTTTGGATTTTTTCCTGAGCCGGTGGTATGCAGCCGATACTCTCTCTCAAGATGCTGGGCCGCAACAAGATAATACAAACTTAAATTTTTAGTATTAATGCATTTTTTAAATTACAATGTCTTCTACTGGTGATGGGTCTGTCAGATTGCGATCCCGTCATAAGTCATGGAACGTCTGTAGAAATCTTGGCCCTACACAACAACAACTGTGGCCAAGTGAACAGTTAAACCATGAAAGTATGTGCGTGGGCCACCAAAGAAAGTAAATAGAGCCATCAGGAGGCCGAGGCGAGCAGATTCGCCATCACCCTGCTGCTCTTTGCCAAAGCCCCACTCCTGGGCCCAGGACACTAGAGTCATTTACTCAGCGAATAGTTTCACCATGCCCTCCTTCTCTGCTTCCTCCCTCCGGAATAAATACAACTCGGCCCCCACCTTCTCTGTGACCAGACTGTGGATACCAGTGTGGATACCAGCTCTTACTGAGTTCATGAGTTTTGATGGGAAAATTGAAGGCTCGATGGAAAGAGAAGGCTGCTGCCTTGGTCCATAGGGCAACCCTGCTGCTGTTTTTGAGGTGAAGCATTTGGCTGGAGCTTTGGAGAGAGACTGGCATTGTGTAGCATCACGGTGTTTACAGGTTTCTAGGTAAGCCTGGGGGGACCCGACGCCCTCGACTATGACTTATTATCACAGGACAGAGATTATCTCAGACTGGCCTGGAAAGGCATCTTGGCTGAGTTATTTAACTCGCCGGATGCAATGTGTGAGAGCTGATGGCCTTGTTTCTCAATTTGTCAGTTGTAAAGGGAGTCCCCAAGGCTCAATTTCGGCCCCGGTATTGTTTACATAGCCTGGCAATTATACATCACATGTGGCAAAATATTACAAATTCATTTTTATGCTGATGATATGGCTGCTGCATAATAGCAGTTAGTGTGCCTCTCTCTATTGGAAATTGCTGCTACGTTTCTAAAGGCACAAAGGGCCTTTTGTGTTTTGAACCATAAAGAAGAGAAAGTATATGACAGTTTTTAGAAGGGCTAATGAAGGGTTTGATCTGCCTCGGCTGCCATCTGTAAAAGAGTCCTATTATAGCAGTTACGGTCATTATAATACCGTGCCCTCTGAAGGTATCTGTCAGAATTTCTCATACACTTGTTATTGTTGTTGGGGAAGCCATGGGAAGTGGCTGCCCGTTTTGCTGTTTGCATTTAGGTGATGGGAAAGGAATCATTGGAATGATGATTTCCACCTGGCTCTTTATTCAAATGGCCTGCGCCTGTCATCTGGAGATGGCACTTGAACACATAAATTAAGTGTAAAGGATGCACTAGGTTTAAAATGTGGAGGTTGCTTTCAAGAGCCCCCCTAGAAATCATCTCATTAGGAGTCACAACCAATTGCCTACTCTCTGTCTCCAAGGAATCTCCAGCAGGAAAACCCCCACCTAGGTTAAGGGGCACAGAACGCCTCCAGGGAGAAAGGGCCGCGTTTTGATTCTGAACGTAGACTCTGAGGATGCAAATCATGGGCATCTTTCTCAAAAAAGAACGGCGCCTTTTAAATAAGATTTCATGCTCTGCGCTGCTAACAAATTTAAAAACACACACAACGGCAATTTCCTCGGGGATTCGATGTCTTAAATAAACATTTACCAAAAGGGAGAGGAAAGGACAGAGCCTTTTCATACTTTGCTCAGCTCTTTCGTAGCCCTACAGAGCCCTGCCTTTCCCCATACCAAAAGATAGCCGGTGGCTGCATGGCCACGGGTAATTGGGATTTAATTGTGTTTGCTTAAGCCATACATTCCGCTCTCAACCCAGAAAAATGAATCCCAGAAATTGCAGCACTGTGAAAGCTCTACAGTCTGTGCTCCAAGGAAGAGTCCCGGGAAAGCCTCACAGCAAGCTGTGTTTACCTTGGGCATCCTCCTAACACACAGTGCCTGGCTTAGAAGGGGCTGTGAAGGATGCCAAGATGGAAGCCCAGCGCCTCTGCGCAGCGCGTCACTGCGGTCCTCAGAGGAGGCGTAGTGGAGAAGGCAGGAGTGGAGCCTCGCTGTATCCGTGGCTTTGCTTGGTCAGCATGTCTGAGCAGGAGAGACGCGTAGTGAGAATAGGGCAGGCTCAGAACCAGGCAGGCCTGAGTCCAGCCCTGGCTTCACAGCTTTCTAAGTCGCGGATGGTCCCCGGCGAGGTGTTTTACCCGCTGAGCCTGGAGGCTGCTGTGGTTTGAATGTGCCCCCCAAAGCTCCACCGCTGGAAACTTAACCTCCAGTGACCATTGGGAAGGAGTAATGAGGTCATAAAACCTGACCCTTGGGAATGGATCAAGGTCATTGCCAGAGGGGGCTGTTCCTGAAGCAAGCCTGGCCCCTCGGGCACGGTCCCTGGACCCCTCTCCCCCCTCTCTGCCTTCCCGCCAAGGGATGGATGGTACAGCACGAAGAGCCCTCCAGATGTGCCGCCGCACTCTTGCATGTCCTGGCTTCCATCACTCTGGGGCCCATACATTGCTTTTCTTTACAAATTACCCAGTCTCGGGTATTCTGTTGCTACCACAGAAAGTGAGCTAAGACAGAGGTCAATGAAGATTTTTTTCAAAGACATAAGTCACTAAGCCTCTGTTTCTTTTTTCTTTTCCTTTTTTCTTTTCCTTTTTCTTTCTTTCTTTCTTTTTTTTTTTTTTTTTTTTTTTTTTTTTTTTTTTGGTGGTACTGGGGGTGGAACCCAGAGGCTTCCTACCTCCGGGTTATACTCCCAGACCCATTTTATACTTAATTTGGAAACAGGGCCTCACTAAGTTGCTGAGAGCCTCACTAAGCAGCTGAGGCTGGCTTCAAACCTGTGCGATCCTCCTGTCTCAGCCCCCCAAGCGTGGGGATTACAAGCGAGCGCCACCACGCCCGGCTCAGAGGCCTCTGTTTTCTAACGTGTGAAATGTGACCATCCAGGCCTACAGTGCGGGGCTGTCGAGGCTATGATAGGAAGATGGATGAGCCGCACCCTGCTGCCGTTGTTCTTCTGCTAGGAGTCAGTGGTCTTGGATCTTGGGTGGCATGGAGACAACGGACAAGCAAGTCAACAATTATTCTGCGGTGGGCTTCAAAATTTACAGTATTGAATGGGTGAATGAGATTCAGAGAAGTCTTTCCTGGGGGAATAACTTTTGTTTTGTTTGTTTTGTGGTACTGAGGATTGAATCCAGGGATATTCTACCTCCGAGCTACATCCCCAGTCTTTTATTTATTCATTTATTTTTGTTTGGAAACAGGGTCTTCGTAGGTTGTAAGTTGCTGAGGTTATCCTTGAACCTGTGATTCTCCTGTCTCAGCCTCCCAATTTCTGGAATTATAGGCATGCACCACATGGCCAGCAAGAGACGCCTTTTTTTTAATGTGGATTAATTATATTGAAAATGACATACATTCAGACGGTGCTTGGTGCCCTCTCCCCTTCCCCCCTCCCAACAATGAGTGTCCAGGCTGACCATGCTACATTCATACTTTTACACATATCCAAATGTAGCTCCTCCATTAATCAACCTCAGCCTTCTTTATCTCCTACCCTTCCATTTCAGCTTTGCTGAGATTTCCCCTCCATTATCTGGAGTCCCTCTGGTATTCCTAGCACAATTCGTAATAGCCAAAATATGGAACCAGCCTCGGTCTCCATCAACAGATGACTGGATTGCAAAATTATGGGAAATACACACAGTGGAATTCTATTCAGCTATAAAGAAGAACAAAATCATGTCATTCGCAAGAAGATGGAAAGACCTGGAGAACATTATGTTAAGTGAGATCAGCCAAGCACAAAAAGAGAAGGGACATATGTTTTCTCTAACATGCCCAAACTAGGGAGAAAGACCTTTTATAAGATAGGTAAAACCTACTCAGGCAAGAGAAGAGAGGGGTAGCATAGCAGGCCGTGTGGACCTCCCGGGCACTCGGGGACAAAGGACCCAGCCACTGCCCCGAGACCTGGGAGTCTGGAGCACGCTCTGGAAGCTGTGAGCTGTGCGGAGCTCTCAGGACACATCGGGTTCTTCAATCCAAGTCACAGGACAATTTGGGGGTCTCAGAAAGAATCCTGCAGACGGGAGCGCGCATACCCCGCCTTGCTGGCAGTGAGGCTGAGCAGGCACAGAAACCACCAGAAAATCCACAGGAGCCACCGGGAAACATAGTACTCCGCCGAAGCTGTCAGCTCCACAGGACTCCCAGAGTCTTAGAATTCTAGCTTTTTCAACCTGGTCTTTTAGTTCTGAATTCCTGAACTTAATTGTGAATCCTGTCTCCTTTCACATGTTTAGCTTTTCATCCCATGAGTCTTTTATCTTAATGTTTTACCTCTATTCTCTGTCCTTAACTTTTTATCTTATTAGTGTCAAGCCTTTCATCATTTATTTTAAATACTTTTCATTTTACCTCATGTACCTTATCTTACAAAGATTTTTAACTAATACTGTATTCCTTTTCCTTTTTTTTACACTGTTTTTTGCTGATCTTTCTGGCAGTGTTTTAGATTTATTCTCCTTTGTAAATTTCTAGCTTCTTTTTAAATTTTTTTAAATTTTTAAATTTTTATTTATTTATGTATTTATTTATTTATTTATTTTCTGGTACTGGGGTTCCTGGAAACCCTTCTACTTCTGGGCTACACTCCCAGACCTATTTTATATTTTTTTTATTTGGAAATAGGGTCTCTTAAGCCAGCGTGGCTGGCTTCGAACCTGTGTGATCCTCCTGTCTCCGCCTCCCAAGCGTGGGGATGACAAGTGTGCGCCACCATGCCCGGGTTTCTTTTTATTTTAAAAGAATTTTCTTCTTTCTTTTCTCTCTCATTCTCCTCCTCCTCCTCTTTGCCCTCTTTTTATTCTATTTGAGGCAGTTTGGGTTTGTGTTTGTAAGGTCCAGGAGGCCTGGTGAGAGCCTAGCTCACAGCAGTGGTGTACAAATGGCCTCCTCCTCAGGGCTCCGCAGGGCCCGGCCCTGCCCTTCTCTCCCTAGCTGTCATTGCAGCCACCCCTAAAACCCAACATGAGCCCGTCCCTGCCTGCAAGCCGCACTCACACCGGCTCCACCAGTGAATGACTCATCCAGCCCTTACACACAGATTAAGAAAGGAAGGAAGGAAGGAAGGAAGGAAGGAAGGAAGGAAGAAAGAAAGAAAGAAAGAAAGAAAGGAAGAAGGTTGCCTGCGGAGAGTAACAGGTTAGCCTTCTCCAGGCTACCATGCTGTGACTTAGCACACGAGTTATCACATTACATTTTTTTCTTTCTGAATTCATGTCTACCAAGCCTTAAAGTCATATGTAAAATAAAATTGTGTGTGTGTGTGTGTGTGTGTGTGTGTGTGTGTGTGTGTGTGTGTGTGTGTTACCAGGGACTACCTCGTCCCCAATAGGAGGTTTTATTCATTGTCCAAACCTATTCAGGCTCTCACTGATGTCAATATCAAAGAGGAGAGAGAGCCAGACCTGACAGCACACGCCTGTAAATCTCAGTACCTGGGAGACTGCAGGTTCAAGACCAGCCTCTCCAACTTAGAGAGACTCTCTAAGCCTAGAAGGCTCTGTTTAAAAAAAAATTTTTTTGTTTTTAAAAAGCTGAGGGTATGGGCCAAGGTAGAATAACCCTGGGTTCAATCCCCAGGAGAGAGAGAGAGAGAGAGAGAGAGAGAGAGAGAGAGAGAGAGATTTTCAGAATATGCACTGAGGTCTCTGCAGTAAAGGTCTCAGAAGAGAAGAGCAGGTAGGCTGAGCTCATCAAGGTCTCGGCCCTGGGTACATATAAGCGGAACCTAGAGAACTCTTTAAAAGGCAGATCTCACGGACACGCCCCAGAGATTCTGATTTGAAGTGATGAAGTCCAGGAATCCAAATATTTTGCCAAACGCCCCCAGGAGATTTTGATGTGGGTGGTCCACGGACTACAGTTCGAGAAACATTTTGTTAGCCCAAATGGACAAAATCTCTACACATGTTTCTCCTCCCAGAGCTCTGGCGGCTCCTTTGTGGTGTCTTACAGAGGGGCTATCCCTCCCTCAGATGGCTTTTGTCCCTCTGTTGGATAACCTAAGTCCAGCTCCAACTCAGTCCAGGGAAGATACTTCTAGACCTTTCCTAAGAAACATTCAGAGGACCCAACATCTTTTTCCGTGTGACATGGGGGATTGAACTCAGGGGCATTCTACCTCCAAGTTACATCCCAGCCCTATTTTATTTTTATTTTGAAATAGTGTCTCATTAGGTTGTTGAGAGCCTCATTACTCATTACGACTGTTCTCAAACATGTGCTCCTCCTGTCTCAGCCTCCAAAGTCCTGGGATTACAACCGTGCTCCCACGGCTGAGCCCTCACCTTTTCAACATGATCCTGCAAGCTCTCCCACACACACCCCCACTTACAGGTAAGCCCTACCCTTGTAGTGATGCGTCATGCCCACCCAGACATAAGCTGCGCCACGTAGTGGGACTGGGGCTGCTGGCCCCTAGGGAGGCTGTCTCCAACAAGATTCCTCTCTTGGAACTCAGCCAGTTCGGGGCTGAGGGCTGCAAAGCTGGGCGACGTGATGGGTTTTAATACTGTGTGTTTTGCTGATCTCTCTTTGTTTTGTTTTGCTTTTTAATGACCGAAGAGGTCAGAGTGTGTTTGAGTCCTGGAGGCATGTGGCAGAAGGGAGAGGCTGAGAGGAAGGGGCAGGGGGACCGGCTGGTGGGAGCCGCTGGAAGGCGGTGGGGCCGAGCCACACACGTTCCTTCCACCATGGCTGGGAGACAGTGCCAGGCGAGCATGGCTGCAGGTGGGAGTTTGGTATCAACAGCAATTTGCATGTGGCAGCCCCACTGAGAGGCTGAAGTTGAAGAAGAGGCCCAGGGGAAGCCAAGTGGTCCCTCCTTTACAGTCTTGCTTTCCACAGTTCCAGGTGTCCACCATGATCATGATTCAGTCGTCAACCATGATCTGAAAACATTTAACAGAAAACTTCAGCGTGATCTGGGGAAAAGCTCAGCAAATGCTATCACTCTGAGCTTATTATGATGTGTATTGCAATGCACCAATAAACTATATTTTTAAAAAGAACATTCCGTAAATCATTCATACGTTTTATTGTGTGCTATTCTGGGACGCATAGTAACAAAAATCTTGCAATGTTCTACCTTGCCACCAAAGACATGAATTATCTTTTTGTTCAGCGTATCCAGGCTGTATGCGTTACCCATCAGGAGTCACTCAGTAACAACTGACAGTAGCAGTATCGCAGGGCTTGAGTAGAGAGTCGAGCATTATCTGTGGTTTCAGGCATCTACTGGGGGCCTAGGAATATGTCCCAGAGGATAAGAAAGGCTACTGCATAAAAGGAATGGAATTGCTCTTAGGAAATGAAGTCGGCTTGCTGCACTCCACCGAAAGCCCAGCTAATGTCCTTATGCCTGAATTTATGATGTTAGAAAGTTACGCAGTTGCGCAAATTTACTCTGGCGATTTTCAGATGCCAGGAGAAGGTGGACGGATGCCGGGCTGATCCAGGGGTAGAGTTTTGTTAATTCCATTTTGGAAATACAGGAATTCATATGAACTTAATGTACACCTAAAAAAGTAGTTTAGTGAGGCCGGGCGTGGTGGCGCACGCTTGTAATCCCCGCGCTTGGGAGGCAGAGACAGGAGGATCGCGTAGGTTCGAAGCCAGCCGCGCGCGCTGGCTTAGGAGACCCTGTTTCCAAATAAAAATGTAAAAATAGGTCTGGGAGTGTAGCCCAGAGGTAGAAGGCTTCCAGGAACCCCGGTACCACCAAAAATAATAATAATAATAATAATAAATAATAGTTTAGTGAATTCTGAATTGAACAATAAGGAAATAGATGAGGGTAAGTGGTAGTTGATGAGGTTTATGTGTGGGGGATGGAGCTGATCGATGATCTGAGTAAATTCTAAGAATAACTGGACGAGAGGAGAGGGTGTGGAATTCAGAGACTGGGAATTCAGAGTGGGATGCTTGCTTTCTATGGAGTTCCTAGAGGTGATAAGGACTGGCACGGGGCATGGAAGTGATCTGCTAACGCCAGACAGGGGAGGGAAAGACGACAAAGTCATGGAGCTCTGAGGATGCTAAGTGGGTTCTTCCATGAAAGCAGCCCTTTGATAAGCAGAAACCGCAACCAAATGGAAAAATGCTACCACACCCTACCACAGAGGTGGTGGCATTGACTGCAGAGCGAGGCGCACCTCTGAGGACGCCATTCACACCCTTGCCCAGAGAGGATGGAATAACACCTCATTCCTCTAGGTGGAATTCCCTGTTTCCTATTTTTAGATATTAAAAACAACACAGCAAGGAACATCTCTGTAACTGTATCTTCAGACACACCCAGGATTATTTCTCCTTCAATGAATTTCCTAGAAATAGTCTTCCTCGAGGCTAGACATGTCTCGATGTGTTTTGATCTTGCCAAAGTGCCACGCAGGCCGGTTGCCTGAGTTGGTAGCGTAAGCAGGGCTGCCTTCTCCGCACTCCCACAGGGTGAGGCTCTGTCGTTCTTTGAACTTGGTCTTCAAGAGCTTTGCAATCTGACAGCTGGAGGTGACAGTGCACTCTGTGAATTTCCCGTGAGTTTGAACCCTTCTCAGACAGAGCCTTCTGGCTCTTCTCCCCTCCCAAACCACTTCCCCAGCCTGAACTTTGCAATTTTGCCCTGAACATACATTGAAGGACGCTCTAAAGGAGAGTTTCACAAAAATGTGTGTTTATGTGCACTGTAAGAATGTCGTGGATCTCACACTGATGTGTAACTTACAATGTACCACTAAAAATGTATAAACATAAATAGCATTTGTATAATGTTTATATATACAAAGAAACCAATAAAACTACCAATAAAAGTGTGTGTGTGTGTGTGTGTGTGTGTGTGTGTGTGTGTGTGTGTGTGTGTGTTTACTGCAGATTGAACACAGGAGCATTTATTTTACTTCTGAGCTACACCTTCAGCCCTTTATCTCTGGTTTGTTTGTTTGTTTGTTTTGCTGTACTGAGGATTGAACCCAGGGGCACTGTACCTCCGAGCTACACCGTCAGCCCTATTTTTTAGCCTTTTTTATTTTTGAAACCGGGTCTCACTGAGTTGCGAAGGGCCTTGCTAAGTAGCTGAGGCTGTCCACGAAACGCAATCCTCCGGTCTCAGCCTCCTGAATGCTGGGATTACTAGTATGCACCACCAAGCACACACTTCTTTTTTTGAAACAGTATCTTACTAGGCTGCCTAGAATCCTGCTAAATTGCTGAGGCTGGTCTCCAACCTGCAATTCTCCTGTCTAGGCCTTTGTTTTGGCGCCATGATTCTTTAATAGGATTCAAACCCTTCTCAGAGCCTGAAGGTAGCATCTTCTAGCCACAGGGAGCATGGCTCTCTGCCCCACATTCCTGGACTTCAGCTCCCTCCCCTTCCTGAAGGATCCCTGGACTCCACCTGCTGTCTTCTCTTTCTTCTTAGAAGCATCCACTGCCTTCAGCATCTCTTGGGTCTCTTCCCCTTGTTTTCCCACTGAGATTAGGATTCAACTCCTCAACCAGCATTTTTCTCCCTCACAGTGGCAGAGATGACTTTGCCATGCACACTCTATTTTTCCTTTCTTTTCTTTTTTCTTTTCTTCTTCTTCTTTTCATTACAGTGGTGAGAATTAAATCCAGAGTCTTGGGTTTGCTAGGCAAGTGCTCTACCACTGAGTTACACCCTCAGCCCTTTTTATTTTTTTAATTTCAAACAATGCCTCCCTAAGTTCCTGCAGCTGGCCTCGAACCTGCAAACCTCTGGTCTCAGCCTCCCAGGTAGCTGGGATTACAGGTGTGCACCACCGTGCCCAGCTGCAAGGTTCCTTCTTTGAACACATTCCCATGCTGCCCTTCGCGCCCACGGGCATGATGGCGAGGCCAGCGCAGGGTCCCCACGGATGTGAGCAGAGGTGGCTCCATCGCTCCTGGCCCAGAGAGTCCAGAATGTGTGTGTCACCTTCATTTTTCCTCTTCTCACATCTGCCAGCGGATCGTACCATCTGCATCTAAAGATACCCTTGAGGATCTTTATATACTCAAAGATACCTAACTCTGAGTATCTTTAGATGCAGAAGGACCCTGCCCTGGCCTCCTCCCTGGGTGCAGCAGGGGACACAATCCAGGGTCAACTTGTCCGCATTCTGCACCATCCTGCATCCATCCCACCAAGGCAGTGGCAGGGCAGCCCTTCCCACTCCTGAGCTCCTGCAACTTGGAACCCTAAAGGCCTCCTTCAAGAGCAGTCTGTAGTACCCCCCAGCTGCTAGAGGAAGCTGTAGTCAAACGGTTGGTCTGGTGTAGCTTAAAGATAGGGAAAGACTGAGGAAAGACAGCCAAGACCTCAACAGAACCAAGGAAATCAAACCAGGAGGCCAGCGTTTGGAGTGTACATTTAATGGGAGTCCAGATGGGGGCAAGATGCGTTACTATCTGAATTCCATATCCGAGCACATTTCAGCCAGCTGCCTAGGAGCCACTTGGCAAAGGTGGTTCCAGTGTGCATAGATTTCTGAAGGGAAGACGTCTGGACTTGCTCTGAGCCGCAGCCAACCAAACGCGGTAACACTCCAGTCTTCAAGCCTCAACACCAGCTCCAAAGCGCCCCCCCTGCCCTGGCCTAAAACCCTAGATTCCATTCCCTCAGGGATTGCAGACCACAGATCTCGGCAAGCAAGGCCGCTTGTCAGATGCTCTCGAGAGGCACTAGGTGGATCGCAGGGGTGCGGCTCAGCGGTAGCCGCCCACTGAGCGTGCTGAACCCCTGCGAGGCCCTCGGTTCAATCCCCAGCACCAAGAGAGGCAGAGAAAAAAAGCATTAAATGTGCATTTTAAGTTGTAATCTCATTGGAAGATCGTTAGTGGCACCATCAGGAAAGGTCTCCGTCAGCTCAAAACAGAAGAAACCAACGTTATTTCAAGAAAGGAAACAAAATCAGGCCTGAGACACATAAAGGAGTGAACACCGTGGCCGCGACGGAAGCCATCCACCCAGGACCCTGGATTTCTCCAGCACTCAGCACTTGAGTCTTTGTCTATCTAGATGTGTCAAGGGGAAGTCCATCTCTCTAGATACCAAAGCCCATGCATTGGGAGCCAACCACCCCCAGGACCTGCAGCAGCCATGAGCCTAGGCTTTGCTAAGGGTAAGCAGATCCTGGATCCTCCTCGGATGGGTGCGAGGAAGAGATGCACCACAGTGCAGGATGCACTGGAGCTCAGGAGACACCTGTGAGACAGGAGAACGGGGGATGCTGCGATACATGAAAGGCGCATGGATGTTCCCAAACACCAGCCGCCTCGTTGCCGGTCTACTGTGCTTCGGTCTCCTCTGCGTGTCTTCTCTCTTGTCACCAGCATCATGAACTTAAAGCACTTGCTGAAAACACATCTCCCAGGCCCATCACCTGGAGGCAGCGGGGGAACCCAGGCCCCTGCATCCTAAACCCTCTGCTCCAAACACGCTGCTGCACGTGGAGTCTGAGGAGCGCTGCTCTGGGCGTCTATTCTCAGTGGTCTCCCCTGCCCTCAGGAATGAGCCCACACCTCCTGCTTCCCTGAGGACACCCCAGCCTGTCTACGCCACCAGCCAGTGAGCCCCTGAGCCCACTCGAGCTGCAGGCGACGCCCCGTCCTGCTCTTCCACCTGCCAACACTCACCTGTCCCTGTTCTTCAAAACAAAAAAGTCAGTTTTCTTTCTTTTACCCCAAACCCACAGCCCTACTGCTCATATGTGTTCACATTCCCCCACTCCCCCAGCCTCTAGTCTTCCACAGCCAGACTTGTGCCTGCAACACTCTGCTAAATTAAAAAAAGAAAAGTGCCACCAGCATAAAGAAACTCAGTAACAACAAAATAGTATTAAATTCCAACGTCAGAGACCAAGGGTCCCGAACCCCCGCGAAAGTCAGCTTGCTGCTTCCTACTGCCCCCGTCCTGAGAGTGGGAAGGCCCTCCACCCAGCAAGTCCCTCCCGGCCTCCCAGGTCCCACAGGCTGCTCTTACTTTGATTAAAAATAAGATCAAGCCGGGTGTGGTGGCTCACACTTGTAATCCCAGCATTTGGGAGGCTGAGACCGGAGGATCGCGGCTCACAGACAGCCTCAGCTACTTAGTGAGGCCCTCTGCAACTCAGTGAGACCCTGTTTCAAAATAAAGAATAAAAAAATAGGGCTAGGGGTATAGATCAGAGGTAGACTCCCCCTGGGTTCCATCCCCAGACCTGCAAAAAAAAAAAACATAAAAAAATAAGATCACCACACTCATTAGAATGGATATTACACATATTCTTAAAGACCCAACAGAAAAGAATAAGTTTTGGCGTGTATGTGGAGGAATTGGAACCCTTGGCATTGCTGATGGGGTATGAAACGGCACAGCCACCGAGGAAAGCAGAATGAAGCGTCCTCAGGAAACCAAGCACTAAAGGACCATTTGATTCACAAATTCCACTTCCAAAATATACACAAAAAATATGAGCAGGGTCTCCAAGATATTTATACACCTGTGTTCATGGCAGAATTATTCACAATAGACAAAAGGCAGAAAGAACCCAAATATTATGGAAAGAAGAATGGGTCAGCAAAATGTTGCATGTCGATAGGATGGGATATTATTCAGCTTTAAAATGGAAAGTAATTTGATGCACACAACAGCTTGGGTGAAACTTGCCATTACACAAGGTGGAAGAGCAAGGCACAGCCGCTGCTTACAGGAGACGCCCAGGAGTCAAGGTTATGGGGACAGGGAGCAGAATGGCGGCTGTCATGGTCTGTGGGGAGGGGACTAGGAAGACTTGAATGGCCTGCAGTTGCAGTTTGGGTTGAATAAAGAGCTCTGGAGGTGGGTGGAGAGTGGCGGTGGTCACGCAGCAATGTGAATGTACTTAATGCCACTGAATGGTACACTTAAAAAATGGTTAAATGAGTCGGGCATGGTGGCGCACGCTTGTAATCCCCGCGCTTGGGAGGCGGAGACAGGAGGAGGGCGCCAGCAGCGCTGGCGCACGAGACCCTGTTTCCAAGTAAAAAAATATAAAAAGTAGGTCTGGGAGTGTAGCCCAGAAGTAGAAGGGTTTCCAGGAACCCCAGTACCACCAAAACAATAAAAAATAAATGGTTAAATAAGAGATCTTTAGCTGATGTAGGAGAAACTCCAGTGGAGTGAGGAAGACAATTTGGGGGCAGGGAGGAGGGGAGGGAGGACCAACTTAGGAAACACCTCCACTGACATTGTGTGTGTGTGTTAGAACACCAAGGCCAATCTCAATGTTCTGTACGGGGAAGGAGAGGGGAGGGGGCCCGGGCAAAGCCCGCCAAGTGCTGTGAGCACGACGTCTGTCCCTGTGACTCTGAACTGCGTTATGATGTGAAACTGCAATGCTCCAATAGAAGTATGAATTAAAAAACGGTTAAAATGGAAGCCGGGCGTGGTGGCACACACTTGTAATCCCAGCATTCGGGAGGCTGAGGCAGGAGGATGGCGGCTCGCAGACAGCCTCAGCTACTTAGCGAGGCCCTCCGCAACTCAGTGAGACCCTGTTTCACAATAAAGGATAAAAAATAGGGCTGGGGTGTAGCTCGGAGGTAGAATGCCCCTGGGTTCCATCCTCAGTGTTGCAAAAAAACAAACAAACAAAAAACAATTAGTATCGAACTATTAGAAAGGCACTGGAGTCACATAACACCAAACTGAGGCTCTCTACCTGGCCAAAGCACGGCTGACGTTGAACTGAACGGCTGAGAACTCTTTATGTGGGATTCCGTATCATTGAAGGTCATAGTCCAGTATCTCCAAACCCACCGGTAATGTGTTTGCCAGTGTGGGGAAGAGGCCCCACTATCATACACACTCGCCACACAGGCGAGGACAGTGAATCACAGGCATAGGGGGAGGAAGTGGACTCCCCAGACTCACGCACGCAAATGGCTTGCTAGAGGTTATTTCTGCTCCTGATCAGGGTTGGGCCCAGAGACTGTTCCTTCTCCCCCGTCCCTCATTTTCATCAGAATCAAAGACACTGACAGTTTTGTTCTCTTCCTACTCCTGTGTCTTTTTGTATCATTTTTTGGAGTAATAGACCAGCTGGGTGTGGTGGTACATTCCTGTAATCCTAGTACTTGGGAGGCTGAGATCAGAGGATTGCAGGTTCAAAGCCAGCCTCAGCAACTCAGCAAGGCCCTCAGCAGCCTAGTGAGACCCCATTTCAAAATAAAACAGCTGGGGATGTAACTCAGAGGTAGAATGTAGCCAGTACCAAAAAAAAGTACTAGACGGTATTTTTTAGAACAGTTTCAGGTTTATAAAAAAATCGAGCAGGGAGTACAGAGATGCCCATCTAACCTCTCCTCCTTCAGTTCTCCCATTGTTAGTACCTTAGCTAATGCTCATACAATACGATTAGCTTCACCCTTGGTCTACAGTACGTGCACTCTTGTGCATTTTGGTGGCTTTGACAAACATACAGCGACTCTCGTATCCACCACTGCAGAATCCTACAGGGTGGTTCCACTGCCCTGACAGCCCCGAGGCTTCTGTTTGCACCATGTTCACGGAGCCCCCAAAGCTCCGCCCGTGTGCCTTTTCTCCTCCTGCTGCACGCTCCTCCTGGGGACCACTTCTGCCCCCACACTACCAGGGACCACTCCCCGCCCGCTGGCCTGGTCACCTCGCCACCTGGATGGTGGGAGAGAGCCCACTGTGTTCTCTGCCCCCACCCCTGACCACCTATTTCTCTTAATGACAGGCCACTCCTAGCCACTGGGAACCAGGCTGAACTCCTTCCTTATCCTTTGAGGCTGAGGCTCTGGGCAGGGGGAGGGGAGAGTGACAGGTTGGAGCCACTTTTGATGAGCTTAGACTCCCCGGCTGCAGGGATCTGTCTTCAAGTCCTCTGACCCATGCAGGGTGAATGGCCGAAACAGTGACCCGGGAGCCGGCTGCTTTCACAGGAGGACCCCTCCTTTATAGCCAGCACAGGAAAGACCTCGGCCTCTTTTTTCACATCAAAAAGGCCTCGCCTCTGGGGCCTCTGCCGCCTTTGATGTCTGTCTTCTCTGACCCAGGTCTTGGCACTGGTGAGAAGAAAATCCAGGATGAGACCAGCGTTGCTGAAGTTGAAACTCAAAGAACTCATTACAGGTTCCTTTTAAGCAAAAACTCATCATGTTAATAAAAATGCACTGTGCAGGGCTCAGCACGCTCCAGCGCCGGCCTCAAAGAGCTCGCGACGACTTGAGAATTCCACATAGGTAAGTAAGAGAAGTCCAGGGTGATGCGTGTAGCCACAGAGGTTGAAGAAGACAAAGGTGCATATTAGAATTGTGTCCGGGCCCACAGCAGAAAATGGACAACGGTAAACCGGGCGTGGTGGCGCACGCTTGTAATCCCCGCACTTGGGAGGCTGAGACAGGAGGATCACGCAGGTTCAAAGCCAGCCTCAGCTACTTAGTGAGGCTCTCAGCGACTTAGTGAAACCCTGTTTCCAAATAAAGTATAAAATAGGTCTAGGAGTATAGCCCAGAGGTAGAAAGCCCCTGGGTTCCACCCCAGTACCACAAAATAAAATAAAATAATTAAAAGAGCTGGGGATATAGCTCAGTGGTCCAGCACCCCTGGGCTCAATCCTCAGTACTGCAAAAACCATCAGAGTCAGCCACCCAGGCTGGGACAGAATCTGCCCCGGACTCCTTTGGCCATCCCATAGGCCATCCTGTATTTCTGACTCTCAGCTTCATGCCTACGAGCTTCATGCTTGCACATCCAGACATCAAATATGAGTTCCGGACACAAAAAGAGGTCCAGGTGAAGGTTAAAGGGCACGTGTCAAGTGACACTGTCCCTTCCATGCAGGAAGACAGCTTTCCTAAAAGCTACACCCATAGATCTCCACTCCACCGCCTTGGCTATCATGGTGTGCTAGGGCCATGGAGGTGTGGGTGAGGCCTGTAATCCCAGGACTTGGGAGGCAGAGTCAGGAGGATCACAGGTTCAAGGCCAGCCTCAGCAATTTAGCAGTTTAGTGAGTCTGCTTCAAAATAAAAAATAAAAATAAAAAGAGCTGTAGCCTGGAGGTAGAGGGAGGAAAGGAGAGAGGGAGGGAGAGAAAAAGGGAAGGGAGGAGGGAGGGAGGGAGAAAAGAGCCACATTGCTGCACTGGATGAAATCTGAGACCATTGAGAAAGGAAGAGCTGGGAGAAGCCATCAAGGCCCCTTGGGCGCTGGGGAGAGGCCGATAGGTAGCACTGAGGCGCCCCACCTACAACGGGCACCCCATGCCAGCCGCGAGCCCTTTCAGAAGCAGAGCCTCCAGCCAGCGGAGCCTCCAGACACTACGGTCCCAGAGCAACCAGGGAGAGGCCCTCAGCCTGATCCCCGCGGCCCCTCTGGACGTCCGTTTGAGTCTGTTCAAGCTGATACAACAAAAACACCATGGACTTAGTGGCTTAAACACAGCAGAAATTTCTATCTCGTGTTTGCAGCAGCCATGAAGCCCAAGACCGAGCGTGGGAGTGTGGGGTGGGGGTCAGCTTCCTGGACACGGGCGGCTGGCAGAAGGGCCAAGAGAGGCCTCTAGATACTTCAATAATGCGCGAGCCCCACTCATAAGGCTGCACCTCTCAGAGCCCCCACCCGCTAAGATTATCACAGAGTTAGGATTTCAGCATATGAATTGGGGAGACAGGGGCATTCAGCCCATAGCAACCCTCAACCCCCAGAACAGTGTGGGATCACAAGTGACTACTAATGGTTGGATTAACCCGGAGCTACACGTCGCAGCAATGGATGGACTCGAGAGGGAAGAGGGTGAAGGCGTAGAGGTAGTGGGGCTGGCTCGGGAAGGCCCAGCCTTCTTCCTGGGGGAGTTCAGACAAATCCTCCTAGAGGTAACAGGATCTTAAAGGTGTAGAGCTCTAAGTAGTTATCATCCAGGCCCAGCCTGGACAGATGGAAAGCCAGGGGAAAGTCCTTTCAGATGCCGAGGGTCCCGCCAGCTGGCTGACAGCAGGCGGGAGGGAGGGAGGGAACCACTCCTGCCCCCATCTCGCCTCCCCTGTGGGTGGCATCGGAGGCAGGAGGGCATCAAGTTCGGTGGGTGAGAGAAGAGAGAAAGAAGTCAGAGATGCAGCGAGCGCTGGATCACACGTGGCCTGGAAATTCTGGAAGAGGCTTGGTTTTACCTTCCAGGCTATAGGAAGTCATTGAAGGTTCTAGGGAGAGTCAGTCATGATCAGAGAGACACAACGAAGGTCACATTGGCAGCAGTGAGTGGCGTCCAGCGGACTCAGACTCCATGGGAAAGAAGATCCTCTTTGTACAGTCAGAAGCCCACTGTTTGGCAACCACATGGCTTTTAGGGCTTTTTGGAGATCCCAGATCTTTTCCCTGAGGTCTAAAATCAATAGAGTAGGTCCCACTGTTAAATCCTCAACACAAATATCAAGCCAGAGCATACCTGGCTGGCTGTGGCCCAGAGTTTGGCCTGAATCCACCCTGCTACCTAGGGGAGGCTTCGCCACAAAGGGGCTTCTAAGTCCAGCCCCTGCCTGCACCATGCAGGTAGTGGTGAAGTCCACCACCGAGCTGAGTCTCGGAAATAACCTTCAGGAAGACCCTCCCAAAATGCCTGGCCTGGGGCAGTTGTGTCTAACACCCTCCTGCTGGTGGTGTAACTGCAGACTGTTGGGTGAACAAGCCTGCAGAGGACTGAACCCCCACTTTGCAGCCAGGGAAACTGGAGCAGGGTGGCACATGACTTCTACAGAGCTAGGATTTGACTGTGGGCGCCCTGACCGCCCAGCCATGCTACACTAGTTAGAAACGACCGTAGCCAAGAAATGACACTCCGGCTTGTTTGGGGTGGTAAAAAGAAAGTCCAATGAGTAACCGAAATAAAGACAAAGGATCATTCCCGCAGAATGGTCTTCGTCTCGTGTTTCTGCTTCCAACTCACCAGTCTCCAATGCATCTCACTGCTATTCCTTCCTTCTCATGACATGCCACCAGGCAGCTAATAAAGAGAAGTTCCTTTCCCATAATGATCAAATGTGACCTCCTAACTGCTCCTGGTGGAAGTAATTGGCATGGGCTCGGTTGCACACATGCCGCGAGTGCATTACTTTAACTTGGAAGAAACTGAGATCTAGCAGGTGCCGGCTGTTGAGTTTATTAAGATGAATAATGAAGGCCTCAGCCCTCGGGGAATCTACATTTAGTGGGAGGACAGTCTTTAAAGGAATCCCTGTCATGCTAGATGACAAGCCCTACCCTGAGGGACCCGGGTCAGGAGCGCCGCAGTCTGATTTCAGAGGCAGCGAGGAGGATGCCGGGAGCCTCGTTAGCAGGAGGGCGCTCGGCACTTGGGTTCTGAAGGAAGACAGGCATCTGAGCCCAAGGGGGTTGGCGTGGACGACGCCCGGGATGCTGGGGGGATTTAAAGAGGTTTTGGCGTTGCCAGGGGAAGGATATGTGGCCAAGGAGCGGCAAGAGACGAGGCTAAGGAGAGAAGCTGGATGCCTCTCGGGGAAGGGAGGGAAGGCTGAACTTTGAGGGCATTAGGAGTACACGGTGCCTGTAGCATTTGCAAGCAGGAAGTTCACAACTGGACTTGTGGAAGTGATATCTATGGTGGGATCTCCTCTTCTTCCTCCTCTTCCTCCTCCTCCTCCTCCTCTTCCTTTTCTTCCTCCTCCTCCTCTTCCTCCCCCTCCCCCTCTTCTTTCTCCTCCTGCTCCTCTTTTCATACAGGGGATTGAACCCAGGGGCATTCTACCTCTGAGGTACACCCCCAGACCTACTTTATCTTTTTTTTTTTTTTTTTTTAGTGGTACTGGAGGTGGAACCCAGAAGCTTTCTACTTCCGGGCTATACTCCCAGACCTATTTTATACTTTATTTGGAAACAGGGTCTCACTAAGTTTCTGAGAGCCTCACTAAGTAGCTGAGGCTGGCTTCGAACCTGTGTGATCCTCCTGTCTCAGCCTCCCAAGCGCGGAGATTACAAGCGTGAGCCACCACGCCCGGCTTATCTTATTTTTATTTTAAAACAGGGTCTCTAAATTGCTGAGGGCCTTGCTAAGTTGCTGAGGCTGGCCTCAAACCCGCAATCTTCCTATCTCAAGTTCCCAAGTACTGGGATTAGAGGCATGCACCACCACAGCCAGTTTATCATGGACTCCTCTCCACCACCATGGGTCTTGTCTTACAGGCCCCAGGAGGCACAGGCTATCCGTTTTATTGGAGACCCAGTCTGTCCCTTTGATGAGCGCACTGGAGTCGCTGATGAGACACCGCATGGGTAAATTATACGATGAGAGACATTCAATTCGGGCCAAGTCCATTTGGTCCACAGGGTGATTTATCGAGAAAGCAGACCACTGCCAAGATAAGGGAGTGGACGTCTCCAGGAGATTTACATCACCCACAGAACGTTAATGTCATCGCGTTGCTTGATCCCGCCAGCGCCGCTCCAGGACCACTCTCCGCCTCCCCTGCACCCCAGACATTTGGAGGACCTTCCCCTGTCAGACACACATGAACAGCACCCACCCAGCCGAGAGGCTCTGGAGTCCACAGAACGAGCCCCCCAGCCCCACAATGCGACTCGCAGCCCACACGGTGGCCTCACCCAGGCGCCACTAGGGCTGAAGAAGTTATTTACCACGGGTGGCTTGCAGGGCTGCAGGAGGAGGAAGGCCTAGAAAACACCAAGGCCCCCATGGTTCAAGGGACAGCCTGCCTAAATATTATTCTGCACAGGGCATTCACTGCCCTTCCCAGCAGCCCCTGGGCTCCGGCTCTGGGCCACTGTCGAGGCCTGGGGGAGGAAGCCCTGCGTCTCACCATCCCATCCACCCTCTCAGGTGACACCGGAGCCCGCCGAGGACATGCCGATCTTCCCGCAATGGCCCGCCTCACTGCCCGTGAGACACCCAAGAATCTCAGGGCAGGACCTCGAGCTGTTTTGTAACACAAGCACTTTCCGCCCAGGGTACATAAGTCAAGGAGGGCTGACTCTGGAGTCCGAACAGCCCCTATCACACTGTTATTGCAGCCGCCCGTCTTCCTCCTGATTACCCACTCAACATAATCTACGCGCTCAGTGATAAACTCGCTGGCACTCGATTTATAGGCAAACAATTCCTGTCTCTTTGCAGGCACTTATCTCCTCCAGCAATCAAAGAAAAACTATATATAGTGTCTTTCTGGCGTCTAATCCTTTTTTCCTGACATAAAAGAGACATCAAGGTTTTATGTTGGGGAAAGGAGAGAGTTTAGCCTCGTCCGTCCTGGGTCGTAACAAATGGCTGTGTTGCCGGGGTGGAGCAGGCCGGGGCGCAGGCATGGACAGAGAGAGAAACGGCCAGAGAAAGTGCGGTTTGGCCGGGGCCTGGAGGCCGGGGCCGAGCCCCAGAGCGCAGCCAGGTGCGCCCAGGTGGGAAGCAAAACGGCAAAGAACTAGTTCCCAGGAGTGCTCCTTTATAGACACACCCGCGGGCAGCGGGCCGATGCGCAGGGAAACACATCAGGTGCATATCACTTTAAATTTTACTTCATGAGTAATCACAGTGCACCAATGAAAGTATAAAAATGTAATTTAAAATAAATTTTTTTAAAAACCTTAGCACCTCTTCCCAGGGACCTGGCGTCATGACAACATGGGATGTCTGTCCAGAATTTTATTTATACAACTTTTTTTTTTTTTTTTTTTTTTTTTGGTGGTACTGGGAGTGGAACCCAGAGGCTTTCTAACTCCGAGCTATACTCCCAGACCTATTTTCTATTTTATTTGGAAACAGGGTCTCACTAAGTTGCTGAGAGCCTCACTAAGTAGCTGAGGCTGGGATTACAAGCATGCGCCATCACACCAGCTTTTTTATACGACATTTTGTATGTGCGTGGAACTGGGGGTTAAGCCCACAGGCATTCTACCTCTGAGCTACACCCCCAGCCCTATTTTATTTTTATTTTTGGAACAGAGTCTCACTAGGTTGAAAAGTCTCACTACTTGCTGAGGCTGTCCTCGAACCTGTGATCCTCCTGTCTCAGCCTCCCAAGTACTGGGATTACAGGAGTGTGCCACCACTCCCGGCTTTCTACAGCATTTCAAAACACTTAACCCCGTAAGGCAGGGTGAGGGGAGAACCACTTCCATTTTGAGGTGAGGACTGTGAAAGGCCTCAGCACTGTAAGAGCGGGGTACAGAGCCCAGGTTTCTGGTGTGAACCCATTTCTTTTTCACTCCATTGGACCATTTATCTGCGTTAGGCTGGCTCAGTTGTACCCCAAAGACTCACCCCCAGCGCCACATGTGCCCAGGTAGGAGAAAAATAGAGAAAAGTGGCCCAAACTTTTCTCTACGGCAGTGTTTATCAGATTCTCTGCCTAGGTGTAAAAGATTGTCGTGGAGAAAATTGTCTTAGCCTTTCTGAAGGAAAGCTAAAATTAATCAGAAGATGGCACAGGGACCGGGACTTACCTGGCTAGTTCCTGTGCCCTGCTTAAAAGGGCTTTATTAAAGCCATTTGCCGAGATTACTTAGCCGAGCCCCCCACATAAACTATGCTGCCCCTTTGCCCATGAAAACAGAAACAACGTGTGTCTTTGAAGCAAACTGCACCAAGAGAGGAAACTAGAGGGGCTTAGCTTACTATAAAGTAAAAGAGCTGTGCTCCCAGCTTCTCCGTGTTTCAGATAACCAAGACTTCTCTACAGGAATCGAGGAGGCTTTTAAATGTTTCTTAGAGCAAAGTGTGGCGGTCACTCGCTTTACAAAAGCATCTGTTTGTCAGCTTTCAGTGAATGATGTGCGTGTGTGTGTGTGTGTGTGTGTGTGTGTGTGTGTGTGTGTGTGTTTCTGGAACCCAGGGGCATTCTACCTAGAAGCTACACCCCCAGCCCTATTTTATTCTTTATTTTGAAACGGGGTCTCACTAAATCGCGGAGGGCCTCACAAGTTGCTGCGGCTGGCTGCGAACCTGCGATCCTCCTGTCGCAGCCTCCCAACTACTGGGATGACAAGCGTGCGCCGCCACGCCTGGCTCCGTGAATGAATTTTTGAGGACAAGACCCATTCTTTGTGCCAAAGAATCCAGATCCGCTTTCAAGGACGTTCCTTGTCCTGGCATAGTGGTCTGTAACCGGACATCGGGAACTACAGCCCTGTTTTGTTGTTTTTATTTGTTTTGTTTGCTTGTTTGTTTTATGGTACTGGAGAGTAAACCCAGGGGCTCTCCCTCTTAGCTACTACACTCATAGCCTTTTTTATTTTTTATTTTGAAAAAGGATCTCACTAAGTTACTGCACACTGGCCTTGAACCTGTGATCCTCGGTCCTCAGCCTTCCAAGTACTAGGATGGCAGATGTGTGCCACCGCGCCCAGCTTCTGTAGTACTTCTTGAATGGAGACCGGTCCAGAAAGCCAGACCACGCAATTCCAGGAAGGAGGCAAACTGGGGGCAGATTCCGGTCTCCGTAGGGGGCTGCGAAGGTTCTAGTGGCTGAGAAGGAAGAGTCAGCAAAATCAAGGTTTGCACCAGGCGTGGTGGTGCATGCCTGCAATCCTAGTACTACAGAGGCTGAGACAGGAGGATCGCAGGTTGGAGACTAGCCTCAGTGACTTAGCAGGACCTTCAGCAACTTAGCAAAGCCCTGTTTTAAAATAAAAAATAAAATAGGGGTGGAGGTGTAGCTCACGGGTACAGTTCCTCTGGGTTCAATCCCTAGTACCACAAAAAGTTCGGTGCATTGGGGAAGAAATTACGTTCTTCCCACACCCAGCCCTCCCCACGACAACACTAATGTACACACATGGCATCAGCTCTCCTTCCTTCACTTCACATCCCGGTACAGGTCAAAGAAAACAGTCAGGGCCTGCCGACAGGCGCCCAGAGGGAAGGGTGAGCCCGGTGGCGGGAACCCGACTCCGCCCGGCCAGTCTGCCCCCCAGCCAGCCACACGCGGCCCTGGCGGCAGCTTCTGGGCTGAAAGCCTGGGTCCCGGGGAGCCAGAGAGGCGTGCTTCTGCAGATGAACCACAGTTATCAATATGAGACTCTGCAGGGGGCACCGCAATAAATTGTAATTCGTGAAATTTATAAACTGAGATGGCACTCGTGAGAGGTCCTGCGAGCTGTAATTCTCTGGACCTGACTAATGAACTGCGTTGAGCAGCGACAGCTCGGGCGAGTGCGAGGAATAAATCAACCACTGCGCTGTGCGCAGAAAGCCGGCGGCCTGATTGGTCTGCAGAGCTGAAGAGATGTGGACGGAGTCTCACTCAGAATCCCCCCACAGATGCTTCATCCCAGAGACCCCCCCAGGCTTCCCATGTTACCATCACCTTCCAGGGAAAATGGGAAGTAAACTATACTGTGTTTGGAATAGGAAACAAAAATGTTTTTACCTTCCTGGGGAAAGGTGAGTCTGTCCATACGAGGAAGCTCCTGCATGCCAGAATCTAAATTAGAAAAACACTTTCTGGAAGGCTCTCTACAATGCTAACTTCTCAGTTTCCTTAGAGCAAACAGCAGAAAATACCTCGAGTTGAGTGATAGGTTGGGTCCCTCCCCCACGTGATCTCACAGCCGAACCCCTGAACCCAGAAGCAGAGATATCATGAGACTCCAGGTGCCTCGAGACTCCAAACATGGCAAGACTACAGACGTCGCAAGAGAATCGACATGCCTATAAAACATGGGTGCCTCCGACCCACCAGTGACTCACCAGTGACCCACCAGTGAATCAGCCGGCCGATCAGAACTGTGTGCAACTCTCCAGACGCATCCCTTTCCCCCGGTCGGCTGACTCTCTGGAGGGGCCGGGTCGGAATCAGCGGTCTCTGATAACCCAGTTGGTGTTTTTACCTCCCTCCTAAACCCCCTACCTCTATTTTCAACTATTCATTGAAGAGCCCATTCTATGAGAAGATATTTAGAATAAATGGGACTGATCAGAGGTTAGGGGTGTGTGTGTGTGTGTGTGTGTGTGTGTGTGTGTGTGTGTGTGTACTGGAGGTTGAACCTAGAGGCATTCTAATTCTGAGCTACACGTCCAGCCTTATTTATTTATTTATTTATTTATTTATTTATTTATTTGATGGTACTGGGGTTCCTGGAAGCCCTTCTACCTCTGGGCTACACTCCCAGACCTATTTTTACATTTTTATTTGGAAACAGGGTCTCCTAAGCCAGCGCATGCGGCTGGCTTCGAACCTGCGCGATCCTCCTGTCTCTGCCTCCCAAGCGCGGGGATAACAAGCGTGCGCCACCACGCCCGGCCTCCAGCCTTATTTTTTTATATTTTTAATTTTGAAACAGGATCTCACTAAGCTGTTGAGAGCCTCACTAAGTTACTACGGCTGGCTTCAAACCTGCGATCCTCCTGTCTTAGCCTCCCAAGTACTGGGATTACAGGCGTGCGCCACCACGCCCTGCTAGACGTTAGCTTTTGAATTTGGCAAGCTAAGAGTAAATCTAAGAATGCAGAGGGCAACGTTTAAACGGCAGACGCTGGAACAAACTCCTTGAAATCATATTTATGTCTTAAGAGAAACTGTTTGCTATCAAATAACTAATGTGTTAATTACTCTCTGGTCTGTTCCTTGAAGCAGGTCCCCCAAAGACTTCATTCTAGGGAACGCTTTGGTCTCAGCCAGTAGTTACGTTTATTTTTAAAATGTAGCCTTCAAATTCAGGATGTCACATACTCGAGATTTGTCTCCTCTCCAATTGTCCGGAATTACCAGGCAGGAACTATTAAATCCAGAAGTTTATTTGCAAGAACCCAGCAGGAGAGAGAAAGGAAGGGTAGGGAAATAGATAGATGTTGGCAAGACTTGAGTGACTGGATTGGGAAAAGTCAGGGACTCGGTGACAATTCCGTCCATGCCCTTGCAAGTATATCAGGTAGCCTTCCAACCGGAGGAATGTGCCAGTCCAGAGGGTTCTCGCATGTCCCCCAGCCTCTTTCTGCCTGCAGATGCGGGTCTGGGACTAGATCCCTGCCTGCCCAACTTTTCACAGGCTCTGTGGAAGGAATCCACACACCTCCTCAGCGGCTGGAAGGCACAGGAAACCCAGCCCCGCACCCCGCCCGCTGCAGAGGGCTGCCTTACTTCAACAGAGAGGGGAGGCATCCCACGGCCGCCGCCGCCTCGAGCCCCTGTGAAGCCGAGTCTGCCAGGGAGGCGGGAGGCCGCGCGCTGCACATCCCACCGATTTGTTGCAGCCCCAGGAAACTTCCGAAATGTCTTTCCCAGAAGCTCGGGCTCCTGCGAGCGGGAGCCGCGGCATGTTTGTGAGGCTGCAGGGCACCGGCAGCTGCGCTCTGTGTTCTCCCGGCTCCCTGCAGCGACAGGAGCAGGAACCTTGGGGGGTCGGGTACATAAACCACAGCAATGAAATCTGACTTCAAAAACACAATCCTGGGACGAGCGAGCACTTCCCCAACACGCAGCGTCAGGGGCTGATCATCGAGGCGGGGCAGCCTGCGACCTGCCTACCTGCTTCCCTCCCTCTCCTCACACCTGCCTGCTAGGGGCTCTCCAGGGCCGTCCTCTGATTGGCCCAGTGGGTTTATCCCCAAACACTTCTATCACATCTCCCCAGCTCGCCCAGAGCAGCATGATACAAACCTTCCAGAGGGTCCTGTTAAAGTGGACCGGGTTCCTGCATTTTAGCAAGGCTGCCAGGCCCAAGGGCACTCGGGTGGCAAAGGCAAGCAGCTCTTTACAGGATTCCTAAGGCTGATCCCAGGGCCTCTCCTGTCTGCTTTACCTCCTCCAGCCTGTCCTGCCTCCTGGACCCCCTCAAGAACCACACACCTAATCCCTAGCTCAGCCCCAGGGGTCTCCAGCCTGCCACCAGCCCTTCCTGAAAAGCTTGAGCCGGACACCTCCTGGCCAGCCCCAGCCTCACTGCAGTCTGTTGCCATCCTGACAGGAGGGTCTCCATCCCCCAGCACAGCACACAAAGGGAACAGCCCCGGCCGGGCGCAGTGCTGCACACCTGCAGCCCTAGTACTTGGAAGGCTGAGATAGGACGGTCACAGATTTGAGGTCTCAGCAACTCAGCAAGACCTTAAAGTTTAAAAAAATATAAAATGAAATGAAAAGTGCTGGGAGTGTAGCTCAGTGGTAGAATGTCTCTGGGTTTGATCTCTAGTGAGAAAAAAATTTTTTTTAGTTTTTTATTGGTGCATTTATTTATTTTTTATTGGTGCATTATATTCATACATCATATTGGGGTAAAAAACTTGTGTGTACAGACATGTACACATCACTGATTTAACCCCTACCCAATTCCCACCCCATTCCCTCCCCGTCCCTCCTTCCCTTGCTAGGCTTAGTGGTTGACTTCAATATGTTTAAGTACATTGTGTGTGGTAGAGATTGTTCTCTTCCCCCCTCCTTTCTCCTCCTTTAGGTTATCTTGTTTGCTCCTCCATAGGATTTTCTTTTTCATCTAGAGTTCCTCCTATGACCCAATTCTCCCTAACTCTCACATATTAGGGAAAGCATCTGATTTCATATTTTTTTGTGACTGACTAATCTCCTTAGCATAATGTCCTCCAGTTCCATTTTTAAATGGGTACGGCCCAGCTTTCTCTGGAAGTATCAAACCGTGGAAGACAAAGACAGATCAGAGCCACCTCCCTTCCAGTGGAACACAACCCAGAGCGCCGCCAGGCTGGGGCCCCTCCCCAGTGAGAAGCCACCTCCCTTCCAATGGAACACAACCCAGAGCGCCGCCAGGCCGGGGCCCCTCCCCAGTGAGAAGCCCTGCTCCAGGACAGAAGGGCGTTCAAGCAAGGTTAGGCTGCAGGGCTACTTGGGAACAGAGCCCTTCTGCAGGGACCACAGGTCTGAGAATCCGGCTGGTGCAGGGACAGGTCTGTTCCTGCTTCACCTCCATGAGGCTTTCATGGGGATCCTGAGCTTTCTGCACAAAGACTTTCTGCAGCCTGATAATGAACTGGGAAGAGAATGAATCACTCTTATCCATCCTTTGTTTTAAATATTCAAAAGCGCCTATCCTGACACAGCCCCCTAAGAAAGGCTATCAGGGGCACTCCTTAGCCTTCCTGTTTGGTTACAGACAATGTAACTGCAGCCAAGATTTTCTGGTTAAAAAACCTCTTCTAGTCCTGACATGGGCACTGGTCAAGGAAATTCGGGGAACCGGAATGAAAATTTCCATCTCCATCTTATCTGCCCTCGTGTTATTCTGCGGTTTGTTATCAGTTTGCAGTGGGCTTTAGGGGAGGTGTCAGCCTTGCAGGGAGTTTTTTGAGTTTTTTTTTTTCCCCCTCGGTTTTACTGTGGGTTGTTTTGTGGGAAATGGGAAATGGGCACCCGGATCTTGGGATCCCTGGACGTGAAGAGATAGCATTGACTACAGGCAATTCTATTTACCGAGAAAAATAATATAGTTTTCAACTGGTCCCATAATGAGTCACGTCTGAGTCGTCGGAAGCATACTTCCTGCAGTTATTCTTGGAGACTGGACTTGGTCATTTATAAAATCGCTGCCCTCGTGAAGGCAAGTTGAGTTAGCAACGTGTAGCAACCTAGTCTGTGGGCATCCACAGACATTAACACCAGGCCGGAGAGGAGTCTTTCATAAGAAATAAATTCTACCTGTAGCTTCTTTTCCTAAAAATTGCAAACAGCAGCATTAGAAAGAGAGTTAGACAAAAATCAGCACGTTTCCAGGAAGCCAGAGCACTGGCTGTTAAAGCAAATGTCACGGGTCATTTAAGGATGGAGACAGTGCCTCAGCTAAACACCCAGAGAAGCTGAGGATCTGGAAGACAAAATCAAGAATCCTGGCAGGATGCGGTGGCACAGGCCTAGAATCCTAGTACTTAGGAGGCTGCCACAGGAGGACCATAGGTTCAAGGCCAGCCTCAGCAACTTAGGGAGACCCTATCTCAAATTAAAAAAATAAAATAGGGGGTGTGGCTCAGAAGTAGAAATGCCCCCGGGTTCAGCCTCCAGTACTCCCCCTAAAAACAAAACAAAAGCAAAAACAAACACGAAATGAAAAAGAGTCCTGGATACCACATCTGGCTGCTCTGCCCCTGAACAGCTTTGTAACCCTGGGAAAAATTCTTAAGCAATCTGAACCTCAGCTTCCTTGTCTAGAAAACGGGGTCAAGGCTGTCCCACTTACACCGCGGGATGGCTGTGACAGTGGAATCAGATCACCCTTGGGCAAGAACCTTCCCGATTCACAAAGAGACAAACTCCCTGCAATTGGCAGACAGTAGCTTCTGCCAGTTCTGGGGCTCAACAAAGCAGCTCTGTCTTCTGTTACTCTGTTTACCCCACAAAAGCAAATGGGAGAAAGGAAGACAACCAGAATCCGGTCCAGTTTTACTTGAGTGTTTCAATCCCTTCCTTCATTGCCCTCATTCAGTCCCCCAGCAAATTCTTCAATCCTGTGTCATCACCGCTCCCAGTAACAGAATTAGTTAATTCTAGTTAACACAGATACTCTATCTGTTCCTTACCCCCAGGAAGTCAGTGCTTCTCGGGGCTGATTATCTTCTCCAAAAGATGGAGGAAGACAGCGGTATTAAAAAGGAATGCCTGAAAGGATTATGCAGGGCCCAACAGGAATAGAGACCTGTGGTCCCAGGCATAGACTTTCTCCCTCCCCGGCAGCCTCTAGAGAGGCCTTATGGAGAAATTACAGCTGTGGTCAATTTCACCAAGCAGTATAGAGCACATTGGTGGCCGTCCATGGTCAACCAAAGACCACAGGCCCTACCTGAATGTGCTGGCTGAGTGGGCACAGAACTGGGAGGTAGGGGATGTTCCGGGAGGGTCTGACACTGAATTCCTCAGCACCCTGACGGGAGGGTTATAATAGCATATCAAATTCAACTTAAAAAATAATAGAAGACATGTGACATTTCTTCTGTCCTGTCATGTGGTGTAGAATCTGCAAGCCAGATAACTTTCTGGGACATTCTGGCAGATAACTAACTGTGCTCTTTGGATGCTCCAGAGTTTTGTTTTTGTTTTTGTTTTGTTTTTGTTTGTGGGTCTGGGGATGGAACCCAGGGGCATTAGACCTCCAAGCTACACCCCCTGCCCTATTTTTTATTCTTTATTTTGAAACTGGGTCTCACTGAGTTGCGAAGGGCCTCACTAAGTAGCTGAGGCTGTCTGCGAACCACGATCCTCCAGGTCTCAGCCTCCCGAATGCTGGGATTACAAGCGTTTTGAAGAAACAGTTCTGAAGATCAGCGCAGGCTTTCTGAGACTCCCTTCCCTCCCGCAGTGAGAATAGACCTGGGGAAATACCAGCCTGGCAAATATTTCCTTTATAACCCGAAACTCAAGCCACAAAGGGCCTCCCCCGCTTTGCCCCCAGCACTTGTCAGCAAATCTGGAATAAAAAAGAACGTTTTGTCTTTCTAGCACCCAAAAAGGAACACACCATAAACACATCCAGAAATAAATACAGACTTTATGATTAGCAAACACTGACCCTGGTTACCAGCACAAGATCTAGGGCCGAACCACGGTGCCAAGGGACCCTCACCACCCTGGAATAGAGATATTATTGTCCTTATTTTATGCAGAGAAAATTGAGGCCCAGAAGTGTTAACTAACTTGTTACAGATATCAAGCTATTAAGCAGGGATTAGCATCTAACTCTGTTCTCTACCATGGGGCTACAGAAACCCAAGTTATCTGGAATTCTTGAGCAGCTTCTGTTGTGTGTGTGTGTGTGTGTGTGTGTGTGTGTGTGTGTGTGTGTGTGGTGAGCTGCTGAGTATATCCTAGAGCACACAGATTTTTTTTTAAAGTAACCATTACCATATTTGTTTAACTCTAGAAACCCTGAGCTGAGCTGAACCGTGCCGCTGGCTGGTTTAACGTGATAATCGGGCTGGGCCCGGTGACAGGCGGTGATGTATTGGTTGCTATTCCGCACTTTGATGTCCTTGGAATGTGTCAAAACTTCACTTGAGCCCTCCAAAGAGTGCCTGGCGTCATCTGCCCCACACTCTGTCTGCAGGAGCAAATGGCAGGGGAGTGGCCGTCACACACACACACACCCGCTCAGGTCCGCACCAGGCACAGAGGGGCAGACCTTTCCTGAGGAAGCACAGGCGGCTTCCTGGGCTGACCACCTCACACCCAGGGTGTCTCAGAGTGAAGGCTGCGAATCCCGCCCCTCAGCTCAGTCGCGGCCTCTGGGTCATGGGGGCTGAGCTGCGCTTGGAAGGCCGGCTCCAGCAGGCTTCTTCTCAGGGTTGGGCCGCAGCAGCAGCTGGTCAGGAACCAGCCTCCGCCATCCTGGGCAGCTGCAGTCAAACAGAGTCAGCATCAGGCGAGACAGGGTGCTGATGCTCGGCGGGCTCCAGGCCACAGGACCACCCAGGGGCCTGCCAGGAGAGAGCGCGCCTTCCCCAGGCTGCCTTCCCCAGCCTGCCTCCCCCAGGCTGCTCTAGGCAGCAGGAAGATTTGCGAACACTGCTGGCACCTGCCACTGGCTCTGCGGCGACTTCTCGAGCAGTTGGCCTCTGAAGGCCACTCTGCTAGAGGCAAGGAGTGGCCGTGTTTGGGGCAGAGGGTTAAGGAGGAGAATGGCTGCCCTCGAAACCCTACCATGCTGGATTGCGGCCGGGTCCCCTCGAGCTGCCTTGTGGTGGGCCTGGGCCTGTGGTCCCCGTTATTGTGACACTGGAATTATTGATCTAATCCTCCCAGCTCAAGAGGGTATGGCTGCCCTTCAGATGTCCTGAGAGTTGTTCTGTTTTGCAGTATTGGGGATGAAATCCAGGGGCATTCTACCTCCGAGCTCACCCCAGCCCTATTTTTTATCCTTTATTTTTGAAACAGGGTCTCACTAAGTTGCAGAGTGCCTCACTAAGTACCTGAGGCTGTCCACAAACCATGACCCTCCTGTCTCAGCCTCCCAAATGCTAGGATTACAAGCGTGTGCCACCATGCCTAGCTGATATTTTTTTTTTTAAAGCCACACCTCTCAGCTTGTTCAGGCTGCTGTAACAAAACACTATAAACCAGGTAGCTTATAAAGAGAACGTTACTGCTCGCAGTTCTGGAAGCTGGGAAGTCCCGGATCAGAGCACGGGCAGATTGTGTGTGAGGGCCCAAATTCTGGCCCATAGAACGCACTTCTTGCTGTATCCTCAGGGGGCAGGAGGGGTGAGCCAGCTCTCTAGCATCTCAGCTGTAAGGGCAGAATCCAGTTCCTTAGGAATATCACTTCCCCCAAACCTATCTCCCAATATCATCAATTTGTGTTAGAATTTCAACCTAGGACATTTTGCAGGGACATAAACATTCAATCCCTTGTACCCCACAGCTCTTCCCTTTGTTTTCAGTTCTCCGAATTTAGTTCCAGATCTGTCGCACAAGATGGGCCCTGTCCTATCTCAGAGATCTGTTTAGAGAGCTAACGTGATTGTGTACATTGAAGTGTTTAAGTGCAGTGCCCAGGATGGGAGGTACCCAGCAGGTGTCAACCGCTGCCATTCTCCCCGGGGCCTACTGTCACATCCTCCAAACGTCCAGATTAAAGCAAACGCCGTTTTGCCATGAGATAACCTGTGACATGTACAGCCACGGCAAATCCAGGGACTCCGCAAGGTCTTGGAGACAGAAGGCTGCTGCTCTGTCTTTCATGGAGAAAGGCCATGTTCCCATCACACAACCCGGGGCAGAAAATCATGCTAGCCCGCTATGAAGGGCGTGTAGCCGGTGAGGGTGACGGTCACTGCAACTTGTAGAGGCAAAAATTTAGACGATGAGGTTTGGAGAGTCCAGGTCTGTATCGGAAAAGGCCTCTGAGGAGAGGAGCCATCAATTCCCCTCCTGTTTCAGCTTGAAGGAGAAGCTTCTTTGGCCCAGAAAGGGCCACTTCTTGTCTCAAACCAACAATTTATGACAGGGAAATGTCTTGAAGGGTCACTTGGGCTTAACTACTGGGAAATCATTCCAGAAAGGGGCCACAGACGCGGAGACGGTTTGGCTCCCTGAGCTGAGAAGGTGACGTCAACCATGCAGACAAATTCCAAAGAATCTCTCACTCCTCGTACAACGTTTTACTAGCTTGTAAAATGTTTCTGAGCTCTTTCCATCCTGACAACGTCTGGGGCTGCCCAGGGCATCCTGGAAGATGACAGCAGAATGCTATCCTCCCAGTTCTTCTTCACTCGGAGCCTTATTTCTTTTAGACTTCGTCCAATTTTTTTCTAGTCTTTCTAGTCTCTGAACCATTGTTAAGTGGGAAAGCGTGTTCCAGTACTAGTGTAGAATGTGGTGCAGAAGAGCATGGAAAAATTACCAGAGTCTAGGTTTTGCTCAGAAAACATGCCAGAGTTGGACAGCATGGCATTAAAGTCATTTTATACCTTTAATCATTTTATGCCATAATCACGGCATTAAAGTCATTACAATCTGCCTTTTGGAGTTCTAAGTCAATCCTCCAGGATTGCTGACAGCACATAGAAAGGCCAGGACCAAGACAGACCAACGGATCAGCAGAGCGGCTCTGGAGCCAGAACCCAAGGGCCAAGCCACCCTGTGGCTAGACCTCCTCACCACCATCTTCAGGAAAACACAGTGAACTTCCAGAGATCAGGTGAAAATAGAGACGGACGATCCAGAGAAAGCAGGAATCCTCTTGATCTTCGAAACCCTCTGTCCTTTAGGAGACTCTCTGAGGGAAAAGAGAGTCCCATGAGGGCAGAGGGAAGTAATCAAATTCAAGCAAACATTTGCCAGCAGTCACGATTCCTTTTTTAAATTTGTTTTATTTGCGGTACTGGGCATCGAGCGCAGGGGTGCTCTACCTCTGAGCTTACACCCACAGCCCTGTTGTATATTGAAACTGGATCTCTCTCTGGGTTACCACACACAGTGCCCTGAGCCTGCCACCCTCCTGTCTCGGCCTTGCAGGTACCAGTATTACAGGTGTGCACCACCTTGCCTGGCCCGCACGATTCCTTTACAGAGAATGTAATCTACTTTTACAAAGAGTGTTTGGAAATGGGTAACATCTCCTTGCTGCTGACAGTAACAGAGCCTGAGGACACTTACTATTGTCATTCTCCAGGCGTGGAAGCAGCAGTGTGGAGAAGGTACCAGGCCTGATGTCATACAGATAATAAACAATGAAAACATCCCACCCAGCAACCCAGCCTTTCTGAGTCTCAGTCCAATGCTCTTGGCCCTACATTTTAGAAGTTTTTATGTGGATGAGTTTCTCAGCCCTGTGTCACCGGACAACGAAAGAAACATTTGTCAAAAAGAACTCAACCATGCAACACAGGAGCTATTGTTTTTTTTTTTTTTTTTTTTTGGGGGGGGGGTTTGGTACTGTGGATTGAACCCAGGCGAATAGCACCTCTGAGCTACACCCCAAGCTCCACTCTATTATTTTTTTTATTTTGAAACAGGGTCTGAGTTTCTAAGGGTCTCACTAAATTGCTGAGGCTGACCAGGAACCTGAGAACTTGTCTCAACCTCCCAAGTACTGGGATTAAAGGCGTGCACCATTATGCCCAGTTAGGAGCTGACTTTCAAAGGGTGTTCCTCTAAAATACTCCCCAAACTCATATAGGAGAAGAAAGCAAGGAAAACGGCAAATGCAGGGGGTCCTAGGGTCAGGGACGCCCTGGCCTGCTCCGGACCAAGAAACTCTTAGAATTTTGTCTCTCCCTTCCCAGCCTCTGGGGTTTTACATCTCAGAGCCTTGCAGGACGCCCTGGCTACATCAGGCTTCTGGGATCCTGGGATCTGATCCAAGGGTTCCCGGCAAGACCCAGATTCTTGGTCCGTGCCATAGTCTGCACTCACAGAGCCAGCATCAGGAGGTGAAGCGGGGACAAGACATCATCCTCAGGTGTCCACTCCAGCTGAGCCTCGGCCTTGGGCGGGCCGTGGCGAGGGCTGGCCCAGGCCAACACAATCATCAGCGCAGCTGATCACACCCCGGGCTGAAAAGGCGGAAAACCAGTAGGCAAGGAAACCGTTTTGTCATCCAAGGACAATAAAGTTTATGTATTCCCAGATGTGGGTCCTCCCACTTAATCAAAGCAGAGGTCCCTTCCAGTGAAAAGAGCCTTTCTCCAGCAAAATGGGTAGGCAGCTTCTTCTGGGCTAAATTTAGACTTCGCCCACAGGGGAGGTTTTCTGGGGCGACACACAGAACAAGCAAGTGGTTCAGCGTCCCGGCCGGCTGTGGCCAGCTCCCAGCCCCGCCAGTGGGAGTGTGAAAGGTTCCGGCAGGGAGTGTGGACCGCGCAGTCCTGGGGCTGGGCTGGGCCCAGGCGCTGGCGCATCTGGGAGGGTGTGTGGCTTGGTCACCGCTGGCGAGTCAGTTCTATTCTGACTCCACCTAAGAGCAGGCACTGAACGGCCCGTCCCTGCCGACACCAGGTGCTGGGAGGCTAAGCCTCCACCCCCAAGAACATCTCAGGGTGTCCTGGGGGCCACCGTTCAGAGGGCAGTGTGCAGCTATTTGCCAAATGAATCTGCAGGATAAAATGGTTCCTGAAGGAGTAAATCACCCTGTGACGGAGGGCTTCGGGGGGACGTCAGAGATTCCGCTTGGACAGGATCCCCAACAAAAACCTGCAGTGTCCTGAGGATAACATGATAGAATATTGGGGCTTGCCTCAATATTCTTGGGTGGTCCCCGCCCAAGGAGGCCAAGCAGGCTCTCTTTGCTTCTCTGCTTGGCCAGGGAAGAGGGAAGATGGAGGAAGTGGTGTTTCTCAAAGAGTCCCACATTCCAGGCCTGGCAGCTTCATCCTGACTCCTGGGGCGTGCAGAGCTGAGCCACCCCACCGGGCCTGGCAGCCAGCGTCCTCAGCTCAGGCAGGGCTCTTACTCCCCTGTGGGGTCCTTAGAGTTTTCATCAGCCTCCTCTAAGGCTGGGAGCTCCCGATGGGGGCCTGGTCTTGTTTCATTCTGTGTCTCCAATTCCTGGCAGACAGTAGACCTATAGACATGTGGATGAATGAATGGTACTATATTTATACTTTATATATACATATATACAGACATTTAGGTATCCTATTAAACCGGCGTGGTGGCACGCATTTGTAATCCCAGCTCTCACTCACTAAATGAACTAGGCTAACAGTTTATCAAAGGCCCACTGCCCTCCTTATCCAGAATAAAGGCCCTGGCGACTTCACAGTCTCTCATCCCTGCAGCACAGGGGGTCCACAGAGACTGGGCGGAGCTGTTTTAAGAACTTTCTCCATAGCCAGAGTGGTGGCACACACCTATAATCCCAGTACTTGGGACTCAGACTGGAAGATTGCAGGTTCGAGGTCAGCCTCAGCAACTTAGAGAGTCCCTCAGCAACTCAGTGAAACTTTGTTTCAAAAGAAAGAATAAAAAGGGCGGGAAGTGTAGCTCAGAGGTAGAACACGCCCAGGTCCAATCTCCAGTACCAAAAACTACCCTCTCCACCAATCCTCGTGTGGAGAGAACTCAGTTACGGTTCAGCTAACAGACACTTGAGGGGAAGCTCAGTCCTCAAATAACTTAAATCAGCACAAGCAATTTCTCTGTCTTCTAACACTCATGCCAAATACAAAATTCAAAAGAGAAACATGCTGGTGCTGTCATCCCTGAGCCTAGGTTTGCTCAGTCACCCAGAAAGGAAAAAAAATGAGAATCCGCCTAAAAAATAATATAGTCGCATAACTTTCAAGGCAGCCAGACTTCTAAATGGGGCTTGGGCTGTGATGGGAGACCGCCGAGGGGAAGGACAGGTAGGGTGGCCATATGCGTCTCTTTTCAAGGTAAATCGCTGGTGGAAACCATGAGTTGCCTTGTGCATCTCAACCTGGCGAGGAAGGCCCGGGGCGCGGCCGGGAGCACGGTGCCCTCCCCTGGACGGAATGTGAAGGCGCCGTGGCGTCTATCTGCTCTAGATCCTTCCCAAGGTGTAAATGGTCAGCATGGTGGTGACAGGTTGTCACTGGAGGAAGAAAAAGGGGAGGCGAACGGGAGAGGAGCAGAGGATGACGATGACCGATGACCGCGGCTCCTCCCCGTGTCTTGCAAAGTGGACTCCCGCAGATTGAATCACTGTCCTACGAGGAAACGGTGTCGCCGATTAGATGACTTTGGCAAAGTCACTTGTCTGCAGACTCAGAGCTAGAAAGGGGGTGAAGATGAGATTCTAATTCCAGTTCTCTAAATCCAAGCCCTGGAATGATTTCCCTACCGTCTACATATGTTTAACCCCTGCACCAAAAAATACAAGAAATAAAAAGAGAACACAAAGGCGGAGGGGAGGGAGAGGGGGGACTGAGGAGGCGGCAGGCCGGGTCCTGCGGTCCTGGAGGGGAGGCCACAGGATAGTCAAATACTGTGACCATGACAAGGACACAAAATGAGTAGGAATCTGTTGTTCTGTGGTTGTAAGAAATAAGGTAAAGAGAAACCCAGGAGTCCAGTGAACACTTTTTCAGATCATACGGAAAATCCTGCAGGGAATTCTTCCCCCATCAGCCTCACAGCCGCAAGGGGTAGAGGAGAAAGGGCCAGGGCGGGTGTCCCCAGGGCAGAGCCCGTGCCCTTCCATTTCCTCAGCACCCTCTGCGGTTTGTGGGGCCCAGAGCTGACAGCAGGAAGGACTCCCTGAAAACCCACCACCGCAGCCGGGCTCTGGCACCAGTACCGGCGGGATGTAAAGGCTGGGGGCTCAGAGGGCGGCCACTTCTCAACCCACCTGGAACCCAGGACCCGGCAAAAAGAGGCTGGGAGGGCGCGGACGCAGCACCTGGGGGCCTAGGAGGTGGGAAGTGGCGCCGCTGCCTGGGTGTCTTGGTGGGACTCAATCAAGTCTGCAGATATTCTTCTTTGGAGTGGCGGAGGGACTGGACTGGACGGTCCCAGCACTGCCCGCCCCAGCCCTCTGCGTTTCCTGAGTCATCCAGGCCGAGCTGGTCGCCGTGACTCAGCGTCCACTTGTGTCTTTGCCCTCAGTTTCCCGGCAGCCAAAGTGAAATCGCCTATTTTTGGTGCCAAGTATTTGACACTCATCAAAGACAGCTTGGATTATTGAGTGTAGTTTTATTTGAGTATCTTGTCCCACGACTAATTCCGAAGTTTCCCCCTGAGCCTGTAACTGATATGTGTGATCCTTAGTGAGTTCACACAGCAGGCATAATTGCAGAGTTTAATTGAACAGAATTCAGTGACTAAACAACACGAAAGTTCCAGTGGAAAAAATATTGATATATTTGACTGTCTGACTGTATAAAATATTAAAAGCTTTGAGAAGTAGAAATTACACAAAGGCAAAGCATTAATGACAATTTGGGCAAATTTGTAAAATATATGGAAGATATATAGAGATAAAGATGAAAGGTCGAACATGAGTAAGCAATCCACAAAACAGACAACACGTAGCCAAAAAGTATTTGCAATGATGTTCCAGCCCAACTCCTCATCAAAGTCGTAAAAGCTTACACGTGGAGATGCTGGGGAGGTTTTGTTCGTTTCGATTTATTAGGTCAGGAAAATTAAAATAAATCAGGCTTTTTAAAGCTGGTCATGATGTGGAGAAATGGACATTCTCACCCCTAGCTAGAGGGACCACGGATGGCGATCGTAGAGATGTAGGATATTTTGTTGTTGTTTTTATGGTGCTGGGGATGGAACCCAGGGGTGTTCTGCCCCTGAGATATAACCCCAGCCCATTTTATTTTTTATTTTCAAACAAGATCTTCCTAAGTCGCTGAGGGTTTCACTGAGCTCTTGAGGCTAGCTTCAAACCCTGTCTCCTTCTTCCAAGTACTGGGATTATAGATGAGTGCCAACATGCCTGGCTAAGATTTTCTATAATTTGATAGTAGAGCTTTAAAAGACTTTAAAGTGTACCCAAATCGCTCACTTCCTGATGGAGATTGTCTTAAAAAATAATAATCAGGGAACAAGGAAATATACACAAGAATAATCACTTCAGAATAGTTTGTGAGAGGGTTAATTAGGAAGCAAGCATTCATTAATAGAGGAATGAATAGTTATGTAGTGTTTTTATTCAGTGGGATATTATAGTATACTTAAATGAACTAGATCTATGTTACAGTCAGACATAGAATGTCCTCTGAAAAGCTCCTTTATCCATATCCAGGGTTGCCATCTCAGCAGTGGGGAGCCCATTGTCATGGTCTCTCTGGGTGGTGGCCTGAGCTGGGAGGGTGTGGTTGGAGGAGGTGGGTCCCTGGGGCTGGGCCTGGGGGTTAAACGTGGTTCCTCCTCGCTTGCTGTCTTGTTTCTGGCCTCCATGAAGCAAGGTGCACTGCCAACATTCCCTCCCTCTCTCGGTCCCCACCTCCATGCCCTGACATCTGCAGGCCAGACTTTATTGGACCCATTTCACTAACTGAGACACAAGACTCAACCAGATTATGACATGTGGACAAAACCATGTCTATCAGTGAGAGATCTGGGTGTGAATCCCTGGTCTAATGCCCGGGTTGTGGTCTCTAACACTGGGTCCCAGGGTTTAAGCATAAAGGAGCAAGGGTCGTTTCTATACAGATGCTGGTAGGGTTGACAGAGAAGGGCCGAGTGACTGGCACACACCAGCCATGCTCTGGAATTGATGTGCCACTGAATTTCCCACTTGTGTCTTCTCAAGCTGCCCCACAGCGGCGGCCGGGGCCATTCTTCTATCGAGCAAAGTGCCCTGCTGACCACAGCGAGGCCGCGAGGCTGGACACAGAGGAGCAGGAAGCGGACTGCGGGTCCCAGCACCCACGGTAGGGTCAGCAGGATTTTCAGCAACTCAGTTCCAGCCTTCAATCCCAAAGGGTCAGGGGCCCCTCTTGCTTTGCTGAGGCCAACCCAGAGCAGGAATGATAAGCAGATAAGAACCGCTTATCACAGAAAACAAAGCCTGGGACTTGGGACTTTTGGGAGAACACATGATTTGAGGAAAGGTTTTCTTTTTCCTTTTGGCTAAAATTGCCAATTTTGTATGAGTGATGGGAAAGGAGGAGACAGAGCTATTGTTCTCACAGATAAAATTGTTGAGCTCAGAACTGTAAGAGAAACAAGAGAATGGACCCTTCCATAGTGGTGACTATCAAATAAACAGCTGCAGACCAACTAAGCTGAGAGGAAAATGTGTTTAACACTGACCAGAAATCCTCCCAGGGAAGAGAGAAGTGTAGTATTGGGGTGTGCCCTGGGAGAAACTGGGCATGATTAAGCTGCCGGGGAGGGCAAGGTCCGGTTGAGCAGGGGTGGGGGGGGCTGCAGGCAATAGAGTTAAGGTTGGGGGGCAGGTGAAGAGGTAATTTGGTAAAACTTAGAATCGGCAAAATTAATGCTGCTAAAGACTTCTATAAGGTTGGAATAGTCTACATATTTCCAAGAACATGGATAACTGCAGGACTGAATAATGCTCCTTCCAAAACGAGATTTTTTTAAACAAAAGAGTTCCAAATTCTAATTCTTAGAACCTGTAAATGCCCTCCTTTATGTTTTTTTTTTTTTTTTTTTTTTTTTTTTTTTTTTTTTAAGGATCATACAGGAGTGAATAAAGGGAGGATTTTGAGATCGGGAGTTTATCCCTGATTAGCCAGGTGGTACAAGAGCAATCTAGGCAAATTATGATAGGTTGTCAACTGAAGTGCTATGCAACTGTTAAAAATAAAATATCAAGCCGGGCGTGGTGGCGCACGCTTGTAATCCCCGCGCTTGGGAGGCAGAGACAGGAGGATCGTGCAGGTTCGAAGCCAGCCACGCGCGCTGGCTTAGGAGACCCTGTTTCCAAATAAAAAAAATATAAAAATAGGTCTGGGAGTGTAGCCCAGAGGTAGAAGGGCTTCCAGGAACCCCAGTACCAAAAAAAAAATAAATAAATAAATAAATAAATAAATAAATAAAATATCAAAAGCATATTTCCTAGCATGGGTTCATAATCTTCTTACCATTAAGTAGAAAAAATACCAATTATATAACAATACTTTATTTTTTAGGATTTTGTGGGGTTTTTTGTTTTGTTTTTCAGCACTAGGGATGGAACCCAGAGCATTCTACTCCAAGCTACGCCCCCAGCCCTATTTTTTATTCTTTATTTTGAAACAAGGTCTCACTGAGTTGCAAAGGGCCTCGCTAAGTAGCTGAGGTTGGCCTCCAACCTGCGCAATCCTCCTGCCTCAGCCTCCCAAATGCTGGGATTACAAGCTGCACCACCACGCCCGCCCAGCTCAATGCTTTTAGATTTAAGTTTTGATACACTTGGAATTTATCCTGCTATACCGGGGGAACCCTGAGGGCCGACTGAGGTCTGGCCTGAGGTCTTGCTGGGGACCAAGAACAAGCGAACCAAGAAAGATGTGAAAGAGACATGCCCCCTACCCATTGCCTGGTCACTAGCCCACCAACCCGCAGCACACACAGTACTCCTGTACCCCTCTTCTTTGCCTCATAAGCAGCTCCCAGTCTGTAAGGAAGGGCTTCTGATGCCTGGACTCTCTTTCTCGCTCAGTGTCTCCTCCCAGGCTTTCCCCAAATAAAGCCTGCCTGGTCTGTCAAGCTGCGTGTCTTTAACCCCATATTCTCTGATATGTATGGCACGAAGTAGAGAGATAAGCTTATCTATTTCTCCTTGACTCTCCATTTATAATTTTCTCGCTCCCTTTATTGAGAACCACACGCAGACATGCTTCCTTTCCTGATCTGGTGTCTATTAAATCCCCACGTAGTCTGATTTGGGGACGTTTCATTTTGTCCACCGACCTCTCTTCTCATGTTGCTCACGCACTCACCAGCACTAAGTACATATAGTTGGAGAGCTCATAAGATACCTTCCCTCCCATTGCTCTATTTTTCCAGAATTTTCCTGTTCTTCTTAACAATAATTTTCCTGTTTCCTTAAAGTTCTATGGGCTTTAATTTTTTTTTTAATTTTTGTTATGTTCACAGTAAATTTGTAATTCACAAAAATATTTATGGTGTTTTCTTCCTACTCAAGAATTAGTATGACTCCCCCCTTTGTTCAAGTGTGTGTGTGTGTGTGTGTGTGTGTGTGTGTGTGTGTGTGTGTTCTGTATTCAGAAGTGATTTTAAGGTTTTCTTCATATAGTTTTGGATACCATCTATGGTTAGGATTAGTGTCCCCAAAGGCTCATGTGTGAAGTCTCGGTCCCCGTGCTGTGGTGCTACTGGCACGTGGTGGGCCCAGTGAAGAAAGTGAGGTGGTCGGAGTGCGCCCTTGCAGAGAGTGTTGGGATGCTGGCCTTCCTAGCCTTCTTTTCCTCCACCATTTGCTCCCACTATGAGGTGCTGGCTCAGCACAGGCCCAAAGGTGACAGGCCTTCTGACCAGGAGCCAAAATAAACCTTTTCTCCTTGTAAGCTGATTGTCTTAGGGATTTTGTCACAACAATAGAAAGCCCTTATGAAATTTATTCCTAAGTATTTTATCCCTTTTATGACTATAAACGTGGTATTTTTCCCATTATACTTTATGGTTGCTGTTTAAACATGAACGCTCTTTTTCTCTTTATTAACTTTGTGCTCTGATATATTACCAAATCTTCTAATTTTTTACTCTAATACTCAGGTGATGCTTGGGATATTATACATATCTAATAGTATCTTCTACAATAGCAATAGGCATATTTTCTTTTTTTCGTCTCTCTAACTATAAATTTTCTCTTACTAATGCTATCAGTTTGCACCTCCAAAAAATAATTTTTAAAACAGTGGTATCTGCATAATATTTTTGCCTCTGGTGGAAATGTTTTTAGCTAGGCAGGGCTTATATTGAACTTGGTGTATCTTGATGTATCAAGATGGTATATCTTGCTATTATTAATGTATTAAGAATTTTATCAAGAATGTAAGTGAGCTGATGCCAAGTGCTCTTTCTATAATTTTTAATTAATATGATTAATTCATTTATAGACTTTTAAAAATATTGAACCAACCCTGCATTCTTAGACACTTATTTAAATAGTATTATTGTTTCAGTGTACTGCTGACCCAGGTTTTCTTAGTTAGAAATTTAAGGTAAATAATCATAGGAAAGATAACTATTTTGCAGTTTTAGAGCTTTGGTATCAATGTAATGCACTGTGTTGAAATTATAAGTTCCAGGCCCGGCATGGTGGCGCAGGCTTGTAATCCCAGCATTCCGGAGGCAGAGACCAGAGGATGGCGGTTCACGGACAGCCTCAGCTACTTAGCGAGGCCCTTCGCAACTCAATGAGACCCTGTTTCAAAAATTAAAAAGGATTAAAAAATAGAGCTGGGGTAGAGCTTAGATGTACAATGCTCCTGGGTTCCATCCCCAGTACCTCAAAAAAAAAATTATAAGTTCCAATTGTAAAAATTGGAATTTCAAGATGTTTTCCCCATATCCTATTTTTGTCTATGCTATGGATTCGTTTTTATATAACAATGTGTTAGAATTCCCTGGGAAACCATACGGGGTTTTCATCAGAGACTCTTTGACAATTATATTTCTTCTGTGTAAACATATTTATTTGGATTTTATTTCCTCCCTGGGGTCAGCTTTGGAAAGTTAAAATTTCCTGGAAAATTGTCCATTTCATCCACATGTTTAACTTATTTGCATTTTATTGAGAAAAAAACATTTTATGGTTTTAAAATGTCCTCTATTTTTTCTATCTTTCTTTATTATTTCACATTTTTCTAAAAAAAATTAATATTTTATTTAATTTTAGAATAGAAAAGGAAAACTTTTCTATGATATAGTATCCAGATACAATGAAAAGAAATTGATAAATTCTACCACATTTATAAAAAAAAAAACCCAAACCCAACAACCTTTTGATCACAAAAACCGCCATAAGCAAATTTGTTTACCAACAAATTGGGACCATATTTTCAAGTTACATAATAAATCAAGAACTAATATAAATATGGCATATTTTAAAAACATTTATTAGTAGGAAAAACTCATTCTAACAGAATAGTTAACAAAGCATATGATTATGTAGTTCAGAAAAAAATTATATTTGGCTCTGATGCTTAGATGCTCACCTGACTATACTTTAAAACCAAGCTGAAGTCATTTTAAACTAAAAAAGTTGTCCCTCAGTCCCCTCAGGGAGTAGCTCTAGGACCCTGTGAAAACAAATCTAAGGATGTCGAGCCCCTTATATAAAATGGAATAACAGCTGGGCGTGGTGGGCACGCTTGTAATCCCTGTGCTTGGGAGGCGGAGACAGGAGGATCCCGCAGGTTCGAAGCCAGCCATGCTGGCTTAAGAGACCCTGTTTCCAAATAAAAATATAAAAATAGGTCTGGGAGTGTAGCCTGGAGATAGAAGGGTTTCCAGGAACTCCACTACCACCAAATAAAATAAATAAATAAAATAAAATGAATAATACCAAGTGCTGTGTACGTGTGTGTCACCATCACTACTTATGATGTGAGGCTATAATGCACCAATAAAGACATAAAAAATAAAAATAGGAAAAATAAAATAAAATGGGGTAATATTTGCCTATAGCCTACACACATCTCCAATATTATCTAAATCATCCCTAACACAATGTAAATGTTAGGTAAATCGTTGTTTTTCTGTAGTGTTTAGGGACTACTAACAATGTGTTCTATACACATTTTAGGCCTAATGACATATGGTTCACGATGGCTGAGCCCAGGGACGCAGAGGACCAATGTATGGGGAGAGTTAAAGTCTGGTCACGTGATCTTTGTGGGATGGCCTAGGAGAAACGGTCACATATATTGCAGGGGGGAGTGACATTTCATCTATTATCTAAAAAGGGAAATTTGAGACCATCCATCAAAAAGGAAAACGCTCCCACCCAGACATTCCACCTGCAGAAACATAAGCTCCGTTTCTGGCCAGCTGGGAACAGCAGCCACACGTGGCTTCTGACACCAGCTCCGCTTACAGCAAGCTCCAGAAACTCTCACCGGATGGGGACAGTTTTCACACAGCGAGGACAGGAGCCGCAACACGCCCGACAAAATCACACTTGCTGATATTGGCCAGGATCTGTCTCACAGCTGTTTCTCTTTCCTGGGGTTGACAGCCGAGCAGCGGACCCGGCCATGTGATCCCTGCAGTACAACACCTCCGAGTTTTCAGACGACGAGAAACCGCAAATGAGAAGGTGCTCCCACCACTAATAGCTTTAAGATGTGAATTGAAGTCGCCCTTCCCTCCCCTTTCTAATTCAGGCCACTCAATTAATTTTGTTGCCCAGAGATGATTACCCTAGTTTTTCTAAATGTTTTCAACACTTCAAATTTATGCCTCATTCCTAGAGCAGATAATCGTGATGCCCATGATCAGACATGCTCTCCTTCCTTGTGCTACACCGCTAACCTGAGCACGCCACCTTCTCACCTTATGGCACCTCCATAGTCTCGGTGGCAGTGGGAACAGGGTCGTGAACCTTCTTAGCCCAAATGGCTGCGATCATCCTAGGACCTACTCCAGTTCTCTCACTTGCGAGCCCTGCCTTCCTCTCTTATAGAATAATAGATAACCAGATGTCGAGGCCAAAAAGTCAGCCTTCAAAGGGTTAATTCATCGCCCCCACAGCGTAAAGCGTTTTGCTGACCCAGTATGAGAGGGGCTGGACCGAATTCGATTTAGCTGCAGTCAACAGGAAAGTAGGAAGGAAAATAGGATTTAACAAACAGAGCATTAAAATGGAGAAGGAGGGGGGGAAAAAGGAGTCCGCAGCAGGAAATAATTATTTGGGCAATTGTTCTCTTTGTTAAAGGACTGGCCGGCGTGCGTGTCCACCGGGTGCGATGCTGTGTCTGAGGTTTCTCTACAGCACCCTGTCCAGTCTAATTAGTTACAAAAGTGGTTCTATGGGCTGAAGAAATTTGCAATTGTGTCACGTCTCGGGGAAACGAAAACACTTGTCATTGAAGCAGAGGCGAGACCTTGAGTGGCCGGCAGCCCAATGGGGAAGACAGCCTGCATGCCGGCAAAAGTGGTGTACCAGAAGTCCCTGCCCAATCCATCTGCCTCGGATTAAGCACACTAAACGGTTAGGTTCAAATTAACATTTCTAATATAGAGATATACATAAATAAACAAAACCACATATTTTTTATCAAGTATTTGCATTTGAAAGACCACACAATCACTCACACACACACACACACACACACACACACACACACACACACACCCTTCAGTCAGACCGGTCTTTCATTTAAGCATACACTTTTTCTTTAGAACATTGACTCTAAAAACATGAAATCTGAAAGAAAACTCAGTTTGCCCCATCAGAGAAGAGTAAGCCTCTTTGGATAGGAAAGTGAAACTAACATTTTCAGAATAAAAATCCATCAGTTTGGGAGAGGAGTTTAATCCCTCAGCTTCAGGAGAGTCAGCCAAAGGTTTGACTGTCATGTGAGCAGAGAGGGTCCGGCAACCCAGGCTCAGCAGTTCACCTCACTCACTATCCAACAGTGGGTGCTGGGATCGAATGAAGAAGCCGCTGATCCCAAACCATCTACGTGCATGGGAAATCCATGGCGTGCATTTTAAAGTCTCATAAATTAGAATCTAAGATGACCTGTCACAAATAAATAGCAACTAAAATTTGTCATTGTGTATTGAGTTCCACCAAGCTAAATACTTCTCATGCAATGGCTGCAACCACCCCATGAGGTAGCTACTTTATTAAGAAGTCTGGGTTCGAATGTAGGCAGTTCGGTTCCAGATCATGCTTTCTTCTGCTCTCCCATGTACAGGAAATAAAGAAACAAGACAGAGTCCGGACAGGATTCTCCAGAGCAATTTCCCAGAACAAGCTCTTGGGGGGAGGGGGTCTTGGCTCCCTCCCCACTCCAGGCTGGCCCTGCCCCTCACCTGCAGAGGGGGGTACAGAGGATGACTTAGCACCATCCACCAGGCAGAGGAACCAGGATGCCTCCCTGGGAAGACACTCCTGGACCCAGGGAGAGTCCGGCTTTACTCTGTGAAGTTCCAGCCCAGGCAGGACCTGCCAGGACAGGGGCTTCAGCGCTCAGTTCAGGCGGGTCCCCCACCTGCGGCTCCAGGTAACCAGGCCCTGGGCTCCCAGGGAATGCCACGCTGAGGGCGCGGTTAAGTGGCGTGCCCCGAATCACCAGGTAGCGGGTGTGTGGGAATCTGAGCTGGGCGCCCAACCAAAGTCCTGGCTTTGCTCCCTCCTGGCACCTGGAGCCCCACAGCCGCCTCGGAGGCCATTTGGTACAATTTTTCAAGGATGCCCTTACTGGAAACCCTGTACTACCAACTGCCAGAAATTTGTGTTTGTGATTATAAAAATCTACACTAGGAAGGGCACCCATGGGAGGTGGAGGGCCGGCCAGGGCGACTGAGCACCAGGGGACCACAGGCCCTGCAAGGCGAACCTCTCCTCCTCTCCTCCCCCGCGGCGCAGCCTGTGGACCTCGGCCCCTGCGGGTCCTGCCTTTGTGGGCAGATGCGCCTCCGCCTCTGCCAAGCAGCTGGTGTGAGCTCCTGCGGCTCCAGCGGCAGTGAGCTTCCAGCAGTCAAGGTACCGGGAAATGTTGAGCGAATTAGGTGAGAAGCCTCGGCTAATATTTCCATTTGCCTACTTTGTCTGTCTGAATAAGTGTCATTAATTCAAACCATTTCAGAACGGTTGGGTTGATGATGTGTGAGAGCGGAAGCCCCAGACCCCAGGCCCCTCCAGCCACATCCTTGCTGACTACCTCTGTGTGGAGCGATCAATTGAACCCCAGCAAAAGTGCCCTGAAGACTGCCTGCCGCCCATCTGACCACTAATGTGTTTGCGTCTGCGTGGGGGGCGGGAGGGGCGGCTCCGCAGGGTCCCTTCCCCCACACTCCGCAGGCTGGGGCCTGGCTTCCCTCCTGCAGCCGGACCTCAGAGGGACCCTTCAAGGCCAGAAGGGGCAGCGGGTCTCTCTAGGCAATACCCCAAAGCAGCCATGCACCTACTTCTGGCTCCTAGCGCTTTCTTACAGAAAGCAGAGTTCTCGCTGAACTCACAGCTAGCCTTGGTAATACCAAAATCAAGAGAAAAGTCTGAAAGCTTAACAACACGCGGCTTTCATTTTTGGGTTGATAACGTGCCATGGACTCAGAGTCTTCCATTTCCATTTCCTCTTTGTCCTTTTTCCAGCGATTTCAAAGGCCTTTGTTAACTCTATTGGAATCTAAATGTGAATTGTGATGGTAAAGATCAGGCCCATTCTTTTTCCCTAACACATACACTAGAAAAGTGTGTGTCCAAAGGAGCCCATGCTTTTCAGAGTAGGTTCTTTTTTGGTGTGTGTGTGTGTGTGTGTGTGTGTGTGTATTTCTACACTAGGAATTAAACTCAGGGGCACTCTATCAGTAAACTATACCCCAGCTATTTTTATTTTTTTTTATTTTGAAACAGGGTATCTCTACCTTGCTGAGGCTGTCCTAGAACCTGTGATCCTCCTGTTTCAGCTTCCCCAGTACTGGGATTACAAGTGTGTGCCACCCCACTCAGTCCAAAGTGGACTCTTGCATAGAATATAGATTTATTTGGTGAAATTTCCCTTCCGTCCCCAATATATGTGAGCATAAATGTACACACACACACACACACACACACACACACACACACACACTCATCTATCTGAGAAATTCTTTTACAATTACATTCAGCTCAAGCACATCATTTTGAAGATCTTTCGTGGTAGAATACTATGATGTGTGGAAAAAGTCCAAAAGGTTGAGTGCCATGTCGGATATCTAAAGAAAAATAAGTTGAGTTGGAGATTGGATGGTCGCTGACTTAACAATGATTTGACTTATTTTTCGACTTTGTGATGGCATAAAGTGTACCACATACCTATATTATGTTTTCCACTTTACCAATAAATTACAAGAGATGTCCGGCACTATATTATAGACAGGCTTTGTGTTCGATGATTTTTTTCCATTGGCTGTCTATTCTCAACACATTGAAGGTGGGCAAAACTAAACCGTGATGACCCATAGGCCCGGTGTATTAAATGCCTTTTGAACTTAATAATATTTTTTTCAGTACCGGGAATGGAACTCAGGAGCATTCTACCTCCAAGCTATGCCCCAGCCCTATTTTTTATTCTTTACTTTGAAACAGGGTTTCACTGAGTTGCAAAGGGCCTCATTAAGTAGCTGAGGCTGGCCCAGAACCATGATCCTCCCGTTTCAGCCTCCCAAATGCTAGGATTACAAACATGTGCCACCATGCCCAGCAACTTAATAATATTTTTTACTTCTGATGAATTTATTGGGTCGGACTGCATCTTAAGGCAAGGAGCACCTGTATTTGAGGATCAAAATGAGATTGCACTGAAAATCGCTATTTTTCCACGCCTGGCTTCCAAGTGGGCGCTGCAGGCAGACCGCACAGGACACATCATGGACAGCACACTCCAACAGACCTAGACATCCCTGGCTAAGTGGACACCAGGAACATTGTAGCATCCCAAGGAACCTGTTTTCTCATGAGCAAAATTGGAGAATTAGCAGCTGCTTGGCCACCTAATGAGGCAATCTGAAGGCTACTTCACAGCGGTTTGCAGACACATCTTCAGAAGTCATTTGTTCAGGGGCGGCCAGGATCCCACACAGCCAAGGCAGAGCTGCTCCAGTTTGAGGAGGAGAGGGAGCCCTGCCGCCGTGCACTCTGTCACCGGAGCCCCTTCACCTCCCAGCGGTCCCTCAGGCTCCTCTGATATCCCCTGCCCACCCCGCACAGAGCTAAGCCAACCCTAGCAAAGCTCTTTGTAAACCATAAAGCCCAGAATAAACATGTCTATTCTCCCCAGATTTGCTTTATTGGACACAGGACCTGTCATCTGCAGACATCTATGGCCACCATGAAGATAATAATCATTTCATCTGCTGTGGTTGACCTTGGCCCTGACCTCTAGAAACTTCCTGTCCACAAAGGGGTTCCCTGTTCTAAGAATCACTAGTAGGCAGAATTCCCATCCCCTGACCATCCAGTCTCACACTAGGCTGAATAGTGCCATAAAGCGATTTTGCAAATGCACTTAAGGTTACTGGTCAACCGACTTTAAAATAGGGAGATGACCCTGGATTGCCCAGTTGGGCCTTGTAAAGCAGAAAGTGGACGAGTGAGTCCAAGAGGTAGGGCAGGAGAGGGAGGCAGAGGACAGAAGCACAAAAGAGGAGTTAGGAGAGAACTGAAACATAAGAGACAGCCTATGGTTGCTGACTCTGAAGATGGAGTCGGGGGGTGAGTTAAGGAGCACAGGAGACCCCGGTTGTGAGCCAGGAAGGAGACGGGAATCCGCTCACAACCGCACAGAACTGAATTCTGGATGACTGTGGAGGTTCTTCACACTCCCCCAGCAGGTTCCCCCAGGAGCCTCCCATAAGACAAGCAGCCCTGCACACCCCTGGATTTTACCACCGGGATACCAGGAGCAGACGTCCAACCCTCAGGCGGGTGAGATAATAGATGGATGCAATTTTAAGCTGCTAAATTGGTGGTAATTCATTATGGCAGCACTGGAAACCCAAGATGTTTTTCTGAAGTCTTCAGCCTTCCAGGGAAAGCAGTTCATTCTTGGGCACGAGAAGATCTTGTTTCACTACTGTTCATTTGACAAACATCTGGAGCTCCTCACTCCGGGCCTAACTCGAGTGAGGAGGCACAAAGCCGGGGAGGGGAGGCATGGCCGGGGCTAGCCTGGCGATGACTTCTTACTTGAAAACAGCCACAGGAAAATGATGTGAGTCTAACGCTGGTGCCTAGCTAGCATCCTTTGCGGAGATGTTCAAAATCCCTACTCCCGGGTCACATGCCAGACCAGTTACATCAAAATCCCAGCGCCTCTGTATTCTACAACTGCCCAGGTAATCCCTGTGAACGCCACGTGTGTGAACCACTGTCCTGTCGCTGGCCACACCCAAGGAGAAGGAAACGGACTAGTTCAGGAATGTTCCATGTGCCGGTAGAACTTGTTGAAAAAAAAATCCAGAACAAAAACTCACTTCAAGTGTTGGTTTATCTTTATTATTGATGTAGATTGCTTAACATGGAGATGATCTGTCTTGAAAACTGTCATCTCTCTCAGAACCTGTTTGATGAACAATCTCGTCTCTTTGGCGATTCCCGTCCACCTAGGGGCTTGTGGAAATGCAGTCGTTTCCCAGTGTGGGTCTTTCCTTAATCCGAAATCCGGAGCCAACTGGGGCGTAACTCCTGCGGAGAACTTCCCGTCAGAGACCAGGCTGGAGCCCTGATGAACTGACAGTTCTACAACTTGGGCTAGCAACTGGGTTCCCCACATTGGGGAATCTCCAGAGAGCACTTGAGTATCCTCAAATTGCTTTGTGCATCCTCGGTACTTCAGCATCAGGGCAGGGCTTCGGGGAGGGAGTCTTGTCTTCTCTGGTGATGTCATCTGTTGAAGAAGGCCTGCAGGATACACTCGCACCCTAGAGCTTGGATGCCAGGTGGGTTCAGAGCAGTCAGCCACCTTCCAGAATCTTCCCCACGTGAACAGCATCCTTAGGTGACTTCTCCTGCCCACAGTCAGCACAGTCAGCTGGTGTTTTCTGTTGCCTGAAAGGCATCTCCCACATTCCAGACACCTGAGAACCATTTCCCCAGATTGTTCCTTTCCTAGTGACACTGTCCTAGAGCATGGGATATAAAACAGTTTTAGGAACTTATAAGCAATTGGTTTTAACATGCCAGCATATTGCTCAGACAAAAACTCATAAACAGCTTGTCCAGGCATGCCACCATATAGCTTCAGAACCTTGTTCCAACTCGTCAGCATGGGGCCCAGACCAGCACCTCTGTGCGACAATTGATAATGGACATGTGGATCATGAAACGCTTTCTCACCTCTAATGCACTTACATCATCAATACATTTGATCTGATGATCGGAGTCTGTCAGTCTCATCAATAAGCCTGGATGAGCTTGCAAAAGACAATGAGGGGGAAAAAAAACCCACAAAGCTCGCAAAATACCTCGGCTTTCCCGTGAGCAGGGTGTGAGTTTGCTTACGCCAGCACAGCCGGCCTGTGTGTGACTCCGATCCAGGGACTTGCTCCAGTCCTGCTCCTCTCCCATTTCTGGACTCGGTTCTCCTTATTCCCTACTCCCTGCTTGTTTGAATTGTCTTATTTGCTGATTATTTGGAGTACTTTTAAGTTTAAGGACTAGTATATTGTTTAATATACTTGTTGACCTAGGCTGTTAGGTTTGCTAGTGTGAAGCATACTGTTTGATGCTCATTCACTACTAACTGGCTTCAGAAGGCAGTCACTCAGCATCCAAACTTAGAGCCCAGCTTAACTTTACTTAGAAAATCTCCTGATAAGCCCCTGTGTGCTATAACCCTGAGTATTAAACCTGTGACGTGGAAATACACAAATTGTGTGTGACATGACTTACTGATCTGAGGACCCTGTGTCCCCCTTGCTCATAACAGACACCAGTCAAAAACCAACAGCGCCGGGCATGGTGGTGCACGCTTGTAATCACAATATTTGGGAGGCTGAGACAGGAGGATTGCAGGTTCATGGCCAGCCTCAGCTACTTAGTGAGAAATGCCACACACAGCACACACTTAGAGCCTGCTTCTAAATAAAAAATGTCAAATAGGGCTGAGGGTGTATATCACAAAACAAGCAAGCAAGCAAACAAACAAATAAAAAGCCTCTAACAGCAGGTTTTCCCACATTGCAAACACGCGAGCTGTCCCTCCGGGATGGATCCATCTGCCAGTTCCTAGCCGAAGCTTTTTCCCACAGCCTCCTGAGCACATGCGCCGATCGCACGTGTGCGGCTCTGCAAGGGCCGCCTGTTATTTCAAGCGTCCCGCTTCCTGTGTGCGAATCCGTTTCCATTGGGCCCGGGGCCTAAGCAAATACCATTAGCACTTTGGGCACAGGTTGGCACAACAAACTTCTCCATAAAATGTTTTTTGAACACACAAATGATACTTTGTCAAGGGCTTTCCTTGCTTCTCTTCCCTGGCCAGGGAACCCGGAGCTGTAGTTTCTCAGCCGCTGCTGCTCTGAACTGCACGGCCCCCAAGAAAGCCCTTCTAATAGCCAGTCAGCATCCAGGGAAATACAGACAAGCACGGGCAAGCGACGTCTGAGGGCGGGGGGCTGAGCATAAAAATTGTGCAACTAAAAGGTTTTTACAGTTAATGCAGTTCTTCCCTGCTGCGAAAGGCTACCTTTAAAAGCTGCCATTTCCTTCGCATTAAGTAAGAATGGACGCATCTGCGGGGAGCAGTGGGGAGGGGAGAAGACAATGGCCATTATGACGGGCAGGGAAAGTGTGTTCGCGTAAACCGCAGAGGGCGAGGTGGAGAGGTGCCTGCGGGAGCTGCTGTCCGTCATTATTTATGCGGGCCCATAAATGCGGGCCGTCAAAGTCAACAGCCATCTCTCCACCAGCGTCTCACTCCTACCTAAGTGCTGGCACGGCGAGACCTCAGAAGAACGGCACTGCTCTTTAATATTTAACCAGATGCTTCCAGTTTGCTCCTTGTGGAGGGGGAGGGAGGCTGACTTGCAGCTTCAGTGATGGATGGACTCATGTGGGGAAGCGAGAGAAAACCACCTTTTGCTTTCAAACTTCACGGTCACTCCACCACGTTGGCAAACAGGGTGTCTTCCTGCACGTCTGACTTATCCCTTACAGTACCGGATTCATTGACATCCTGACGAAACCTGCAAAGGAGACCACGACGTCTATGTGATGGAGATGCGGAAACGATGGTCAAGTGTCATGCTCCCACCTCAAGTCACGTAAGCCAGGCCGAGGCATGACCCGGAACCTGACTCTGGGTTTTCAGTGTGAGCTGTGTGGTTCAAGAGGAAGGTCTGGCCCCTAAAGTCCTTGAGAAAGTCCTAAAATTACCAACGGAACCTGATGGTCAGTTTCACTCAGCATACCATGACATGCCAGGCACGGGCATCCATGTCACCTTCAGCTTCTGGTCACCTCAGTGCCACGAGTGCACGTGCTATGTCTCAGGCACATCCCTTTCCTCTCCATTTTTTCCTGTCTTTTGTCTTTTTCTGGGCCTCTTCCAAGACCCTGGAAGTTCTCACTCAGATATCAGTAGCTGGGACCCAACACTGGTGCATTCCATGGCTTGTTCCAAAGCCAGCCGTCTCAGTCAACATTCTTACTACTTTAACCCAAAACACCTGACCACCACAACTTAGGAAAGGGGGATTTATTTGCTCACAGTTCTGGAGATTTCAGGAGTTCAGGCTGGGTCCGTGGAGCTCAAGGCATGGAGTGGGAGACAGAGAGAGAGAGAGAGAGAGAGAGAGAGAGAGAGAGAGAGAGAGAGAGACTGACTTCTGTTCTCCCATCGCAGAGGAGGCAGAAAGCAAGAGAGCCTGCAAAGAGGTTCAAGGACACGTGCACAATCCCCAGGTCACCTCCACATGGACCCACCTCCTCCAGCCGTACCCCACCTGCCTAGTTCCCACTCCATAAATCCACTACAGTGGATTTACCCACTGATAAGATTGCAACTCCGTACTTTATTATGTCAACTCTCAACCTCAATACATGAGTTCTTTCAGAGAACATTTTATAACTGTAACACTGACCAAAATGGCTACCAATCAATCAATACAGCAACCAGCAGGCACAAGGTAACCTGCCACCATGCAGGCGCCTCCGGGGCTCATCTGCCAGATGCCGTCTTCATCTTTTGCATCATGAAGCATTCTCCTCCGTGCCTTCTGCCCTGGCTTCTGTCCCTGTGTGTGTGGCACGGCTCTCGGTGGGGGAGGCGTGGCAGTGAACAGCCCCGCAGGACCCTGTATTATTCCAGTGCTGTTATTGTTTCAGCCCAACTGTCAGGCTCTCTCTCCCATGTCTCTCACACATCATTTCCTCCCATGCCCATATATTTGAAATGAAAAAAATCAAAACAAAACTAAGGACACAAAACAGCCTAAGAGCGAGAGGGCAAGATCCCCAAGAAAGAAGACTGTCCATTCTTGTTGCTCTTGGTTTACTTTACTCTCCCCTTGGGTCCTCTTTAATATATCCCACCCTCCTAAAGGGAAAATCAGAGACAGGGAAGGCTGGAACAATGAAGCTCTTCTCTGCCCCGCTCCGCCTCCCCCAGCCCGCCCCAGCCTCCAGGCCAAGCACAGCTCCCGTGCATCATGAAATTTCAGATGATATTGGGGAGAATGTCAGGGTGACTTCACCGGCCTGGACAGGCGGCATCTATGCAGACTCCTGAGGGAGATGGGACTGGGCACAGAGCAGCCCCTTGTGCTGCGGACGCCGCCACAGGGTCCCATTATCTGCAGAAGGGACGTGAAATTGGAACAACTCCAGCAGAGACTGCAGCAAGCCACGCCATTTACATGAAATATACGGTGTCGGGCCCGCCACACAGCCGGCTGACTGGTTTGATCTCGGTCAACTTCTGAATCGTGTGTGACTAAAGAATTCTTCACAAAGGATTATTTCAGTTCTCCGAGTTAATAAAAAATAAACCAGCCTGCACAATTTATGGAAACAAGAAACCAGCATTAGGAGTGGGGGGGGGGTCATAAAAAAAATCCCCGGGAGCCTTTAATGTGACAGCTCTTGTGGCTGGGGTGGATCTCGAACTCCACGTTTTTCTGTCAGATTTATTGGGTTTTATTGGAATTCATTCTTCTCCGCTTTGGGGTTTGTGGAGAAGAAAAAAATGTGTCTGAAGCGAAATGGGCCGAACTGATGAGAGGTGAAGGGAGCGAGCCGCCCGGCACCGGCAGGGTCAGCGTCCTGCACGCGGCTCCCAGAGCCAGCTCAGCGCCGCCACTGACATGACGGGAGGATCGGTCTCCACAAAGCCAACCTGCCGCTCTTATTGTATGAAGTACTCCTGCCTCCCGACCTGAGACGTGGTGGCCAGTGATGTGCTCTCAGGGAGAAGGAAATATATGACGCAAGGGGGAGCGACCCCTCCAAAGCAGATTCTGTCGGCGAGTGTCTCCTGATGCTCATTTCCGAGCCCTGCCCAGAGTGAATGCCTCGGAGGATCCCTAGAAAGACAGAAAATGCAGCAAAAAGGTTCTGATGTGAGTCTTCTCAGATGTGGAAGCCATTTCTCTCCCAACCAGGGCACCATCTCACTTACATTTATCTTTTCCAAGATCTGCCTTTCAAGAAGAGATTAGAGTCGACAGTGACCTCTGAGACTTCTTCATTCTTTAGGTTGTGGTCACAATAAATCCAAATCCTTTTGCTGGTGAGCGCTTTGAAGGAGAAATAGCATCCATCACTGCTTTGGGGCAGGGAGCCCGGAACAGTGGTTCGGATGACTTTATAACACGGGGCAGCGCAGGGAGCGGAGGCTGGCAGGGTGGCCCCAGGTCCTGCCTGGGATCCTTTCCCCACCAGCTGCCCCTTTCTGGCTGGGAACTTTGCACTTAGGTTTATTCTTTAAGCTTTGGGTGCATTGTAGTAATGATAATGACTTCTAAAACTAGGTACCTTGGAAAGTAGATAGATTACAGGTTAGGTCTTTCTTAGTTAATTTTAAGAAGCTTTCAAATTTGACGTTATAAATAATAAACTACTTGGAAACAAAACAAGCCAGGTATGGTTACAACTCCTGTAATCCCAGTACTTAGGAGGCTGAGACAGGAGGCTCACAGGATGAAGGCCAGTGCAGTTAACTTAGTGAGATCTCATTTCAATATAAAAAATTTTTTTAAAGGGCTGGAGGCATAGCTCAGGTAGAATGGCCATGAATCCTCAGACCACACGAAACACTTTAAAAATAAAAACAAAGCAAAGCAAATTACATCCACGTATTAAAAATACATGAAAGCAAATTATATCCATGTATTACTTCAACTTAAATTCTTAAATAGCTATTTTTTTTTCTGAGTGTACCTATGTGTGGGCATCATGTCAGACAATTTAATGTACCGTTTTCACATTTTCATGAGCTCAGCGCCTCGTGGCTTGGTTGGGTGTCTCTGGCATCCCATGATATCACAGCTGAAAAGATAGCAGGTGTCATCCTGTCTGCACATCCATTCAGGCCTTCTTTCCAAATTCACTGCTCCCTCTAGACACCAATATTTCTTTTCTGCATGTTTTCTGTGTGGTCATAATTCAAAATTCAAATTATAGTTGGGCGTGGTGGCGCATGCTTGTCATCCCAGCGCTTGGGAGGCTGAGACAGGAGGATCTCACAGGTTCTAAGCCAGCCTCAGCTACTTAGTGAGGCTCCCAGCAACTTAGTGAGACCCTATTTCCAAATAGAGTATAAAATAGGTCTGGGAGTATAGCCCAGAGGTAGAAAAGGCCCTGGGTTCTACCCCCAGTACCACCAAAACCCCAAAACTTAAAATTACAGTATGCATAGTCTTTATGAATATTAATAGCTTATCACATTATAAAATAAAAAGTGGAATCATATTGTAATTTGTCCCTTACACAAATACACATGCCTTTTTGTCAGCGAGGGAAAGCAAGTTACATGCTCTTGGGTAACCAGAAACAATTAAGCATGGAATTAAACACTACTGATCATTATGGGTTGAAATTCAGAGAAAAACTTAAAAAAATACGTAAGGGAGTTATGATCAGAGAGTGTTACTAAATCTTCAAAAAATGAAGTGAAGGGCTTTTTTTTTTTGTCATTTGGAGAGGAAATCCACAAAAATACCTTCTCGCCTTAAAAATAACCCATCAATAACATGTGAATTCTTTTCACTGCTGGTTAAAAGTAAGTATTATTAAAGTGCCCTGAGGGCTGTTTCTTTCTCTTTTTCTTCCCTGTCCAACATTCCACAAAATAAAAGAAAGCTAATCTAGAGTTCTTAACCTCCTCCAATACCATTTTTAAAAGACAAAAGGTCCCCATGTTGGACCATATTGAATCCATTCATTTGGCATCTCCGGGGAAACGCTCAAGTTCCCTCCCGGAAGCACAGAGAGCCGGAGCAGTTTGGACAGAACGAGGCGACCCTGCAGCTGACTGCAAACTCATCGCCCCTGCGGGAGGTCACTGCTGGAGCTGGGCGGGCGTGTGGTCTGCGGGCCCTGAGGAAGCGTAACAGGGATGTGGAGCGGAGGCCTGAGCTCAGGGTGTCACAGGGTTGGCTCCTCTGCGGACAGGGAGGGAGGTTCTGCCCTGGCCTCTCTCCTTGGCTTGGAGGTGGCCTCTGCTCCCTGGACCTCTCCCTGTGAGAGCCCTGTGTCCAGACTTCACCTTTTTATAAGGATAGCAGTAAGACTCAGCGCATTTCGTCTGCAATGAGCCTATTTTCTTTTTTAATTTTTAATTTTTATTGGTGCATTGTATTCAAAGTGAATTATATGCCATTCCCGGCTCCGCAGCACCCTGTGTTCCTTTAGTGTGACCGTTATCCAGTTTCTGGTGTATCTCCTTCAAGAGATTGTGAGATCCAGCCGGGAATGGTGGTCTAAAATCCCAGTCCTGGGGAGGCTGAGACAAGAGGATTGCAGGTTAGCCTCAGTAATATAGCGAGACTGTCAGCAACATAGCACGCCCCTGTTTCAAAACAAAACAAAACAAAATTTTAAAGGTCTGGGGGTATAGCTCGGAGGTAGAATGTTCCTGTGTTCAATCCCAAGTAACACACACACACACACACACTCTCTCTCTCTCCTTCTCTCTCTCTCTCTCTCTCTCTCTCTCTCTCTCTCTCTCTCTCTCTCTGAAATCCTTAAGGAAAGACACCATATTTAATTGCAATATTCATAGTATGAAGAGTATCATGAATAATTTGTTAAAGAAAAGGCATTCCATAAGTATTGATTAAGTGGACCATCTTAATTCAGGAGTCAGTGAACAGTTATCCTCCAGTTTTTCTTAAGAGCTCATAGAGGAAACAGAAGTGTCTGGAACCACGGGGAGAAAGCCGGTCACCGTGTAGTCGGTGGTGGCTCTGCACACGGGGCCTTTGCTGGGGCGCAGAGGGTGACATATCAGAGAGCCCAAACCACAGTGGGTCCCTTGTGAAGCTGGGAAGGTCACTGTCAATAATTTTGAGCCTTTCTGAGTTAAAAGCACTAAGCTTTAATCTTTTTCTTCCTTTATCTTGAACCATCTTTGCTGAGTCTCTGACCAAGACTGATAAGAGAAATCTATCTGTCTGCAATAGTGTAGCTCGTACGAGCATTTCCCTGTGGCATTCACTGCTATTTTATTGGGGCACATTTTGTTTCTCCCCAGAGGATAATATTAGCAGGCATTAGGAAATCTTAGAAATGTGTTTACACAAAAACACTCTTGAAGTTGAATCTTCGTGATGACCCGACTCTAAAGGGCAGCGACTTCACTAACACAAGTCTTGTTTCCTCCACATTTGCTTTTGTGAGGCCAAATTATCTCCCAACGTGGGCTTGGGCAGGGAGGCAGCAAGCCCAGGTTAAATCCTTATCAACTCTGAAGGGCGCCAAGAGGGGGAAGCCAGCTCCATTTGGGCTCCTATCTCGGAGCCCACTCGGCATGCAGCCAACTCTCGGCAGCCCCAGACCCACGGCGTTCCAGAGTGCTGTCTGCGGGCGTCTTCCTAAGCCACCTTTCATTCACAGGCGAGCGCTGGAAAAGAGAAGTTCAGGGGTGCCCCTGGCCTTTAGAATGACATGATCTGGCTAAAGAGTCCAAATTAGCCCTAGCTGACAACATGCTCCAGATGATAAAAGGAAAGAAAAATCACTGTCTTAATCCACAAAAATTTGTCCAAAAAAAAAAAAAAAAAAAAAGTCCTCCAAGAACTTAAAAAAAAAAAAAAAATCTCCTTACATGTTTTCTCCTTGGTTCTGTATGAATTGTTCTGGGGCCAGCTTCCTCCTGGGAGAAGAACGGACAGCCCATATGTCAGACTCAGAAAGGTAAGGGTTCTATGTTTTATCTTATATGTGATAAAGAGGAAAAAGGAGGAGAAAGGGTCTCATTAAAATAGAAGAGAGAAGCCCGGGTATGTTGGTAATCCCAGTACTTGGGAAGCTGAGACAGGAGGATCCCAGGTTCAAGGCCAGCCTCAGGTACTTAGGGATATTCTCAGCACCCTAGTAAAACCTCTAGGGGTATAGCTTGGAGGTAGAATGACCCTGGGTTCAAGCCCCAGTACCAAAAAGGGGGGGATTAGAGTTAGGGTAAATGAAAGTGGCCAAGGGGAAGGACAGAGAGGGACTGGGAAATGAAACCAATCAAATTATGTGCATGTACAAATTTGCCAGAAAACACACTATTCTGTATTATTATTTTGCACCCAGCAATAAAAAAAAAAAAACTTTTTAAAGACAGTACTTAACATTAACACAGAGATCTACTGCGCTACGGATCAAGCCCTCTCCTGCTCCATGAGAGCTACAGTATAAAGGCAGATTTATACCAGTACCTGGGAAGGCTGAGACAGGCTGAGGCGGCAGGTTTGAAGACAGCCCCTGCAACTTGATGAGCCTCTCCGCAGCCCAGTAAGACCCTGTTTCAAAATAAAAAGGGCTAGGGATGTAGATCTGGGGAAGAATGTCCTTGGGTTCAAGCCCCAATAACACACACACACACACACACACACACACTTTACAAATGAAAGATGGGGAACCAGGAAAGGAGCCCTCTGCCTCACCACCCCCTCCAAATCCTGCCCCTGAGACCCCTGTAGTGAGCGCCACAACCTACCCCACTGAGCTGGCGCTGTCTGGCGAGAAGCTGGCCGCCCCTGCTTCTCTTTCTCAGACAACAATTTACAGTGGCAGCTGTAATCTGAACTGTGCCTCTGTGCATCACGGGGCAGGCGACTCGGCTTCCCGGATGTGCTTCAACCAAGAGCTAGACGAGGATTTCCCTTCTGATTGGCTGGGGGCGCACTCGGCCCAGTCGGCCTAACAAGTGAACACGAGTTGTGAGGACTTTAGCGGCTCCCTGTGCCCTGCAGCAAACCCGAACCCTCCCCTATTTTCGGCACTCTGGAGTGCTCTCCACCAGGGCCTTCCCCTTTGCCCGGGCCTCCTGCCCCCTGAGCTGTGCGCCGTCCTCGACCTTCTGTCCCCCTGGCTTTGTTGAGCTGGCCTCTCCATTACAGTCTGCAAAGACCTGGTAAACCATGCGTCACCATCTTGTCCATGCCCCCAACCCGCAGACTCTGCATCATATCTCTCTCTCTCTCTCTCTCTCTCTCTCTCTCTCTCTCTCTCTCTCTCACCTGGTTCAGACTTTGATCCATTGATCCAGGCATGGTGGCACACACTTGTAATCCCAGCATTTGGGAGGTTGAGACAGCCTCAGCTACTTAGTGAGACCCTGTTTCAAAATAAAGAATAAGCCGGGCGTGGTGGCGCACGCTTGTAATCCCCGCGCTTGGGAGGCAGAGACAGGAGGATCACGCAGGTTCGAAGCCAGCCGCGCTGGCTTAAGAGACCCTGTTTCCAAATAAAAATTATAAAAATAGGTCTGGGAGTGTAACCTGGAGGTAGAAGGGCTTCCAGGAACCCCAATACCACTAAAAAAAAAAAAAAAGAAAGAAAAAAAGAAAAGAAAAAAGAATAAGCCAGGTGTGGTGGTGCACACTTGTAATCCCCGCACTTGGGAGGCGGAGACAGGAGGATCGTGCAGGTTCGAGACCAGCCTTGCTGGCTTAAGAGACCCTGTTTCCAAATAAAATATAAAATAGGTCTGGGAGTGTAGCCTGGAGGTAGAAGGGCTCCATCCCCAGTACCACCAAAATAAAATAAATTTAAATAAATTTTAAAATAAAGAAAAAAATAGGGCAGGGGTGTAGCTAGGAAGTCTAATGCCCCTGGGTTCCACATAAAAAAAAGGTAATAAAGAAATAAGTAACTTATAAGAACAGATGAACACACACACTCTCACACACACACGCTCGCACTCCAACCTCTGCTTCTGTTCCAACCTCTGCTTCTGCTTCTGACCTTCTTGTTCCCCTCTTAGGATTCCTTTGGGCCCATCTAAACCATCTAAGAGTCTCCCCATCAGAGAATCATCAACTTAATCATAGCTACAAACCCCTCTGGAAAACATATTCACAGACCTGGGACTGAGGGCACATAATTCGCCTACCACACTCCAAATAAAACAGCACAGCATACCTTTGCTGAAGTTTCTTTTTTTCCAACTCTCTGCCTGTACTTCAGAGGGAAGTCCAAGAACGCAGTGTACCCTTCAAGACCCCCCGCCTGCTTCTCTAGTAGCTCAAGGCTTTTGTTGAGAGCTCAAAGTCTAGAAGTATTTTTTTTTTTAGCTATGAAATATTGGGCCAGCTATTTGATCTCTCTGAGTTTTGTTTTCTCATCTAGAAGTGGGAGAAGAGGTTATCGATCCCACAGTTACTGGTGAGAACTAAAGAGATAAATAACGTAACTGTGGCCCTCAGCTGAGATCCTGGCACATGAAAAGAGTGGGAGTTAGTCCTAGAAACAACATGTGACATTTTAATTTTTATTAGTTTTTTTAAGGCGAAACTATTTGTCAGACAATTACTGTGTGCCAAGCAGCATTCTAGCCTCTTAGGATACATCAGCAAGAAAAAAACAAGACAATTGTTCCCACTGTGTGGTGTTGGCATTCTTCTTGGAGATATACACACAGAAATAAATAAAAAGTGGGGCATGGCGGCACACGACTGTAATCCCAGTAGTGGAGGCTGAGAGAGGAGGATCGCAGATTCAAGGACAGACTCAACAAGTAAGCAAGACCCTATTTCAAAATAAAAGGCGTTGGGGATATAATGTGCATGTCAAGTGCTTCTTGTCTCATATCCAGTATAGATAAAAAGGAAATAAATAAAGAAATGATTAAATAATAGGACACATTAGAAGATGCTAGGCATCCTAGAAAAATGTACAAGAGCAAGGCAAAGGAGCCTGGGCGCCAGGCAGGTGCACTCTCCAGTCATGGAGGAGGTTGGCACGAGCCTCACTGGGTCTAAAGGGAGCGAGAGTGTGAGCATTCTAGACAGAGGGAAGAGCGCATCCTAAAGACGGACAGCGACGCAGTGGAGGGACAGCAAGAAAGCTGTCGGCCCCGTGGACGAGGAGAGCAGGTCGGTCTGGTGTGGAGTGCGGCTAAAATCAGCTCTTTGGAAAGTCATGCGGAGCCCAAGCTCCTTGCATGAGGCAATAGAGACATCGGCTTTGACTCTGGGTGAAATGGGAGCCACTGCAGGGTTCGCAGCAGAGGGGAGCATATCTGGACTCGAGTTTTCAGCATCCTCTGAATGTTGTGTCGGGAATCCCAGGAGGGAGAGAAGGCTAGTGGCAGGGAGATGGGAACAGCCATGTCGTGCTGCAGGGACACACTGACACCTCACACCAGGTGGCAGCAACGGAGGAACGGAGAAGGCTCAGATTCCAGAACTATTCCATGAGAATTCCTTGGTAGCTGTATCTCAGGTGTGCAAGAAAAGAGAGTGGTTACACACGCTTTTCATCTACAGTATGGATCAACCTTGAAAACACTGTGGTGAGTGGAAGAACCAGGCCCAGAAGGCCACATATTATATAATTCTAGTTATATGAACTGCCTGGATGAGGACGCAGCTACTGAAAGTAGATCAGCACTCGCCGGGGGCCAGGGAGATGCAGGAAATGGGGAATGATTGCTCATCGTTGAGGGGTTCTTCAGGGGGGTTATGAGAACATTCTGGACATCGTAGTGACGCTGGCACAACATATGAATGTACTAAAAAGCCACTGGATTATACACTAAAATGGTTAAATGATGGAATTTTATGTTCTGTGAATTTCACCTCAGTAAAGAAAACTAATTCCTAGTATTCTGGCTTGACCAACTGGCAGAGGAGAGCGGCATCCACTGACACGGGAAAGGCTCTGGGCAGAGCGGCTCCTACGGGAATTTAGACTGGACAATTTATCCTGAAGGGTCTCGTAGGTACTCAGATATAAATGTTGAAAAGTTAAGATACTGTTAAAGTTAGGTATAGAATGCCCTCTGAAGAGTTAATAAATTGGTGTTCAGGGATGATAGTGTTAAATCATGAGCACAATCTCATCAGGGGGTAAATCTACTGAAATGGGTTTATCTGGGTGAAAACCTAGGGCAGTGGGGTGAGGCTGGGGAGGGTGGGTCCCTGGGGTGTGGCCTTGAGGACTGTGCTGTGTCTTGCAAAACCTTGCTTGCTGGCTCTCTCCTGCTTCCAGCCTCCATGATGTGAGCATGAAGGTTTATGCTCTCTCTCCCCCGCTTCCCACCCCCGTGCCCGGAGATCCACAATTCTCAGCCTCACATTGATTGAACCCTAAATCCCCAAGGAAACTGAGAAGAATCAGTGTTTCTTCCTCTAAGTTTCGTGGTCAGGTCTTTGGATTATACCTGTGAGAATGCCAAGACAGCTACATGGGAGAGCTGTTGCCTTATCCAACAACTAAGAGCTGTCTTAGTTCAATTTCATTTTAGTGTTCCATTTTGTGTTGCTATAACAGAATACCTGAGACTGGGAAATTTTTAGAATAAACACTTATTTCTCACAGATTTAGAGCCTAAGAAATCCAAGGTCAGGTGGCCAGCAGGTTCAGGTGTCTGGTGGGAGCCACACTCTGCTTCCAAAATGGTGCCTCTCTGGTCCCTCCTCCAGATGGAGAATGCGGTGTCTTCACATGTGAAAGGCCATAAACTGAGTAAAATCACTGAGGTGTGAAGGTATGGTGAGGAGACCAGGGAGTGAGACCTTGGAAACTGTGAAGTTAATAATTTAGGGAGAAAAATAGGAAACATCCAAACACAGGGAGAAAGGCTAACCAGTGCAGAGGAATGAAACCAAGAGACCTAACCATCTCCCATCACTCTCCCAGGCTCACCTTCTGGATCACACCAGCAAGTCTCCCAAAGGGTCATGGTGTGCGACATCTTAAGGAGGGTCTGACATGTTGTTCTCTAAAACTAGAATGTTCTTTCTCCTTCATCAACTGACTAGCTGATATACAACCTTCAAAGCTAAGCTCAAATATCACTCACCCCTTTAGAGAAGTCCACTTGTCTCCCTTAGTCTGATTTTGGTGCCACTTTTGTGTGATTGATTCCACAGCCTGAACATACATACCACCTTCCTCCTGCTGCTGGACAGCGAGTCCACTTACACATCACTTTTCCCCCCAAGTCTCAAAGACCAGGATATGTCCTAACAGCTTGCTTAGCACTAAGTCCAGGCGTCAGCACACAGAGGATACCTTAAAAATCTCCACTGAATGGGAGGCAAATATCGAAATGCCTTACTTCACTCGACAGAAATGTCCTGAAGACGTTGACTGTACACCAAAGTCCTGAGGAATTTTTTATATTCATAATCCTCTGTTAAACAAAACGGATGGGAATGCTACTTAAATCAACTCTGTGGAAAGTTATTTTTATAAAGCAAAGACTTCTATTATACACACACAGAAAAAAATATCACCTCCAAATCAGTTGTTTTTCCAAGCTTAGCTTTTTATACATATGTTTGGAATTCGCATGCCATTCTAATAAAATGAATTCGAGGAGTTGTTTTCATACGCTCCCTTTACATCTATTTTAAAGTATACAGATATATTTAGATGTTTGGGGTAAAATGAAATTTAAAAACAATTGCCAGAATATTTGCAAGTAAAATTTCCCATCTTTCAAATGGGGAGCTGAGACCGACACGCGCCATGTCTCCTATGAAAGAAAACCGTCAATGACGACTAGTTAAAAGTACACACAAGTATTTTAATGAGAATGAAAATATTGTGCTTGAGTCTTTGCATTTAAAAAATCAAACACCTCTCAGAACTTTTTTTTATCACAGGAGGGAAATTCTCTCTCAGTTCTAAAAAGTTTTGTAATCTTATTAAAGGAAACATAAACTCTGACCCCGCAGTCATGCTTAGAAAAAGTAATTCCATATGTTTATTAAGTTAGGAAAGGTAATTGCATCGAGGCCAAAAATGCAAAAAATAAAGACCAAGTCTAAAGCAAAGCCACCGTGTGACCCTTCCTTTCTCTTTGCATTAGTCATTGTACAGCAGAAGATGCCACACAAGAAGAGTGGGTGGCTCCTGTGACCAAGACAGAATCAAAATTTTGGAATTGCCTTTAGACGGAAAGCAAAGCAGTAGTGGGGGATTGCAGCAACATCCTTTTAAGCATCACCCTGGCAGCATCCCGGTACCTGTCGCCAGCCTTCCACATCCCCTGGGCCTTCCAGCCCAGACTTCTGTTTCTACTTTTCTGCCTTTCGTGCCCAAAGAGTGTTTGACAGGAGAAAAACAATTCAGCAACTCAAGGTCTTTCTTCTAGATTCACCATAATCAGTTGGAGTGTTGGGACTCATTGGGTCCCCTGAGATTTACCAAACGTCACTGAGTGAAGAAAAATCTGAAGCCGTCGCCAGCGTTAAGTTGCCAGGTTATGACCTGTTTGACACAGGCTTTCTCAGTATCAAGCGCACCCTTCTGACACACTTTAAGGGAGAAGTTTAGTGGGGACAGAAGAGGAACACCCAGCACAATCACCCCAGCCGACCCCCCACTCCTCAGGCAGGCTCTGGGCCACGTGTGCCACTCGGGGCAACCCAGGGAGGGGCTGTGCAGCACTAGAGGAGCTATCTGTTCTTGACAGGCACAGAACTAAGCAACAGAAAACTGCTGCCCCTTCTAGAAGGTAGCACCAACAGGCAGTGTGGCATCGTCTCCTTAGAATGGAGTTGCTCAAGGCTGGCATACCGTGCATTTGTGAAAAGACTAGCCTGTAGACCCAAGAACACATCCGAGGAGATCCCCCCTCACCCCTGACGTTCAAAACTGGCCCCATTAACCCTTTGTGACCCACCTCCCTCATTGGACTTCAGGCTCCAAGTCTGAAGGTCATTTTTAACATCAACAGCTTTGGGCTAATTTTCTTGTCAGGCATATTTTCCCCCATATGGCATGTGTATAAACAATGGCCAACATATACAGCAGTCAGGAAAGCACATGTGAAAACACGGCGTTATAAACACTCCCCCTTCAGGCCAGAGTGTAGGCCCTGAAATGCGATAGTGCGTCAAGAGGCCACTCCAGGGCCACGCTCACACGGTTCTGTGGCGCAGAAACGTAGCTTTCCCACCCTGGGAGATTTCCAGAGTCAAAGTAGTCATCACCATGAATTGGGGAGAGTTTTAGGGCTTCAGGGTCATTATTCTTACTTTCTTCTGAAGCTCCTGCCCTAGAAGTCACTTTTTCTTTTTTTTCCTTTCTTTCTTTTATTCTTTCTTCCTTTATTTTCTTCCTCCTTCCTTCCCTTCCTTCTCTCTTTCTTTCCTTTATTTTTTCTGTGTATGTAGGTCAGGGGGATGGTACTAGAGATTGTATCCAGGGGCATTCTACCTCCAAACTACACCCCAGCCTTATTTTATTTTTTATTTTGAAACAGGGTCTCACTAGATTTGTGAAGGCCTCGCTAAATTGCTGAACCTGGCCTTGAATCTGGGGTCCTCCTCTCTCAGCCTTCCAAGTACTAGGATTGCAGACTAGTAAGTGCCATCACACCCAGGCCTGGCAAAGTCACTCTTTTCTAAAACTCAATTTTAATGTGTGTTGTCTCACCAAAGAGAAGCAGAAACCACACCATGACAATGATTTCTTCAACCTACAAGTATTTGAACCCTATAAGCACAAGAGCTTAACTCAGTCCCTGGCAAAGCATAGGTCCGTGTCTCTTAGTTCATACATGAGTACTTCCTTACCAACCAGCCTCGCAAAGTTTCTCAGGGTTTCAATATCCTACGAGCATGTACAGGAAAGAGCCTTAGATACACTGTACGTTCATAACACGAGTCAGGCAGTATTGTTCAGTTGTGGACACTTCTGTTCATTCTCGTCTCTCTGGCTAGACATCCCATTCTTTAAGGAAAGGTCTAGGTTTTGTGTGTCTTTTTAACCCCTGCTGGGCCTAACACTCAGTGCAAACAATTCTGGTATCAGCTAGGAGCAGTCGTTAACCTCCAAATGTTACGATCCATAAATAAATTATTAATTTTGCTACGTTTATCCCAGGTTGGGATGATATCTATCTTGACACAGCAAATTGTATAGAAAGAAGTGAAACACTAAAAACAAAACCAATAGAAGTAAATAACCAGCTGGATGCAGGAGCTCGCAGCTAACATCCTGGCTACCCGGGAGGAGCTCACAGCTGACATCCTGGCTACCCGGGAGGAGCTCACAGCTGACATCCTGGCTACCCGGGAGGCCGAGACAGGAGGATAGCAAGTGTAAGGCCAGTCAGGGCAACTTAGAGACTCTACCTCTAAGTAAATAAAAAGGTTTGGGGATGTAGTTCAGTAATAGAGTGCCCCTGTGTTAAATCCCTAGTCACACACACATACAACACACACACACATACAAATGTCATATAACTGAGATTCTCCAGCCCCATGGTAGAGAACAGAGTTAGATGCTAATCCCTGCTTAATAGCTTATATCTGTAACAAGTTAGTTAACACTTTTGGGCCTCAATTTTCTCTGCATAAAATAAGGACAATAATATCTCTATTCCAGGGTGGTGAGGGTCCCTTGGCACCGTGGTTCGGCCCTAGATCTTGCCTGGTAACCAGGGCCAGTGTTTGCTAATCATAAAGTCTGTATTTATTTCTGGATGTGTTTATGGTGTGTTCCTTTTTGGGTGTTAGAAAGATAAACCATTCTTTTCTACTCCAGGTTTGCTGAGAAGTGCTGGGGGTGAAGTGGGGGAGGCCCTTCATGGCCTGAGTTTCGGGTTATAAAGGAAATATTTGTCTGGCTGGTATTTCCCAGGGTACATTCTCACTGTGGGAGGGAAGGGAGTCTCACAAAGAGCCTGCGCTGATCTTCAGAACTGTTTCTTCCCAACTCTGGAGCATCCAAAGAAAGCAAAGTTATCTGCCAGAATGTCCCAGAAAGGTATCAGGCACAGTCCAGGCACTAACATCCACCTTACCAAGAAAATTGCCATGGCAGAGGCCATGTTAACCCTGTGAGGTTTGTCAATTTATAGACACATTTCATGGGAAAAGGTTGTCCATTATTCTGAAAGCAGCTAAGCTCAGCAGTGACCAAGCCACCATGCTGCTGGAGGGCCATAAAAGCGACGTCACCAATACAGACGAAGCAGCTTGTGTGACGTCTGTGTCAGCCTGCCTCTGACTCAAGAGAAGATCGAAAACGGGAGATTAATCCATCCGCCTTTTCTGAGCAATCCAACTAGGAAAATCCACGTTGACCTCGACAGCAGAGTTTAATACCGAGGTAGAATTCCCTCTATTCCCCAAACGAGGGGTTAATGTCTCAATTCCACCACAGCCCTTGGCAGGAATGGCTCAGGAACTCAGGAATAGACTGACCTGGCGCACAGCAAAGAAAAAGACCCCTTTATGGTACCAGTCTGAGCACAAGGATTTTCATAGAACATGACAGCTGTTTTTATAGAAAATTATGCAGAGAGTTCATAGAGAAGCACAGCAGAGTGTAACCTAATAGAGCACATTAGTGTATATTTTGTGTGTATAATATATACATGCATATTAGATTATATGCTAATCTAATATACTAATGGCAGAGGTCAAACTGAAACTGCTAAAAGGAAGAAACTGGCTTCCTAGAGAAACAATGTGAAATCAGTCAAACATGGCAGTGCGGAGCACACCTACACACACACACACGCACGCACATGCACACATGGGCAAACACACACACTCCCCATGGTGCTGTTGTTAGAAAAAGGAGGACAAGGGCCGTGGCTAGACAGTATAACAAGAAAACTGTAGTCAAGCCTGGAGGGACTCTCTCTGGGCAGAACAAAGAACCGCTATACAGTCTCAGGCGGGCATTTAGTGGGGTTGGGATGGAGGAGGGTCCGTTCTTAGAGGACCTAACTGAGGACTCGTATAGGCAGGTGCCGACTGGGTCGGACGCGGGCAGTTTCCAGTCTGTTAGCACGTCCGGTCATCAGGTGCCCCTGCGGTTGGGACGGTGCAAAGGACCAGTGTCAGGCACTTCCCTGGTCGGGTCTGGTGGACAGCACCGTTACAGGTACAGAAGGCTTGGTCCTTGTGGGTTTCCTGTTGTACTAGTTCATAGAAAGAGAAGTTCTGGCTACTGCAGGCTGCCTCCTACACCTGACTCATAGGACAGATATCTCTGCACCTCGACCACAAGAAATGAAAAGCCCTTGGATTTCTAGAAGACCTTATTTTGGGGCAGAAAGAAACATGGCCCATATTACTGGGGCGTCAGAGTCACCTTTGGACAGTCCATGAACACAAACTCATTTTAGCTTCCTGTACTGTTGGGGTCTGCCCAACCGCCTGACAGAACTTCCAATGAATCGGCAACATGTAGCGCCGAGCGGATAAGGAGGGCGTAACTACTCCCCTTGCCCCCGCCAGCCCAATTTGGTAATGTTGAGCCTTATTGGCTCAAATAATGGTTTCGTGCTCATGAACCCCTCGTGCATTGGATAATGATTGGCTGCAAGTTATGTGCTTTGCACATGCAAGGATGACCTTTAGCCTGATAGGTTAGAATAGTTTCCTGTTGGAAATCCCCCTTGCGGTATTTTTTACTTTAAATTGGGTTGCCTGAGAGAAATAAACGAGCTCCTGCTCGACACGTCTCCCGGCTCTGTGTGTTGCTATTGTTCGGGGCCGTCGGCACTCAACCTTCCTTCTCAGCCCCACCGCTGACGGGCTGGACCCGTCACTGTCCCACGTTGGTTCTCATTCTGTAATCTTTGTATATACTGTTTCCACTGTGCTGAATATTCGTTTCCTTCCTCCTCACCTGGGAACTCCTACTCTTCTTTCAAGATCCGGTGCTCAAGTCTCGGGCTTCACCCTCAGGAGAGCCTTCCCTGGCCTGCTTCCACTCCTCTCCATCAACTCTTTCCCACCCCTCCTGCCAGGGCTGTGACACACACCTGTAATCCAGTACTTGGGAGGCTGAGACAGGAGGGTCGCAGGTACAGAGGCCAGCCTTGGCAGTTTAGTAAGACCCTCAGCAAATTAGTGAGACCCTGTTTCAAAATAAAAAGGACCAGGAGTACAACTGAGAGGTAGAATTTCCCTGGGTTCAGTTCCAAGCATTGAAATGAAATTTATGTGGGCAGGATCGCGCAGGGTTCAAAGCCAGCCTCATCTGGGTTAAGAGACCCTGTTTCCAAATAAAATATAAAATTGGTCTGGGAGTATAGCCCCGAGGTAGAAGGCCCTGGATTCCATCCCCGGTACCACCACCAAAAAAAAAAAAAAAAGAATACACTATACCTGGCGTGGTAGTACACACCTATAATCCCAGTACTAGGGAGGCTAAGGCAGGAGAATTCCAGGTTTGGGGCTAGACTCAGCAACTTAGTAAGACCCTATTTCGAAAAATAAAAAAGTTCTGGGGTGTAGCCTGGAAGTAGAATGCCCCTGCTTTCAATTCCCTACCAAAAACAAACAAACGGACGGAAAGAAAAAAAACAGTAGCCATAAAGCCGGGAGTAGCAGCACACATCTGTAATCCTATTTGAGAGGCTGTAACAGGAGGATTCCAGGGTCAAGGACAGCTTCAGTAACTTAGTAAGATGCTCAGCAGTTTAGCAAGACCCTTTTTCCAAACAAAAAGGGGCCTGGGGGCATAGTCTGGAGGTAGAATGCTCCTGGCTTCAACCCCCAATACAATATGGTGATGGTGATGATGGTGGTGGTGGTGGTCATGGTGATAGCAGCACATCCCTCTACCCCAGCACTCAGCCTCTCCACGCCCTAGTATTCTGCTCCTGACCCTGCTTCCCTTGCAATGAGTTTTCAGGAATTTAGGCTTATTCATCTTCGCCTCCACAGCATGATGCTTGGCACTCGATGTTCCAGAAGTGTTTGCTCAATGAATACGTTTCTTAATTCTTAAGTGAATCATCAGTCATTAATCAGCACCTCTGGTAGCATCAACACCATCTGTATTATTGTCCCCAGAGGGGGGGAGAGGAAACTGAGGTTACGACACCGTTCAACTCCCCCAAGTTCATGGAGTTCACAGGGCAGAGTCAGGATCACCGCCAGAAGTAATTTGAAAGCCAACTATTTTTTCTTTTGCACCAGATTAAGAGATTGAGAGCCAAGTGGAAGAGAGTTTGCTCTTGTAGACTGCCCTTAGGAAAAAGCTCTGGCCTCAAACAGAGAGACCCACGCAATGGAAGGCCTTTTGACCAGGAGGCTCTGTCTGCTCTTCGCCAATTCTTCCAGAAATACTGGGTATCTTTAATTAATGTCGATAGTCTAAGACCCGTAAACACAGTCAATGGTCAGCCCAAGTTCAAAATCTACTGTAAGAAATAAAATGCAGCGGGTCCCATCGGCGCACAGATGCACGCAGGGGTCCGGTATGAGTATGCCAAAAGCCTTTATTCGTGGAGAGTCGGCAGGGCCCGCGGGGGCTAGTGGGGAAGAGCGCGCCTCTCTGCCTCTGTCTCTGTCTGCGTGTCTCTGTCGGGCTTCTGTGTCCCTGAGGTGGCAGCATCTACCTTAAATCGAGGGGAGTGGTCTCTTCTGTGGGAACCACGGAGCTCTGCCTCCTAGCTTCCGGCCCGCCCCCTGCGGGGCAGCGGCTCAGACCTTTCATCTATGGAAGCCACGGGTGCCGTGACACACACCTGTAATCCCGATACGTGGGAGGCTGAGACAGAGGTTCACAGGTTCAAAGACAGTCTCAGCAAATAGGGACTGTCATCAACCTAGTGAGACTGTGTTTCAAAATAAAAAATAAAATAGGGCTAGGGGGTATAGCTCAGAGGTAGAATGCCCCTGGGCTCAATCCCCACTACCACACACATACACACACACACACAAAAAAAAAACCATGAAAACCAAACTCAATCATTATGTAAAGAGGGTGTGCTAGGTTCCTTAAATGTCCAGGTATTCATTTGCATAGTCACAGGGACGAAGGGTCCATACCCGATGGATTCTGATGTCAAAGTTAACACCCGTCTTCACATTCTAGCATGGCATAACTAAAGATGGTGTGTTTCCCGATCCTTGCAAAACTCATCCCAAACACTAAGCAGAACCAAGAACAAACACAAACTCTTCGCTAGCATTAGGAGACGTCTCTAATCTTAAATTGTAATATATAAATGAAAAAGAAGATGGCCCCAACAAGGTACAGCAGGGTCAGGAAGTACCTCTACTGTGGCGCCCTGGCTGAGCTGACCCACAGGAACTCCAGGCATGCTCAGAGCTTGGAAATGCCTGGAGGGCAAGACGAGGAGAGAGGCTGAAAACAGAGGCAGCTGAGGTCTAGGTCTGAGTCGGTAACAAGGCAGATACTCCCCCTACCAAAGTCACCTGTTACGGTTTGAATATAAAATATCCCCAGGAAAAGCTTATGCATTAGCAACGCAAAATAGTTCCTGTTCCAAGGTGAATCAGGGTTCTGCTCTCAATCAGTAGCTAAGTCCACGGAAGGATTAATCATTTGAATGAGCAAAGCTGGAGGAGTCGGTCCCTGGGGCCGTGACCTCGGGGATTACATCTGTCCCTGGTCACTTCCCCTAGCCACGAAGTGCCACGATGGCATCACGGTAGAGTCAGCCGACAATGGATGATGCTAAACAAACTTCCTACTCGGTGTTGCTCATGCCAGTGTTTTGGTCTCAGAGACAGAAAAGCTCAACCAGCCCCATCCTCCTCCCCTGGAAATAGGCAGGATGGGCTCTGGGGAAATTGGACTTGAGAGGCACTGAAGTGGGACACAAATATCAAGAGGGCACAGGACTAAATCAGAGCAGTGGTGCCCCAAGGCCCTTTTCCTACCTACCCGTGAACACCAGCAGGCAAGCTTAAAGTCCACACACAAGAAATGGGAGGGTTTTTCTCTGAGGTGCCATTTTGTTTGAAAAGATCTGTAGATAAACTCGCCACTGTCACCAACGCATGGTCACCAATGTAAAGACCGGTTAGTAGTGGACTCAGAACAGGAAAGCAGTGTGTTCATTCCTACAATCAGTTTTCAGTAGCCTTCTTTACACAGAAGAAAAGACATTGGAGGAAGTTTCTGAGAGGAGCAAGAAAGACCAAAACAATTAAACAAAAGGAAGCACAGATATTCTTCTATAGAGACCCTGCAGGAAACAGGTGAAATGTCAGAAAACAAGAACGACGTGCTATGAAGGGGAAGACTCGAAGAAGAAAGAATTCTTGAATATTAAAAATATAATAAATATTCTTTCAGAAAGGTAAAATAGCAAGTCAAAGAACTCTTCCTAAGAGAATTTAGAAGTCAAAAGCTATATAACAAAAAATATAATATTGAGAATTTACTTAGAAAACCCAATGTACAGAAAGGGAAATTCCAGAGAGAGAAAGAGAGAGAGAGAGACACTCAAAAGAAATAATATAAGAAATTGTTCCCAAAGAAATAATATAAGAAATTGTTCCCAGAATCCAGATTGGAAGGGCCCACAGACTGTCCAACACAAAAGAAAAAAAATTCACAAAGGCATATTATCATGAATTTTCCAAGACACTAATAACAAAGAGAGGATCTCATAAGCTAGGGGGAAAAAGTTATATACAAAAGATTGAGAGGCAGAATGACATCTGACTTATACCAATATCAGAGACCATTTTAGGCCTGGAACTGCTGAGTGAAAAAAAAAATTTTACAAGAATCTTGGATCTTGGCAGAGCATTTTTTAAGTGTAATAAAAAAAATAATTTAAGACATGCAAACTCTAAAAAAAAAAAAAAAAAAAACGGTCCTACCCATTTTTGTCTCAAGATGCTGCCAGAGGATACGTCTCACCAAATGAGTGAGTCAGCCTGAGAAAGCGGAGAAATGGGATCCAGAAACAGAGGATAGAACAACGGACAAGAGCAGGGCAGAGTCCCCAGCACGACGGCAGGGCACTGGGCCCACACGTGACAGTCCTCTTTGGAGCAGGAAAGGAAATAATTATTAACTGCAGAAAGAACAAAAGGTTATTAAAAGAAAAAAAGGGAAAAGATCGTGAAGTATTGCTTGGCTCCGCTGATGTGTGTGTGTGTCGATATATCATGAAGTATGACTTTAACCCAATATTCTGGCCTTTTTGCACAGGGCATGGCTCTGTAGGTGAGAGCAGCCCACCACAAGCCAAGCGCAGCCTGGGAGCGCGCAGTCTGGGCTCCCGAGCCCTGACACACTCCCTCGGCCCTGAGTATCCTGCCACGAATTGACGAGTAGATCAGTGAGTTTTAGAATTGAACCAAATGTGTATGTTGATTTTTTCTGCCAATGTATTCCTTTCTGCCAAGGAGAGTAATAGTTTCACTAAGTTTACAGACATCAGACACGCCGAATGAAAGATGATTTGTAAAAATGATTCCCCAGTAATCCTGAATCCTCAAAGTTTATTTCAATTTTTTATGCTTTTTTATTGGTGGCGTTACACATTTTGGGCAAGCTGTCAAGTGTTTGAACTTCTCTTTTAGTGCTACGCCTTCGGCGTCTGGATTGAGCAGTCACTCTACAAACATCTGTTTCCATCCTCTTTTGTCATCTTGAAAGGTAGAAAATGATGACTGCAGATGAATTGTTTTTTAAAATATTGGTTTAAATGACACACTGGTCAAGTCACTAGAAAAATATTTTTAGACATGATTTTTGTATGAATTAGATGCTTATGTCCATCCATGAGCAGTCTCGGTACTCCGAATTTTGCAGATTTTTAAATTTAGAGAACATCCCAAGTTTTGTATGTATTCTTGCAATTTTGTCCATTTTTATTTTGACATATTTTATTATCTTTTAGCTAATTCTGCCTGCGCTGGCAAAAATTCATGAGTTTTTAATTTTTATCTCCAGTGCTAAGTAAACTAAATAAAAATAAAGTGGACCCAAATTTTTCATTTTATTTTTTTTTTAGTAATTCACATATTGATGATATCTACGTACTCTGGGGTTATTTATCATAGTTAAATTTTAATTGATTTTATTTCACCATTTTCTAAGGAGTTTGCTTTCAAAACTTAATTACCTTTCCCAGTAGCCACACCAACTTTGTAGAGAGGGACAGCACTATCTACATAGGACTTACTGGAATGCTCTTATATGGAGAAATTGTCTAGACAAATAGCTACCAGCTCTTAAATTCTACATTTTATTTTTAAAATAGCATATTAATAACCTCAGGAATACCTGGTAAAAACCGAGCCAAAATTAAAAAAGAAAATATTGCGCGACTTGTAGAAATAATGGTTCAAGAGGCAAAATGGGCCCCGCTCACAGCTCACCTTCATGGGCTTCTCTGCATAGTTCTTTTGACTTTCTCATACTTCTTATTTCTAATATTATTAATTTTCCCAAATGGCTAAAAATAAGTTAGGAATCTTTTAAGATCTCAGAAGCAGACGGAGGAAGTATTAAGGGACAGTAAACGTTGCTCACCTATCCTGGGCTGCAGCTCACTAGCCCTTGCCTAGCATGTGTGAAGCCCTGGGTTCAGTCCCCAGAACTTCAAAATGAGAGTAGCTGAACAATTCTAGAAGTCACAACATAGAATTTGTTAAACAAACATTCTTTTAAAAAAAAATGCTCTAATGCACATCATACTTTGCAATTAGCTAAAACAAAGAACTGGAGGCAGAAAATATTCATTCAACTAGTCTTTTCACAGGTTATCCTGCAAGTGAATGGTGCGTTTCTGTTGCCATTGCTGCTAAGGAAATAAGATGGGAGAGGTAAAGGAGCTTCCACACGTCACACCGCCTCCGTGAGGCAGAATCTGGACATTAATAGATCAGGCCTCCTGACTCCTATTGACGGGCCTCCCTTGCTCAGCTTTATCTCCTGGTCCTTTCTTTCTTTCTTTCTTTCTTTCTTTCTTTCTTTCTTTCTTTCTTTCTTTCTTTCTTTCTTTCTTTTTCTGCTTGATTCTTTTTTTGTAGGTGATTCCAAAGGACTTCTCAACTGAAAGCAAAGGGGGAAATTTCATGTCTAGGTATTTCATTTTCCCTTAGCAATTTTTAAAGTTGTGTGATATTAGGTGGAATTGGAATCGGTGGCTAAAACAAGACTTGGAGATTCTAGATGAATTTCACATGTACTTCCAAATTCCTGATCCTGAATCATCAAGATTCAGCTCGTCTGGTGTGTATGGCCTGAGAACACAGTGGATTCTGCATGATGCTCCTTTTTGCAGCAAGGACAGAAAGTGTGGGAGAGAAGTGTCTTGCTCTACCAGTTCCCAACTAGAATAAGGTTTCTTTGCCTAAAATCTCCAGGCTTCCAAGCTTCTCCAACTTCTTGGCTTACTAAATCAGAAAGGTTTTTGAAGCAGGCAATGTATTTTCATCTGAACTGTTTTTTTTTTTTTTTTCCTAATGTTCTAGCTGTCTAAAGGATGTGAATACACATGGTAATATCCAGTATGCACTTTCCAGAGAATCCTTAACTAAAGCAGACACAGCCAGATAAAGACAGATAAATAAAACTGGAGATATTTTCAGTCACTGTAACAAAACATCTGAGATAAGTCAGTTTATCTGAAGGAAAGGTTTATTTGGTTCAATTTCCGAGGTTCCAGTCATAGTTACTCGGCCCTGGTGAGCTGGCCCCTGGAGGCTGGAGCATGTGGTGGAGGAGACCTGGTGGCCTTGGGGCCGCCATGAAGCAGAGAGATAAGAAGGGACCAGGGGCCCATAGCACTCTCAAGCGTATGTCCCCCAGGAGCCCATGCCCTAAAGGTTGCACCCCCCCCCAAAGCACTGCAGGCTGGGACTAGGCCTTCAACACAGGGGTCTCTGGGAGCATTCAAGATGCAAACTGTAGCAATTTCTACGTGTGGTTCTGTTTCTTTCAGGCTTCCTTTTTTCCCTCTTTTAAAAAAGAGTAGCCAGGCGTGGTGGTGCACGCTTGTAATCCCAGCATTTCGGAGGCTGAGACCAGAGGGTCGTGGTTCATGGACAGCCTCAGCTACTTAGTGAGACCCTGTTTCCAAATAAAATATAAAATGGGTCTGGGAGTATAGCCCGGAGGTAGGAAGCCTCTGGGTTCCACCCCCAGTATCACCAAAAAAAAAAAAAAAAAAAAAAATAGGGCAAGGGGTGTAGCTCGGAGGTTGAATGCCCCTGGGTTCCATCCCCAGACCCGCAAAATAAATAAATAAATAAATAAATAAATAAATAAATAAATAAATAAATTTAAAGAGAGTAAATCTTTTCATGCTGCTAGTAAAGAAACTTCACTTGGAAATTCACTTAAGTTTGGTCAGATCGTCTTTGGAAAAATGATCCCTTTAAAAGTAGTATTTAAAAGAGAGGGTGGTATGAGGGAGTAAATTGATGTGCACCACGTTGTACATGTTGCCTTCTTGAACCCTTTGCAACAATTTTGCAGAAAAAACATTCTTCTCCCCATTATGCAGATGGTCCAGAACGTTGAGGCTCAGAAAAATTACGTAATTTTTTCAAGGTCACACCGCTAGTAAATATCCCTATGGATTTTGTGGCTAGATTTGTCTATTCCAAAGCCAACCTCTTCCATCTACCCAGCACAAAACATGTCCTTCCAGAGAGAAAAGGATTCTCAGACCTTCTTAGAGAAGCTACTATCCTGAGGGTTAAGTCATGTTAAAAGAGTGAATAGAGTCTAAAAGTCTTTCTGTGAAGGCAGAGATCTCACCAGGGCTGGGATGGAGTGACCCCAGTAAGTAGAGGAGATTGGGGAGCCAGGCCAACTCTGACTTGAAGTCCATCTGACGTCGATTGTTTACTGCATTACCTTTGGGTCTGCGGCCAGAAGCTTTAACAGCGGGGTCACTTTCCACAGGTCACCCGCCTTCCCCACGGACCGACGCGAGCACCCTGTGCCTGGGTTCCCTTGTGGCTGCGCTTGGCCGGATTCTGTCCACTCTTCTCCTCCGGCCGTACCTCGGTCCCTCGCCCGCCGTGGTGGGAAGTGAGTACACTGGGTGTGGGGGCCGGGCTGGAGTGTGGGAATTGTCCGCCCACCCCCTGCTTGCATTTTGAAATAGGCGTAGAGCACGAATCAATTCACATGTCTGTGCCAACAAAAATAGGCTTAAGGAAAAGGACATTTCTTGTTTAATCGGTGGCAATGGGTCACGCTCAAGATGAGCACAAAATATCTAAAAAGGGACGTGTAGCCTAAGAAACAGAGACGGATAAAAGGGCAGAGAGAAGAACCAGAGGACAGGAATGGCCGTGGCGTCTCACAGCCGCCCTGGCACAAGTCACGGAGATGTAATGAAGAAAGGGGGGCTGGTGAGGAGGCCAGGGGAGATCGAGGAGAGACACCTTTGTTATTTCATAAGCTCTGGAGTACTTACTATGCGACTTTTAGCTAGCCAGAGCACACAAGAGAAAATGTTCCTTCTGCCGTGACCCTGTCCCTGTCACGGGCCCGGTCCTCTTGAGGGACTCTAGTTCAGAATCCAAGGGCACCAACTGGACCAATCCTGGTCCTCCAGGCCCCGGGGAGTAGGGGAGTATTGTCTTCAGTTGGTTTAGTCTATGCTGTCACATTTTAGAGAATAAAGAGTCCCATATAGGTATTAAAAGTGCACAGTGGCAGCCAGGCGTGGTGGCACACACCTGTAATCCCAGAACTTGGGAGGCTGAGACAGGAGGATGGCAGGTTCAAAGCCAGCCTCAGCAACATATTGAGATTCTGTTTCCAAATAAAAATTAATAGCTCTGGGAGTGTGGCCAGGAGGTAGAAGGCCACTGGGTTCCATCCCCAGTACCACACACACACACACACACACACACACACACACACACACACTCACACTGCTGGCTGGTCACTTTTATAGAAATCAATCTGAAAACATAACTCAAGGACAGTTAACTTCAGCCACAAGGAATAACTGAGTAGAATCAAAAACACTTATCCCCAGCCAGGCATGGTGGCGCACGCTTGTAATCCCAGCATTCGGGAGGCTGAAACCAGAGGATCGCAGTTCGTGGACAGCCTCAGCTACTTGGTGAGGCCCTCTGCAACTTAGTGAGACCCTGTTTCAAAAATAAAGAATAAAAAATAGGGCAGGGGGTATAGCTCGGAGTTCATATGCCCCTGGGTTTCATCTCAAGACCTGCAAAAAAAAATAAATAAATAAAACAAAACAAAAACAAAAAACACTCACCCCCCCATGAGTTATAGGCTTACGAACATGAGTATGCATGTGTTTATAGCATCGATTTTACCATATCATTTTTGATCTTCCAAAAACCCTTTATCACTATTACTTGTCAAATTAATGTAAGTCCTAATACAGCAATAAAAATTAGTAAACAATTTTAAAATCCATACATGTATCAAAGATACAGAAATTCATACTGTATTTCCTGGAGAACCCTGATTTAATTTTTCTTTTCTAAAATGGTAAATGGATGGGGAGGCACAGCTGGATAGGAGGAATAAGTTCTAATGGTCTATTGCACAACAGGGTACCTGTGGTTGACCACATTTAATTGTACATTTCAAACTTGCTAACAGAAAGTAGTTTGAATGTTCCCAACACAAAGAAGTAGCAAATATTTGAGGTGATGACATGTTCATTACCCTGATGATTTTGCACAGTGGATTAAAATATCACACCGTACCACACAAATATGTGCAGTTATGTATCATTAAAATGTTTAATATTTATAAAAAGAAAAAACACTTTCCTCCAATGTAAGATCAAAGTTCATAAAATATGGTTTAATCAATTTGGGGGTTAAGAAAATGCACTCGCTCTTAGCCAGGCATGGCTTGGAAGGCTGAGACAGAAGGATCAGAGGTTCGAAGCCAGACTCTCTCAGCAACTTAGCAAGACCTTGTTTCAAATAAAATATAAAATAGGTCTGGGAGAGGAGCTTAGAGGCAGAATGCCCCTGGATTCAATTCCCAGCACCAAAAAGAAAGAGACAGACAGAGAGGAGGGAGAGAGAAAAAGAGAAAGCAGTCACCTTGTAGAGAGAACACAGCTGAAGCTCTCCGGCAGCTGTAGGACTACAGGATGCTCGAGGAGGGGATGCTAGGATTCCCTGGAAGGGCACAGCAGCCACTCCTGCTTCTCTGCCAACAGGTACCACAGAAGCCAGCCTCAGGGATGGAGCCTGCCCCTGCCTCGAGTCCACCACGCCGCCACCTCCCCTCCTGAAGGTCAGACGTGATGCTCAGACCAGGGCCAGCAGGTACGGGAAGGAGACCACATACTTGGCTCTGTCAACTCTTCCCCATGGGTCCGCAGGGCCCTGTTGCCATAGTGAGCAGAGGGCGAGAGGAGAATGAGCTAGTCACATAAAGATGCGGTGGACTCGTGTCAGCATGTGAGCCTACAGGAAAACGGCAGCCTCTTAGCCACCTGACCTGGGACCCCCGTGAGAAGCAGACACCCTGAAATGATGTTCCATTGAATTAGATGCTGGCAACACCCTCTTCTCCGTCCTTTTTTTTTTTTTTTAACAAGGTCTTGCTAAGTTGCTGAGGCTGGCCTTGATCCTGTGATCCCTCCTGTCTCAGCCTCCCAAGAACTGTGATTACAGGTGTACGGCCACCATGCTCAACTCCCCCCTCTTCTTTGAGCTAACAACAACCAAAAAGAGGATCCAAGAAAGCAGAATAAACACCACACAGGGAAGCCTGGCTCCCCACTCAACTTTCGTTGCCAAGGTCAATGTCTGTAACGCATTTCAAAACCCATAACAAAGATGTTCATAAACTAAGTATATTTACCATCAGTCCAACATAGTAAGTGATAAGTAGCGTGAATGCCGGCTCTGGGTAACAAGAATTCACAGAACAATCTCCAAACTCTGGCCCTTTTCGCCACGGAAGCGCCCATCTTCCAACGCTCCCGCTGAGAAGCAGGGACACCGCCTGTTCTTGGGCCTCCGTGCCTATGTGGCCACCAGGGCACTGGAAATACCTGATCCTTATTTAAAATTTTAATTTTGATGTTTTATTCCTCATGGACTTTTGTGTTGATTCTGCTCTTTTAAAAACTAGCATCACCAGGCGTGGTGGCGCACACTTGTCATCCCCGCGCTTGGGAGGTGGAGACAGGAGGATCGCACAGGTTTGAAGCCAGCCACGCTGGCTTAAAAAACCCTGTTTCCAAATAAAAACATATATAAAATAGGTCTGGGAGTGTAGCCCGGAGGTAGACGGGCTTCCAGGAACCCCAGTACCACCAAAACAACAACAACAACAACAACAACAACACTAGCATCACTTTATTATTTACCTTGATTATTGGGTTTTTGATGCCTTCCCTATATCGACAGGACACTGGTTCAGACGCTGCACGGAGCCAAGCCCTGAAGTGAAGGAGTCCCTCCCACCACGCCTGCAGCTGTTGGCTCGGTTCCGCACTCACTGGGAAGGCCACGGTCCTGGTGAAAATACTCAGGGGAGCTTGGACACCCTGTAGCGTGGAGCGCGACACTGTCAGACACAATCACAGCTGGCGGTTGACTCCTCCAGCCAGCCCGATGCACGAACCCTGCCGGAGGACTGACAACAATATTCCATTGGATTTCCATGAGCTGCTGAAGGCTGCAGAGGCAGGGACATACGTGTTTGCCATATTACTGGAATCAAATTATTGCTGAATGAATGAATGAATGAATGGGAAGCACAGCGCCATAGACAGAGGCCCTGGGCTCTGATCTCATCTTGTGTGACCTTCAGGAACCCTCTGAAGTGCAGTCTCCTCGTCTGTAAGAGAGAGGGGAGAATGATAACTATTTCACAGGGTTTAGGAGAGGATCAAATGATAAAATGTTCCCGAAAGCGTCTCATAAACTGCAAGACTGTAGTTTAACAAAAGATTGTATTGGTTTAAGCAATACCGAGAAAAATGTTGTACGGTCTGGAGGGTATTTTTGGAGAAGGGGAAACTCTTTGGAGCCAAAATAAAACAACAAGGGAAGGTCGTGAATGATTAAGGGGGGTGAGTGTCTGCTACTGTCTATGGAAAACAGAAATCAAAACAGAATTCCCTGCAAACAGCAAAATGGAGCTTTCAAGTCTTGAAAAAACCATGGCACCAGACCATGGCCATCATTCCTACATAATGTGAATGTGTTTCAGATTATAGATTCGGTTTACTCAGGGCACAGTCAGAATCCCCCAAAGCCATCATTTTCTATTTTGAATGCTTTTCCAAATATGTAATATTCAAAATAAATGGTTAGATGCCACACACACCAAAGAAGAGAGCATTCGTGTTTTTAATAGCTTGTGAAATGCAGCCAGGGGTCTGCTGGTTGGGGTTGAAAGGAAGTAGCCCATAAACAACTCCATCAAGCGTGACAGAGCGTGTTGGGGCTAAGTTTCACATAAGAAAATTCCTCCATAGTCCAAGTGCCTGGGCCCCTGAACAACATCACGTCCTACTGGTAGTGATGTGCGGCCCCTCACCAAAGCCAAAATGACAAAACGGCACCCCGGAGCTCTAGTCTGAGGGTTAAAAGGTGCGAGGCTTACGATTTATAAGAAATGTGGGATGTTGAATGCTTACCTCAAAAATTGTCTGATAAAATCTTTTCTGACAGTTTTATAAAGTTAGGGTTTGAATGGCAGCTTACTGTGGAGAGGGACAATTTCAATTTAATATCACTTTGGACTAATTAAATGAGCATCAACATGTGTAGGTACTGGTAGAAACGTTCTCAATAAGACCCCAAAGCTCAGCAAATTAAAACAAGAATTAATCAGTGGGATGGCTTAATATTAAAAGTTTCTGTGTAACAAATGAAACCAAGAAATCAAAAGTCTCGAGAGAGAGGCTACAGAACGGGCGAAGATCCGGGCCCACTAACTCTGGCAATGATAAAGGACAAATATCTAGATTATATAAGAAACTTAAAAAACTTAACAAATATTCCATGAAAAATGGGCAATCGAATTGGATTGACTCTTCTCAGAAGAACTATACAAGTGAAAAATACAAAAGTGAAATACAAAAGCGAAAAAGTGTCCAACATCATTAGCAGTCAGGGAAAGGCAAATCAAAACTACACTGAAATTCAATCTAACTCCAGTTAGAATGGCAGTCATCGGGAACACAAAGTAACAATGCTGGCAAGGGTGTGGAGAGCTCTTACAGAGGAACTCGTACGCACACTGTTGATGGGACTGCAAACTAGTACAACTGCTATGGAGGTCGCTGGAAATTTCTCAGAAGATTGGGAATGGAACCACTATGTGACCAAGCCTCCCGGCACCTGGGAATCTCTCCCACAGAACAGAAGTCGGACTGTTACAGTGATACGTGCATATCCACGGTTATAGCAGCACAATTTACAATCACTCATTTATAGAACCAGCCTAGGTGTCCATCAACAGATGAGTGAATCACAAGCTGTGCTATATACACACAGTGGAATTTTACCCAGCCATGCAAAAGGAAACATATGTCATTGGCAGGAAGATGGACAGAATCGGGGGATACTATGCTAAGTGAGATTAGGACGTCGCAAAAATGAATAGTTGTACATTTTTACTTATATGTGGAAGCTAGATACAAACTGGGAAACAAGGGTGACATCAGAAGAACAGACTCCAGTAGTGTGATGGAGGGGACTGCGAGGAGGGAGAAGGGGGGAAGAGGAGCAAAGAACTTAGCAGGTGGAATATGCTATGTATATACATAAAATTCAAAGTCAAGACATGAGTGGGGGGTGACCCCAGAGAAGTGCTCCAACAGTTGTATACATGCATGTTCCATCACTCTATACCTCAATATGATGGACGATTACACTGCATCAAATACACACACACACACACACACACACACACACACACACACATATGAAATGCGGGATGAATGCTCAACTCAAACATTGTTTGATAAAAACTTTTCTGACAATTTTATAAAACTAGAGTTTGAATGGCAGCTTACTGTGGAGAGGGACAATTTCAACTTAATTTTACTTTGGAATACTTAAATGAGCATTGGAAAAAAATATATGTATCTTTTAGGGAGGGGCAGGGAAGTAACTTTTAAAAACTCCTTCTAATTCTTAGAATTATCTCCCAAAGTGGTTATAGAATAGACTCAAAGAAGTTATTAGATTTCAGAATAATACATACTTTCAAGCAGGTAGAGAGAATGAAAAGCTCCGTTTTCTTCTTTCTTTCTTTCTTTTCTTTCTTTCTTTCTTTCTTTCTTTCTTTCTTTCTTTCTTTCTTTCGGTGCTGGGAATCAATTCAGCTCCAAACTCAGGGGCATCCTTCCTCTGAGCTACCTCCTTTTTCTTATTTATTTATTTATTTATTTATTTATTTATTTATTTTTTGAAACAAGGTCTCGCTAAGATGATAAAATTCTCACTAAGTTTCTGAAGCTGGCCTCAAGCCTGCAATTCTCCTGTCTCCAACCTCCCGAGTCCTGGGACTCCAGGCAAGGGCCACCATGCCTTGTGTTCTGCTCTTATCCCATTCAGTCACTCCTATACAAGTGTGCCCAGTCCTTCAGCATCTCTTCATCTGAGCCGTCACCTTGGATAAATGGGAGCCTTGCCCCCACCCTCTGGAGTCATCTAATCTGACTTCATCACGGCCAACGGCTTCTCTCTCGATCATGAAGTGTCACCGTCATAAAATCAATTCAAGCCCCCAGTGTGAACATAAGCTGCTTGGTTCAGTTGGGTTTTTATAATTGCAGCCTATAGAGCCCCAACTAGTATATTCCTGTGATATAAACCCCAAAACTAAATTAGATACTTGTGAAGCTTGTCCTCCTACTCCCGCCTTGCTTTCTCTGTTTGCTGAGTAAATTAGATTTATAGATTGGAAGACTGGGCAAAACCATAGAGAACATCTGATCCCCTCCCTCCGCTTACTGATGCAGAATCTGAGAGTCAGCAACTTGCTTAAAACCACCTTGTTTACAATTTAAGACTCACGGATGCTTTGGGCTTTAGCCACAACATCTTAGGCATGGGTCTTGGAGGTTTTGTGCTTTCCCCTACCTCTCGCCTTCTCTTTGGATAAGTTATGCTTCCATGTGCTCTGGGGATACCATAAGAGCTCATGCATTGGCATCTAAGAGGTGGGGACACAAGTCCTATGCTACGAGTCCAGATATAACAAGATGGTGTGCTGTGGTGGAAAAACGCAGTTTGGATATCACACTGCTGGGTTCCAACTATCATTAATTAGCTAGGTGACCTTGACAAGTGAGTTAAACTCTAATCTACAGTCTCCTCACCCTCAACCACCTCCCTGGGCCCACGCCCGGCATACCACCACAGGACCCTGGTCACTCCCTTTACTAAAGGGCAGAGCATCCTCGCTGGCAGGAAGCAGGGCTGTTCCTAAGACCTTTCAGCCTTGTGGTCGTGCCTACCTGCAGAGTCTAAAGGGAGCCACAGATGCCTTAGTTGTGGAGAATAAATGAGGCTCCCTGGAGATTAGGGAGAGCTTAAGAAGCCACCTGTGAGACAGACACATTGCTCCCGGCCACTGCAAACAGCTGTGTGCTGCAGTGGGCTCCTGGGTGCTTTTCAGCCTTTCTCTTTCTGACTTCCATCTTCAGGTGATGGGATGGATACCTAGTCACACCCCGGAGCCAAAGACTTTCCCTTAGGCATTCAGAAATTCCCCACCTACTTCAGGGCTCGGACGTGTTAACTATGCAAGAAATTCCTCTCCCATTTTGCCCACCCCTCCCTCAGGCTTCATGTCTAGTGTCAGAACAAAAGCTCCCAGGAACTTCTCTCCCTGACTTGGACAGAGAAAGTCATGTAGTCAAGCGGATATTTATTTAAGTGACTGGGCGTTGATTTAAATGCTAGTGATAAATTTGTCCATCTTGCTCGAAAGACTGTTATTCTGGGTAATGTAATTGTCATGGATCATAACTAGGAGACAAAGTGCGGCTTCAGCCGTGTGCTTGTCGGGAAGGCTGGAATGCCGAGCTGTTTTGACTGTGGTGCATTTCCTGGAGCTCAGAGAACAATAGCCCCTTCTCAAGATGGGATTAAACACATGAAAATGTGTCTTGAAATCAGGTGGAAGTGTGGATATACTGAGGAGTCATAAGACTGCGTTTCTTTATTTCCTCTTTGTGGTGCTAAGTGGGCATTTGATCAATGGCATTAAGCCCCCTCCCCAACCCCCCTAGCTGTGCCTTCCATTTTCCCCCCAGGGACTCACCACTCTTCTTTCTTGCCTGTGGTTTTGCGTATGTTCTTTTCTCTGCCTGAAATCCCTTTCTCTTCTCATTTACTACACCAAGGCTTAACTGATAATTCTCCCTCATTCCTCAAAAGCCAGCTCAACTCCTACCTCTTGGAAAGGTCCCTGGAGTCCTACACCAGGTGGGCTTCCTGCTGTGCTCAGGACTCCTCACTGTTACAGCTGGTGCACATCGCACAGTGTCCACTCTCTTAATTCAGGGCCAAGATTCATTCATCTCTGCATATTAGATGCTCAATAAATATTGTGGAATGAATGGCTGCATCAGTTCAGGAATCGATGAATGAATCCCCTTTATGCAAAAATAAAAGGAAAGAAAGAAAGAAAGAAAGAAAGAAAGAAAGAAAGAAGGAAAGAAAGAGAAAAGAAAAAAGGAAGCCAGTGGCTCATAACCCAGGCCCATGGGGAATTTTCTGATGTGCCAGCCTGGCCAAAAGTGCCTGTTGGATATACGCAGGCTAAAACAATTGTACAGCAGGAAAAATATCATCTCTACTTTTGGAAAGTATTTGTTTTAGAAACAATTTGAGATAACATATTTTCTGAATTGTCTTTTTCTTGTTTCTTATTCCAGAACTATTTGCAGAAAAGCAATGTGGTATGTTTCAGAATTCACTTCCACTCATCTGCCTCCACATTAAAATGTGTAGTCCTTAACTGGTAGGCACTAGAGAAGATTATAATAATACCTCATCCCCTAAAAAGTACAATTTCACATGTACAGTAAGTCATAGGAGCAGAGAGGGAAAATATTAAACTACCATCATGAAGGTTCTGTTTCTATTCCCGTGTGAGAAGCAAATGGGGAGAGCAGAAAGCACAGGAATCACACTGTTTAGGTGATGTGTATGTGTTCATAGGAGTTATTTTGAAATAGCCTACCCTAGCACTTCCTGCTAAGAAGCTCTGATCACAGGTCGGTAAATATGGAGAAACTAAAACCATCGGTGGAGACCAATTTGGAAACATCTACTTTTAAATACTATAATGGAACTTCCCCAGACTGGCCATTCAGCACCAGGAAAGTTGGAAAGCAGACAGCTGGTTTTCTTAGCAATGGTCCTGCTGAAACCCTGCAATTGAGGCTCATGTCTCTGCAGTGCCAGGGCCACCCAGGAAAGTTCCTTCTCTGTACCCGAGTCTCTGGGAACTCCAGTGCGTGAAGGAATCCCTTTAAACCATCTGCGCTGACACCTTACCTGCTCATTAAATGCCTTCCCAAAGGGAGACTGCTAAGTCTTTCTACAGGCTACTCCCCAATAGTCTGACCTGTCTGGACGCACTGGCCTTGTATTTCAATGTAAATGTAAATAACGGCAATCAAACTTCGGGGCTGGCTGACACTGTAAAGGTTGTCTGCCCTATAGTATTATTGTCTCCATCCGATAAACAGAACCAGAGAAAACTGGCCAACTTGTTCAGCAGGGAGCTAGGAGGCCATCACCCAGACTGAACCCAGGTGGTCTAGCTTCTGGCCACTTTCTCTTGATCACTTCATTTAGATGGTGCCCATGGTCTACACACTGGTTCTGTCAAGACATAGGAAAACTGAGCCAGGCACAGTGTGCTCACCAGTACTTAGAGGCTTACACGGGAGGATCGAAGGTTCAAAGCCAGCGTCAGCAATTTAGTCAGACCCTGTTTCAAAATTTTAAAAAAATAAATAAAAAGGGCAGTTGTAGTTCAGAGGTAGAATGCCCCTGGGTTCAATCTCCAGTACCACACGCACCTACATACACAGACACACCCACACACACACAGTCATAGAAAAAGTGGACACCATCTGGCAAGAAAATTTCTATTGTTTGCAAGACTGTTTCTAATGTACTTCTCAGAGCTGAGCAATTATACCCTTTAACATTTTCACAATCAGTTACTTTTCAAGTTCTAGGTGATATGATCATTGGCTTTATCAGAACCACTATTTCCCAAGTCTGGACTGTGTACCAGATTCATTACTGTACAGATGCACAGAAGTCTAAGGAACAAAGATATCAGTTTAAAAATGGCCATTTTTTTTCCATTTTGGAATAGACAGTTTTCCAAAAGAGACACACAAATGGCCAACGGGTATATGGAAAAATGTTCAACATTGCTGACCACCAGGGAAGTGCCAATCCAAATCACGATGAGCAAGATTCATCTCACATCCTTTGGATGGATATTATGAAAAAAGACAAGAAATGACTAGTGCTGGTGAGAGGGCTGGAGCGTCGGACTGTCCACTTGGTTGGACTGAGTGATGGCTGGGATCAAGAGACTTCTGGGTGTGTCGATGAGGGAGTTCCCAGAGATAATTGGCACGTGGGGCACCAAACTGCGAGGAGGAGTCCTGCCCTACATGTGGGCCTCCCTGTCCAATAGGCTGGAGGCCCAGGTGGAATTAAAGGTGGGAGAAGGAGGAAGTGGGCTGAGGCAAGCCTGCTTCTTCTTGAGTGGGTGCAGCTCCTGCTGCAGTTACAGCCCAAGGACTTCAGACTCCAGCTTCTTCGCCCTTCAGAGTAGACTGTCACTGAGGATTCTCCAGGGAGCTTGCAGGCCTTCAGTTTTGTACTGGGGCTGCACCATTGGTCCCTCCTGTTTTGAGGTTCCAGTTTCCTGGACTGAAAAGATACTGGTTCGTCCATGTCTCCAGGCTGCACACTGCCATCGTGGGACTATCCAGCTCTGATAATGTGAACCCATCTGGTGAGTACTCTCTTGTAATTCACCATGTCCTGATATGCCAGTCCGTGTCCCACCAAAGACCACCAGGAGCCGATTCTGAGGCAAAGCACACGAGGGTCTTTATTCAATCTTGAGCTTGGGCTCCTCATGTGTACCAACACAGTGGGCATGAAGAGAGAGCCAAGAACAAAGCTTTTATCCTTTAGTAAGGCAGCCCAACCCATCTTTACACTGATTGGTTAATTTGAAACAAAAGCCCTGTTGTCGCCCTCTGATTGGTTTAGCTTTCATGCCTTAGGTAAGGGTCATCACCAGGGAAATATTGGCCATACAAGGTGACCTTTAAGCTGATCGTCTTGGCCTGCAGAACTTATCTCAAGAATGTTCTGAGTGGTCTTACTCCTGTCAGAGTGACCTTGCCGGAACATCTGCAAATTCCAGACCCAGATGTACTCAACACCGTCTAAAGGAAATGGGAGTACCCGTGTTCACAGCAGCATTGCCTGCAATAGCCAGGATGGGAAAACAGCCCAGTGCCCATCAACAGAAGAGTGGGTAAAGAATTAGGGTGCATAGAAACAATGGAAATAGTTTCTGCCATAAAGAGAAAGAAATCCTGCCATTTGTGAAAACGTAGATGAACTTGGGGGACATTATGGTAAGTGAAATAAACCAGACACAGAAAAACAAACACTGCAACATCTCACTTATATGTGGAGTCTCAAAAAGCTAAACTTATAGAAGTAGAGAATGACGGTCACAAGAGAATGGGGGTGGAAATGTTATATGATGATGAGTTTCTGTCTCTCTCTCTCCCTCTCTTTCTTTCCTTCCTCCTTTATTTCTTCCTTCTCTCTTCTTTTCTTTCTTTGCAGTACTGGGGATGAAACTAGAGCATTCTACCACTGAACTATACTCCCAGTCCTTTTTAAATTTTTTTATTTTGAAACAGGATCTTGCTACATTACTCTGCACTGGCCTTGAATCTGCACCTCCTGTCACAGCCTCTCAAGTGCAAGGATTGCAGGAGCACACCACGCACCCAGGTCACAGCCCTCTTTAGTCACAGAAACTAGTAAGGGACCCTCAGATCTTACTCAGAGCCTGATGGGAAAAGGTTGAGCCTGCATGCCAGCATCCTGCCATCCCTTTAAATTACAGTCCTCGTCGTCGTGGATGCCGTGGTCAGGTCTTCCTCCATGGTACGTGCTACCTTGTTGCTTCCTTTGTAACACCATAGGCAGCATGGGCAGGAACAACGTGATCCAAGACAGTCGAACAAATTTCTTTTTTTTAAGGAAACCAGACAAGAGACGACCACGGTGTAACCAGTTGGGGGATTTCTTTGGAAGTTTCCTCAGAATGCTACAGGAAATGTCTTTAATGTTATTAAAGTGATTGGCAAGCACCCCCTCTTCCAGAGTTTCCCAGAGGTGCTGTGTAGAGGTGGGTGGCCTTGGGTGCAGCTCCACTCCAAGTCCATTTGGAAGGGCAGAAAATACTGAGCTAATTAAAATGGGGGGCAGTAAGAGAGGAAAGCATCTCGGAGCAAAATCACACAGGATACACATTGGTTGTATTATATGTGTTACAGTTTGGGAATAAGTGTTACCATTTGGGAGAACTGTTCCGGGGGACCCTGGTTAGGCTCATGGAGACAATTCCTGTAAAACCACAGGTCCTTGTCCAGACTAAAGATAAATATACAATAGACCAGACTCTTGCTGAAGATTTAAATGAGTTTATTACAAAGATAGAAATAAAGAAGATAGTTACAGCCCTATACTATTGCAGAATATTATGGGGGGGGGACCCGAAACAAAGTCACTGGAATAGAAAATACACAACACCTTTTATAGATAACAAAATCCTTCATCTTATTCTACTACGTACTCCTCTGACATAGGTAAAGTCTGCCCCTTAATTTCCTGCCTGTAGGTCCACACCCAGGTTTCTTTTTTAAACCAGAATGATTCACGAGGTCAAGGGCCGTGTGGTGTCTTTCAGGAAGGTCAATCTCCTCCAATCCTCTAGATACCATCTCTTATGCAAACCTGTTTCTAGGATGTGAAGGTCCTAGGACCCAACCCCTCTTATCCCTTTGCTAATTATTTTTAGCGAGGGTAATCTGCATTATAATAGCTACCTGACTGCCTGGCAGTAACCTGGCCCTAACCACCCTTCCCTTTACAGGCCTGAGCTCCATTTTCTGTAACCTGATTTTTGAAATATATATATATTAATAACCAGAGCTGCTTTTTCGGATCTTCCTAGGCCATTCCTAATACTGGTACATTATGCAAAGCTAAAGATTAGTTATTAGATTAATTTTCAGTGGGGAGCTGGGGTGGTAAGTGTACAAGTATTGGGAATAGCTTAGGAAGATTTGAGAAAGCTCTGATTATTAATAGATATATTTCAAAAATAATTGTGTCAAATGGCAGACCTGGGGAAAGGAAGACTCGGTCTTGGCTTTGGTCAGGAAGCAAACAGCTACTGAAACTTAGATTGACTTAGCTAAAAGTAATGAGCAAGTCCACAGGAGAGGGGAGCTAGGGCTTCCTCTTTCTAAAGACAGATCTACATAATCTAGCTAGGATGGGAGGAGAGATTGACCTTTGAGAAAGACACCTTGGCGGGGGAGTGGGAGGGACCTTACAGGGTTTTGACTACATCAGAATTACGTGAACGAGATGGAGGGTGTCATATATAAAAAGTCCAGTCCACGTGTTGTATCTTCGGTGGGGCATGCATCTGAATCCCCCCCATGCCATTCTTGCAGGGGGCTATAACTATCTTCTGTATTTCTATCTTTTTAATAAACTTCTTTAAATCTTCAGCAAGAGTCCGGGCTAATGTGTATTTATCCTTAGCTCAGGACAAGAACCCGTGCTTTTTACCTTTTTATCTTTTTGTGTTTTTCTTTTTTTGGGGGGGAGGGGTGTTTCGGGAATTATTCCCAGGGATCTAACAAAGATCCCTGGGGACAGTTTCCCAAACCGTAACAGTAAGGGGGTTGGGGAGACCCTGAAGCCACTGCTTAGCGCTGCTTTCCTGACCTAGGCAGGGAGCCTGCGGAGCCTCTATTAATAAGCTGTAAACTGGGCAACAAAACATCTGGGTAGCATGTTGTAGGGATGAAGTGAGTCTGCATTCACAGAGCTAATACATAGCAAATGCTCAATTAAGGGTGGCTGCTTCTTAACACTCAGTAAGTAGCTGAGCAGATTAAACTGCTGCCCATTCCTCTTCTTCCTATAGAGAGCTATTACAAAGGTATTTTCTCTGACACACGTGAAGAGGATTGGACGACCGAGGCCTGGTTTGGAGGATGGATGACACTTTATATTTATTAGACATTTATACCCTCAGAAGGCCCCAAAAGAACTTGAGGTGGCTTGCAATAAAAGATATATGTATATGAGACCCACCAAGCCATTAAACAAGGGCAACAGATAAGATTCCAGGAAAATAGGGAAGGGCAGTAAGAGCAGCTTCCCAGGCCGGGCAGGAGTTGCTGGATCTTATTAAAATGCAGGTTCCATTTCTCTAGGTCTCCTGTGGAGGCTGAAGTCCTGTGTCTCTAACACCCCTCCCCCTGCCCCCTAGAAGCAAACGCTGTGGGTCCCCTGCTACTTTGTGCAGCAGGGCTGGGGAAAGCTGAGAGAAGGAGCACAGAACCACTACGGTACAGCTCAGCTACTGCAAAAATGCAGTGTGAATCCTAATACAGAAATGCATGCTAATGATTCTTTAATCAGCAAAAAAAAAAAAAAAAAAAAAAAACCAGATGATATTGGCTAGTGTTAAACAGAGCCCCTCCAACCAAATGCTTCCTCCTCCTCAGAACCCCTAGCCCCGCCCCTGGGGCCTCCGGACCTGACACTGTGAGCAAGAAGCCTGGCGTGCCCTGCAAGCCTCTTTCTAAGTGATTTCAAGGAAGCATCAGCAGGCTGCCCAGACACTGGAAAAGCATGATGTAACCTTCTATGTTCAGAGAAAGGGCTGTCCTTGATTTAAGCCGTATTCTGCCCAGCGAAGTAGACATATTCAAACCTGGAAAACATCCAAAGAAAATGTGCAATCCAATCCATTTCTGCAAGTCTGGTCTTTGCCCTCTTGTGGCCCACATTACCTACCTGTGCCTGGCTCGGCCCTTCAGTCCTCAGACCGGATACTTCCCAAGCCTGATTCCTCCTGAGTTCTCTGCAAGGCATCTCAGGGTGAGAAATCTAGAAAGCACTTAAAGGTTGTCTAGAGCTTCCCGGGAGGAAGGCCATGTGCTAAAGGCTGTAACAGATGATCTCATGTAGCCCACGGAGGACTCGCAGATGAGAGCTGGCATGATGGTACAAGCTCACATCTAGCAGATATAAAAACAGGGCTTCAAGTCAAGGTCTCACTAACTCAGATAATTCATTGTTTGGGGGGGAATATCTCCTACAATGTAATATATTTAGCTTTGTCCCAGGTCTCCACCACTGGGTGCCTAATTCTAGTTATGACAACCAAAAATGTCCCCTCAGAGGCAAAATCATCCATGGTTGAAACTAGTCCTACCAAAACCTGACACTCTAAAAGAGAGGCTAGGCATTTTTTTTTAACACTTTGCAAGGATTAATCATATTATGGGTGAATTTTTTATGGGTGAATTTTGCCTCTACACCAGAATTCCTATGTTGACACTTTATATGCTCCCAGCGCCTCAGAATGGGATTGCACTTGGAGATGGGGCCTCTTAAGAGGAAAGTAGTTAAGATGAAGCCATTATGGAGGCCTCTAGACCAGGCTGACAGGTGTCTCTCTAAGGAGAGGAAATTTGGACAAAGACACTAAGGATGTTAAGCACAGCAGAAAGACCATGTGAAGGCAGAGGAGGTGGTCCATGCAGGGTGAGGAATGAGGCCTCCCAAGAACTGCCTGCCCACCTGAGTCTCCAGCCTCCAGATCTATGGGGCCTGTGTTTAGACCCTGGGTCTGCAGGAATTTTGTTTTGTTTTTGTTTTTGGTACTGGAGATTGAACTGAGGGGCAGTCTACCGCCAAACTACACCCACCCTCCCCCAGCTCAATTTTTAAAAATTTCTTATTTGAAAACAGGGTCTCCTAAGTTGCTGAGAGCCTCGCTAAGCTGCAGAGGCTGGCTTTGAGCCTGCGATGCTCTTTGTCTCAGCCTTTCAAGTACTGTGATTATAAGCGTATACCACCACGCCAGGCGGGTCTTCAGTGTTGCTCTGAGCCCCAGCAAGCTCACACAGCCCCAGGGAGCCACGCTGAGCTGCAGGCATTTATTTCCCATGTTGATTAGGTTTCATAATCAATTCTAAGCCTATCAAAATCAAAGGTCAACTCTTGAGCCCCGTGAAGAGATATCCCAGAATATGCCTAGGCAATACTGCATAGCATCCACATATCTTTTCACAGACAGGAAATAACATTGTTGAAGGAATATTCATGGAATTCTTCTCATGCCGCAGCAATCTGCACTACACCTTTCACGACTGGTTGCCAGTCACGTGCAACACTAACTCACGTTTGTGCGCTTATCTTTACGTCTTTAGTAAGAACGTATGCTCTAGAAACTGAGTGGAATGGCTCTAAGACATACTGCGGGTCATCTGTGATGTCGCTCTTCAGTGCAGATGTTGGAGAAAGTAAGTTTCTGGCTCACTTTCTAACATTAGAAGGCATCAGGATCCTTCTTAAAAATTTTTTTATTGGTGCATTATATTCATACATCATATTGGGGTAAAAACTTGTGTGGACACACATGTACACATCACTGATTTAACCCCTACCCAATTCCCACCCCATTCCCTCCCCATCCCTCCTTCCCTTTTGCCTGGCTTAGTGGTTGGCTTTGATATGTTTAAGTACATTGTGTGTTTTAGAGAATTTCCTTTTCCCCCCTCCCATCCCCTCATTTAGGTTGTCTTGTTTGCTCCTCTATAGGATTTCCTTTTCCATCGAGAATTAAAAACAGCATGGCACTGGCATAAAAACAGATACACAGACCGATGGAGCAGAATAGAAGACCCAGAAACAAGCTCACACACTTTCAGCTAATTGATTTTTGGCAAAGGGCCCAAAAACATACACTGGAAAAAAGATAGCCTGTTCAACAAATGGTGTTGGCAAAACTGGTTAACCATATGCAGAAAAATGGAAATGAATCCCACTTTCTCACCCTGCACAAGAGTCAACTCAAGATGGATCAAAGAGTTGGAAATCAAACCAGAGACCTTGAAGCTCCTTGAAGAGGCATAGGTCCAACACTGCAACAAAGAGGCACAGATAAACACTTTCTCAACAGGATCCTTCTAACATTAGACTTGAGGCAAGACCACCAAGCAATCAGAGGTGTCAGGAGGGACAAACCCAGGTGCAGTGCACATGGAATCACTTAGGGAGCTTTTAATAAATTACTAGTTCTCAGTCTCCCCCCGCAAATTCTGATCAATGGGTCTGGAGTGGAGCTGGGGCATCAGTATTGTTCCAAGGACTCCACCCACAGCCAACCCTGAGAACACGCCTCCACGGAACAGAGGGTGCCAGCTTGCACACACCTGCTCTAGCATTGGGCTCTCCACCTCTTCCAACTTCAGTTCTCACTTGAAAAATGGTCACCATTACCCTTGCCATGCTTACCTTATAGGATTGCACCTTCAGTTGAGGTAAGTTGAAACTCACACAAACGTACGAAGTGATGAGTTTTAAAGCCAAGCAGCGCCAGGCTGACATCCCCTTGCTTCTCATCCCATCCCTCCACCAGCCCACTGTGCTCCTTGGCTGAGAAACTTTGTCCTAGACCCACACAAAATCAGGCAGTGCCAAAACTCAACTTCACTTCAATGTCACAAGCTCCTGGCAGGAGTGTTCAATGCGTCGTATGTAAGAGTGGCTATTTCAGTTTCGATACAGATTTTCTCATTCAATAGAATGTCAAGGGTTTAGATTCTTCCTCCTAACCAACAAGAGGTCACCAACAGTCAAATTTAACTTACACTGTGACCTGAGAGTAATTTGGTCATTCAGATCAAATAACTTAAATTTTTGACCAGGTGCAGTGATGCATACCTATAATCCCAATATTTGGGAGGCTGAGACAGGAAGATTGCAAGTTCAAAGCCATCCTCAGCATCTTAGAAACACCTTGATTCAAAAATTAAAAATAAGCCAGGTATGCTGCTTTAATCCCATTAAATCACCTGCTTTAATCCCAGCATTTGGGAGGCTGAGACCAGAGGATCACAGTTCATGGACAGCCTCAACTACTTAGTGAGGCCCTTTGCAACTTAGTGAGACCCTGTTTCAAAATAAAGAATAAAAAATAGGGCAGGGGGTGTAGCTCAGAGGTCGAATGCCCCTGGGTTCCTTCTCCAGACCCGCAAAAAATAAAATAAATAAATAAAAATAAAAAATAAAGAAGGGCTGGGAGTATAGCTCAGAAGTATAATGCCCCTGGGTTCAATTTTCACTTCCAAAGAAGAGAGAGAGAGAGAGAGAGAGAGAGAGAGAGAGAGAGAGAGAGAGAGAATCGGAGAAGTAACTTAAATGTTCAGTGTAGGGCCCCATTAGTTCAATTCTGGGAATATATGTTTTAAGAAAATAATCAAGGTGTCATCAAAGACAGCATTATTTATAGAAGTGGAAACACTGGAAGGTATAGACATAATGTCTAACAAGAAAAAATGCTTCCATAAATTATAGTCATAGGGTAGAATATCAGAGTCATAAAGATATATTTTTCCAAAAACATTTCATGCCAGAGTTTGGATCTTAAATATTCCTCAAAGGCTTGTTCCCTGGGTAGTGCTTTGGGGATGTAGTAGAAACTTGAAGAGGTGGAGCCTAGTGGGAAGTCTTCAGGCTGTTGGAGCCTTGCCCTCCAAGGGGATTGTGGGACCTGCATCTTCCTCTCTGACATTTGCTTCCTGGCCATGAGGTGAACGGTTCTCCCCTCCACCAGAGGCCTGAAAGCAATGGTTCTGCCTGATCGTGGATAGAACTGTTAAAAAAAATATGAGATGAAATAAATATTTTCTCTTTAAAAGTTAATTACCTCCATTTTTATAGTAATGTGAAGTTGACTAAAACATATCATGATATATGTTAAATAAAACATGCAATAAGCTGGCCATAGTGGCCAATAATCCCTCTAGTTGGGAGGCTGAGACAGGCGGATCTCAAATTCAAGGCCAGCCACAGCAACTTAGCCAGACCCTCAGCAACTTGACAAGACCCTGCTTCAAATTAAAAAATAAAAAAGGGGGCTGGAGGGTAGCTCAGAGGTAGAACATCTGTGGTTTCAACCCCCAACATCAATAAAGTAAAATTAAAAATTAAAATAAAACAGTAAAGAAGGATGGAAACCCTTATACAATACGTGAACTCACGCACAATTACACCAAAATGTTGGTCAGTTACAATTATAGCCATTTACAAAATGTCCAAATGTTCTTTATATTTTTCTGAACTTTCTGAGTTTTCTACCATATGCGGGGAAATGCTTTCATCATTAAAAGGGGAAACCATTATTTTAAAAAGCTATTGTGGGTTCAGATAAAGAGAATACACTTGGGGAAACATATGGTAAAGAAAGGCATAAAATGCTTACATATCTTTGGCCAAAGAAATTTGCTCCGGGCTGGGAAACAACCTATGAGAACCAGCGAGGCAATGGACAGGCCTTCCATGAGAACTAAACGCCAGTTTTGTCATCTCCGGTCACCAACATTGTTGTTCAGGTAGAAAAATGACGTCTTACTAGCTCTGTGTCTCAGAGACTTTCTCCAATTTATCTGTAAAACTCACATTCTATCTCTGGAGGACACAGGAGAGAGAGAAAGAACCCAACATAAAGCACCAAAGTGGTTGGATTCTTCATAAAACCGGTGGAGCTAAAGCCTCAGGCTCCCCACCCCACCGGCCCCTCCAAAGCCGGGAATGGGCTCAGCCTACAGATGTGATCCCACTCCTGTGGCCGTGCCCCCCAAAATGCAAAAGTAAAATCATTTAGTTACAGCCACAGTCCCCACAGTCACACTTCTGCTCACATCAGGTGGTTTTGGCACGGTTGTGGCCTTTGGGGGACCCATCTAATTAGGGTTCCTTAACCTCAGCACTACGACACACAGAGCTAGATACTTCTTTCTACCAGAACTTTCTGGTGCCTTGGCACGTGTTTAACAACATCCCACTAGATTCCAGAAGTACCACCAACAACCCCACCAGTCACAACAAGCGAGGCTGTCTCCAGACATTTCCGAAAATATCTTGAGATGGAAAGGAAGAAATTTTCCCCTGTGGAGAACCACCAGCCTAAGGGGAAACTGAGCTGGGAGCACAGCCCCCTGCATTGAGTGTAGTGGGATACAGTTACAGGATCCAGTCACCTCTGTGCAGAGTTGAGTTTCCAGCTGTGCCAGTAGGAAGGGCTTCCAGGAAAACGCCACAGGTCTCTGCTGATTCACCCACGTGACATGAAGGCGCCAGGCTAGAGGGGGTTGGTTAAGTGAGAGAGGAAGAACTCCTTGGCTCCTGGCCCTTGGCCCTTGGTGTATGTGGTGGTGGTAGAGAAACAGGTTTATAATGTACAGAGCCAGAAACTACCCTGCAGAGAATCCTTCTGATCAGAAGCATAAAAAGGGGTTTAATACTCACCAACACCGATTAAAATGAGAATTCTAATTCATAGTACACAGCATATAAATGAATCAAATAAGGACATTCCCTTCATCTGTCTTCATTTCCTTCATTGTAGTAAGAATATAAATTATTCTGATACACAGATGCAAATTTTAACCAGAACATGTCAAAGCATGGGAAGATCGGTCATTCCTTAAGGAAAGATGCGTACGGAATAGAAGTTATGAGCAGGTGCTTAGAGTTCTTGATCATGCCATGAGAAGAATGAATCATACAAACACAGAAAAGGACTTTATATTCTCTTTTCCTTTTTGCTGTTTGACATGTAGTTACTGCTATAGACGAAGAACACATAAAATTGATAATACTTGGAAGTCCAGTGTTTGAGAGGCTGAGAGAGGCTCGTGGCAGGTTCAAGAACAGCCTCAGCACCATCACGAGAATCTCAGCGACGTGGCAGACACTGTGTCAAGGTAAAAGTAAAAAAGAGCTGGGGATAGAGGCAGAGGTGGCCTGTCTGTGGGCTTCATCCCCTGTACCACAAAAGACAAATAAATGAATAAATAAATAAGGAAACAAATAAATAGGGTTAGTGATGGTGGTTTGGAGGTAGAGTGTCCCTGGGTTCAATCTCCAGTCACACACACACACACACACACACACACACACACACACACACACACACCCCTTGTAATGCCTGGTTCTAATGATGAGCAGTTTAACACGTTTAGCAAGTGCTGTCAATTCAAAGAGTATCAAGATTCATTATTTTCCAGAAACACTCGGGAGCTCTAAAACAAATCTGATAGCAATTTTCTTAAATTTAACAGTTCTAAAATAATGACTCATAGCAAGGTGAGAAGTTGAGAGAAATATTTTATTTTATTTTATTATTTTGCAGTACTGGGGATGGAACCCAGGGGCACTATACCACTGAGCTACACCCCAAGCCCTAGTTTTTTTTAGTCTTTTTATTTTTGAAACAGGGTCTCTCACTGAGTTGCAAAGTAGCTAAGGCTGTCCGCGAACCACGATCCTCTGGTCTCTGCCTCCCGAATGCTAGGATTACAAACTTGCACCACCACGCCTAGCTGAGAGATGTTTAAAGCAATAAGAGTTAAATTGATAAACCATGGTAGAGGAAAACCAAAATTGTATTTATTATTCTCTCCATGGATAATATTACACAAATTGTCATATGAAGAGTCAAAGAGTGTACAGCTCAAAAATATTGGAAAGAAAGTCTTAACGAGGTCGGGTATCCATTATTAGTTCACAAAAACTTTACATCATTCTGAATATTGTGATATGTGTAATAATCGTTGGCATTTAAATTTTTGAGTCGATATTTCCCTTAATATATTTAGTTCATAACTTTGTAGGTTTCATATGGGCTCCCCCCACCCCTAAATTGCATGGCCTCCCCACCTTGGGGCCATCCCTGAGTGCTTACCCCCAAGTCCTCTAATGCTGGAGCCTCTTATTATCCCTTTTGCAGTTAATTTATTGGATCACATACCTTTCTGCAAAACCTATCAAGGACTCTGAGACTTTAGAAGTGCCCAGAAGCCTCCATCCTAAAACAACCTCTGTCATCCTTTATTATGAGCAATAGAGTTTGTGTGTTAACTACAACGTCACAGAACAGAGCCCACACCAACCTCACAGTGACCTGCAGAGAGCAGAAAACATCACAAAGCACCCGTCCCATCATCTACGAGCTCATCAGATGCATTAAACTGTGTCCTATATGAAAGATAAGTTAGGTAAATTATACAGTGAATAGGGCAAAGTAAATACATTTAGTATTGGCCCACTGAGAAAATAGATAATGACCAATAAGCAATATGGCATTATTGGTACTATTAGGGCAATTACCCTGAACACATATACTTATATTTAGTGTTCTGGGGCTGAGGACGGTTTGACTTTTGAGTACCAGCAGGGAGAAGCTGTCAGCCTGTTACAATTTTCTGAAAGCTCCATGTGCCAGGACTATGTGCTAGTCCCTGGCACTTAGAAGATGCTCAACCAATATTTATTGGATGAATGAGACTCTAGTACACAGTTTCCACCGTGCCCTGTGTCCTGGAAGAGAAGGAGGGAACACATAATTATGAGCATTCATTTCCTTTGTTCAGCAATTACTGCTTAAAAAAGGGATAGCCCAGAAGCCAACGTCAACACACTTGATTAGCACCAGCAGAGTGTAAAATGAATCTTCTCCGAATCCTAAGGCAGCTAAAAGCTAGAAATTCCCCAGAAAGAGTTATCTGAAAGACTAAATTTAGGAAAATTCTCTCTCATATTAAAGCTCAGGCAATCCAAGGACTCAGCCTTCAGAAGACGTAATGCATGGTGACTATTTTCAGTTTCCACGCTGTGCCTGCATTCCTGCATATCGGGCATCGCGACTGCCAGAAAAGAGCAGCATACATCCTAAAATGTGTGATTTCTAAAAGTCACTTCAATCTCAACTCTGATTTTTATTACCTAAGTGGGACCATGTCCTTCGTTCTCTTTTGGAAATGTATACTTCTAACACCGTATTCTACAGGAAAATGCTTTCTATAGCCAACTTTATAGAAACATATATTTAAAAGAATTCTAAAGACCATGCCAAAGTCCTCTCCTCACCAATGACTGCTTTTGTATTTGTTAGACCTGAATCAGTGGGCAACATTCTTATATTCTCTTCCTTTTGCACTTTACAGATTTTTACTTAGATGTTTATCCTCATCTTTAAATACATAGCTTCTCTTACTCTGTGAGGGATCAAGTTCAAAGAAATATTTTTTCAAGGACGCAATAAGAGACGACTACAAGGAAGGCTGAAAACTTGCTGTCTAACTTCTGTCCTGGGTAGTAGCTGAAGCTCAGGGTCCCTCTCATTCCTTGGCTTTCATATCCCTTCTGCCTACTCAGCAGTGGGCAGCCAGACTCTTTACTCTGGTTAATTAACTGTCACCAATAATAATAATATAATATTTTTCCTATTAAATCATCAAATTACTATCCCAATATTTCATCTATTTGTATGAGATATTTAGGATTTTGCTTCTTACACTTGTATTTTCTCAGGATCATATAGGAGATGGAAACTTAGCTTCCAAGTTAATTAAACTTGAAACCAGACCACTGGGGGGAAAATGAAAAAAATCCAAATTACTCAAAATAGCACTAGGCTTCAATTATATTTTAATGACTTTTACAACAAACCTCAGTGTCTGTTTTGGCAGCGAGTGTCTCATAACTTTACTGAGAAAAACAAGATCAAGTCACCAAAGCATTTTTTTTTGCAATCTCAGACCCACAGTTTATTGCTCTATAATTTTAAATAATAGAGAAAAATAATCCCAAATAAGATTCTGGAATGAAGCCGGGCGTGGTGGCACACACTTGTAATCCCAGCATTTGGGAGGCTGAGACCATAGGGTCACAGTTCGCAGACAGCCTCAGCTACTTAGTGAGGCTCTTTGCAACTCAGTGAGACCCTGTTTCAAAATAAAAAATAAAAAATAGGACCAGGAGTGGAGCTCAGAGGTAGAATGCCCCTGGGTTCCATCCCTAGTACCACAAAATAAAATAAAATAAAATAAAATAAAATAAAATAAAAAAAGTAGATAAGCTCACCCTGCACAAGATTCAACTCGAGATGGATCAAAGACCCAGAAATCAGACAGAAACTTTGCAATTACTAAAAGAAACATAGAGCCAACTGTCTAACACATAGGCACTGGTAGAGACTTCCTCAATACAACCCTAAAATTCAGGAAATAAATGGATGGCATCAAATTAAAAATCTTCTATGCAGCAAAGAAAACTATCAAGAGTCTAAAGAGAGAGCCTACAGGATGAGAGAAAATTCTTCCCAGCTACTTCTCTGATTAGTATGTAAAGAAAACAAAGCACTAAAAAACATGAACTCAATCAAAAATGGGCATGTGAACTGCATTGATACTTCTCAAAAGAAGAAATACAAAAGGCCAACAAATGCACAAACAAATGTTTAACATCATTATCAGTCAGGGAAATATACATCAAAACTACCCTGAGATTCTATCTCACTCTAGTTAGAAGGCAATCTTCAAGAATACAGAAATACATACTGGCAAGGACGTGGAGAACTAGGGACTCTTATACACTGTTGGTGGGATTGCAAATTAGCACAACCACTGCAGACAGCAGTATGGAGGTTCCTCAGAAGACTAGAATGAATCCAGCTATCCCACCCCTCGGTACCTTTCCAAAAGGATTGAAGCCAGAATGCTATAGTGAGTGACACATGTTCATAGCACACAATTCACCATAGTCAAATTACAGAACCAATGTAGGTGTCCATCAGCAGGTGAATGGTAACAAAAATGTGTTAGAATTTTACTCAGCCATAGCCGGGCGTAGTGGCACATGCTTGTAATCCCCGCGCTTGGGAGGCGGAGACAGGAGGATCGCGCAGGTTCGAAGCCAGCTGCGCGCGCTGGCTTAGGAGACCCTGTTTCCAAATATAAAATGTAAAAATAGGTCTGGGAGTGTAGCCCGGAGGTAGAAGGGCTTCCAGGAACTCCAGTACCACCTAAAAAAATAATAATAAGAAGAATTTTACTCAGCCATAGAAAAGAACAGAAGTATGTCACATGCAGGAAAATGTATGGGACTAGAGGATATTATGCTGAATGTTAAGGGTTATATATTTTCTCATGTGTGAAAGCTAGAGAGAAAATAGGAAACAAAGACGTTAGATGAATGAGAAGAGAGGACAGTACAGGGGGATTGGAGCGAGGAGGTGTGGAGGGGGAAAGGAGGGATGACGACGGAAACAGATTCAACAGTGCTAGGTCCATATATGAAGACATCCCTACAATCTCACTAACATGTACAGGGTCAGGACTGGGGATGAGGTGGGATCCGGAGGACACACCAAGTGCTGTGTGCGTGTATGTTTGTATCCCTTTTATCCTCACTATGATGTATAATTACAATGCACCAATAAAAGTGCAGAAAAAGAAGGTAAGCAGCTGACTGGTGTCAGTCCAGTTCTGCGCTCACCCTGCCCTGCTGCTCCTTGCGGGGTGGAGCACGCCTGCTCTGTGCTCACATGTGCTACAGGCCATCTTTAGTGAGGGGAGACGTCTGGACGGTGACCGTGACTGGTGGCCCATCTCCCAGAGCCCCTTAAGAATTCGTGTCAGGACTGAAGACTACTAAACCCAAGCTAGGTGAGCAGCCGGTCCTGGGCAGCACTTACTGGCCACAGGCTATCATCGCCGCATGACTTTGGCCCTTAAAGTCAACAGAACCAACATTTGGTAATATGAAGTTCCCTGAGGTAAGGCCAGAGTGGGGAGAAGACAAAGCCTGAGGCTCAGCCGGCCACCTGCCCATCATGGGACGCTCACAGGTACAAACAGCCTCTCCGAGCTGGAGACGGATGTGCCGTCTAACAAGCCCGTGCTTTAGGGCAGGGAGGGCAGTGGCCAGCCAGGACCGCGTGGGGCACAGGGCAGCTGTATTTGCAGTGCTCTGTCTGCGATTCCCCTTTCTACAGCTTTGCCCTATCCCTCCACCTTGAAATAAACCAGCTCTGCTCTTTTGCCCTGTGGTCATAATTTATGCTTCTGGTTTGGGTTTTCACTGACTCCGCTGGTCTTCCACAGCAGTTTCCTCTTGCATCAAAATCTATCCCCACCAGCCCAGCCCTAAGCTCGCCAGGCTTTAAAGTCAGTGCCAGTGAAGGGAGGTAATGATGCTAATTGAGTCTTCTAATTCCTCCCCATGAAAATTATGAGGTCGCTTGATGAAGCCAATTTATCGTAGAGTCAATGCGCTGGGGGACATGGGTGGGGACGGACGGTTTCGTTTCAGTTCCCGGATCTTGTGCTGATGAGGTCTTTGAACTCCTGCCCACAGGGAGCCCATCAATCAATGTCATTTACCATGAGTGTTTAGATAATTGGAATAATAGAGAAAAAATGAGCACAAAAGATCTACTATTCCACGAAGAGCAGCTCCTTTGTGGCCCCAAAAGTGAAGCAAATTGGACCCCCAACATCCCTGCCCCTCAAGAAAAGACCCCGCTCTCTCTTACACCCATTTCATTTTGTCCCTCAAAAGGTGCCAATACATGTGTGCCGGTGCCCGTGAGCTGCCGATCGAAGCCTTCATTCTAAATAAATGATGTGGAAATTTATACTAATACACAGGAAGAACATTGAACACAAATGTTTCTATTCTCCTGCTTCACTCTGGCTATAAAAGTTTAAGCACACAAAAATTGGAAGTTTAAAAGCTCAGCTTGCTACAAATTTTGAAATTCTATGCTGCAAAAGAATAAAAGCATTCATATTTAAAGCCACTTAACCTGCTATAAAATCAGGAAAGAATATCAGTCTTAAGAATTAAACACCAGTAAAATAAACAGAGGTGGGAAGGCATCATTGCTAAGAGGACTTCATTAATTCTGAACATTAATTTGAACGTCCAAGGCCAGTCTGAAATTCCAGTGATGATAATAAATCATGCTTCACCTCCCTGACTGGTAATTAACAAACATTTAAAAGTGACAGAGACATCAATTCAAAAGGATTCCTCCACACAGGCTTCCAATTTCAATATTGGTTTTCTAATTAGGACTGAGCTTCAAAATGCTAAGACAAATAATCCACAGCTTGAACTGAGAAAGCTCAGTGAACATAAAGAGCACACGCTCTTGACAACAAAAAGCCAGGCACTAAACTTCTAAGGGAAATCTCTGAAAAGAAACACATAGCAATGCACAAATGGTGTTACCAATGTACTTCACCCATCACCTTGGGCAGTGGTCTAAGTGCAGAGTGTGGGCCTGTGGTTAGTCAGCTTTCTGTTGCTATGACAAAATTCCTGAGATAAATAACTGATGAGCAGGAAAGGTTTGCTGTGACTCATGATCGCAGAGGTTCATGGTCCCTTGGCCCATTCTTCTGGGGCCGTAGAGCCACCGTAGTACATCATAGCAGTAGCACATGGCACAAGACAACTGCTTACAGCAGCCGAGAAGCAAAGAGAGAAACAGGGAGCAATCTAAGTCACAATATTTCATCCGAGGGCATACCCCAAGGACTGGTTTCCTCCGCGTGAAGCCCCACTTCCTCAAGGCTCCATTGTTCCCATCATCCCCGAAGACCGGGGCCACACTTTCAGCACATGGGCCTTTGGGGGACATTTCACATCAACTGATTGCAAGGCCTCTTAGCAAACATTTAGGAGTTATTTCCATCCTGCCCCATCCCAGCCTCCTTTTGTCCTTGCTGTGCTTTCAATTCTCTCCACAGTTAAATTTCATGCTGAAGTTTCAGTACCAATGATTGAGATCTGGGACCTTTAAGAGGTGACCAGGTCATGGGGACTTTGTCCACTTGAAGGTAGGTTAGTTATTGTAGAAGTGGCTTTGTTATAAAAATGGTTCATTCTCTCTCTCTCCCCACCCCGGGATGCCCTCTGCTATGGGGTGGCACAGCAAACAAGCCCTCCCCAGATGCTGGCACCATGATATTGGACTTCCCAGCCCCAGAGCTGTGAAGATTATAAATTATTTGGTCTGCATATATTCTGTTATAGCAGCAGAAAGCTGACAAACACAGCCATCCTATGCAGTCACGGCACCTCAGGTGATCAGTCTCTTAGAAGATAATCCTTCCTTGCGGGCTGCAACCTTGCCAGGCACACAGAGGACACTACAGAGATACTTCTGAATTAATTAGCTAACGATTCCACATTTCCAGGTCCCTCTTCTGTCTAATCCTAAAGTACTGGACCTTGATGTGCTGAGTATTTTGAACCGAGGGACTTGGGAAAGGCTTCAGAATCGAGGCCTCTCCAGCCTTTCCCATTCTCAGGTCTCCTGCTCCAGCCCCACCCCAAAGTGAGTCACAGAAATAACTCCCCCTTCTCGGAGGCAGGTCATAGAAAGTAGAACTCCTTTCCTCCAACGCCAGCCATAAAGCCTAGAGAGCCTCTCTCTCCCTTCCCTTAGTCCTTAAAGACCCTCATTCCCAAGGGGTCCTGTCCCAAATCTACGCTACACAGAGATGCCAAGAAGAATCTAACAGGCAGCCTTGCAGGTCCCCCACCAGTTACTACCATTAGCTCAGACACTCTTGTCCTCTCATATTTCTACACAGACATCCCTGCTTCATCAAACCATAGAACAAAAATACAGTTTTTCTTGGATCTTTGGGTTTTATTTAAGAAGGCTCCCCATCACAGAACACTTAAATAAATTTGTCATGCTTTCCTTGTGTGAGCCTGCCGTTTGTTGTAGGAGGGCTGCTGTGACCTTTATGACCAGGGAGGAAAGATGGTCCACCTCTCCACCTCTCCACCCTAGGGACTCGACGGGAGGAGGCTCGTTTCCCCAGAGCCTCCACAATTTTCTGCTCAGCTATCTAGGTATCTTCTCATCTTGGCTTTCAAACTCAGTGTTTCCCACATAGGAGTGTTCCACAGAATCCTTTCCACAGATGGTCATTAATTTAACAACAGAGGAGAAGAAAAAATCAGAAGGTAAGAGAATCGCAAACTCTCATTTCCCTCTCCCACCAAACATATTCAATCAAAACTCAACACTGCAGGCAGGCATGGTGGTGCGTGCCTGTAATCCTAGCACTTGGGAGGCTGAGACAGGAGGATTGTAGGTTCAAGGATGGATTCATCAATTTGGTGAGACTCTCAACAACCTAGCAAGATCCGGTTTCAAAACGACAACAACAAATAACAGAGGCTGGGGGTGAATCTCAGAGGTCGAATGCCCCTAGGTTCAATCCCCAGTACCACCACCACCACCAAACCAAACCAAACCAAACCAAACAGAACAAAAAACCCTAAATACTCCAGCAAACTTGGATGGACTTTTCTTGGTCTTCTTCTTTTTATTTTTTATCTGTTATATTCCATAAATTTGGATATCAGCATTTCATGAAAAAAAATTCAGCATTTTAAACTTACCAAGTTGTTATTAGAGAAATTTCAGATTGTCGGAAGACTTAAACAACAAACACCAAGAACCAGGCTGCAGGGATCAGAAGGTCTTTCTATCTGTGGGTATATCAAGAATAAATTCTACAAAATGGTGGGGAGAGTGCCCCATAGCATCCACGTGCTAGTCTGAGAACGGACTCCCTCGCCCACATGAAGCAGTGTGATATCAGTGTCATCGCGTTGCGCTCATCTCACTGAGTGGCAGACATTCTGCTAGGTGACGGAGACTCAGAAATAACAGAGACAGAGACATCCCAGCGGAGCAAAGAGGGCCCAGTGCAGAGGTAAGGGGGCTGGTGCCGACCTCAGAGGCTGCCTCTGCCGGGCCAGGGACCCGCGGGGCACTCACCGCCTTCCTGCCGGAGCCAGGGAGCACGTGCAGAACCAGAGAGCTGCATCAGCAGAGGAGCCGCCAAGCTGGCCCGGGTGGTGACATGGCCGTCAGCTGCAGACATCAGCACAGAGCCAGTCACACGCACGAGGCAAGGCTGCCTGGGGACGGCAGTAGCCCGGGACAGCTGGAGCCGGCAGGGACCATGGTGATGTGGACCCAGGGAACAGCCCAGGAGAGCAGGTGCACCGCTCCGCACCCAGCCACTCGCTGGAAAGGAGCAGGGGAGAAATGAGAGGCCAAGCCGGCCTCCCCCTTTAAGCCATTGCTGGAGCTAAGATTAAGTAGACTCCATATTTAGTTATTTTCTCCTGCTACCTAGAAAGGTGGGGTAAAGACAGAAAAAGAAACTCTACTTTCTCTTGGGCATCTGAGACGCAATGGACTCAAGATGGCAAAAGGGAAGGGTGAGCTGGGCGTGGTAGCCGCACCTATGATCCAGGGCCTGGGAGGCTGAGACAGGAGGATCCAGGCTCAAGACCAGCCAGTGCAACTTAGCAAGACTGTTTCAAAACGAAGGCCTGGGAATGTCACTTAAAGGTAAACTGCCCCTGGGTTCAAGCCCCAGCACCCCTGCCCCAAAAGAGAGAGAGGCCATGAGGGGGTGTCGGGCTCAGACAATGACTGAGGCCAAGCCGGAGCATTTGGGAATTTAAGAGATGTGTGCGAGTGTGTGTGTGAGTGTGTGTATGCGTGTGTGTGAGTGTGCGTGCGAATGTGTATGGTTGTGTACGTGTGGTGTATGTGTGTGACTGAGTGTGTGTGAGTGTGTGAATGTATATGATTGTGCAAGCGTGTGGTGTGTATGTTTGTGCTATAGGGATAGAACCGGGGGCCTTCTAACTCAGCTACACTCCAGCCCTATCTGGTTTTTATTCTGGGATGGGATCTCACTAAGCTTCTGCACGCTGACCTTGAACCTGCGTGTGTCCCTCCTTCCCTCCCGTCTCCGCCTCCTGAGTACTGGCTTGCAGGCGCGCATCACCACAGGTGTGTATACCACGCGGGGCTAGACGTTTTTACTTCACTATAGAAGAGAGTTTAAAAGCAAGATCCACAGAGGTCAGGGCTGTTTAGGGGGTTCTAATTCTCTGGATATGGAGCTTAAACCTTATTTTGCTAACTTTAAGCCCAAAAATCTGATTTTGTGAAGCAGCAGCTTTTTTATGAATTTAAAAATAAATGAACACTTCAAATTCACATCAGTGTTTACCTTCAATGCTGTCATCTGGAGATCTTTTTCCTTACTGAGAAATCCACTAACAATTCGACTACTCACGGAGGGAAGAGAGTTCCTCGGGGTAAAATAAATCTCTGGGACAAGAGGAGCTGAATTCATTATGGCATGTTCACGTTAAAAAAAAATGATCAAAATGACCAAAATAATAAAAAGAGACACACAGTAAAACTGCACCATGCCAAAGGATTGCATGGTTTTACTTTCCACCGGACTGTAAACTGTCTGATGGAAACAAAAAGAGGCATGTCTGGGTTGGATTTCAGCACGTTGCATGAGGAATTAATTACCTCCAATTCGGTACTGCCCTTTCAGGGGTGTGCTTTCAGCTTGGGATATTTATGATTTTGAATTTTTTCATACCAAATTAGCAGAGTTTCCCCCTTTCCGTTATCTAGGCTACAAAAGCAGGCTGCACTGAGGTCCTCATGAACTCCCGGGGAGGTGACTGTGGGCGACGCCTCTGCTCTCCCTCCTCCCACAAGGGTGCTCCTCCCCATCTGGGCTTCCTTCGCAGAAGAGGGCCTGGTGGGGACCAGCCCACTTCTGTGTGGGGCGGTGATATCCAGCAGGCAAGGAAAATCAGCGGCAAGCAACAGTGTCCTCCAGTACCCTGGCCGGGTTGGTTCCAGGGCCCCCGCAGATACCCGAAGCCAAAGGTGCGCAGGTCCCTTGTGTATAACCTATACGTTCCGACCCTTCCAATCTTCTCTAGCTTGTTGCAATACAAACACTATGTAAATAGCTGCTCCACTAAGAAATAATAACAAGGAAAATGTCTACACTTTCTGTATGATTTTTTTGTTTGTTTTTGCGCTACTGGCGATGGAACCCAGGGGCATTTTACTTCCAAGCTACACCCCCCCCCAGCCCTGTTTTTTCATTTATTTTGAAACAGGGTCTCACTGAGTTGCAAGAGGGCCTCAGGAAGTAGCTGAGGCTGGCTGCGAACCCGCGAACCTCCTATCTCAGCCTCCCAAGTACCAGGATTATAAGCGTGCGCCACCACACCTGGCATGATGCGATTTTTAAGTATTTTCCTCTGAAGCTGGCTGACGTGGAGGCCCCCTCACTGTCAAAGTCTACACAGACTTGACTACGGGACTTGACTTTCAGTACCGCAGGCATGTACAGCTAACCATGCCTCATTCAAATTTCACTAATTTAAATTAGAATCTTGTTTGGTAGCTGAGCTTGGCTTTGGTTGAAAGCCAGTGGCATGGCATTCCTGCCACAGTCTTTGACTGACTACGGGCAGCTCGGCATGGTGCTGCACAGCTGTGATCTCAGCACTTGGGAGACTGAGACAGGAGGAGTCCAGGTTCCAGGCAAGTGCTTAAGCTAACTTAGTGAAACTCTACTTCAAAATAAAAAAAAAAGAGCTGGGGGTGTAGCTCACAGGTTGAACCCCCAGCCCCAGGTTTAATACCCAGTACCACAAAACAGTTAAAAAATAAAATACCGAGGGGCCACACATACATAGATTTGTCTCCTGGACCTCGGCTGTGCCAAGCTGTCTCATGTCTCTTTCCTCTGCCTGAAATATCCTCACCTAACACATCCCCCAGCAGACTCCTACACACTCTTCAAAGCCCGGCTCAACCATGCTGACCTGGCTTCTCTGACCTCCCACAGGGAGAAGCAGTTGCTTCCTCCTTACCCCGCCCTGTTCAAGGGACATGTCACTCGCCGTTCTTGTCCTCATCTGTTAAGAAGTTGGTCGGCTGCAAAACTCCCATCACGGAGACCGTGAGAACCTGGAGGATAAGAAGCAGATTCTAGAGACAATATTTTGCAAATAGTAGATACTCAGTAAAGGCCAAGAGACTGTGTTGAATGCTAATAGAAGGATTATACACAAGTGAGTTCAGCTCCATTCAGAGACAAGCAAGTTGTCTCCAAGGAATTACTGCAGTAAGCTTTGTTAAGGACGAGAATGGGGTGACCAGAGCAGTGGCTGAATATCCCTGTAAAATTCAAGTCAGTGACTACTAACCGCTAGCTGCCAATAAATAATAGGATGAGAAACTATTAACCAGATAAAAGATTAAAGTTAACAACAGAGCCATGCATGGTGGAGCGCACCTGTAATTCCAGTGCTTGGGAAGCTGAGTCAGGAGGATCAAGATTCAGGGCCAATGTACGGTCATTTAGTTGGGACCCTGTTCCAAAATAAACCTTTTTTTAAAAAAAGGGTAGGCATGTATCTCAGTGGTAAAATGCCCCTTGGGTTTGACCCTCAGCATGAAAAAAGTTAATAAATAAATCCTCCAGCCGGACGTGGTGGTGCACGCTTGTAATCCCAGCACTGGGAGGCTGAGACAGGAGGATCGCACAGGTTCGAAGCCAGCCTCAGCTACTTAGTGAGGCTCTCAGCAACTTAGTGAGACCCTGTTTCCAAATGAAATATAAAATAGGTCTGGGAGGGTAGCTCAGAGGTAGAAGGCCCCTGGGTTCCATCCCTCATACCACCAAAAAAATATAAAATCAATCAATCAATCAATCAATACATCGTCCCAAATTATCCCATTAGCTGATGGTCTCTGCCACAATGATCTACCGAGGGCACAGAGGTAAAAGAGACGTCGTGATGCAGTCGTCCCGAGCCGCATGCCAGTGCGGGGCCGGCGTCAGATCCCTGCACAAGCCCCATCGGCAACAAGTCAGTCCTGGGAGCAGCCAAGGCGTCTACATTGTAAACATGTTCCATGTCAAGCCTACGCACAACAGTCTGAGACCCTGTGCAAAAGAGTGAGCTCCCTGCTACGAATCTCACCCTGAACCTGTTCAGTGAAGAAAGTACGATCATCCCAATAGATGATGTTGGACTGGCTGAAAATCTGCATAGAAAAAATATAGTGTTTTGACACCCACCACCTGACCTCAAACTACACACTCAAAAATCAACTCCAAATGGTGTTTAAGTATAAAATATACAGCACTAGCTCTTCCGGAAGAAAACACAGAAGAACTTCATGACTCAGCAGAAACACATTGCTCAATATATCATAAGCATTAACTTTTCCTGAAGGAAATTATATATATATATATATATATATATATATATATATGTGTGTGTGTGTGTGTGTGTGTGTGTGTATGCACACACACACACACACACACACACACACACACACACACACTGGAATTTGTTAAAATGAAGAACCTGAGTTGTCAAAGGACAGTATTCAAAAGGTCAAAAGGTGAAACTGAAGCCATGGAGTTGATGGAGATGGTTATGTACGATCCATACATAGTATCTGATACAGGACGCAGAACCAGAATCAAGGCTCCTATAAATCACTAAGAACAAGGCATCTTGACAATAAGACAAAACACCTGAACACACACTTCACAAAAGAGAATATTCCAACAGCCAATAAGCAGAGGTCAAGGTGCCCAGAGTCACTGGCAACAATTTGCGGGAAACAAATAGAAAACCACACAAGATGCCACTCGCGTGTACAGCCGAGGGCTACAGTCACGTGATGACAAAATGCAGACCCTTGGCACTGGAGAAAACAGCAGAAGCGCGGGGCTTCTGACTGTTCACACCCACCCCCAGCATCCCCTGAAGCAAGTCACAAAAGATCCTCTGGCCTTCCTCTGTCATAGGACATAAGACCCTCATCCCAGAGAAGTCTCCCCTGGACTTAGGAAGGAATGAAGAAGGAGACAAGGAGAATCCACGCACCAGCCCAAGCCCACGCCTCTCTGTTTATTACCATCAGGTCACACCCTTTCTCTTCCAGGCACACCTGGACAACTGTCAGTTGTCCGGAAGAGTGTTTCTTTAGATCTTCATTCTGAAGGCTCTCGTGTTACACAAAATGTATACTAAGGACATTTTCCTGCTTGCCTCTTACCTGTCTTCTCTTACGGTGGTCTCAGCCATGAACCCTGCACAGGGTGAAGGAGAGATGTTACTTTTTCTCCCCCACACATACAAGAGAATGTCAGGTGTGCAATATCAATGTTGGCAACGTATGGGAGGAGAAAGATCTTCCTCCACTCAGCCGAGGCTCTCCAGCTGGGACCCCACAACAAGAGTGGGGTGCCAAAGGCAGATTAATAAGAGGAAAACAAACAAGTTTATTGGCAAGTACATAAAGTGTGCACATGGGTGTACCCAGAGGGGTGGTGGGAACTAGGGTATATATAACATCTTAGGCCAAAGCAAAGGAAAAAGAGGTTTGGGGCTTCAGGGTGGGGAGGGCAAATTATAAGAAAGCGCCTAGGAAAAATGTGGTAAGTGTTGCCTAATAAAGTATGCTGCGTGGATTGAAATTTCTGCCCTCACCACTGGTAAAGGACCTCCTCTTCCTGCTGTGGGAGAGAGGGAGACCTCTCTACAGCTGAGCTCTTCCTGCGTTTGCTGGTCTCAATCATGCCATACGCCAAAGAAACATATTTGGGAGGATGTGATCCAGCATCCCTCAGTAAGGAAAAGGAGCAGCTTGAGCATTTATGCACCACTAACAGGAGTAAAAATTGGCGCAACCACTTTGGAAAAGTTTTCAGCAACCTTGACCAAAGCCAAGTATGTGCATATATCATGACCCAAGAATTCCACTCCTATCCCACATACACACGTGCCTGCATTCACAAGACATACGTGAGAATGTTGAGTAGCGCTGTGTGCAGTAGCGTAAAACCGGAAACAACTCACCAACACTACGCCGAGAACAAGAAACTGGTCCCTAGAGAGCCTGTTCTGCAGGACTTGATCCATGTGAAGTTCACAACTAAACAAAAGTAGTCTTTGGTGAGAGAGATAGAAACAGTGCAATCCAGCCAACGCGGCGTGCGTTTCTATAATCCCAGTACTTGGGAGGCTGAGACAGGAGGAGTGCAGGTTTGGGGCCCAGCCTCAGAAACTTAGCAAGATTCTCAGTAACCTAGTGAGAACCTGTTTCAAAACAAAAAATACAAGGGGCTGGGGAACAGGGTAACTTGGAGGTAGAATGTGGTTCAGTTCCCAGTACCACACACAAAAACTGTACAACCGTGGACCATAGGACTAGGTGCAGGAGTGGTTCTATTTCTTTATGTTGGTTTCCGGGGGTACTCAGTAGGCTGAAATTCACCAAGGTTACTCTGATGGTTTGTGTACTTCTTTGTGTGTGGGGATCTAATCCGGGGGAGGGCGCACTTCACTACTGAGTCACATCCCATCCCATCAAAGTAAAATAACTGTGAACGAAGGTCCCCTAAGTTGCCCGGATTGGCCTCAAACTTGCTCTCCTCCTGCCTCAGCCTCCACAATGGCTGAGATGACACGTGTGCACCACCATGCCCGGCTATGCACTGCTTTGGTATGTATGTTAACTTCAGGAAGAAAGCCTGTTTGAAAGGCGACCCTCTCTCAGCAGGCTGGCCTCCCGGAGTAGACACTGGGGCATCAACATTCCAGCTGCCTATGTTCTTCCACCTCACAGGGTCCCCAAGCCGGACTCGGCCCATAAAGCCACTCTTCTTATGATTGTAATAGATTTCTCCATTTATGTGGCGCCTTTCCTCTGCAGAGATCAGAGGGCTTCTACCTCATAAAAGTGTATCCAACGCAGCACATCCAACGCAGTTAGGTCTGAGAGAATAAAGGCGAAGCATCCAAGAACCCAGCGGTACAACCTGGGAAACGTATAGACATAAGTCATAAAGACTGTATAAAAACAACCATAAACATCAACCATTAAGAATTCATTTGTGTGAAATAAAAGGCCAGCTTCTCCCGAGGTTGCCTTCTTGCTCTTGACAAGGACAGAGAGCAGCCTTCGACTCCCAGGCACCACATCACAAGACTTCTCCAGACCCGGCCTGGCACCTCCCTGCAGTAAAACAGAACAACTAAATAAACTCTCGTGCCGCTGTCCGAGGCACTTTCATATGGGCTGTAGGACGCACTCACTAGCCCTGACAACCAATTAAACCGGCCTTTTTCATATTTGCCAAATAAATATTCCCCTGATATATCTCTCCGAGGCATATAGAATTATATACATCACTTTTATGCTTTACGTAGACACCCATCAAATGTGTTCTTCTCCAGCTCCACTTCTTGAAACCACTCAGGGAAAGTGAGTACAGTGAAGATTTTTTCACTGACCTAAGGTCACTCTCAAGACCTCTGGGTGGTGACATTCTGGCTTGGCCAGTGACCCAGGAGATGTTTCCAGCAGCCCAACAAAGGACACCCTGTGCTTGGTGCATTGTCCGACGCCTCTGTCATCCGTGCACATGTGGAGGAGGACGAGGAAAATGGTCTGCCTTGCATTATTTATTTATTTATTTATTTATTTATTTTTGGTGGTACTGGGTTCCTGGAAGCCCTTCTACCTCCGGGCTACACTCCAGACCTATTTTTTTACATTTTTATTTTGGAAACAGGGTCTCCTAAGGCGGCACGCGCGGCTGGTTTCGAACCTACGCGATCCTCCTGTCTCAGCCTCCCAAGCACAGGGATTACAAGCGTGCACCACCACGCCCGGCTGCCTTGCATAATTTAAATAGCCCATGTTCAGCAAATGGATAGCAGCCACAAAGGGGGTCAGATAAACAAAAGCAGTGCTTTAGTTTCATGTACATATCCCTTGTGCAAAACAACAGTGGTGGATGATAACGGAGAGGAGGAAAAAACTGGCCGTACGCCCTTGGCAGACACTTTAAATGGATAACCTCATTAAGTTCTCACGGCAACCAGATTAAGTTAGCAGCTTATTATCACCACTTTATAGTTACAAACGTGGATTTTTTTTTTTTTTAAATAGAAAGGTTAACTAGCCAGGTGTGGTGGCACATATCTGCAATCCCAGTACTTAGGAGGCTGAGACAGGATTGCAAGTTTGAGGCTGGTCTTTGCAATTTAGTGAGACCCTGTTTCAAAATAAAAAAAAAAATAAAAAAGGTCTTGGAGGAAGGGTTGGCTCAGTCGTAGAGTGTCTCCCTGGGCTCCATCCCTAATGCTACACACACACACACACACACACACACACACACACACAGGAAGGTTAACTGAGTTGCCTCAAGTCAAACCATGTAATAGTGATGAAGCCAAGATGTCATCCCAGGCAATGTGGCTCTAAGGCTTGTGCTCTTTAGTGCCAAAGTTAATGGAATTAGGTGGAAGGGATACTGGAACACTCTGTGATCAGGCTTTGTGTTGACAGAATGCCTTGCTGTTCTCGGGAGCCTCTTGCATTCAGGAACGTCTCTGGCGGAAGCTAGTCTGGTCATTTGTGATAAGCTCCGGAGAGAGAAAGATCTGCTTCTCTTAAGCAAAAATATTCCCACAGAGCTTCTTAAAAGGTATGCCAGGAATCAGGGCACCCTTGAAATCGTGTTCCGACACAATGCACAGAAATCTAAACTATTAAAAACATTCCCCATCATTAGGGTTCACATCTTTTTTTTTTTTTTTTTTTTTTTTTTTGGTGCAAATTTCTGACTCATCCTTTTAGCCTAAGAGTATTTACGAAGGGTTCCCTGGAAGGTAAACTCGCCTTCCTGGAAAACGCTATGGAATAATCCCGACTTCCTCTGTAGGCAGAAGTAATGATTCATTCATAACAACGGTGCCGCTCACTTGTTCAACAGGAGACCAATCTTTGGGGAAGGAAAACAAAGCGAGGAGATTTCCGTCTGAACGGGAGGTCACTTTACAGTTTCACTTAGTGACACCCTTGTGAGTTTTCCCTGGCACCTAGAATATATGGACTAATAATTGGGAACAGCTGCTTGCCTTAACTGGGGCCATTCTATTTAAATAGCTCCGAGATTACACCCCTGGCTTCTGTTTCTTTATATACTTTGGAAATAAACTACCACGGATGCCCAAATGTATCCAGACAATGGAAGAAATGATTTATGGAGACCAACCGCACTCAGGGCTGTAAGGCTCATTCGTTTCTCTGGTTCAGTCATCGCCACTCAAGTGACAGCAAGAGCTCAGACTGACCAGGGCCCCGGTGGCTGACCCCAGGACTGCCCCGTGGAACTCCCCCTGAGGTCGCAGCTCTTTTCCAGGACCTGTTCCAAGGACACAGCCATTGCATTTTGACTCCACCAAATACCACACTTTCCATGTTTTCTCTGTCTGATAACCTAGCCTCTTTATTTCTGGCATGCTCCATGAGAAATCCTAGTTAAAGAAATTCCTTTAGAATATGGGACTTATATCCCCCCCCCTTTTTTTTTTTGGTGGTACTGTGGGTAGAACCCAGGAGCTTTTCTACCTCTGGGATATACTCCCAGGCCTATTTTATACTTTATTTGGAAACAGGGTCTCACTAAGTTGCCGAGAGCCTCACTAAGTAGCTGAGGCTGGCTTCGAACCTGTGCGATCCTCCTGTCTCAGCCTCCCAAGCAAGGGATTAAAAGCGTGCGCCACCACGCCCAGTGACTTATATCTTTAAAGTAGACATTCCACTTTCCTTCACATTTGAAGAAGTTCATCCGGTTTTATTTTTCTCTTGAGCCACTGATCTGCAAAGATTTATGACATACCTATTTTGGGCCAAGCACTCATCTCTCAAAGTGGCCTGAGCTAAACCCATTCATGCCAAACACAGTTGTAACCTCCCTTTTCTGCTGTAAACCTCTAACAACAGAACAATAATAAACAGAGCATGGCACAGCCACTTGGCAAAATATGATGGGCCCATTGACAAATAATAATAGAATCTACAGGACAATGGGGAAATTGGTAAAGTCAAAATGATGCTCATTTAATGAGAAACAAAGTGGAACAAAACAACTATGGAAGGTAACACTCCAACAAAAGATGGAAAGGAAAGGAAACCCTAAAGGGAAAATAGTCCACATTCTGAGTTCCTCCATAAATATTTCAGAAAACCATGTGGATCAACAAGACGCCGTAGTGAAACCACGCAAAACCATGCACGGCACACGAGTAGGAGACACAGAGCAGGCCAAATTTCAAATTACATTCGCACGGGTAAATAAATGACCACATTCAGAAACATTCAGAAACAAAGAGAGGAAATCAGAAGGCAAGGCGTGGGGAAGCCAAGAAATGGCCCCAGAAAAAGAACATCTGAAATCGGAAAACATTCAACGCAGGTGTGAGGCGCGGAGGTCAAGGGCTGGTGGGGAGCCGCTGTCTGGAAGGAGCCTGGGGAGCTCAGGGAGGGACCCAGAAAGGGAAGCCTTCCAGATTTGATGGTAAAAAAAGAAAGAAGTGGAGATAAAGAGGATTGGGGAAACAAGAGAATCGGAAAATCAGAAGACACACCACCACTTTCAAAAAGTGGCAATTTGAAAAGAAATGTAATTTGTAAATGAACAGAAGAAAAAGTTCTTGAATTAAGATACCCCATACACCGTGCTAACCCGAGCCCTCATCTCTGTCCCCATGCGACAGTTACTGGGAGAAGAAACCATCTCGCAAGGAAGAGTAAACAGCACAGAACATTCATCTGGAAACCCCTCTCCCTCCCCCAGCAAGAACGCTTCGGAGAATCCAGTACCCACTTCATCAAATAGCAAGCATCTGGAGCTCTGAAGGGGAAACAACCCAAGCCAGAAATCTAACACATCGTGCGATATTTTTGCCAAAATATTTAATCTGAATTGAATCATTCAGAGAGAGTCAGACAGATTCAAGTTGAGGGCCTGAATACACACACAAAAGTGCCAGCCAATACACTGTTTTTTGCATAACACAAGAGCAGGAAGAGTATTCCAGATTAAAGGAGACCAAAAGAAGCAAAACAATATAAATACAGTAGTTACTGACTATACCATGGATTTGAAAACTATAAAATTATTGAAACTGTGGAGGAGATCTGATTATGACTATAATTAGATCACATTACCTGGTCAACATTTAATTTTAGGAAGGAGGGTGATGCTGGTTTGGAATTATACAGGAGAATGTCTTTGTATTAGGTACCTGAAAACGTGTTTAGGGGTGAAGTATGAAGTCTACAACTTCATACATACTCAGGGGAATAAGAAAATCATAGTAAAATGTCAGCAAGCGGGGACTGTGGGCAAAGGAAATGGGAACATTTATTTTCCTATTTATTTAGTTTTCCAGCAAGTTCGAAATTAAAAGAAAAATTTAAGGTATGGAAAAAGAGAAAAGGGCAAAAACTACTCAAAGATGTCAGAAGAGACCAGGTGCACAACTACCCAGGGGGTGGGTAGGGACAGTCTCCTGGGAAGAAAGGGACAGAGCCGCGGTCCAAGTGGGCATCGAGGAGCTTCTGGGGACTCGTGAGGTGAACCTGGTTACCTGGCGAAGCTCAGAGCCAGCGATGGGCTGTTTAACTTTCTGATAGGTGAATCATCCTTCAACTAAAAGTGTTTTGTTTGTTTTGGGCAACAGTCATGAAATTAAGGAATGCGTTTGCTTATTTGTTTGTTGTTTGTTTGTTTTTTAGAGGTACTGAGGATTGAACTCAGGGACATTCCACCTCTGTGCTATCCCCCCCAGCCCTTTTTATTTTGAAAGAGGGTCTCGCTAAGTTGCTAAAGGTCTCACTTAGTTGCTGAGGCTGGGCTCAAATGCATGGTCTCAGCCTCGCAAGTACTGGGATTATAGGCACGCACCACCACACCCAACTATTTAGTTGTTTTAACTATTTTTTCTTTTCTATGTATTCTTGAAAAAATAATGTAAGATAAATCAATTTGATAATTCAAGTACCACTAATAAATTTTAAAGTGTAAATCTCCCTTTTCCTCTTTGGGGATGCAGGAGAGTCTGAATGATCTAAAGTATAACATGGAATCTCAGTTCCACTTCCTGTCATTCAGGAAAGGTTTGATCTGGGCACCTCCCAGATGGAAACTTCACTGCATTTCCATGCGTACCTCCTCACAGGAGAGCTTTGTCCTCTGAACGTTTCCCTTCAGAGATAAGTGTCTATTATTTCAAGTTAAATAATGGCTTATTGAAAATACCGGGAATATTTGGGCCTAGTCATTAATTATTGGACCTGGGTCTGTGCTTTCCCACAATCTCTCTGTTATGTTCTCAGAATTAATGGATATTCCAGACTATAGTGGATTCAGAGACAAAGGGACAACTAGGTTAGCACCTGCATCAGGACTGCTATGTTTCCTTCCAAACTTGGGCAAAATTATTTACAACATACAGTATAATCAAATCTGAGTAATAAATATGTTCATTTATTTCAGAATGCCCGGCAAAACAGCTCTTTTCTAACGGAGTTCACTGTGACGGGCCCCGCCCATCAGCCAGTAAGTCCGAGAGCTAAGATGGCGCTGAGCGGAAATCTTCCCCAGAGCACTTAGGTGGTAAACAGCTTTCAGGAAGTGACGACAAGAGCATGAGATACACGGGAACACCGCATGCCATAGGGCAACAGCCAATGGACTGGCTGTTGCCATGAGTTGTGCACGTGAACAGTCTGCTGATTGGCTGTTGGGCTCTATATAAGGGGAAGATTTCTGGGGGGAAAGAGAGAGAGAAGAGAAGATTTACGGGAAGAAGATTTGCGGGAACTGTACAAGAACCTGGGGTAATAAAACTGCTTGAGGAAGATCGTGTAAGAGTCGTCACTGCGCGCGACAAGTGGTGGCCCGTACGGGGACCTTCGCTTTGATCAGAACCTCGGCAGTCCAGGGCAGCCGGCTGGTAAGTACTCCTTGACTCCGAAAAGGGAGGAGGAGGCTCCGTTTACGGAGGGTTATTTTCCCCGATCAAAGGGGGCTCCATTAAGGAGGATATTTAGTAAATAAGGCTCGCGGATAAGCGAGGCTCGCGGAAAAGCGAGGAACAGCGCTGTATTTTCCCCGATCAAAGGGGGCTCCATTAAGGAGGATATTTTTTAGTGTAAGTAAGTTAGAGAATCGGGCTGGTCCTGATTCGACAAGATGGGAAATAGTCCATCTCACCCATTGCATAAAGCATTGAAAGCTTTGTTGAAAAGTAGAGGCCTAAAGCTTAGGGACAAGACAATACAAGATTTTCTCGAACAAATAGATAGGGTAGCGCCATGGTTTACAGTATCAGGGAATCTTTCTTTAGCAAGCTGGGATAAATTGGGAAGAGACGTAGAACGCGCCGAAGAACAAGGTATTGTCACAGGAGGGACTCGGCCGCTTTGTCGGCTGATTCGTGCCTGTTTGGAAGAAAGGCGCTTTAGAAAATTTGTGCAGGAGGGCCAGGCAGCTTTAGACGGTGTAAAAGAGGAACGTTCAACTTCCTCTAAAGTGGCCAGTGAGGAGGATTCAGAGTCAGAGGGGGAGGATGAATCTGAGGAGGAATTAGAGGCCATTTGTAAACAAGTGAAAGCTTTTGAACTGATTAAAGAGGAAATTTCGCCTCCTCCGTATAACCCTTCTGCGCCCAGAGCAGGAGAAGGTGTCTCTTTTAGTAGTCAGATGTGGAGAGATGCGGGAATTTTTTTAGCAAATCAAGCTTTCCCAGTTTTCCAGCTGCAGGAGGGGGGAAATCGTTATCATGAGCCTTTGGACTTTAAAACAGTTAAGCATCTCGCAGAGTCAGTTTGCACATATGGGTCGTCAGCTGCTTTCAATATAGCAATAATAGAGAGTTTACATCGCTATGCCATGACCCCAGGAGACTGGCAAAATTTAGTTAGGGCCACCTTAAATCCTGGCCAATACTTGGATTGGAAAGCTTATTATATAGAATATGCCACTGAACAAGCTGCACGTAATCGAGCAGCAGGAAATCCAGCCTGGGATATAGACATGCTGATGGGCCAAGGACGATTTGCTAATCAACAGCTTGGGTATCCACAACAGGTGTGTGAACAAATCAACAGACTCGCTACCCAGGCCTGGAAGGCCCTCCCTAACAAAGGAGAGGTATCTGGTAACCTTACAAAGATTACTCAAGGATTGACTGAACCCTTTTCAGACTTCGTTGCCCGTCTAGTAGAGGCTGCGGGAAGAATTTTTGGGGATTCTGACGCGGCCATGCCGCTCATTCTACTCGTAGGCAATCCTCAATTAGATTCTCCTCGCGTCCTTACCGATGAGGCCCGCAATGCGTTACAATTAGTAGAACAAGCACTTACGAAAGCGTCTCTCCGTCGAGTGACCCCTGGACAGCCATTATGGGCTTGTATCCTGGCCACTGAAAAACAGCCTACTAGTGTTCTTTGGCAACAAGGACCCCTTCTTTGGATTCACCCCAAAGTCTCCCCTCAAAAGGTAGTTGAATATTATCCCACCAGTGTAGCAAGCCTTGCCCTTAAAGCCATTCAGCAGTGCATCCAACACTTTGGCAGAACGCCCGATAAGCTGGTGGTACCGTACACTGCTCTGCAAGTACAAACGCTGGTAGCCACTATTGATGATTGGGCTATACTTATGTGCTCTTTCAGTGGTGAAATAGACAATCATCTTCCCAAAGATCCATTGTTACATTTTGTTCTGGAACATCCTCTCATTTTCCCATTGGTCACTAAAAACAAACCTGTAGCTAATGCAATTAACATTTTTACTGATGGATCCAAAACTGGTGTGGGGGCCTACCTAATAGAGGGAAGCGATCCTGTTATCATCCAATATTCACATACCTCTCCACAACTGGTTGAATTAAATATTGTTTTAGAAATTTTTAAGAGAGTTTCTTCTCCTTTCAATTTATTATCAGATTCACAATATGTGGTTAATCTGGTTAGATCGCTTGAATGCGCGGGTCAACTCTCTTTACATACTCCTATTCATTCTATGGCTAGCCAAATCCAGATTTGTATACATTTGAGAAAGACACCATTCTTTATCCAGCACGTTAGGGCACATACTGGATTACCTGGCCCTATTACATATGGAAATGATCTAGTAGATAAACTCACCAAGATACATATGATTTTTTCTCTTACTCAAATGCAACAGGCACAGGCATTTCACCGTCAATATCATGTAAATTCTAAAACATTACAACAGCGATTTAAAATCCCTCGACATCAGGCTCGGGAAATTGTAAAAACCTGTAATGCCTGTGCCCCTTTTTTACACCCCCCACATGTGGGCATTTGCCCACGAGGCTTGCTCCCTCTACATCTCTGGCAAATGGATGTAACTCACATATCTGAATTTGGAAAATTGAAATATATCCATGTTTCCATAGATACTGTCTCTGGAATTATTCATGCATCTGCTCATGCCGGGGAAAAGGCACATGACGTCGTCAATCATTGCCTTGAGGCCTGGGCAGCATGGAATATGCCTAAAGAAATAAAAACTGATAATGGCCCGGCTTATACTTCCCAAAAATTCACATCTTTTTGTTCACAGATGGGAATAACTCTAAAGCATGGCCTTCCGTACAACCCTCAGGGACAGGGTATTGTGGAACGCGCCCATCGTACTCTTAAAGAATGCTTGATAAAACAAAAAGAGGGAATTGGAACCAATATGAAACCGAAGCAGCGCCTATCCTTAGCCCTTTTTACTTTGAATTTTTTGCAATTAGATGTCAATGGCAAGACTGCTGCCGATCGTCATTTTGCCCCCTCGGGTACGAGCCAGGGTTTCGTGCGTTGGAAGGATGCCCTCACAGGGCAATGGAGGGGACCTGACCCAGTGCTCACATGGGCCAGAGGCTCTGTTTGTGTGTTTCCACAGAACGGCGCCGATCCTGTCTGGGTTCCAGAGCGGCTGACTCGTCTGGTGAAACAAAAGGATGATGAGCCATCGACTGATTCTTTTGGGGACCATGATACTGTGGAATTCCAAGGATAGGAAGTGATCCACAATGGGGGCTTTTGACTGCTTTTTCTTTTCTATTGCCTTTGAGTCATTCTGCTCAAGTTTTTCCCCGCTTATTTTTCCCTTAAAATTGGCACAGGAGCAAATTCTACTTTTGCAGGTTATAATTTTACTTATCAGAGCCTGACCATGGCCTTTCATTCTAACCCATTTGATCTGTGGCTTCTTTGTGGGATAAATGGCAGTTGCACGGATTTAGCTCCCCTTGTCATGATTAATGATAACGCGTCTATTGCCGCTAATCTTTCTCGCGAGCTTTCTGCATATCCTACAGATAACTGGTCATCGAAATTTGACAATTTGACAAGACGGTTGCGGTTGGAGATCATCAAAACCAATACTACTCAAGTTGACCCGGTGATGGCCCGCACCTTGATGTCCTGGATCCAACAAGCAGCTCGTCATTTAAAAGAGTGGGCTGGACTGGGTGCTCTTGGTCTTTGTCTGGTCTTACTGTGTATCTTATGTCTCTACTGTCTTAGAAAACTAATCCGTCAGCGCGCTACAGATCAAGTGCTCATAGCTCAGGCATTTGCAGCCATGGAGTTGGGACAATCCCCTCAAATATGGCTTGCGGCGATGGGAAAGTCTTAATGACAGGATGCCAGCTAGGACTGCACTCGGGACCCCGGGAGGGTGCATCCCGAGGAGGGCATGCTCAACTGCATACGGGTTGCCACTGATTCTTGTCCCGTCCCTGGCAAAAGGTGGTGGGCCTAGAAGCCCCTTCCAAACATACAGGGGTTGAGTCCTCTGTCCTCTCCTGTCTGAAAAAACAAAAAAGGGGGAACTGTGACGGGCCCCGCCCATCAGCCAGTAAGTCCGAGAGCTAAGATGGCGCTGAGCGGAAATCTTCCCCAGAGCACTTAGGTGGTAAACAGCTTTCAGGAAGTGACGACAAGAGCATGAGATACACGGGAACACCGCATGCCATAGGGCAACAGCCAATGGACTGGCTGTTGCCATGAGTTGTGCACGTGAACAGTCTGCTGATTGGCTGTTGGGCTCTATATAAGGGGAAGATTTCTGGGGGGAAAGAGAGAGAGAAGAGAAGATTTACGGGAAGAAGATTTGCGGGAACTGTACAAGAACCTGGGGTAATAAAACTGCTTGAGGAAGATCGTGTAAGAGTCGTCACTGCGCGCGACAGTTCACGTCAACACAGAGCCTGCTAGATGAAGTCTAGAAGAATTCCACTTAAAGGTAGCAACGAATAGCTGGGCATGATGGTGCACACTTGAAATTCCAGTACTTGAGAGGCTGAGGCAGGAGGATCGCAGGTTCCCGGCCAGACTCAACAACTTAGTGAGGCCCTTTGCAACTTGATGAGACCCTGTTTCAAAATAAAAAAAAAAAACAAAATGGGACTGGGAGTATAGCTCAGAGATATACCACCCCTGGGTTCCATCCCCAGCACTAAAATAAATGAATAAATAAATAAGTAATAAAGGTAGAATTGAACTTGGGCACAGTCCTGGACTCTGTTATGTGTTGGCACAAGCCCCAAACCATTCCAGACAAGCCAATTACTAGCTTCCAAGTCTCCAGACAGTGTATGAGAGGCTCATGGTGGCAAGGACGTGGGAGTCAGCTTCCAGAATTCACAGAGGGGCAGCTGGAGCCAATCTGCCAGTCTTTGGCTCTGCTCATGCCCAGAAGTTACAACTTCACAATCAAAGACTCAATCTCGGGGCACTTATCTCCAAGGTAAACAGGAGTCTCCTGGGCCAGCGAAGTATCATGTTCCGTAGAACACAGTATGGATGCTCTCACAGAAATCGATAGAAATATCAAACACAAGGAAAGAAAGGAAAATCTTTAGGAAAGTCACATTTGCTATTCTTTGACTCCGGTTAAGATGAAATTAAAATCACCTTGGAATTACTACTGATAGCCCAAATTTTTAAAGGTCCACAGAAGGAAGAGAACTCCCCCCCCCCCTCCATAAAGTCCTACAAATGAAGGAAACATTTTTCTCTTTCAGGTAAACTGAGTTCTTGTCAATCAGTGATAGAAATGGATCCAGCTTCTAATGAGAGCCATGCATTCACCCTTCATACGCCAGATCCAGCTATTAAGCCCCGACTCAGATGAGCTTTCTAGAGGTTGGGCGATATTCATGGCTTTATCATTTCCCCAAGTGCAGTACATATCATCCTGTAAAACTAAATTTCTAAAAGCATCAAGAGGCCATGTACTGAGCTCTCATGCACTGTGAGGTCTTGGGTCACATACATACAAGATTAATTCAAATATTCCCACCACTCACTGAAGGAGTGAGAATGGTGGCTTCCTCGGGGGTGGGTGGCCGGATGGGGATATGGAAGTACTGATGTTGCTGTTTCTTGACCTGGGTGCTGAGTGCACTGTTCTCTTTGTAATAATTCCTTGAGTGATGCCACCATGATATTTTATTTCTCTATATGCGCATTATTATAGTTGGTGAATATCAATAAAACCTTTGCCAGAAAAATAAATCCTGTCACCTACAGCCACAGGTTCCCCACACGTTGGATAAGAACCTTGGCCTGCCATGTCCCTCAGGGTTGTTGTGAAGGAATAAGACGGCATTGCAAGGAGCTGGATAAAAAGTGAGGTCGTACGTGCCGGGGAGGAGCTGTGGTGCCCTTGACCATGAGCTTCTCCAACAATGTGTTCACAATTCCGCGGGACCGGCCGATAGCCATGTCATATATTTCCAGTTTCACATGTAGACTTCAGCAGAAGGAATCCATAATTTACACATTGTTAGACCACAGTTAGACTCCTATTGCCCAACCCTCTCTAGCCCATGGTCCCAAGATAGCTGGTTTTGCAACTAATTACTTGCAGATGTGAAATCACATGGAGTGTTATGAAAATAGCAGAATGGGCCCTGGAATGGACAGCGCCGAGCCCAGTGGACAACACAACACAGTCATTGTTATTCTCGGCCTGAGGCCTCCTCACTCCGCGGCCCTCGGCCCCGTCTCCTTCTGCTATCCTACTAGGGAAAAAGTAAAAACAGTATCTAGCTCACTAAAAACAGATCCAGATTATATTTTCTCTTTAAATGACTTACACCCTCAAAACCCAAACTGGAACTGTCACTTCAGCCCTATTATTTTCAAATAGTTTTCAGTTGCAGCCAATTGGAAAGAGGACAAACTCTTCAAGTAAATGGATGCAAAAAGGACTACGTTATTTCAAAATAGAAGGAAGCAGAGGAAAGATATGCAGGGTGGGCGGCTGGAGGGGAGTATGGAAGTACGGATACTGCTTTAACACAGTAGAGGGAGGAAACCCTGATGGAAGGCGCTAATGGAGGAGGATTTTCTCTCTCCATCTCTCTACCTCTCCTCTCTCTCTGCAAGGTTATCTATCCATCGTTAGCCACTGTGGCAACAGAATGGCATTACTACTTCTCAAAGCAGTTGTAAAGAGCCAGGTACGGTGGGGAAAGCCTGTAATCCCAGTACTTGGGAGGCTGAGACAGGAGGATTACAAGTTTGACGCCAGCCTCAGCTACTTAGCAAGACTCAGTTTTGAAATTCAAAACAGGGCTGGGAGTGCAGCTTAGCGTGCAGCTGGGCTCAAGTCCTAGCACAAAAAAGAAAACCAATCTAATCATCTGACACAAGGCAACCCCTATTTTTCTGCCCTGCTGCAACGGGAGTGTGTGCCTTGGTGCACACCTTCCTTGGCCTCCACCCTGGCCGGGCGCCAGTGTGGCCACTCGCCTTGGCTGGCTTCTGTGGCTCGCCTTCTTCCCCAGTCCCCCTCCCCTTAGAAAATCATCTTTCCCCCCAACCTATAAACATATAACTCAGAAGTGAAGATACCATTTTTTGTGTTTTAAAAATCACGATCACAGCTGTGACCCTGACTTGGTTCAGAACCTGAAATGAGGTCCAATAGTCAGCACTGAATTTCTGGCATCTCTATGTTGAGTTCAACTCCATCTGCAATGATCTAAAATTAAAGAACCCGCCAGGCGTGGTGGCGCAGGCTTATAATCCCAGCGCCTGGGAGGCTGAGACAGGAGGACGGCACAGGTTCGAAGCCAGCCTCAGCTACTTAGTGAGGCTCTCAGCAACTTAGTGAGACCCTGTTTCCAAATAAAGTATAAATAGGTCTGGGAGCATAGCCTGGAGTAGAAAAGCCCCTAAATTCCACCCCCAGTACCACACAAAAAAATTAAATAACCATCAGTTGCTCTTCAAAAAATAAAGTGTCTTTATATAACAGCTCACAACCTGCACTTTAGACTGAAAGAGTACATGGGGACCAATAATATGAACATAAATTTAATTTTCTACTTATTTTCTGAATGTCACTCACTAAACTGGGTACTTCACAGAAAAACACCAGCTCTCCTCTGTTTGGGTACTCAGTGATGATCTCAGGATGAGAAGACCTTGGAGCTGGTCAAAGCGCATGGAGTTTTGCAGAGAGAAGCACCGGAAATGTCAACAAGCTGCTTAAAGCAAATGGGGGACTTCCTGGAAGGGCTCCCACACAGGGAAGACCAGGCTGTCCCGGGGCCTGGGGGGCTTGGACGGAGCCTGGGCCCGGCAGCCCTCCCTCCGGCACCATTTGGCTCCACTCAGCCCTGAGATTTTGGCACATGAGCTCTCTCTACACAGCAGACTAAAGACAGAAAGGCTTCCCACGAGCTCGCCCCAGTCTTAACTATCCCTGGCAGCTGGGCTTTGGGGCCCATGCATGGCTGGGGGCGTGGGATACTCTGAGGATCCCGGCCAGGTTCTGTTCCCATTCTCAGGCCAGATGCAGGGTCTGTGGGCAGAGAGGGACAGCGTGGGAGCAAAGGCAGGCAGGGCAAGCGGCCACCAACACGGGATGCCTCCATCATGGTGTGGTCAGCCCTCGGACCCACAGGGGACCGGCTACAGGACTCCCTCAGACACCACAATCCAAGGATGCTCAACCCCTTGAATAAAATGACACAGAATTTGCATATAGCTTATCCACAGCCTCCTGTATACTTTAAATCATCTCTAGATTACTTTTTTGGGGGTAGGGAGTAGTACTGGGTATGGAGCCCAGAGATGTCCTGCCCCCAAGCTCTACCCCAGCCCTTCTTATTTTCGTTTTTACTTTGAAGTAGAGTCTCCCTAAGCTGCTGAGGCTGGCCTTGAACCTAGACTCCTCCCGTCTCAGCCTGCCAAGTACTAGGATTACAGCCACGTGCCACCACACCAGCGTCTAGATTCCTTATAATACCTCACGCAATATAAGTGGTCCTTGTACAGTATTGTTTAGAGAAAAATAAGCCTGCACATGCTCAGTGCAGACACTTTTTTTTTCAAATATTCTTGATTCCCCATTAGTTGGACTCATGGATGTAAAGTCCACAGATAGAGAGGGACTGCATTCCAGCGTCTAATTCTGGGCACAGAACTGAATTTGGGAAAGGGCAGGACACTGGGTATCTGACAGCTCAGAAGAGACTCAGTGTGAGTGGGAGAATTCCACCCTGACGCGCTTCTCCCAGAGGCGGCGCCGCCTTTCCAGTCCATCAGCGGGAAGAACAGCCCCATACGCACACCCGTTCATCTCTTTCCAGCACGGAGAGTGGGCGTGTCCATCCCTGTCCATCCTTCCCCTGACACTCAGGACTGAGCTTGTGGCCACGACCTTTTGTTGAATGTCATCTTTAGCCCAACCATGGAGCCAAGTCATCTTCCCCAGGCCTGCAGCTTTGGGATTCTGGTAGGTCCCGCCCCAGCCCACGATGCAGGGAGCCTGAGGTCTCCATTCCTGGGTCTCCCTAGGAAGAAGATACCTGAGACCGTTGGGGACCAGGGAAAAGCTCCGTCGAGCCTATACCTGCCGGCAATTCCCTCCAAAAGTTTTCTAGCCTCAGGTCTGAACTGTGAAGAGAGGGCCGTGGCACTGGGCAAAGCAGGAGGGGCTGGCAGAGAGTGGGTGGACGGCAGAGAAAGCCCTTCCATGCCCAAGTGATAAACTACAGTTCACACAGAGGAAAGGCAGTCTGTCAGCAAGACAATTATATGAACATAGCTTTTACAAGGAGAAAAAAAAGTAATTTTTCCTTAAAACTTGTAAAAGAATATAGAAAGGAATACCACACATTACATCATGAGGAAGCTATTCCAAAGATCTTGAGATGGCCCCAATCAAACCCATAAAGATAACATGAGAAATATATTTTGGTATTATCCAGTACAGAGCGCCTTTCTACTCCTATCTGAGCATCTTCTCAAACCTAAAAGTAAAAAAGTTAACTTCAACCAGCTTCACCATGAAAAATAATTGTTCATACTGTTCATGAGAAACTAGGCTTCAAAATCCGTCAGCTGAGTAGTATGTTTAATGAGAAACAATCCCAAAATGTACCCTCAGAAACGAAGCTGGCAGGTTTTTTGGAAGAAAGGTGACTGAGTGATTTTTTAAAGCGTATTTTAAAATTTCTTCGAATCTTTCTTATAACAAAAAAGGAAGCAAACTACACAGAATTTGTTAGGTTTGAAATGGTGGGGGTTCTTTTTCTTATTCAATTAAGGCTGGTTGAATAGAAAAATTAACGGGCAGCTCAGTGCAGCTTTAACAAATCTTTATTACAAAATTAGGAAAAAGATCAGTAGGAAATAGAGAAGAGAGGGAAAGAGCAGCATGCTGACCTGCACGGTGGGGAGCCCGAAAATGGAACTCCGGCCCCCAAATAGATTTTGTATTGGTATCTTTCTCATCAGCGTTACCAGGGCAATGGGCTAGTTACTTATTCCTTAGCCAGGTGGTGCCTCTTTGACTCCGGACAGTGCACGTACTAAGTGCAAGGGTCAAGAATCTACCTGGCCCTCAGCTCTATTGTATTGGGCAGTATTAGTTGCGCATCAACTAGGGTGCTCTGAAGCCGCACACAGAGTTTACCTTTCCTCTGCCCAGGCCGAATCCCAGAGGAGGGGAGGTAAACAGAGGCACCGGTTGCCTCTATTGTAATTTTAGGGCTAATGGCTTCCGTTGACTGTAGGGCCTTTAATCATTAGAATGAAGGGCAAAGACAGGAGGAACTCTGCACTGTAATCGCTGCAGCCCCTCCCTGCCTGAGCGCCTGCGCAGTACCTAGGCTCTGACTACACTTTACACTTTGGAAATTATCAAAGCAACTTTCCAATACCGGCACCTTAATACATTTTGATGCCTCTTCCCAATACTGGCACAGAATTGTTTTTTAGTACAAATCAGTGATTACACCTCGCCCTTTGCCACAGGAGAAAGACAATTCAGCCTAAGCGGAAGCCCCCCGGGGGCGGGGCTTCAGGTCTGGAGATGGCCCTGTGGGCTCGCTTCCTGCGCCTGGCATGCTAGTGGCCCATTTAGAGACTAAATAGGTGGACAAGTGGCTTTCCTTCTACACAAGCCCTTCATTTACAGGCCGCGTTTGGTCTGCTTAATCCTAGTTTGGGCCGCCCCGTGGCATGCAAGAGAGTAGACTGCTCACCACTCACCTAGCTGAGGGCTTTTCCTGATTTCTTATCACAGGCCAAAGAAATTCTCCCTTAAGGTGAAAATGAAAGCAAATCCACTCCAAAAGCCGGGCGCGGTGCGCAGGCTTGTAATCCCTGCGCTTGGGAGGATAGCACAGGTTCAAAGCCAGCCACACTGGCTTAAGAGACCCTGTTTCCAAAAAAAAAAAAGTATAAAAATAGGTCTGGGAGTGTAGCCCGGAGGTAGAAGGGTTTCCAGGAACCCCAGTACCACCCAAAGGAAAAAAAAATCCACTCCAAAAACCACACAAATCAGCTCAATGAATGTACAGACATCTGTTTGTATTTCTATTTTATTTATTTATATATAATAAAGAATGATGGCCAGGACTTGGGGAAGCTGAGATAGCATCTCAGGTTCAAGGTCAGCCTCAGCAACTTAGTGAGAGCCTTTTTGAAATTAAAAAATAACTGCTCACTTTGGCAGCACACATGTTAAGACTGGAACAATACTCAGCAGGTTAGCATGGCCCTGTGCAAGGATGACACCCAAATTCATGAAGTGTTCCATATTTTTCTGGTCTCATGTTTCTCCTTTTATAAAATCTGCCCAGGGAAGTCCAGCCAACTGGATTAGATTGTGAAGTCTTACTCCAGCCAATGGGAGATGGCGCCGTGGCCTATGGTCAGGGGGATAAAAAACTGTACTGCGCACGTGGTGTGCTTGCTCTGTCTTTATGGTGACACTCACACCCTTTTGCACAGAGTAAATTGCCTTGCCAAATTAAAAATAAATAAATAAATAAATGAAAAAAATATAGGGCTGGGGCATAGCTTGGAGGTAGAACGCTCCTATGTTTAAACCCCAGTACCCAAAGAAAAAAGATGGAGTGTAGGAGTTTGGCCTCTATAAGTTGTCACCATTAAAGCCGACATGCATAAATAATTATCTCTATTTTCGTGGGCCGAGGGAGGGATGGAAAGGGAGCTGGCCTGGAGTGGGTGCTGAGGTGGGGGGATCGGTCACCCAAAGGGGAGCTTTCGCTGAGCGCCAAGAGGCTCCATCTACAAGAGATAACCAGCCCTCGACAGGACAGTAAAGACAGTAAGACAACAAGGAAAGCCCTCTTCCTTATTTGAGCACTACCCCCTTCTCCTATGTCAGATTTCATTACGGTCCTGGCACGCTGGGCTGGCCAGCAAACAATCTCTTCTCTGGAGTTTCCTGCCTAATTTATAGGCCAATCTCTCCTTTCCCTCAACATGAAATGCAATACCTTTCGGTGATGAGAGGGAATTTGTTCCATTCTATGCACCAATTAGCGGCTGTGATTCTCCAGCCTGGCTCCCCTGTTGCTTGCTGGAACATCCCCAAAGGGAGCGCCTCCCCTCCGGCATCCCTGTAGTATCTCGTCCTCAGAACGTGGCGGGCGCGAGGCCCCAGAGAACCGGCGGGTCCTCTAGAGCGGGCTAGGTCATGCTTGAGTTCTTCTGTGCAAACCGCATGCTTCCACATCGCGTTCAGTGTTTCCTTAGCATCTGAAATTACATCGAGCTGGGGTTTGGTTTGAATTAAAAGGGAGGGCTCTTTGAGAGGGAAGCAACCCCTGAACTGGTACAGGATGCATCAGGGGCACCCGCCGGGAGAGCCTGTGAAATGGGTCTCATCCCTGCGGCCAAGACACGCAGAGGGCCTGGCCTCCCTCCCCGAGCCCCTTCCCGCCCTCCTCCACCAAAAGGCCTCAACATGCTGTGCTAGGCTGTGGGATCTGGGAGGAAAGTACCACCTCTGCTTGGGCGCTCACTCCAAGAGCGCAAGGACAGTGCGTCAGCTCCCCTCTCTAAGCACAGTGCCTGGAAGGTAGGAGACACTCAACGAGATGAAATGAATGACCGAGAGACTGAATGGATGGATAGAAACGGTGGCTGCAGAAGGCGGGAGGTCCAACAGCCAGGTCACAGCAGAGCACAGTCGGCTGGGGAAGTGGAGGGGTGGTATCTAGAGGATGCCCCAGAAGGCAGAAGAGATGTCGCCAAAGGACTTGTGTCCAACAAGGCTGTGAATTTTACTTTGATCCTGGAAACTGGGGGATCTGCCGAACGGCCTTCAACAGGGGCCTGGCTGCCTGACCCAACTCAGAGACCTGGAATGTGCTCAAGTATTTAGGCCTTGGAGACGGGAGGGGAGGGGAGGGGAGGGGAGGGGAGGAGAAGGGAAGGAAAGGGAAAGGAGGGGAAGAGAGGAGATCTCAACTATTGCAAGGGTATGAGACCCTATGGTGGAATAATCCAGTAAATGCAGTATTTTTTGTGCACAATAATTATATGCATTTGCTTTTTTACTCTCCAAAAATCTCCCCAGAAGATTCAATTGTGTTCTGACTTAAAAATAAAAAGCATTTGAACTTGTCTACTTTAAAGTTTGCTTACCTGCCTCTCTCACCTTAATTTGTCTTTTGTTCCATTTCAAATTTGTTAAAGTCTCCATTATGTACCAACTAGATGGGTTTACATAGCTCCAGGCGTGGAGAGGTTTTCATGTAGATCTGTTTCAATTTGCTTGTCTCAACTACCATCTTGGTGCTTTCTAATCATTATCTGGCAAGGAATTTTTAGACATAATTAAAATCAGCTAATCACATAAAAATTCAAATTAGAAAGTTCTACAAACCTGTGACACATTGCAAAGAAATGTAAATAGTTACGATGTGACAGCCACGCTGGGTTTCACAGATGAGAATTTGAAGTCTTGAAATATAAACTGTGGGAGAGAGAAGCTCTAAATCTGAAATTGGCCCTTTAACGTCTTCTAAATATTTACATAGCCATAAAATACAGAAGAGTTTTTGATGAACTCAGAGGTAACCACAGTAGCAAGTGTAATTGTTGAAGTTTAATTTGTTGATAATGTAAGAGAGGTTCTATTTATTTAAGGGTGATTCAGTTGAATACATGATTTCACAGAAATGTAATTTTAGCATTAAATAAGAATATGTTGTTGTGATGGCCTGGAGTTGAAGTACCTTGTTTCTGATAAAGTTTAAAATATGTGATAGGGGATTAAAACAAAAGAATACTATCGGATCTGCTGCCAAGCCGCAAGCTTCATACCAAAAGCTTTCCATTTGCATTTCAGCTCAGCAACTGACTGAGGAAGGTGCTTCTGACGCATGGTACTAAGCTAAGCACTGAGGCTCAGAAGGACGCGGTACTGCCTGAGGTCACAGGGCAACAGGTGCAAGAAGGGGCCAAGTTGACGGTACCACCCAAGTCTCTCCTCAAGCCCTAAGCCCTTCCATTGTCACCAAGGTGAACAGAAGAAACAAAGATTAATTCTTGAGTCATTTCCTAAATGAGAGCTCACACGCGTTGTATTTAGCACGGCATAACAAGGACCTATAGGCGAGATTTAAGAGTAATTATATAAATGACATTCTTTGGCTTTGAAAACTAAATCCCTACTCCACTCCTAATAAACAGTCTTGCCTGCATTTCTGCCCCTGTGCAGCCTTTTTGCACCGAGGCCTAAAGCCACCGCTGCTCTGGCTCGTTGCACAGGCTCACTGGGCTGGGCCCACCACTGAGGACGGGCTGAGGACAGAGGCAAGCTGCTTAACTCAACTGGAGGTCACTCCTCTCTTTCCCGGCCCCCACCCAGGCAGAGGGCGCCTCGCCCCACAGCCAGCAGGCCACAGGGAGAACCTATCACGTTTCTTATCACTCAACTACCAGTTTCTCTTCTGTTTGTTGCTAGCATATAGAAACATTATGGAGTCTTTACACTGATCTTGTAACTTTTCTAAGTTTACTTATTCTGATAGCTCTTTGAACATTATGTCTTCTATGAATGAAGACAGCTTTGTCTACTTAACAATTTCTGTGCCCCGCCCCCACCCTGCTTTTCTTTCTGGCCTTAGTGTTGGGAGGGACCCCCAGCTCTTCTAGATCAGTCACAGATCAGTGACCAGGGCAGACACAGGCTTGTTCGCCCCAGTCCTTCAACCCCCGACAGGCATGATGTTAGCTGAGAGAATTTTTTTAAAAAAACATTTTACTGGTACATCGTAGTCATACATCTTAATGGAGGTCATGATGGTGGAGGCACACAGGCACACATCACTCATTTAGCCCTTCCCCAATGCCCACCCCATTCCCTCCCTCATTCTCAGGTTTGGCTTAGTGATCAACTTTGATGTTTGTTAATGTACAGTATGAACATTAGAGAATTTTGCTCCCCCCCCCCATTTTGTGAGCATCTGAGAAAAATGTGAACTCTGCTATAGTTGAGTGAACTATTCTATATGTGTCTAATAGATCCATTTGGTTGATGGTGTTCTTTAGGTCTGAGGCATCTTTACTGCCCTTTTGTCTAGAAGATCAGTCTAATGGTGTTGAGAGGGGTGTTGAAGTCTCCCAGTATTATTGTATTGGGACTTATGTGTGACTTAATGTCACAAAGAGTTTCATTAAGTTGTGGAGGTCTTCACTAAGTAGCTGAGGCTCAATGTGAACCCATGATCCTCCTGTGTCAACCTCCCACGGAGTGAGAGTTCTAATTTATTTCAGTTGTTAAGAAAGAACATATTTGGAATTATTTTAAAATTTGCTATACCAGCACAAGCTTGTAATCCCAGTACTTAGGAGGCTGAGACAGGAGGATCTCAGGTTTGAGGGCCACTTCAGCAAGTAGTGAGACTTCCATCAACCTAGTGAGGTACTGTTTAAAGAAAAATAGGGTGGGGTGTGTAGCTCAGAGGTAGAATGCTCCAGGCTTCAATCCCCAGTACCCCCTACACACACATTGCTAAGGCTCCTTTTATGGCCAAGCACGTGATCTACCTAAGAGAATTTTCTAAGGGCACTTAAAAATAATGTGTATTGTCATATTAGACGTAGCATTCTATAGATGTTAATCAGGCTAATGAGGTTGCTCATATTTTTCTGTAACCTTATTGTTTATATGTTCTCTCAACGAATTCCTGGCAGGACTGTTGCAATCTGTAATTGTAGATTTGCTTGCTTTTCATTTGGTTCCATCCGTTTTGTTTCATGCATTTTGAAATTCTGTTATCAGCTACTCGGTCAGGTAAGATGATGTCTCTTATCCCTCCAGGGCTGGGGGCTTGAAGGCAGAGCCTCGCGCATGCGAGGTACGCACCTCCTCGTGGCGCAGCACCGCCAGCCCGTTGAGTGTTCCTGATAGCCTCTCCATCTCACTATGAGGGGTTCCTTTTACCTCTAGTGGTATTCTTTGCTTTGAAGTTCCCTTTGGCATTACTGTAGCTGCTATCATTAGGGTTGGCAGAGGACATCTTTCCCTCCCTTTACTTTTAATCTGAGCCATTACATCACAGTTTATATTTTGTAGGTAGTATTTAGTTAGATCTTGCTTTCTTGAAAATCCAGGCTGAGAATATTCATACTGAAATTACCTGCATTGTTGCGTGTTAAGTCTACCATTTTGCTACTTGTTTTCTATTTTTCCTGTGTTTTCTTTATTCCTTAATTTTCTCTTTTCCTGCCTTTTGGATATTTCTTAGAGTTCTATTTTATGTCCTATATTTGTATTTTTTTTTAGCATGGTTGCTCCAGTGTTTACAATATATGCCTTAAACACATCACAGCCCGTCTTCAAATATTATATCATTATCATATATAATGTATGAACGTTATAATATTGATTATATAATGATTTGATTCCCTTTTTGTTATAGTTAGATATAGTATGTCCACTGAAGAGCTAGCTCATGTGTCGGTGTTCAGAGTTGATGTAATTGAGTCATGAGAGTTGTAATCTCACTGTAGATGAATCTGTTATAATGGGTTTACAGTGGTAACCTAGGCTGGTGGACCGTGGATGGAGGAGGAGGGTCCCTGGGAATATGACCTTAGGGATTGTGCTCGTCTTTGAATCTCCTGCTTCCTTGCTCTCTGCTTCCAGCCGCCACGACAAGAGGAACAAGGTTTGCTCTCTTCCTCTCTGCTTCGCGCTATCATGCTCTGAAATGTACAGACACTGGCCTTAAATGGATTGAGCCTATAATCTCCAAAAAACTGTGAACAAATAAATCTTCCTTCCTCTAAATTGTGTGGCCAGGTCTTTTGGATTAGAGCAGTGAGAATGTTGATTGAAACACTTTTCAATCCTTTGTGCTTAGTATATACTTTATTTCTACATTTATTTTTTTAAACTTTTTATTGGTGCATCGTAGTTATACACATTAACGGAGCACAAGATGGTGGAGGCATACGTGCACACATCACTCAATTAGCCCTTACCCAATTCCCGCCCCACTCCTCCCCCTCCTTCCTTCTCGTTTGGCTTAGAGATCGACTTTGATATGTTTGTTAATGTACATCATGAACGTTATAGAATTTTCCATTTCCCCCCCGCATCCCCTCAATTGTCTTGCCCTATTTGATTGTCTACAGTATCCTCTTCTTCCTCTAGAGTTCCTCCCATGACCCGTTTTCTCCCTAGCTTTCACATTTAAGGGAGAGCATCTGATTTCTTATTTTTTGTGACAGACTAATCTCACTTAGCAAAATGTTCTCCAGTTCTATCTATTTCCCTGAAAATGACATAATTGTGTTTTTCTTTATGGCTGAGTAAAATTCTATTGTGTATATATCCCATAGTTTTGTAATCCATTCATCTGTTGATGGACATCTTGGCTGGTTCCATGGTTTAGCAATTGTGAATTGTGCAGCTATGAACATAGATACACAAGCATTAGTTTGGTAGTTTGGTTTCCATTCTTTTGTGTAGATACCCAGAAGTGGTATTGCTACAAATAGCCACTTTTCTTTTAAATAAATAAAGAGGAAAAAGGTTTTGTGTTTACCTGTTTTTATCATTTCTGGTATTCTTCAATCCCTTTTAACCTGAATATCCATCTGGAATCATTTTTCCTCAATCTGAAGAAATTTTTAAATATTTTGATGTAGATCTGCTGGAAATGAAGGGACTCTCAGTTTATTGGTCTGACATTTTTTTAACTTTTTTTTTTTTTTTTTTTTGGCCAGTCTGGTGATGGAACCCAGGGGCACTTGACCTCCGAGCTATACCCCCTGCCCTTATGTGTGTGTGTGTGTGTGGGGGGGGTGCTGGGGGTGGAACCCAGGGGCTTTTCTACCTCACCTATTTTTATACTTTATTTGGAAATAGGGTCTCACTAAGTTGCTGAGAGCCTAAGTAGCTGAGGCTGGCTTCGAACCTGTGCGATCCTCCGGTCTCAGCCTCCCAAGCACTAGGATTACAAGCATGTGCAACCACACCCGGCCTCCTATTTTTTATTCTTTTTTCTTTTCTTGTGGTACTGGGGATGGAACCGTTTTACCTCTAGGCTACACTCCTAGACCTATTTTATATTTTTATTTGGAAACAGGGTCTCTTAAGCCAGAGAGGCTGGCTTTGAACCTGCGCGATCCTCCTGTCTATCAAGTGCAGGGATTACAACTGTGCGCCACCATGCCTGGCCTATTTTTTATTCTTTATTTTGAAACAGGGTCTCACTAAGTTACAAAGTAGTAACTGAGGCTGTGTGTAAACCATGATCCTCCTGTCTCAGCTTTTCAAATGCAGGGATTACAAGCGTGCACCACCATGCCCAGCTAGCTTGCATTTTTTCTAACGAGAAGTCAGCAGTTCTCTATTTTTCCTTTTATAAAAAATGTGTCTTTTTCACTGGTTGATTTTTTTAAATTTCATCTTTATCGATCATTTCAGAAAATTGATTATGAAATGCCTTTGTGTGATATTTGTGTTTCACTTGGTATTTGTTGAAGTTCTTTGATTCGTAGGCTTTACAAGTTTTCCTCAAATCTAAAAGTATTTCACTCAATATTCCTCAAATATTTTTCCATAGCACTCTGCTCTCCTATCCCCACCCCAAATCTTTCTAAAACTCAAGTGGCATGAATTTACAGAATCCTTGATTTTCACACACATCATGGAGACTCTTTCTCTCTGAGCACTAATCTGGATAGTATATAATGCTATGACTTGCTGTTCATTAATTTTGTCAAGAGCAGCATCTAATTTGCTGTAAAGCTTATCAAGTTTACTTTCTATCTCACATATTGTATTTGTCTCCATCCTTTTCCCTTCATACTTATTTGTGTTTTGTTTTAAATCTGAATTCATTTCTAAACTTACTTTAAAGCCCCTGTCTGCTGATTTCACTGTCTATTATTTCTGGGACTACTTGTATTGACTGATTTTCCTCCTAGTTCTGGAATACACTTTTCTGCTATGTGACTTTTTTCACATCTCTAATGTTTAAAAATTGAAGTGTTTCATTGTGAATGTCACTTTGTGAAGTGTCTGGATTGTGTTGCTCACCTCTGAAGAGTGTTATGGCAGCCTATTAAATTACCTGAAGATGAGATAGATTCTTCTGAGGCTTGTTTTAGGCTTTATTTGGGGTTGAACTAGTATAATGTTCACTCACGATTCATTTAGCTCTACTAATAAGGCGTAACCCTTTGGAGTCTTTACCAAGTTCTCTGATGACTGACAAGGTGTCTTCACTCAGGCCAGTCAACACCTGAAGAACCTGTCAGTTCTCTGTGAGCTCTGGGAACTGTGTAGCTCACAACTCCCTCGCGCCAGCGCTCTCCTCTCTAGGTCATCTGCTGGCCTTTATTTAACTGAAGGGTTCTTCCTGTGTTGCACTTGTTCTGCACCCTCCTCCATCTTCTGCTGTGTTGTTTGGGTTCCTCTCTCTTCACTGAAGCCCGGAATGGGCCTCCAGAAAGAGTTCTGAGGCAATTAAGGAGTCAACTTATTTGTTTCCTACCGCCCAGGGATCACAGCGCTACACCAACTACTGTCCTCAGCCTCCTGGTGGACAGGATGGCTTGAGTGGACTGATGCTGCTCATCTCCCTTCTCAGACATGGGAGGCAGAGGCCACTGCAGCCGGGCATTTCCCTCCCCCGTGGGGAGGCGAGAGTGGGCTGGGTCAGGTATTTCCCTTCTTCCAGGTTGATTAGGCCCTGATAAAACTCCAGTAAGTTAGACTCTAGAAGAAGTTTCCTTCAGGGCAGGCCCTTGTAAAAAGGACAGATGCTCTGGTATATTGTTAAACGGTTCCTTTTCCTGTGCTCTTGTTGGCAGCATGAAGGTTTTTCTCCAGTATTAACTGTGAGAATTTGGTCAAAGTAAAACTCACAGTGTAGGGGTTCCTTTTGACTGGGTCCCTCTAGTTTTTTGTTTGTGTTTTGGTACTAATAATTGAACCTGGAGCATTCTACTTCTGAGTTAAGACTCCAGCCCTATTATATTTTATATTTTGAAACAAGGTCACAAACAAGGTCTTGCTAAGTTGTTGAGGGTCTTGCTAAGACTAGCCTCAAACCTGCGATCCTCCTGTCTCAGCCTCCCAAGTTCTAAGGTCACAGGCATGTGTCACCACACCCAATCCCCTAGTTTTTAACTCTAAAACTTCTTACAGATCCTTTATCAATTTGCCAATCCCATTTTAGGTTTTCCTACCCTGGTACTGGTTCCCACAAAAACTTCTAGTTATGGGTTCTGCTATAGTTCACTCTAATTCCTTGTGTTTGTCTGTTTCTCCTGTTTTGGGACATCGGTTTGCCCTGTGACTGACTTCTGTAATGATTAAGAAGAGGTGTAGAGTTTCCAGTTTGTTCAGGTGTTCGCTTATTTGGCCAGAGGGATGTCTTACATATAGATGGATTTTTACATGTATAGATCTAATACATGAGAAACTATAATATAAACAGGGTGGATAATACAGGAATATAGTAACTACAGGGTGAATGTTGGTAGGATTCACCTGTAAAGGCATGTGACCTTACTGCATTTTTCTGTGGCAAAGTTTTAACTTCTGATAAAATTACTTTAAAAGTCATGATTGTTCAACTTTTCTTTTTTGAGTGCATTTTAAATTGTATGTTTTAAATAAATTTAACCATTTCATTCACATTTCCACATTCATGGGCTTAAAGATTTTCAACACAGAATTTAGCAGAGCCATAACGGTGAAGGCTGGCTCTGCACGGCTAACCTCTTGGAATTCCTACTTTCATGATTTTCATTATAGCTCAACATATCAAAAGAAGGCATATCTGCTGTATTTTTATAACAGTTTAGTTGTGTCAATCAATAGAGTTTTTCTTTGTAGTCATGGTGCCTAGAACATTCTTGGAAAATTAATTTTGCTATTGAATGAACAAATGGGTAAATAGATCTTCACTCTGTGCAGAGGGGAGTGGGGTAAAGAGGGGGTGGATGACTGACCCAGCACAGGAAGCGCATTTTCAGGAGGACCAGGACTGGAATCGAGGCCATCTCACCCCCGGTCATAGACATTTTATCTATATCCTCTTTCCTCCTTTAAAGAGTGGACTTCTTTGAGCAGTTGTCAGGGAACAGGTTGAATGAACCTCGAGCAGATGGAGATGAGAAGTCATTCTAAGCCTTGAGAAAACACAGAGATTCTTGGCAAGTGAGCACTGACAGAATGAGCAAAGAATGGACAACAGCAGATAACAGAGGGGTGACGAGCGGATGCAAAGAGTGGATGACAGCAGATAACAGAGGGGTGACGAGCGGATGCCACCACAGGGGTCGACTGAATGCATGCAGAGGACGAGAGGGACTCACAGGAAGGACGAAGGCAACCGGCATCAGAGGAGGTGCTGGACCTCGAGGCAGCCTGGGGAAAGCACATCACTGTGACTGGGATGGAGAGGGAGGCCCAGATCCAGGCAGTTGTAAGAGATGCCTTCACTCTTTAAAGGAAGGAGTGAAGTGCATGTGTGCTTGTGTTTGTGTTTCAGTATTCATTATTGACACTTCAGAAAAAGGGTTAAAAACAAATCCCAATTCTCCTCTTCTACCCACCCCATGTGTGATTAAACTCTGGAGAATTCTTTCAGAATTGTCAGTTGGTTTTGGGTTTTTTCCCCATTTTTGTGAGCTGCTGACTGTGAAAGATGAATATTATACTTTCCTTCAAGAAATGAGTAACTACTTAAGTTTTATTCCAAATGACAGTGACAGTAAAAATAAAAGCTGTTTTTCTTACGTGTGGCTAGAGAACTAAAGAAACTTCCCTTATTATTTTTTCTTTCCGGTATTGGGGATGGAAGCCAGGGGCATTCTACTTTTGAGCTACACCCCCAGCCCTATTTTGTTATTCTTTATTTTGAAACAGGGTCTCACTGAGTTGCAAAAAACCTCACTAAGTAGCTGAGACTGTCCACAAACCCTGATCCTCCTGTCTTAGCCTCCCAAATGCTGGGATTATAAGTGTGCACTACCATGCCCGGCTCCAGAAACTTTCTAATTTTAGTCCTCATGTAATTTAGACAACAGTCCACCTAAATACAGGAAGATAAGTAACACTGAAGAATTCGATGAATATTACAGGCCCAAATTTCATTAAGCAGCAAGTAACTAAGTGTAGGCTCCCTTCCTGTTCTGTGCAGAGAAGACAATGCTTCCAGAGCTTTTGTTCACGTAAAAGGATTTGTTTCCAACTGTTTCTCAAACTCAGATGATCTTAATGTTCCTTTGGGTTCTCTGGCACATAGAAGTGAGAAGTTACAGGTGACACCATGAGCTTCTCTCTCTGGAATGGGTACCAGATAGAATCAATATTCCATGGTTGGCTAAATGGAATCGAGTTGAGTTAATCAAACTTTAAACTTCTTCACTCTCACCACTTTGATGGTCCTGGGTCAGGCTGAAACCTCTTAAAATTGATAGCATGCTGGGTGATTTTCTAGCTACCGTAGACCCTGCAGCCAGTTAGGATCAAAGTCTGGCTCAACTTCTTTTGGTACAACTCCTGGAATGGTTGCTAAGAAATAAGGTTAGTAGAACTGTCCCTGAATGCATAAAGCATACCATCTCTTCTCAGAATCGAGGACACTGAATGGAGCATTGTTCGGCTAGACCATAAATGCTTACCGGTATCTGTCAGGGAATAATTAATTACCAAAAAGGAAAGTGAAAGAAGAGTACTTAAATTTGAGTTCAAAGCTATGTGAAGGCTCATGCTGACATACGTGAAGAGACCTAAAGTATACTTAAAAGAATCTTTAATACTTCCTGACAAAATCTGCCATTTCACCCTCCGACCTCCCCCCCACATTCCTGCCTCATACAATTTTTTGAGTTATTTCAAACATGGAGAAAAATTAAAAATAAACTCTTTAAAGTCAGTTTCTCTGTTGGTGTGTCTGCCTCTCTTTCTCTCTCTCTCTCTCTCTCTCTCTCTCTCTCTCTCTCTCTCTCTCTCTTTCCCTCCCCCCCATCTCTGTCCTGCTACAAGGTAGATTTACTGTGAACCTCATGAGACTGAAACTTAAGGGCATCTTCCTTGCCCATGTACAAGATCATATTTTTATACGACTTTAAAGTATTTTGATCGTAACAGTGAAGACTGTCATCTCTTCTGTTTTTCCTTGTATTGAGCATTAGCAGGACTGGAGATCTGACCAAGGAGAAATTAAGCTGGGGAGACTTTCAATTTGAGCTAATAGAATATATTTACGTGGCTTGCGAGTCAAATTTGAACACGGTTAAATTATTGCTCGCTGTTCTGCTGGAGGAATGAATTCCAGAAATTCCCAGTGTCATAAGGGGAAATGCAGAGAAAAGGCTGCATTAGGAGATGGACGCATTCCATAGTGCCTGGCACCAGAAGTAAAGTGTGGTGGAGATAAAACATGATTTGAAACGTACAAAATCTGATGTTCTAAACATCAGACATGTAAAAGCATACACAGAAGGTTCTAGTTTCATGGACACCAAGTGAAGTAAAAGTTCTTTCCTACCAAGAATGTAATGAAGACCATACAATTACAAGCTCATCATTTGATGATATTTTTCCATATAACTCCTATATAAAATCAATTTCTTATTTTACCAATAAATTATAAAAATATTTTCAAATCACAACAATCTTAATTCATTAAGATGAGATGATAAATAAATACTCTTAGATTATTTATTAATCCAGACAATAAAAAAGACAGAATCATATAAACACACTGGAAAAGATATTTAATTAGTTTACTGATTTGACATAAAATACTGATGTAGTAAAGATAATTTCAATGAAGGGGTGTGTGTGTGTGTGTGTGTGTGTGTGTGTGTGTGTGTTATTGGGAGTGGAACCCAGGGTCATTCTGAGCTATACCCCCAGCTATATTTTTTATTCTTTATTTTAAAACAAGGTCTCAATATTTTGCAGAGGGCCTCACTAAATATCTGAGGCTTTTTGGGAACCTGCAATCCTCCCGTCTCAGCCCCCCCAAGTACTAGTATTACAAGCATGTGCCACCACACTCAGGTTCAATGAAGATTTTGATGACAAAATACCTAATAAAAACGATCAATTCCACAGCTACTTAAAATTGATCACTGTGCAAGAAAAGACAAAAAGCCCTGAAGTCTTACAGTGTAGAGATGAAATAAGCTTAGTAGGTGTTTTCCTAAATACGACAATAACCCTAAAAGCTACATGACATTACTAATGAGTTGGAAAGCAGAAAATTCTGTAAAGTATCATTAAATATTTAGAAACGTTTGATCAGCAATGCCAAGGAAATAGAGGCCCTCTCTCTGGCCAGACACTGAACTCTGGAGGACGTGGCTTTTCAAAGAGGTATATGATTCTGTTGATGCTTTCACACTTCTAAGTTATACCCCTTAAAGTCCAAATCTACAAAACCCTTTACACATGTGATGCCCACAAAGCTTCCAGAATTTAGCTGCTAGGATAGAAAAAATAAGTAGCTAACTTAACCCTGCATGAACAGGGAGGCGCCTGTGGGCGGCACCCAATGCAGTCACACAGCCCCACGACCTCTTTCAGAACCCTCTCTGAGATGGCTTCCTGTTTATATTTGTGTGTGGCAGCACACATCTGTAATCCCACCATTTGGGAGGCTGAGACAAGGAGGACGCAGATTTGAAGCCAGCCTCAGCAACTTAGTGAGGCTCTCAAAAACCTAGCAATATTGTTTTCGAATTAAAAACATACAAAGGGCTAGGAGGGTAGCTCAGAGATAAACTGCCCATGAGATCATTTCCCAGTACCAAAGGAAAAAACAGAAAGAAAAAATTATAAATTCAATAAAAATTTGTGCTCATATTACTGCTGAAAAATCTCACAATTATGTTAGCTTTATGATACTACATTATACCCTAGACCTTTTGGAATAACTTCCGTATATTGTCCAAAAGGATTTTCTTTCTGACATTCATGCTGTTAACAAATGCTTAGTAGCAAGACTGTATCATACCAGTAACACTGACCTCAGGACTGATGCACACCACGAGAGGACTGTCCTGTTGTAGAAGCAATATGTACACCCTGAAGAACACCCTGAAAATACAGAGAAGAAAAAGGGTGAACATGCAAGATTCTACTCTGAAATTGAAGGTGAATCCCAGCAGTCTGGCTCTCCCCCACCAGCCCACCTGGCTATTATGAGACACACCCCTCGGTCTCCACACAGGGAGCTGCGGACACCTGATGACCCACAACAAGGGCATTGGCTGTAGGAGGTGACCAGGGCCAATCGTGCATTTATTAAAGGTCTCTGAGGGGTGTAAGCACTCCACACTATTTCTTCTTTATTCCCTTGCTTATTTTTACCTGTATTTTTGTGTAAGAGGGCAGAATGCAGCACAGGTCATCAACACAAAATACAGAGGTTGCTTGGACTAGCCAGTCTTTAGGCACAGTGCAATTTTTTTTTTTTTTTTTTTTTTTTTTGGTGGTACTGGGGTTCCTGGAAACCCTTCTACCTCCGGGATACACTCCCAGGCCTATTTTATATTTTTATTTGGAAACAGGATCTCTTAAGCCAGTACGGCTGGCTTTGAACCTATGCGATTCTCCCGTCTCCGCCTCCCAAGCACAGGGATTACAAGCGTGCGCCACCATGCCAGGCGACAGTGCAGTCTTTTTAAAATAAATAAATGACAGCAACACCATTCCTCACATAACTTGCCGTTCCTCAATGTCACTAATAAAGCCTGAATAAATTCTGTGGCTCTAGGTGTATCTTATCTTGACACTACATCCCTTTCCATAAGCCAGTTCCTTGCAAGACTGAAGAGCCACAAGGCTTGGGGAGTGGGGCCAGGATCAGGTTCCGTCACTGCCGGGCCTCTGTACACACTGAATTAGGTTGGAGCACTGAGCGCAGCCGGAGCCTGGCCGTGCTCACATGGAACGGGCACAGGTTTGGCCAGGTGTGGAGGGCTGGTCAGGGAGTGGGCGAGGCTATTTACAAGGGTGCCGAGGAATCTTCCAGGCCTGTGCCAAGGCAACACACTGTGACAGGGAGCCCGTGGTGGAAGAAGCCCAGTCCAGGAAGACTAGGAAATAAAAGAGGGAGAGGAAGCGGCCAGGGCCCCCATAGCTCCTTCCAGGGCATGTCTCCAGTGACCTAACCACCCCCTCTAGACCCTGCCTCTTCAAGTTTCCACCACCCCAATAGCATCATGGGTTAGGGACCAATCCTTTAGCACTTGGGTCTCGGGAAGACATTTAAGTTCAAACTATAACATCAAATGATTGTGCTAATAAAGATACTGATGATTTCCATGATAATATTACCTTACTGTGTGTTACCTCTCAACATAAAAATGTTAAGTAAAACATGTAATTGTAGCAATAAAAATGATCTTAAACTCCCAAAAGAGCCAGGCCTGTTGGTACACACCTGTAATCCCAGTACTTGGGAGACTGAGACAGGAGGATCACAGGTTCATGGCTAGCCCTGGAAACTTAGTGAGACCCTGTTTCAAAATGCAAAATAAAATCAGGCTGGAAGTGTAGCTCAGAGATAGAATGGTCTGTGGGTTCAATTCCTAGTATGTGTCACACACAGATAGAACACACGCGCACACACACACACACACACAAACACACAACCCTCCCAAATGAGAGATAGAAAGCCTTTTGAATTTATATTGGTAGCCATTCTTTCATAGAACAGAGCAATCATGGGCTGTATAAAAAATGAAAACAGTGAGGAATTTGAGAGGAATATAAATCAGTCCACTCATGTAAATTCAAAGTAACCTTTAGGCACCAAACAATATGCTTCAGTTTTATCACAAGGAAATAAATAGAGAAAACTAAAAGTGAAGAGGAAGCATTGGGGGAAAATCAATTAAGGGAGAGAAAGATTGGTCAAGGTGGATGAATCCAGAAAGATGAGAGAGAGAAACTGAGCTAGAGAAAGGCAATTGAAGGAGATATCATATAAGAACACATGTACATTGGACATGGCATAAAAAAGAAAAGTCTAAAAGGAAGGCAGGAAGGGAGGGAGGAAGAAAGGAAGATACAGAAGAGTATAAACACAGTACAAAAATAATTTCACAGAAGGCAACTATTTAAAAAAAGATATACACAGAAACACACCTGCAAGGCATAAGACACATCTCTTGAGACCTTTCTTAAATAGAGCTGCTGAAGATGATCATAGGTGTCGTGTCTTTACAACTGACATCCACAGACATCCATCGGTCCATGACATCTCTGCACTGGTCCCCACGTGCTAGGTGAAATTCACCTACAGGCTGGAAGCTGTCCACTCATATGCCTGACAATTTAAAATGCTACATCTTCTACTGCGTTCCCCATAAAAGATGCTAAAATAATAAATGCTACATCTTCTACTGCGTTCCCTATAAAAGATGCTAAAATAATAAATGATACATCTTCTGCAGATTTTGATACTTCACATAAAGAAAAAACATTTCCTGATCTGACAGAGAGACATTCTAAAACTGGCATAGATATATTTTTGCTTAAATAAATAAGTCTTACAACTGTAATTCTCACTTGAAATAGGCAAAGCTTCTTTAATTTCTTACATATAAAAAACTTTAATTTTAATTGTAATAAAGCATGAGACCTTTTATAACATGGATTTTCAAAAGGTGGTATCCATTAGGGCAGAGAAAAGAAGATATTAATATACTAGAGTCCTTAATATATCTGAATGTTTTCAGCTAGACCTGGTGGGACATACCTGTAATCTTAGTACTTGGGAGAAGCTGAGGCAGGAGCATCACAGATTTTAGGTCAGCCTCAGCAGCTTGGCAAATTCAAAACAAAAAGTAAGAAGAGCTAGGGCATAGCTCGGAGGTAGAATGCTCCTGGATTCAATCCCAAGTACACACACACACACACAAAAAAAATTAACATTTTCATACAATACTAGAAAAATTATCCTCTACTTGTAGCCTAACAGAGCAATCAAATACAAGTTATATAGTGGTTCTTTTAATTATAAAATAATCACATTCAAGTCTTACCATGGTAGAGCAAACTTTTCAATTCCTTTCAAAAAACAATAAAGAGAAATCACTTACAGACCTCTGAAAGACAACTGCTAGATATTGTTTGACAATGAGATGCTTTATTAAACTTTATTAAACTTGATACATAAGAATTTTGTGAAAAGAATGGGGCAGCAAGTTATTCTAGACGTAGAGCTCTGCATTCTGAAACCTGTCCCCAGCGCATCCTCTTGCTGTCCTTTGACTGGGAGACGCCGATGGCCAGAAGCGGCAGTGCCCCTTTCAGCAAGAGAACACAGGCTTTACTCTGGCTCGTCCATGGTATTCCAAGTCCTAGCAAAGTGAGGGACGCCGCTGCCCATCTCCATGCAGCGCCACCTCCAGGGCCTGCCCCACGGCTGCGCTATGCATGCCGTCCACACAGGGTCAGCTGCAGGAAGCCATCTTCCTCTCAACCACACAGCTCTGCCCAACTACTCAGAAACTCCTTGGAGGACTGAACCTTCTAGAAAAGAGAGAGAGGAGCAGAAATAGTTTTGAGTAATGACTGGGATATGCAAATGGTCAAATTCATCCATGCCAATGCTAAGGGGGAAGGCTGCAGAAGCTGGAAAACAAGAAGTTTGCAAAATGCTCCCTGGTATGGCAAAAAGCGATGGATGCCGCTGTTCCTGCTCACCACCTGTGAAGGCCTCACACTCTCACCTGGCACAGGAGTCTCTGCAGTGAGGTGCTTGCGGTTGCTGAACAGCGCTGTGGAATCTTGTTCTACTGCTCTTTCCGATCTTTCCTCTAGGTCTGATTCGGGGATTGGAGCACAGCCGCCTAGGTGAAAAAGACGATATCTTAAGCAGTGTGTAAGAAAGTGGACCTCTCCATGCAGGGAGCATAGCCAGGGGAGAAACAAGTGTAAAGATACTGAAGGGTGTGACAACCGCCAAACACAGGAAATGAGTTACTGCCCCCAAAGACGTGTTATAGGGATTTGAACTTGGCAACAGCAATGGCATGGTTGTCTTTAATTCTTCTTTTATCTTTCTTTTGGTGGTGCTAGGGATTGGCCCCAGGAGCATTCGACCTCGCTATACCTCCAACTCTATTTTATCTTTTTTATTTTGAAACAGGATCTCCTAAGTCAAAAAGGTCCTCACTAAGTTGTTGAGGCTGGCTGTGAAGCCAGCATCCTCCTGTCTCAGCCTCCCAAGTACTGGAATCACAGACTTTTAAACTCATCCTTAAACTCAGAATGGACAAAAGCTAGAGCATATGTGATATGCTTGGTATAAATAGCAGCAGGAAGTCCTTTAATACCAGAGCACGGCTAGGAAAGAATAAAGCAGTCAGGCTACAAGAGAGAAACCGAGAGGAGAGAGAGACAGACAGACAGACACAGAGACCCTTCCTTGAGCAGAGGTGCGTTGCTAGTGTTCTGAGCCAGTGACTGGATTGTGGTGCTGTTTCTCTGGAATTTGAGTCTCTCCCTGAATCCCAACACCTGATAGCACAGCACTAACACTTCATCATCGAGCAGGAAAGCCATGAACTGCATTGTGGGAGATTTGGAATCTAAGGTGACGTGAGGATGAGCTGGCACTCATGCGTGTGAGAGACTGGGTCTGAGTCATTTGACTCTATCCACCAAAATCTTGCATGGGAAGCTGGAAACCACGTGAGAATTTCCTGGAAAGCACGTCAGAGTTTCCTGACTACATCTGCCACCCCATCTGACGCTGTGCCATCATTTCCTGGAGGAGTGCTCACACCTACACTGCACAGGTTTCATCCCAAGGCCGTTCTTCTCACTTAATGAAGTGTGATTTCTGTTTTGGAGGCTTCTTGAGCACTGAACCCAAAGCCTCAAGACTCAGGTCGGGTTTTATGTGTGGGAAGGTTTAGGAAGCTCGCGACATTCTGAGGAAAGACGGGTGTCAGTGTCGGCAGGGGTGAGTGGAAAGCCACGCCATTCAGATGAGAGGGAAGTGCGGGCCCCCAGGTCCGTGTGCAGATGGCCAGGCCCTGCCTGGAAGGGCGGCGGGCTGGTTTTCACTCTCCCCAAAGACTGTGCGTCATGGCAACCAAGAACTACCGCTACTGAGCACTTCCTAAGTGCTTGCAAAGCTGCCTTGACCATCTTACTGAATCGCTGTCCTCCACACTATGATGTGGGCACTGTTTAAAGATAAACAGTGGAGGGCTTACGAGATTCTTTCACTTCCTACGTCCAAGAAATAGCTGCTTTCTTCTCCTTTACACTCACCCAACCAAGAAAAAAAGGAAAAGGACATAGGAGGGGCTGGGGGCACCTGTGGGACTAGTGACAGGGAGCAGCAGTAAGAAGGGGCTGGGCCTGACGCCACGGGGAAGGCAGGGCCTGCTGTGGGTTCTAGGCCCCTAAATCAATGGGGCCACCGCTCCAATCCTGAGACAGAGGGAGGCAGGAGACGGAGGCCAGGAGTGCCATGCTCAATCAGCTACGTCACCCACAAGCAAACTCCAGGAGAGAGTAGGCACCTACAGCCGAGAGACAGGAAAGGGCGCCGTGAGCAGCCGAGCACATCCACCGCTCGGTGGGAGAGGCCGGTTTCCACTGGTGAACTACTGCTCGCCACTGATCCCAGAGGCCTCAGCCCTGGGCAAGACAACAGTAAGAAGCTCCTAAAGCACATCTAGTCGGGCATGGGAGCGCACACCTGTAACCCAGGACTTGGGAATCTGAGACACTTGGATTACAAATTCGAGGCCAGCCACGGCAACTTAGCGAGACCCTCAAAAACTTAGACCCTGTTTCAAAATTAAAACAAAAAATAATTAAGAGCTGGGGTGTAACTTGAAGGTAGAATGCCCCTGGGATCAACCCTCAGTACCCCCCAAAAAAGAGGAAACACAAGCATTTCCAGTTCATTATCACGTGGTCGCGGAAGGAAAAGTCAGTGGTTCAGGTAAGGAACTAACGAAACTTTCTCTTTGCCTGTTCTGGGTGCAGAAGGGTGACAAGCTGCCCTGCCCAGGTGCTCTGGCTGCATTGGGCTCATGCTGTCCAATGGTCCCCGCCTTGCAGGGGTGACCAGTCCCCGGCCCGCAATGCCCCTCCCCTTTTGGGATTCCTCCATGCAGTCAGGCTGCCCAACCAGGCGCCCAGGGTCCCTGCCATTTCCAGCCCGGTGGGAATGATGGCTCTGGCCTTTGGACACCTGACCAATGGGAGAAGGGAAGAGGCTGGGCAGAGAATTCCCCTCCTGCCTCTCCTCCCAGGAGAGGATGCAGCCAGGTCACCTGTGAGGCACTCTGCGTTAACACAAGCTGGCTTCCCTTTGTTCTCCTCCTCCCAAAGAAACTGCCATCACTTTAATCCTTGCCTCTGGCCCGCTTTTCTTGCAAAAATCACCGGTACTAGTAATTCTAAAAAGCAGCCTTGGTGATGGAATTTTGAAGGTAGACTGGCCACCCATGTACTAGAACAAGTGGCTTCACAGCTGGCACTGAACAGGCTGGTCTCAGACCCTGGTATCCGGTTATGGAAGCTTCCTGCCCACGGCTAACTGCACTGGTGAGCATAGAGAGGCCCAGCTTGCAGAGGTGCTGTGGAATGGAAATATTCCTAACCGCAAGCATTTCACAGTAGGGTGACTGCTCCTGGTGACCAGATACCTTGAAAAAAGAAAATGGCAGCCTCAGTGCACCCAAAGGGCAACAGAAGGCAAGTGCAGAAAGCCGGAGCCTCTGGCCTGCTGCATGAGGTCACTGCGCCAGGAGCAGGCAAACCACCCAGTAGCTAGTAAGAAGTACAGGCCCCGGCCCACACCTATGAATTCACATCTGCTAAAAAGACAGATGAGGCCGGGCGTGGTGGCGCACACTTGTAATCCCACGCTTGGGAGGCTGAGACAGGAGGATCACACAGGTTCGAAGCCAGCCTCAGCTACTTAGTGAGGCTCTCAGCAACTTAGTGAGACCCTGTTTCCAAATAAAGTATAAAATAGGTCTGGGAGTATAGCCCAGAGGTAGAAAGCCTGTTTTCTACCCCCCCAGTACAAAAAAAAAAGACAGATGAGTATATCTGATAAGATTTTTGCTAGAAAAAGTATATATGTATATATATGGTTATATATATACATATATTAGAAAAAGTAAATATATATATATATATATATATATATATATATATATATATAATTTGTTTGTGTGCTAAAAACCTAAGAGTAAATGATAAAAGAATAGAAATAAAGCTTCCCAACTAACAGACAGAGACCCTCTGAAGCCCGTCTGTGGGAATGAAGCCTGGGTTCCATGGACACCAGATGAAGTACCCTTGGGATTACAGTCCATCCCTAAAAGGAAAAGAGGAAGAAAAGCTGCAGCTGATGGAATCATGCAAACACAGTGGTGTTTGGAGCACACGGGAGCCAAGAGGCAGGCGGGAGCAGGAACCGGGGCTTTCTGACCTGGAAATCAAGCAAGGGCCTTCAGGAGGGGGCAGCCAGTATTCCTGTGGGCCTACTGTGTGCCAGGCATTCTGCTGTGCATTTGCAATATGTTAACTGACTCAATCCCCCAACAACCCCACTAGGTAGGGCTCTTTGCCCTCATTTTACAATCGGAAACATTAATAGTAATCTGGTTTTCTTCTGTAGTTTCTCCCCTGGTATTTCTTCCCCCAAAGTTTCCCTAGCCACATTGTGCTTCTTTGCCCTAGGGATGGTTGTAATGGAGCTGAATCAAAAGTAGCCTGGAGCCGGACGTGGTGGCGCACGCTTGTAATCCCTGAACTTGGGAGGCGGAGACAGGAGGATCACACAGGTTGGAAGCCAGCCGCACTGGCTTAAGAGACCCTGTTTCCAAATAAAAGTATAAAATAGGTCTGGGAGTGTAGCCTGGAGGTAGAAGGGTTTCCAGGAACCCCAGTACCACCAAAATAAAAAAAAAAAAAGTAGCCTGGAAATACAGGTGGTCCTGAGTTGTGACGGATCAACTTTATGATGGAGCAGTGCTCAGAAGTTTGAGTCTTGACCTTTTCCCAGTGCTGGGAGCAGCAGCGCCCCACCCGGTCACCACCAGCCAGGGCTCCGTGTGCACAACGTTGCTGAGCCGTAAGGCTGGGTAGGTTGGGTGGATCCATTTGCGCATCTCCAATTTCCAATGAGCTCACTGAGCTGTAACTCCATCGTAAGTCCTCTGCTTTTTTCTCTTCTCGCAACTTGGGCTCACTGAAGATATGAAATGCAGTGCCAGGATCTAGGGAGGGGTGTAAGCTCTGCGGGTGAGGGGTGGCTGGCACTCTGACTGGCTCGAGGCAGCAGCCCAGTGCCTCAGTGTAACAAGATTGGAGGCATGAGATGCTGGGAGGACTGAGCACCAGGAGCCCTGACCTCAGCTTCAGCCACCGAGAGCACTGGAGCTGAAGACTGTGGCCACTGTGTCCACATTATCTGAGTCCCTGGTTGGGGATGGGGTGAGCAGGTGGGTGATGACCAAGGCTGAACTTCTCGCCTTTCTGCTATTAAAGAAAACACAACTTTGACATTTCTTGCGCCCTCACTTGACTTTGCTGTCAATCCTGCTCCAAGGTCTGTATTAAATATCACTGAGAGGCTATGTCCCTGCACCAGCCCTCTGTACTACAGTGGTGCTTCTCAACAGAAGGCACTTTCCCTATCTCTCTAAAGCAACACTTCTAGGCAATATAATAAAAATGACTTGGAGGAATTACTAGAAAAGTGAAACGAATAAGGTAACAGTTCTCCTCTGTTAGTATTCGGTGCAATAGTTGTTAAAGGCTCTTGTCAATTGCTGTAAGTTTTTCGACACTTACTCTCAGTTCCAGGCAACAAGAAGTTTGCAGCCAGAGGCCAATCTCTGTGTGAGTAGCACTTAACTATCAAACACAGTCTGTCTGAATTTATATAATATACAGAATTGGGGTTAAAAACAGTAATGCTTCAGGCCAGGCGCAGTGGGCACACTTGTAATCCTAGCGTTTGGGAGGCTGAGACTGGAGGATCACGGTTCGCAGACAGCCTCAGCTACTTAGTGAGGCCCTTGGCAGCTCATTAAGACCCTGTTTCAAAAATAAAAAAAATGAATAAAAAATAAGGCTTGGGGTGTGTCTTGGAGGTACAATGCCCCTGGGTTCCATCCCCAGTACTGGAAAAAATAAAAACAATAATGCATCAGATTCTTAACGATCTAAGTCACAGAGATAGTGAACCCCTTTGGGCAACAACATGTAATTCTCAAAACTTATCTACATCCTTTCTATTCAAATATCTAGCTCTCCAACTGCCACCATTTTCAGAACAGTCTCCCTCTCCCCGCTTCACAGCCCTGCACAGCCATTGAGCAACTATAGGAGACCCGCCGCTACAGCTGAGCTCTTTAACCACGAGGACAGCAGGAAGGGAATCTGGTGGCAGCATCCCGGGCGGGACTCTGGCTGTGCTCTACAGGGAACAGCCAATGGGAGCTGTTTATAGAGTTCTGATATAATTAATTTACTCCTTAAAAACTTTTCCAGACTACTCTGGGAACCTAAGCCTTAAATGTGAATGATCTATAGTAAGTATTTGGAGCAAAGTAGTTCATAAATGTGATGTAAAAAAGTACCACTCTGAGGTGCATCAGCATTCTGCCCAGGACACTGAATTGCTAACAAATTCTGTGCATGACCATTCAGGCTCACTAAACCTTGTAAAAATCTGAGTTTGTTTAAAAAACTATAATACACGAATACATACATAAATCCTCATTTAGTCAGAAAATTGTTTAAGTAGAAAATTTTCCTAAAATTCTGAATAGGAGTTCTTCATATATTTATATAAAGATACCACTACTCCAGGATTTCTTTTTTTGTGTGGGGGTAGTGATGGGATTCCAAGCTATCTTCGAACCTATTTCCACATTCAAAAGCAAACTATAAAATGGCAGAATCACATTTTATGATCAAGAAAAGTACACTAAGGAATTTCTACCAGTTGTCAGAAAAAGAAACAAAACAACCAGTCAAGGAGCTCAGACCCTCTCTGCAGGTTGCTGTTGTAGTGCTAACTGTAAGAGGTATAGGGTGTGAAGGTTAAGACAGGAGGCTGTCTGGAGTACTGGAGATCAGTCCGCATACAGGGAGCAGCGCTGCTGCTGAGTGGGCAGCAGCTGGCCTTCCAGGGAAGAAAAGCAAGAAAGACAAATCCAATCTACAGTACTTGCCCATTTCCGTGGTACAAACACTCCCATTCTGGCCAGTTTCAATCAGTATGACATTATCACGCAGTAAGAAAGTAATATATACTACCTATTTATTTATTTTGTGGTCCTGGAGATTGAACCCAGGGGTGTTCCACCGCTGAGCTAATCCCTGGCCCTTGTTTTTTTTTTTTTTTTTTGTTTTTTTGAGATGGTCTCAATGAATTGCCCAGACTGGCCTGAGGAGCTTGAGATGCTCTTGCCTCCGCCCTCTTGCAGCTGGGATTACAGGTGTACACCACCACTTCCGTCTTATGTACCATTTTGCCATACAGATTCCATTGTCATAAACTCAAGTGCATAGATACTGGCAAAACACAGTCAAATAATTATAAAGGCAAGAGTTTTGAGTATATGTCGTCTTTGCTTTTATATTAATTTATGCAACCTAATTCTTTCTTTTTGTTTTGGTTACTTGGGATTGAACCCAGGGCCTCCAAGCTATACTCCCAGACCTTATTTATTTATTTTTGAAGCGAAGTCTCCCCAGGTTGTTTAGGGTCTCACATCATTGCTGAGGTTGGCCTTGAGGCTGTGCTCCTCCTGTATCAGCCTCCCAAGTGCTGGGATCACAGGTGGCACCATCACGCCTAGCTACATAATCTACTTTTAATGACGGCTGAATGACTAACTCACAAAATCCCTAAAAATTCAAATATTGATTCTCAGTAGACAGTAGGAGCCAGGCCGCACACTGCAGGTAGGGATGGTGCAGGGGGTAAGGTTATGCTTTGAAGCCTAGATTCAAACCATAGCTCAGTACTTCCCAGCTAAGTGACCCTCTTGATCCAGTTATTTCAATAAAATTGGCCTGTTTCCTTATCTATAAAGTAGGGACTTTGGCAGCACCACCTCACAAGGGAGTAGATGAAGGTACGTGGTGCCTAACACAAGAAACACACAGTAAGTTCTCACTATTTTGAGGCCAAATGTCAGGAGAACCAGAAAAAGAGTAGGATAGAGGAGCCAAGATAAAGTCTTGAGGGTGAGAGTCTGGAAAGGTGGTGTTCACACGAACTCACAGGACCCAGCAGTGGAGAAGAGATGCTTAGGGAAGTGGCTGCCCTGCCTCACTCGGCTATACCTAGCATCTCCCCTCCTGCTTGGCTTGTCTAGTTCTAACATTTGATTCCACCCAGGTGAGTCTGAAGATCCAGCTAACGGCCTTGCTACCCACCTTGTCCCCCGGCCTGAACAGGGGTCAGCCATGTGGTAAGTATTTTTTAGGCTTTGCAGTCCATCTAGCTTCTCCTGCCACTACTCAATCTTGCCACTGTTGTGCAAGAACAGCCACTGTTAACATGTAGATGTGACTGAGCATTGCCTATGTGCCATTAAAACTTTATTTATCCAGACAAGCGGCGGGCCAGACACAGCCCAAAGGCTGTAAGTAGTTTGCCAATCCAGGCCTAGTAAGAGTTATGGGAAGCTGTGCTGCAGGTTCCAATCCCAAGGGTTCTGTGAGGCATTTAACATTTCCGGATATAATATTGCTACTAGGATATCTTATAGTGTTACAACAATTAGTTTAAAAGCATTGCTAGCCAGGTGTGGTGGTGCACATTTGTAATCCCAGCATTTGGGAAGCTGAGACAGGAGGATCACGGTTCACGAATAGCCTCAGCTACTTAGTGAAGCCCTTTGCAACTCAGTGAGATCCTGTTTCAAAATAAAGAATAAAAAATAGGGCTGGGATGTAGCTCAGAGGCACAAAGCCCCTGGGTTCCATCCCCTGTACCATAAAATAAAATAAAAGCATTGTGATTTGCCCTACTGCAACAAATGTTCTTTTTTGTTTAGGCAATGATAAACTTTTTTTTCCTAATAGATTTTCTTTTTCTTTCTTTTTTTTTTTTTTTTTTTTTTGGTACTGGAGATTAAACCCAGGGGTTCTCTAACTTCAAGCCTCCCTGACTCCCTTATTTTACTTTTTATTTTTGATGCAGGGTCTCACTAAGTTTCTGAGACTGGCCTCAAACCTGCAAATATGCAAGTCCATAGTTTATTGAGATTTTCTCCATCTCCACCGAATGTTCTTTTCCTGTTTAAGGATACTTTCCAGAGTACCATGACATGAGTTGTCGTGACTTCTTTAGCTCCCCGTAGTTTTACGACAGTTTTCTCAGGCTCTCCTTGTTTTTAGGGTTTGGACAGTTTTGGTTATATTGGTCAGGTATATTGCAGGACAGCCTTCTTTTGGAATTCTTGGGGTTAGACTGGAGAAGTACATTTAAGGGAGGTTTCTTTTTATAAATTCTTAAGGTTTCCAATATTTTAGAATGGTCTCCAGGTGTTTGTTTCATCCTCTGTCAAAAGTGAAACCAAGCAGGCCGTGAACAGAGACCACTGATGGGGAAGGAGGCAAAGCACAGGCCAGAGGCTATCCCATGAAGTTCACACAGTGTGTGTCCCGCTGGCTGTAGCTGTAGGCACTGGAGTGGGTACTCAGCAGCCCATGCATAAAAAGACAGCCATGAGGCTGTAAGCATTCCATAAGGTTGTGTACACCGAGCACGGTACTCAGCACACAGCACCCCCACACACACTTTCTATTAATTTTCTTGGCATAGGTACACTTTCTGCACCAAAGTATGGAATCAAAGGACTTTTATTGTTTCAAGGTTTTTTTTTTTTTTAAGTAGAAAGTGGAAGTGTTTACTAATTTTATTTATTTATTTATTTTTATTGGTGTGTTGCAGTCATACATCTTAATGGCGTACAAGATGAGAGAGGCACGCATGCACACAAGCACTCATTCAGCCCTCCTCCACTTCCCACCCCGTTTGTTAAGTTTTTATTTCAACCAACTTCTCTTAGTAGATATCAAGCTCAGGGAGGTTTTCTCAGAAATACTTTGCCCAGGATGATTTTAATGGCTTTGCTTGCAATTTGGCTGTCTTAACCAGTGTTTCCTTTCAACGGTACAGAAAATCCAGAGGGTTGGCAAGCTCTCAGTGGGTGGATCTGAAGGCTGTTGGTTTGTTTTCTTGCAACAGTGACTTCTCAATCAGCTAAATGTATGGGTGAGAGTGTTTCACTTCTTTGGAGAGAAGGAAACTTTTTCTACTTTTTTGTTCATATACTTAAGAGGAATCAGACAAGGAGATACTTTTAGAGAATCACAAATGACCACAGGCCCTGGTCTAACTTGCCAGCCACAGAACCTTCGGTTTTCATGGGCTGAATTGCCACTAAGCATTCAAAACAATGGAAACCTGAGAAGTATACACCAATAACATTTTCTCTTAAGACTTACTTGATAAAGTGTTTTTGGAGTTTAACATAAGACCTCATTTCAAAGTTGTACACTTCAAGTGAAGTGTGAGTAATGAGTGCTCTGAAGATATATCACGTGTGTGTGTGTGTGTGTGTGTGTGTGTGTGTGTGTGTGGTACTGGGGATAGAACCCAGAAACATTCTACCTCTGAGCTACATCATCCCCAAAAGAATATTTTTTTATTCTTTATTTTGAAACAGTGTCTGAGTTGCAAAGGGCCTAAGTAGCTGAGGTTGGCCATGAACCCAGATCCTCCTGTCTCAGCCTCCCAAATACTAGGATTACAAGTGTGCGCCACCACGCCCAGTTGAGAATATCACACTTTTAAGTATAAAGAGCTACCATTAGAGACTCTGTAAATATATTCACTTGAGAAAGTTTTATTCTGTGTATCTATTCATACATATGAGCACAGAGTAGTCTCCACTCTCTTACCTGACATTACCCAAAGTCAACCACAGACAAAAATATTAAATGAAATATTTCAGAAATAATTCAGTTTTGAATTGTGTCCCATTCTGAGTGGCATGATAAAAATCTTGTACCATCCTTTCCTTCCAGAATATGAATCATCCCTTTGTCCAGCATATTCATGCTGTATATGCTACCCGCGCGACAATCATTCAGTATCTAACTTGGTTATCAAATCAACTATGATGGTAGTGTAGCAATTGTGTTCCAAATAACACTTATTTCATGTAATAATGGTTCCAAAGCCCAAGAGTGGTGATGCTAGCAGTTTTAATATGACAAAGAGAAGCCTTAAAGTGCTTTCTTAAAGTGAAAAGGTAAAGTCCTTGACTTAATAAGGAAAGGGGAAAAACATTCTGAAGTTGATAAGCTCTACAGTGTGAATGAATCTTCTAATCTTGAAATTGTGAAGAAGGAAAAAGAAGCTGGTTGCTGGTCTTGATATCTATCGTACATTAAACTGAATGAACTACACTGTGTGTGTCAAGTACTTAGTTATGAGTGTACTCAGAAGGCACCAATGTTGAAGCACGCTCTTGCGGGCAGCAAGAATCAGAGGTGGGGCTCTTACCCACAATCCTTCCTCTTGAAAGTTCTGTCCTTACCAGTAGGTTAACCCATTGGTGGCTAAAGGAGTTACTGGGAGGTGGGACCTCCCTGGGGAAGAAGGTCCCTGGGGCATGTCCTGGAAGGGTGGGCTTCTCCCCAGCCCCTGTCTCTTGCTCTCTGCTTCCTGGCTTTTATGATCTCAGCTGATTTCTTCTGCCATGTCCTTCCTCCATGTTGTTTCTTCCTTGTAGCCAGCCTACTGTTAGAGTCTCATATAAGCCCAAACAAATTTTTCCTCCTCTAAGCTGTTCTTGTCAGGTATTTTGGCCACAGTTACAGAGAGCAGACTAACACCCATGGTTTTAGACATCCACTGGGGGTCTTGGAACATATTACCTATGGGTAAAGGTAGAATCCTCTAGTCATTGCAAACGTAGTTTACACTCATATAGCAATTTTCACGGTGTATTTAAAATTTTCTTGGCAAAATTTAAAAAATGGAAGGAAAGAGGGTGGGTAGAAGAGAGGGGGAGAGACAGAAGATTAAAAGGACAGAAGAAAGAAAATGATGGATCATTAACATATTTTACTTTTATGTGTATACATTTCTATGTGAGACATTTGAGATGGCTTACTGAAGGTGTAGATGATGAAATATTATGCAATACAAAATATATTAGCAGTTAGAAAAAATGTAAAGCAGAATAGAATGCATAGCTGGGAAGAAATATGGATAAACATAGACCAGGACCTATGCAAGGGCCACAATGGAGACAAAAATGCAAAACGCTCTGGAGAGGAAGCACAGCTGCATATCCTCTGAGCAATCCTTCTCTTCTTCTAAACTGGACTTCAGACCAAAGGGCCCTATCTGTCCCTTACCTGGACTTAACCTTTCCTTACGAAAGCAACCTCAACTGCTAAAGCTATGCTTGTTGGGATTGGTGTGTGTGTGTGTGTGTGTGTGTGTGTGTGTGTGTGTGTGTGTTCAGTGCTTACAGGCCAATTTGAGAAGCTTGGATTTATGTGAAATTGGGTTTCAAAGGTGCTCACTGAACAGATGCTTTCCAGCAAAACTCATGTATAGGGATTGTTGAGAGATATAATGAAGGTAACAGTTTAAATAATGCCATATACATACACAAAATTATCAATACCAATCTCAGTGAAATGTATGGGGAAGAGGAGAGAGGGACAGGATCCAGAGGAAAGCACACCAAGTGCTGCATATTGGCACTGAAGCCCTTCAGCTATGTAGAAAGGCATTTTCTATAGTTTCAAAGCTGTAAACTTATACCATGGTTGCTCCTTCTACAGCACAGTCATGATAACATGGGATGCTGCAGAGACTCTTGAGGTGGGACTGAAGGACAAATGTCCAGCCCTATTTTCATTCTCTACTTCATTATGCATACTGCAGAAAAAGACATTCCACCCTAAACTGGTATAAGTTTATAGCTTCGAAACTCTGCTAAGCTGAAGGAGAAAATGCCTTTCTACATAGCTGAAGGGTTTTAGTTCCAATATGCAACATTTTTTCCTACATTCCACTTATTTACTTATTCATTCATTCATTTTTGTGATAGTGGTGATTGTACCAGGGGCATTCTACCTCTAAGCTAACTCCCAGTCCTTTTAATTTTGTTATTTTGATACGGGGTCTCATTAACTTACCATGTGCTGGCCTTGAACCTGTGACTTCCTGCCTCAGCCTCCCAGGTACTAGGATTACAGGCAGGTGTCACCACACCCAGCTTTTTAAATCCACCCTGCCACTTTTCTTTCTCCCTGTGTTTGCAGTAACTCTGCTGATCACATTGACCAACAAGAGAGGATTGTTAGGGTTATCCACAGAGAGGCAGGTAAATGTCACCATGGTACGTGTGCCCAACATGAAGCCCTGTGGGGTGTTTGAAGCTCAATTCTGCTGTTTAATAATCAACTCTGACCCCCCCACACACACACACAAAGGGAACTTAAAACATATTCAAGACTATGCATGTACCCTATGTTTGAAATATTTCCATTTCACACCTCAGGCAGCAGAGACCAACTGTGTGAATAAAAGGGAGCCCAATACATTTTAAGAGGTCTAGCATGTGTCTCAACAAGTTTTAAAACCCCCATAAAGACTGAACACTCAGTCCCTCAGGGTGTAAGGGCTCCAGCCAGAGTCTAGATCTAAGAGAGCTGGATGCTCCTGGCATTAAGATGTTTCCACAACCTGAATAACAACAGGGGTCCAAGTGCTCTTCCTAAGCTGGACCACTGATTGGAACTTAGGTCCACTGGTAGACAGAACGCAGAAGTTGCAGGAGAGTAGACATTTTCATCCACTGATAATCATGTAAACAGAATGTACCAAGCAGAAAGAGTCTACTTACAAAAGAGCGAGCACAGTCCATAAATCGCCCAGATTGGAACGAATCCAGGTTAAGAATTTCTCCAGATGTCAGTCTGTAAACAGGGCTTAATAAAGTGAACTTCCCAATTAATTGGTGGCAAGAGTGATCTCCATACTGCACTGGTGCACGACAGTCCTCTACCACATGTAGGTGCGTGGCTGCCTGGCCCTAGAGATTGTCAATCACTTCTGATAGAGGTCAGGGAAAGAAGCTGGGGTCTGCACAGCTTCTGATACGGCAAGAAAGTCCTGTAAAATTATTGCGCAGGAAGGAACTTGGAGCTGTGTTCACTGAAGGAAATGAGAACTCTCCCGTTTATTTGTGTTACATCTGTTTTTCTAACACATTTAGTTCTTAACCTGGAGCACTTGAAAGACACACACCCAGTAAGAAGATAAACATGGAAACTGCTCACTATTTTGCTAGTCTCCAGTCACAATGTTTTCACACGTTAATAAGGCCACTAGGTCCTCTGAAGGAGAATACTCTAAAGGCAAGACTCTAAAGGAGTACGACCCAGCCGTCATGAAGAGAGGAGGAAGCAAAGAGTTAGTGTTTGCTTTTCCTGCTGATCCATGTCTGGAGCCCTACTGTCCCTCAACCAGATCTTGTCTCTACCAATAAATACAGTGTTTCCTAGTTTGAAAAGAAGGTGGTTGTGGTTTTCAACTTCCACTTTGTTTCTAAATCCCAAGGAAATCTAATGTACAACTGGAGACATAATTTTAAGACATTTCCATTTCAAATACTTTCCTCTCCCAACTCCCTCTTCAGAGACCAACGCTCTCTCAAAGTACACACGCACAAATAAAACATTATAGCTACAGTTGAGAAAGAAAGGAAGCCAAGAGTTCTGCAATAATAATTTCTTAAAAATGAAATAGTAAGACACTAACTCTACTTTGCCTGGACACCACATAATAAGAGTGCTTGTGTTCCTCGTAGCTTCTCTGTTGCATCAAGAGGCTATTAATTCCCCAGTGATCCTGACAACATGTCTTCAACTAGAGTTTCTTTCCACAACCCAATTAAAAGCCCTAATCTTGACCAAAGTGTTGTTTGTAATAACGAAAGAGTCTAGGTGGTGATTATGAAACCGGGAGTTCAGCTGGGTCACTGGCTTACAAACAGGTTGAGGGGAGAGGGGAGAACACAGAGCCCTGGAGAGCACACATTGCTTCACATTGCTTCACAGATGATGAGGAAACAGAATAACACTCAGGCCTCCTTCCAAGGCAACTCTGTCTCCTAGCGCCAGATTAGTAGGATAGCCCCTAAACAGTGCCATATTTTACAGAAAAGAGAAATAAACACAGATGACCAACTAGACCGCTGATCACAGAAGGAGCATTTCAAAGGGGTGTGGCAGGTGCCACTGTGCCTGGACCAAGTCACTTGAGTCTGGGCCTTGATTTACTTTCTTATAAAACGCAGAAAATATAGCATCTACCTCCCATGAAACAGGAGTTTAAACTAATACTGGTAATGGGTTTATCCCGGCACCCATCACAAAGGAAGACCCCCCCAGTGCTAATTATTAGCCTCAGTTCTAACCCCTGCCTAGGTAGTTACTGCAGTTACAGCCAATTATATCTAAGCTGCAATGTAAATTTATATGTGACTTTCTAGAAAACGTTCTGGAAAAAGCTGAGGATAAGGCAAACCGCCCGTGGTGGAACTGTTACAGCCCCACCCAGCAGCCAGTGGCAAAATCACCGAAGCACTCAAATAATTCAGTCCTTCAAAAAGTCAAGGGTCGTATGGGTTTCTCTCAAGTGTGGAAGCTGGAGAGGAAACAGGAAACACGAGGGCTTTAGGCAAATGTGGAGAGAGACCAGTAGAATAGTGGGAGGGAACTGGAGGAGGGAGGTGGAAGGAAAAAAGGATGGAGGAAAGAAATAATTCAAATAATAGTGTGGCAATATGTGGCCATATATTGCTATCAATTTCACTAACATGTATTGGAGGAAGAAGGAGATACAAGACTGGGATGCAGAAGAAAATACACCAAGGACTCTGTGCATGTATATTTGTACCACAGCGGACCTCACTAAGCTTCATAATTGCAATGTACAAATAAAAGTATAAAAAGCTCACAATCCCCTTAAGAAGAAATCACCAATATTCTACTCTCATAGACAACCACTCTTCCGAGATCACAATAGGAACTTTAAAGGGCCATGATGATGGTGGTGGTGATCATGATCACATCAGAGGTATATAATCACATTCATTATTTTCTATTTACCAGCAGTGCCATTACTATTGAGAAATGCAAGCCCACATGATAATAAGACATCAATGGAATAAACATTAAGATAAAAGGGTGAAACCATGGTAGGTTTGCTTTCTCATGGGAAACTGAAATGGCCAGCAGATGAACCTTAGAGGAGGAAGTCTGCTGACCCAGTGTTACTGAACATGGGAGGCAGCCAAGGCACCGGGAAGGAGGGCAACACACTTAATGCATGCCTTGAAGGAAGCAAACACCAATTATTTTTATATGACTTTAATTCTCCCAATGAATACTTTATGGGTGTTGGCAAGTCCTTCTGGAAAAGGAAGGGATTATTAATGATGGATTCAGTAGCAACTGCTTACCAATGCTCTAAAGGAAGAGCGTTGAACTAAAAATCATTTGGTTCACACCCCATCTCTAGAGACACAGAAATTTTAAAGACCCTTTTAAAAATAATAAAATATTATGTCTATGTATATAATCCTTTCTATTTTAATTTTTAAATGATTCTATAGCCTGCATGATAAGCAAGTAAGCTTCCCACAGGGAAATAAATACACAGAGCTAAGAAGTTAAAATCTTTCCCCTCTCATCTAGAGTGGCTGCTTAATATTTTCTTGTTGACTTGAAAGGAGTTCATGAATTGAGGAAATACAGCTTTAAAAGAAAAAAAAAAGTCATCATTGGAAAATGTTCCAGCACATCATTCCAGGCTTGTGAGCTGGAAACAGACCACTAAGGTATAGGCTAGCAAATCTGAAGAAGTGATCAACCTTGCTTCTCAAAAAACTCAACCCATCCACTCTAGCAAATTCTTACACTGTGTTAAATGGAATCTCTCAGGTGGATGTGGTGCTGCATGCCTATAATCCCAGTACTTGGAAGGCTGGATAGGGGGATTGCAGATCTGAGGCTAGCCTCAGAAACTTAGCAAGTCCTCCAGCAACTTACCGAGAGCCTGTTATAAAATTAAAAGAAATAAAATGGGGCTTGGCATGTAGCTAAGAGGTATGCCTTTGAGTTCAATGTGAAAGAAAGGAAAAAGGAAGGGAAGGGAAGGGAAGGGGAGGGAAGGGAAGGGGAGGGAAAGGAAGGGGAGGGGAGGGGAGGGGAGGGGAGGGGAGAGGAGGGGAGGGAAGAGGAGGGGAGGGGAGGGAAGGTCTCCAGCTAGCAGTCTGCTTTCAAAACTCTCCAGGTGCTTCAGAGGCACGCCCTCCAGAGCCTAGGCTGAAAAGATTTTGATCCCAGCCCCATCATTATTGTGAAACTAGTTTCTTAATCTTTTTCTACCTCAATTTCCTTGTTTTTGAAATCCAGGTAATAATTGTACCAGCTTAAAGAGTAATTCTAAAGAGTAAATAAATTAATTTTATATAAAGCACTTTAAGTCACTCCTGATTCATAGTAAGTGATACACAAGTGTTATACAGTATCATCATCATCTTCTTTGCCTTATATTACCAAATATTCCCATTTAAGCCTGAGATTCTTATATAAGATGAGGTAGGGAGTGGGAGGGGAGGGAGTACTGAATTTTAAGAAGGCAGAAGGCAAGCTGAGGGTGGTGGCACATGTCTGTAATCCCAGTACTTGAGAAGCTGAGACAGGAGGATTCAGCAACTTAGCAAGGCCCTTAGCAACTCAAAATAAAAACCCAAAAGGGTTAGGGATATGGCTCGGCTCAGAAGCGGAATGCCCCTGGGTTCCATCTCCAGCACAGACACAAAAAAGGTAAAGAGCAGCAGTTGTAGCTCCAAGAAAACGAGTTGCTGGATTAGCCAGTCAAGGGGAAAGCTCTTCATTGAGTGTCTGATCTGGAAAACACAGACAAACAAACACCAGAAAGCAAACAGTGGCCAGGGAAGAGACTGGGAGATGGGGCCTGCATCCATAAGGAAAGGGGACAGCAAACATCAGGTGGGAATGACTTACTGCGTCTTGGTTCGACTTTCCTGCCAGCGTCTTCCCCTATTTCCTTGCTCTTCTTGGCAGCAGAACTTCTCCAAGGAGTTTCCTCCAAAGTGATTTCAACACTTCTTTCTCCCACCCACCCCATCCCAGCCTGTGCCTCTACCACCCCACAGAAGTTGCTCAAGCTCACAGCGACCTCCATTGCTGAACCCACTGGATGATTCTCGGCTCTCCACTTGGTCACACGGCCTGTTAGCAGCATCTGACACTCTGACCCCTCACTCACCCCTCACTGGTCGCCTGGTTTCTAGGGTACCACATCCTGCTGGCTCCCCTCTGAGCCCAGCATGCTCTTTCTCCTTATCTCCTGCTGGTCCCCCTCTTTCCCCAAACCTAACAACTCAGCCCCCAGCTCTCAGGCTTTGGCCTACATCTCTTCCTAACTGTATTCCCTAGGTGATCTTATCCAGGCTCATGGCTTTGGATAACATTTCCATGCTGGCAACTTGTAACTGTATAATTCCAGCCCAAGTTCTCTCCAAAACTCCAGGCTTGGACGGCAACTACCAACTCAGTATCTCTTCTTGGATATCTAACAGCATCTCAAACACAGCATGTTCCACACTTTACTCCTGACCTTCCCCACACACCCATCCCATCCCACCACCTTTTCCATCTCAACTCCATCTTTCCAGTTGCTCAGCCAAAACTCTTGGGTTCATTCTGGGATCCTTTCCTCCACTCACAATTATGCCCATCGGTTCTAACGTAATACTGGTTCTACACTTTCCAGACTCCCTCTCAAATACCGCTTTGGTGCAATCCACCGGCATCTCTTACCTGAATTACTTACTGCTTAACTAACTGAACAGGTTTCAAACTAGACGTCTTGCTTCTACCTCTACCCCCAGTCAATTCTCAAAATAACATCCAGGGATCTTTCTAAAATGTAAGGCCATTTCATCCCCCATGCAAAATGGTCTCCTCATTTGACCCAAAGAAACATGACCTGACCCCTCTGACCTCATTTCCTACCACAAAGGCCCCTGCTATCCCTGGAAGACTCCAGGCCCACTCCCACCTTAGGGACAGCCTGCTGGCCATTCCTTTTACCCAGAAGACTTATCTCTCTGAGCTCTGAAGGGGTAAATTTCTAACCTTCTTCAAAAGAAGGTTTGTTCAAAAGTTGTCTTTTGAACACAACCTACCTTGACCACCCAATTTAAAGTTCTGTATAGCTCTCCCTTTTTGACATACACCTTATATTTCTGTAGCACCTTAGACTTTTTAATAGTAAAGCTTATTGCTTCTTAACATACTATATGGTTTACTTGTTCATCATGCTTATTATTTATTCTCTCCCCTTGGAAGAATAATAGTTCCAAAACGGCAGCAGTCTTTGTTTTGGTTGCTGCTGTATCCCAAGCCAGAAAATAGTGCTTGGCACTTAAATGCACATAATAATTACCTCTTGACTTTTATGAATGAATTAACCCGAGAGATTAGGAGGAAGCAATGGAAACCACAATTAGTTCTTTTTTTTAACATCATATCACCTGCCAGTGGAAAACTCTGGGAAGCTGGGAAGTAATTACAGCAAAATCTAGCAGAGAACCTGTGGTCTCAGCTGCCCAAGCCTACCTGGCAGCTCTGTGAGTTTAAAAAGAGTCTTTAAAGGAACCTCTTCATAGGGTTCTCTCTGTGTTAGCTAGTACACAGCTTCAAGCCCCGAATCTTACTGGATGAAACCACATGAAGAACATATGAGACTAAGTAGGTGCAGCGGCAAAACAGAAAAGCAGTCAGGCCCAGGAGTAACGCCTGGAGGTGCTGCAGCTGAGGCCGCAGAGCACTCTGGGCCTGGTCCCTGAGAGCAGTCCCTTGTGGAGGAAGGTGCAAGGACCCCGTCTGTGTGGGAAATCTCCCAGAACAAATGAGGAAAGATTCATCTTATTTCCACCAGGGCATCAAGTTATGGCCTGGAAGAGCTTATTTTTCCCAGGCTACTTCAGATCTAAACGTGCTTTTAAAAGCAAGTCCAATGAAAGATTAGATAAACAACTGGACAATGTTTTTTACACTCTGGTAACATCAACATTTCAAATTCCTCCCTAACTCCTTACAGGCATAAATCTCTAATTCCAGAGAAGGTGAGATATCCTCAAAGTTTAAACATTATTTTGAATTATTCACATTTACCTCCATTTCCATCTTATACTTTTTGGCGATAAAAAGCCAGGTGTCGTCCAAACTATGGTACTATGACTCCATTCCAATTGTAAAACAACTTGGACTAACCCCAGCTCTATTCCTTTGAAGACAGAACACAGCAGCTCTTCCCAACAGTTTATTTTCTCTCCTTCCTTACCACCTATACATCCTGTACTGCCCTTTTCAAACCAACACAAAAAGGAAACATGACGCTGTCCACCTACAATTAACCTATGAAAACAACTTCAAAATGATGTCAAACACAACAGAAATGGGTTGAAATAGGAGGTAATGCAAGAAAATATCAGGAAGAGGGGAGTTGTCTGGATGAGGGTAGGAGACAGAGTAAAATTCCCTGGAAGCCGGGCATGGGACACACGCCTGGAATCCCAGTATGTGAGAGGCGGAGGCAGGAGGACCCAAATTAGTGAGACCATCAGCAATTGAGTGAGATCTTATTTCAAAATAAAAAGGGCTGGGGGCTGGGTGTGATGATTCACGCTTGTAATCCCAGCATTTGGGAGGCTGAGACAGGAGGATCGTGATTCGAGGACAGCCTTAGCTACTACTTAGTGAGGCCCTCTGCAACTCAGTGAGACCCTGTTTCAAAATAAAGAATAAAAAATAGAGCTGGGGGTGTAGCTTAAGAGATAGAATGCCCCTGGGTTCCACGACCAGTACCACACACACACACACACACACACACACACACACACACACACACACACACACACAAAGGCTGTGGGTATAGCTCAGAGGTAGAATACCCCTGGGTTCAATCTCCAGTATCAAAAAAGACAAAACAAATAAAGTTCCTTGGAGAAGGGGCTCTGTGAGAACGCCTCTGGGAGAAGGGAGGGAAGCGAAAGACAGAAAAGCACTGTTTGTAAGCTTAGGTGTGAAAGGGTGGTGGCGAGGACAGGGAAGACACTGGGCCGGCAGAGCTATTCCATTCCTGTCATATTCTGCTGCTTATGGAGCAATCTCGCCTGAGCTTGGTCCTCTCAGCTGTGAGTGGTACAGCAGGCCATCTGCATGCCACACCCTCCAAAATCCCCACGTCCAAGTGAGCTCCCAGCATGTGGCTTACTACTTCTGAGTCTCTAACTGCTCGTTTGAAAAATAAATTACCTTCCTTGAAACAATGATGAGCATATGAGATGTCATGGGAAGCATCAAGACCAAATCTTGCTCCATAATTGGCCAGCCCGAGACAAAACGATGAGCCAGCGGCCTTGTTGGCAGTGGAAGCTGGGCTCCTGCGCAGTGGGCACTGAGCACGGCACTGAGCAGTAGAGAAACACAGGAGCCAAATTGAAGGAGTAGAGGTATATCAAGTGAAAATGTACAGATATAAATAATACAGACAACTAGAGATCCCAAATACAGGTTCTGAGGGTGAACAACTGGATACAATCCTACAACACTAGAGGATACCTGTGAAGGGACAAGGCTGGGGCTGACACGTGACGGCCGAATACGCACTACGTCAGCACACTTTTGAGGTCCTCTGTGCCAGCCATAGCGCCGTTTACTCTGCACATCTGTTCACTTAACAGTGGCCTGACATGATAGTTACTAAATGTCTCATTTTACAGATGATGAAACTAGGCTTTAAAAAGTTGGAGTGACTTGTTCAAAGTCACATAATAGTAAGAGAAACTGAATTCAAATCTGTTACATGTTGAGTCCAAAATTCAAGTTCTGAACTATCCCATTATGTCGCTTCTCCCTGTTAGAAAGAAAAGGCATATCGCGATGGAACTGTAAATTTACTGCCCAAAGACTAAGAGTTTTAAATGGGTAAAAATATGACCCTGATATATAACTCATATCCTCAACACCCACTCCATCTTTTGCTTAAAAGAAAGTGAAGGGGTGTAAGAAAATCACTGAGGTTCTTTTCAATAAATACGAAATCGAGGCATTATAAATAAGGTAAAGTGTTCATAGTATCACCGAATAACTAAAAATGTTCTAAGAATATAAAATAAAATCTAAACAGATAGAAGATTATAAAACATATATAAAATATGTAGAGCTGGGGTGTAGCTCAGTGGTAGAATGCATGCTTAGCATGCACAGGGTCCCGGGTTCAATTTGTGTACACGCAAATATATAAATATACATCAATACATAAATATTGATAATTTCCCTCTGCATTAATAGCATAATTAGCAACATTATGGAGAAACTATAATAATGAAGAAAATATCCATTAATTTTTTGAGAAACAATAAACTAGGGGAAAAAATAATGCCAAAGCCTATAGGATAAGAATTAATGTTTATGGACAGACATAAAACATTTTAGGAGATGACAAAAATAAAATAAGACGCAACTGACTTCAAATTTTACTACAATTTCAGTCTAAATCACAAAAGGATGTCTTTAAACTTGACCATATAATGATAAATCTACTAAGTCTTTTAGAAGAAAAAAAATAGTGAATAAAAATAATAATGGTGGGGGATTTACACCACTGCTTTTAAAAGATATTAAGGACAATTACAACAGTATCAGTCTTAGTGTCAGCACAATGACAGCAGGAAGATGCCATAGCACAGAAATGCAAGAAATTTGCCACTTATATAGAAATATTAATACACTATAAAAAGGGCATTTCAAATTAGTGGAGAAATAATTCGTTAATAAGTTGTGCTCAATTTCTGATAAAATATTTGAAAAACTACAGTTAGATGCATAAAATAAATTTCAGGTGTCTTAAACAGTTCATTATAAAGCTATAAGAAGAAAAAGTAAGAAATAAAAGCAACCATTGGAATTGATGGTGGGAAAGAGGAACACATTTGGCAAGAGAAAGTCATGATACAAAAATCTAAACAAATTACCTCAAACAACATTTAAAATACAAAACCTTCAGAAAATATGTTTAACATAAATAAAAACAGTGCGTTAATTTTAGATCCCAAATACTCTTCATATCTATAATATAAGCTGGTATTCTGATAAAAACATGGGAAAATATGAGGCAGGAATTCACAGGAGGAAAACTATGAAACACTAATAAATGATGGGAATAATATATTTTATTAAAATATTACCAGAGAAATAGCCAAAAAACGTTTTAAAAAATTCAACCTTAGCTGGGCATGGTGGTGCATGCTTATAATCCCAGTACTTGGGAGTCTGGGAGGCCCTCTGCAACTTAGTGAGACCCTGTTTCAAAATATAGAAAAAACAAGACTGGAGGTATAGCTCAGAGGTAGAATACCCCTGAGTTCAATCCCTAGTACAAAAAAAAAAAAAAATCAATCTTAATAGCAACCACAGATACACTATTAAAATTCCAGTTCTACTTTGGGTACTAGCAAAGATGAAAAAGAATGAGAACCTGATACCAAGGAGGTACCAGGCACCTGTGGATTTCAAAGACAAGAACTTCTTGGAGGGTGACGCTGAAGAAGCAAGCTCTCTGAGTCTAGCCCCTTATCCCCAGCATCAGGCCAAGTGGGAATAACATCGTCATGCAGATGTGGGGCACAGCGGTATTTATAATGACTTAAAATGAAACCACCTAAAGATCCAGGGGCGGGGGGGCAGCATCACACATGTTTCTGAAACACATCTCTCAGTCTCAAGACCGCGCAGTTCGCTTTGGAACGGGGTCAGGTTCTGCACACTCCTCTGCTCTTACTTACATGATGTCCTGGTGGGGAATGTCCTCCCTTAATTTCCTTTAAATGCATGCTCTTCATGAAGCAGTTTAAAGAAAAATAACTATGATAATAATTATAGAATTAAGAATGGCAACAATGGCTAATTTGATCAAGTGCTTTTTAAAAGCAAATGCTGTTCTAAATAACATACATATGAGTTAACAGTACTGGTAACAACCCTATAAGATAATACTATTATTGTCTCCACTTTACAAACCAGAAAACAGAAGTGGCAAGGGGCTAAATAACTCACTCCAGGGTGCCTGGTCAGTTTGTGCCAGAGCTTCGACTCAAGCCCAACCAAAACTGTGGTTCTGAGTCCACGTCCACAGCATCCAGCCTCTCCAGGTTTCCAGGTTCCTCCTCTGTAAAAGTTCCTTCAGCCCCAAGCCCAGTTGGGCCAGCTCCCAGACCTCTCATAACTCTCCTGATGAGACCCCAGCACCTACGGTTTGGCATCTTTATTTGTACATCTCCTTCCCAGACTTTCCAACACTGAGGATTTTATATACTCTGGTTTGTGTCTCCCACGATTAAGCACAATTACAGGGAGAAAATAGTGCATACTTACCTAGTAAATAATTTAACATAAAATATATGCACAAGTAAATTAAAGAAACAAAATATCAAAGATGAAATGAGAAGTCTGCACATAGGAAGAGTAGTGAACCAAGAAAGATAGATGATAGGATGGCAGACGTGTGTGTGTGTGTGTGTGTGTGTGTGTGTGTGTGTGTAGACAATCTATTCTCTAGCTAGCTAATGAACATCAACCAAAAGACCAAAAAACAACCCAAAATAGAAACAAGCAAAGAGGATGGGGTGGTGAGGAGGGGAAAAGAAGCACTGAGCTTCCTCTACTTGTCAGACACTGTCCTAAGTGTTCCGCATTCAGATATATCACTTACACAGCCAAAAAGATTGTCCTACTGGTGTGTCTGAGGTGTCCCGGAAAGTGTAATATTAGTCTGAAAATAAAATGGAACCCTGTTCTCAATGCAAGCCGAACTATAGATACCAGCTTAATGAAGCAAGAGAGTATATCTAAGAACAAAAAAGTGTAAGTCTAAGGGAATAGGAAGGGTAAGGCATTACATTACTCAGTTGTCCTGCAGTCCTTTTCAAAGGCTGCACCTCTGGCAGGAGGCAGAAATGGATGTGTATGGTGCTCCCACCAACTGAGCGACGGCACCAAGGCGGTCATCATAGGAACCATTTAACAAGGCCGCCTTGGGATGGGAGAGATGCTTGCCAAATTAGAATTAAGGCAAGTCTTTGATCACTCAGATCCTCATGTTCTCTTTAAGTCCCTGTAAATATACAACATACCAAATCAGCTCATGAAGGGCTTCAAGATGGTCCTTACTCAATGTTTACCGAATCGAATGCAACTGAGGTGGGCAGCAGATTATGTGAGCAGGGAAGGAATGCAAAGAGCAATGTGTCCAGAAATGGTGACCGAGTAACCGGACTTTGGGTACATCAGGTGTACACACACACAACGCACACAAGCACCACATAATGAAGTCCATTTGTTGCACAGCTGCGAATATGACTGTGTTCCCACAAGATGGCACCATCTATCGATGTTGCAGTCATCTTAGTCTGAGTAAGTATGCTCTGTGATGTTTGCACAATGACAGAATCACCTAAAATGTACGCTCATACCCTCATTGTATACATACATGACTGCATGTATACGTATGTTGTGTAGAGATAAGGCATAACTATGGAAAGGGGACAGAGACATCTTGCTCTTCTACTTAAAGGCTCCACTTAGCTTCTCAAGGTAAAAACTATATTTCCCACAACCTGCCCTGCCCTTCACATCAGCCTCTTCCCTGTCTCATGTTTCTGTGATCCACCCCAGTTCCACACCCCTGTGCCTTGTGCACATACAATATACTCTGCCTGGAATCCCTTCCTCTCTGCCTCGCCTAATTCCTCCCAGTCTTCTAAAATCTACTCATCCTCCACTCAGCCTTTCCTGATCCCTGGCCTTACTGCACTTGACTTGAAGACTTTGGGTCAGTATTTCTTAAGGCAAAAAGGAACTGATGTTTCCTTCGAAGAAGGTTATGTACATATAGAGAATTATCAATGCCAATCTTTATAACATGTACAGGAAAAGGGAGGATGGGGATGCAGAGGGAAGTATGTCAAGTGCTGTGTGCATGTATGTTCCTAACATTCTGAACCTCATTATGATGTATAAATTCAGTGTACCAGTAAAAGTGTATTTTAAAAAAAGAGTTGTTGGTGGTTTGGAAAGAGAGAGAGAAAAAAAGCATGTCATGACATAACATAAAGTCTTATGAAAATAGAAAGAATAATCACATGTTCTGCAAAGATCATTCCCTGATTCTGTTTGCAAAATAACTGGGAGGGAAAAAATGACCTGAGAATAGCAAGAAAGAGGGAAAACAAGAAAAGAAACCGTAAGAATGCATTCATCTCTTAAGAAACTGATAGGCCAGGCATGGTGGCGCATGCTTGTAATCCCCGCACTTGGGAGGCTGAGACAGGAGGATGGCGCAGGTTCGAAGCCAGCCTCGCTGGCTTAAGAGACCCTGTTTCCAAATAAAATATAAAATAGGTCTGGGGGGTTAGCCCGGAGGTAGAGGGCCCCTGGGTTCCATCCCCAGCACTACAAAAAAATTATAATAATAAGAAGAAACTGATAGTAAACTAGTCAGGAAATTGCATGTTTAAATATATGTGAGATTTTATTTTTATTTTTATTTTTTTATTTTTTTGTTGGTACTGGGGTTCCTGGAAGCCCTTCTACCTCCGGGCTACACTCCCAGACCTATTTTTACATTTTTATTTGGAAACAGGGTCTCCTAAGCCAGCGCGCACAACTGGCTTCGAACCTGCGCAATCCTCCTGTCTCTGCCTCCCAAGCGCGGGGATTACAAGCGTGCGCCACCATGCCTGGCATATGTGAGATTTTAAATATCTTATGGGTTTTACTTTCTAAAATTCCTGTAAAGATAAAATGAGATCATATTGGTGATTTGGAAAAGTTTAAAATATAAAAAAATGTTAGTGGTGGTCATCGTTCTGGAACTAGTAAAGGCTTTTGCCACCAAACTCCAAGACAGACCCTGGAGGTTGATACTTCCCTTAATGTGCATGCAAACAAAGCAGCCGTTTATCAGCTGAGTCCTGTTTGTTACTACTGAGGGTTGCTCAGGTAAGGAGATACAGCTACAATCTGTGAGTGAGTAATGTAAGCTTTCATGCACAACAATCACTTCTTTATTTGATGTGTATTTGTCAAGCAGAGATACAGCTAGACAGGCTATAAAACAGACCTCTGTTTTTACAAGAGTAAGTTTAGGTTGAGGCAACATGGCTTTTTGTGTACAAGAAGATAGGCTTAATGTGCCAGGGCCAGAATGTTTATAGATACAAAATCTTAGGACATAAAGTCCATTTTACTAGTGATAAGTAACTTTCTATCACTTAATTCTATCAGAAAATTACGTATTTCTTAAAATAATGTGCTTTTATGATCTTTTCCCCCACAAAATGAGTACAAAGTGTCTTTTTCCAACTTCGAAACTGAAGAAATAATTCCCCCCCCTCACTCCCCTACTTCTCTCACTCTGAGAAGGTTACAGCCAATGCCTGGTCATATAACACCACTTAGTACGGCTGTCCACCCACATTAAGAACTTGACTTTCCCCAAAGGCTTTGTCCTAAATCTTGAGTTTCACAATGACAAAAGGGTTAAGTCACTGAATCATGGGTCTCAGTGATAGTCATGGAAACCCTTAGCATATAAAACTGAAAAGCCCAGAATTATTTTAGCATCCCAGCTGACTCCATTCCCCTCTATATGTTCAAACTGGAATGATGTATATTACATCCCTTTCAGTTATTTCTGGAAGAGTCAAATGAAGAACTCCCACCTGCCAGTTTGATCTGTACATAAGTCCCCCTTGGTGAAATGATTCTGTAACAACCTCCCAGGACACGCTGATTCAGTCCCTCACAGGTTCCTATGGTGTTTGCGCTGGTCTCTTATGAGCAGCATATGGGTAGCCATCACTTAAAAGAGAAAAACAAAGTCTCATCTGGGAGAATAAGTAATAGCAAGCATTTTGCATATAAATAAGCAATCTTATTTCTTGAGTGCTATCTAACTCCATTTCTACCCATTCCGTGAACTTACTTCAAAAGTGCCTATAATTATATTATGCGGATGCTAAATATGCATGTAAAATATGTCAGTCTATTCCACTGCCTCTACTAAACAATGCCTCGTGATTAGCTTTTTGTTCTCAGGTGATGATCTGGTAGACCTGTCAACAATCAACCACATTATCTAGATGGACCCAGCTTCAAAACTGAAAAACATCTAGTGTGGTGATGAGGAGGACCATGCTGGAGTGAGATTCCAGGGCTCCATCCACTTTCAGCCTCAGCTGAATTGTCTTTGGCAAATCCCTTAGCCAGAAGAAGCCTTGGTGGGTCATCCAGACAACGAAAAAAATAACAGTGAACTATAGCACTTTGATTTTTACACACAAAATAAAGGAGGTATTATACTTACTTTCCTCTTTGTCCCCATTATCATGTTTTCAGCCATTCATAAAATTTTAAATTCTGAATCAATATGGTTTTTTTTTAAATCCAGTATCCCTTTGGGTAAGCATGGCATGAATTTTTGTCTATTTTTTTCATTGCTATAATTTCTAGTGCCCAAAAGAGTTTTTTTTTTTTAATGGTGCATGGTAATTTTACATCATATTGGCATAAAATCATATACAGTGATAGAAAAATACATAAATACAACTCTTAGTGCCCTTCCCTCTGGTTACCCCCATCATCCCTTCATATGCCTTTGAGACTAGAATTGGTAATTTTATATATAAATAGTATTTAGCCCTGCATCAATAAATATTTGCCAATCAATGAAATTCTGACATGTACAAACATTTCAATCACTGCTGCTTGGTTATATATTCAGAGGACTGATAACCTGGTTGATGTCTGAGTATTGAATATGTCTTTAAATTTGTGTGTTTCATCAATTCAGGAAGTAAAATATTATAGCAAATTATACAATTAGATGAGTGAGCTATTGATAATTAGGCTAATATCTTGAAAAACTTAGTTATTAAAATGATTTTATTACTTAATTTTGGTAATGAAAGCTTCTTTTCCCCTCAAGAGAATATTCTTTGGTTTAGTTAGCTACTTAGTGCTTCTAAAATTGGGATTAAAATAAGTTAATAAAATTCCAAGTTTTATAGCATGTTTAATGTTTATCATGTATTTGGAGAATATAAGCACTGAAGAGAAAAAGGTTGTTTTAATATCAGAAATTTAAACTATGAATATGTTTGATTTCTGAATATTTCAAATATGATTTATTCTTTCTACATTTTAATTTGGGCTAGTATTTGTTTCTTTTAATAATATTCAATTTAAAAATCATGAAACTTCCAGGAAGATGGTGACCAAGGGAAGCAGCACATATCAGTCTGACTGACACTTGGTCTCTATTAACAAAAACAGCTTTCTGACAAAAGAAAAAAAAAACATCATAAATTTAAAAAGATTCCGGGAAGATGGCAACCGAGAAAAGCGGGGCTTAAGAGCCCCGCTAACAACCAATCTCCATTACCACAAAATCAGCGCCTTTCATAGCCAGAAAACACCATCACCAGAGAAACAAAAAAATCACCGGGCTCCAGAGAGAAAGCGGACTGAGAACAGAGCTCAGAGCCACAGAGGAGATACACCGGCCTCACGCCCGAGGAAGCGGCAGCAGCGCCATACTGCCGGCGCCAGCGGCAAATTCACCAGAGGGCCACAGCAAGCCGAGTTGAGCCGCTGCGGAACAGCCAGGCGGGATCTTTCGGCGCACGGAGCATCTAAAGCTCCCAGTGGCTGAGCTCAGCACACGCTGCAGGGACTCAAAGTGGAACTCAAAACCAGAGAAGAAAAAATACGCCAGCCTCACGGCCGAGGGCATGACAGTGGCGCCATATTGCCACCGGCGGCAGCAGCAGAGAATTCACCGAATCCAGTACAGCTACATCTGCGTACTCAAGAACAGTGAGTCAAATTGCAGGCCACAGAAGAGAAATCCCAGTACTGTACTCCCTGGGACTTGACCCAGTGGGGGAGGGGCGGTGGCAGAGATATCACACCATAGGAGAACGTGCAACTGGCACCCCCCACAGTCTAAAGCAGCCTCTATCTACTCTCTGGGTCGGAGACTCTCTGATACAACCCAGTAAAGGAGTAGTGGGGTCTGAGATAATACAGACTCGAGATCCAGAACACCTTAAGTGAAGTCATAGTGACCCAAGGGAAGAACCCAGAGAAGGCACAAACTTCCGAAATCACGGGAAAGAGGAATAATACTGGAGCAATGAATGCCCACAACCCCACAACATCAGAACCCGATAAAACAGAAAATCAGAGATTTCTAGAAGATCAAATCAGGAAAATAACTGTAGAAATAATAGAGGTGCTTCGAAAAGAACTCAGAGAGAGCCAAAAAGAGATAAAGGATGCAATTAATGAAGTAAAGGCCTCAATTCAAAGCACAAACAACCGATTGGACCACATGGAGAACAGAATCTCGCTATTAGAAGATGATCATTCCAAAACTGAATGCATAGTTTCTAATCTAGAAAAAAATATCCAACAGCAGGAATCTGACATTGAAGAAATATGGGCCCATTTTAAGAGAGCTAACCTAAAAATAATTGGAAAAGAGGAGGGAAAAGAAAGTGAAACCAAAGGGATCAACAATCTCTTCAAGGAAGTAATAGCAGAAAATTTTCCAAACATAGAGCAAGAGGTTGATACATAGGTCCAGGAAACTTATAGAACTCCCTTTAGACAGGATCGGAGAAGAGGATCCCCACGCCACATAATTGTCAAAATGACCAATGTGGAAGCCAAGCAGAGAATCTCAAAGGCAACAAAAACAAAGGGCCAAGTGACATTCAGAGGCAAACCAATTAGAATCACTCCAGACTTCCCAAACCAAGTCATGAGAGCTTGGAGTAACATATTCCAAACTCTCAAAGAAAATAACTTCCAGCCAAAAATTTCCTACCCAGCAAAACTTTCTATCAAATTAGATGGAGAAATAAGAAGCTTCCATGACAAACAGAAACTGAAGGAATTTTTGTCTTCAAAACCAGCACTAGAGAAAATACTCAAAGAGATTAACTACAAAGAAGAAATAGGTAACACACACCAGAACCAGAGAAACAAGAGTTTCCATCCAACAGTCAACTAAGATTGGTTATCTGTGGAGATTCATTACTTATGTTAGTCTTTTACCTATCTCTAAATGGTATTGTTTGCCTTTATTGTTGTTAATTTTTAGGATTTCTAGTTGGAATATTAATATACCTTCAGATATAGCATTTGGAAATATTTTATCCCATTCTATCAGTAACTTTTAACTCTGTTTACATTGTCTTTGGATATACAATATTTTTTTTTTTTTTTTAGGGAGTTTGTATACTCTTCTGTTGCCTGTGCCATTGAAATCATATCCAAGAAATCACTGCCAATTTCAGTGTTGTGAGGTTTTATGACCCAGATTTTCTCCTAAAAGTTTATAGTCTTAAGATTTATATTTAGGTCTTTTATCTATTTTGAGTTAATATTTGTATATGGGATTAGGTAAGGGTCCAACTTTATTCTTTTCCATGTAATTATTATGTTTCAACAATATTTAGTTAAAAGATTATTATTTCTACCACCAAATGTTCGTGGAAACCTTGTCAAAAATAACTTGACAATATAGGGAAGAATTTAGCTCTAGGCTTTTATTTAACTCCAATGGTTTATATATCTGCCTTTAGAATAGTACTACACTGTTTCAATTATTGTAGCTTTATATGGTTTGAAATCAGAAAATATATATCTTCTAGCTTTGTTCTTTTTCAAGATTGTTTTGGGTATCTAGAGTCCATATTCCATATTAGGATAGAGTTTTTTTCTGAAAAATAAATATATAAATATATAATAGTTTCACCTAAAAAAATAGAAAATAAAATATTCTCTGGATCTCACTAAGTTGTAGAAGGCCTCACTAAGTTGCTGAGGCTGTCCACAAAATTCTGGGCTCTCTTTTGGACAAAGCAACAGAAACATAAGAGCATACTAGCAGATATGCTGTTGACTTTTTCTCTATACCCTTATCACAGACCCCCATTAATTTTGGCTACTCACTGTTTGTGTAACTCACAAAAGTATAACCTAGTTGATTTCAGCAGAATAATAAGGTTTCTTATTGTTACTGATCTCCTTTCATAATTGTGAGTTTATCTATGTTTTAAAAATTATTAAATATTTTTGTACAATGTTGACTATAGTTGTCATGAAGATAATTAAATAAAAATATGAATAATAAATGCAAAAAATAAAAATAATAAATTTAAAAAGAGCACAACAAGTGAAAGGCGGGAAAAAAAAAAAAAAGCCAGATCAAACAGCAGAAAAGGCCCCTGCCCACCTCCAACAACTACTGTGGTTTCGGGCCCCACGGCAGTGCCATCTTGCTTTACCGCACCTGACTGCAAGAGACCCACAGGAAAAAAGCCAATGAGTTAAAACAAAGTAGGTGGCTGCAGTTCATTGGAATTTAAGCCTTCAATTTCTTTTATGCAAACACTAGCTACAACTTGCAGCAGTGGCAGCCGAGCTCACCATGCCCTCTAGAGATCCAGAGCAGGGCTCAACAACACCATAAGTAAACCTGACATCCCCATGGACAAACGCTCAGTGTGGTACCAGCAGGAACTTGCACAGCTGCAATAAATGCGTTAGGTCTAAGACTTTGCACAGCTGCAATAAATGCGCTAGGTCTAAGACTTTGCAGTTCAACGTGGTGAAAGCACAGATGGAGTCTGCTGTTGGACATAGCAGAGACCCAGGCTCAGCATTGATGGAAATCATGGAGGGAGAACTACACTTAACACTAGATCCAGCCTCATTGATACCAGCCATCTGTATAAACAGAGAGAGACTCAGAGAACCAGGCTTGCAGCAGGAAAGGTGTCAGTGTCACTCCGCATCTGCACAGAGAAAACCGCAGAGGTCAAGTCTGCTGAGTGTTCATATATATAGATAGGGTTGCATTATTTAGTTGTTGTTGTTGTTTTGTGTGTGTGTGTATGTGTATGTGTGTATGTTTGCTTGTTTGCTCTGATTCCCACTCCTTCCACAAGCCTCTTCCCTTGTACATACTTACTCTCTTCTCTCCATCCCTTTTTTTTTCCTTTTCTCTTTTTTGATTTATATTAAAACCACTTCATATCACTCTAGTAAATACTCTACATTGGTTACTAGAATCCTACTACATTTTCACTATCTCTAATCTCTATTATATACTACCTTACCAAACTCATACTCTCATTCTGTTCAGTACTATCTGTGGCTTTACCCTATTCTTGCATTTACAACTTCATTTTCCTCTTCACTCAATCTGCACCTTTGAATACAACACAACATGCCCATGTATATACCAGCTGACACCTACAGACTGAGAGCAATCTATCAAAAACAACAAAGATACAAACTTCTGAAATCACGAGAAGAAGGAATAACAAGAAAGCGATGAGCTCCCACAATCCCACAGTAACAGAACCAGACAACACAGAATTAAAGAGATCAACAGAAGGACAAGTCAGAAATTTAACGGTAGAAATGATACAGAATTTAAAAAAGGATTTAGGGAGAGCCTCAAAGAAATAAAGGATGCAATCATTGAATTGAAAGGCACCAATACAAACTGTAAACAACAGATTAGACCACATGGAGAACAGAATCTCACTCTTAGAAGGTTATCACTCCAAAATGAATGCATAGTATATAATTTAGAAAAAAACAATTCAACAGCATGAATTGGACACTGAAGAGAAATAGTCCCATCTTAAAAGTGCTAATCTAAGAATAATAGGCACAGAAGAAGGAATAGAAGATGAAACCAAAGGAATCAACAATCTTTTCAAAGAAGTAATATCAGAGAAATTTCCCAACATAGTAAAAGAAGTCAATACACAGGTACAGTAAACTTATAGAACCCCTTTTAGAAATGATCAGAGAAAAGGTTCACCATGCCACAAAATAATCAAACTGACCAACATAGTAGCCAAGGCAAGAATCTTTAAGGCAACAAAACAAAAGACCAAGTGACATTCAGAGGCAAACCAATTAGAATCACTCCAGACTTCCCAAATCAAGTCATGAAAGCCAGAAGGGCCTAGAGTAACATATTCCAAACTCTGAAAAAAATCTTGCAGCCAAAAATTTACTACCCAGCAAAATGACCTCTCAAATTAGAAGGGGAAATAAAAATCTTCCACAACAAACAGAAATTGAAAGAATTTGTCTTCTTAACTAGCACTAGAAAAAATACTCAAAGTTATTAACTGCAAGTAAGAAATAAGCAATACAAGCCAGAACCAGAGAAACAGTAATTTCCATCAAGCAAACAACTAAGCAAAGAAGAACAAACACTAACTCAAACAGAAGTTAAAACTCAAAATATTAGGAATTAAAAATCATTTCTCAATAATCACGTTGAACATAAATGAACTCAACTCTCCAATGAAAAGACAAAGCAAATAAGGTGGCAAAATGTATTAAAAACCAGAAGCCATCTATCTGCTGCCTGCAAGAAACACACCTTACAAGTAAAGATAGTAACAAACTAAAAATAAAGGACTGACAAGGTAATCCATGCCAAAGAAACTTGAAGACAAGCAAGAGTAGCAACTATGATATCAGACAACTTATACTTCAAGCCCAAGCTTATCAGAAGAGATAAAGCAAGTCATATTTCACTTGTAAAAGGAACAATCCAGCAAAAGGAAATAATGATAGTCAACATTTATGCCCTAAGCACAGGTGCAGCTACTTTCATAAAACAAACTCTTTGTGACATTAAGTCACACCGAGGTCCTAATAATACTAGGAGACTTCAACACCACTCTCACACCATTAAATTGATCTTCTAGGTCAATAAAGATGCCTCAGACCTAAGGAACACAATAAACCAAATGAACCTTTAGATACATATAGAATATTTCACTGAACTACGGCAGAGTTCACATTTTTCTCAGCTTGCTCACGCAACCTTCTACAAAATAGACCACATCCTGGGCCAAAAAGTGAGCACTAACAAATTCAAAAAATGTGACATACTACCGTGTATCTTTTCAGACCACAATGGAATGAAACTCGAAATAAATTATAAGAAGATCCAGAGAAACCACATAAACATGTGGAGACTGAACACCACACTGCTGAATGAAGAACGTGTCATAAAAGAAGTAAGGGGTAAAATCAAGAAATTCCTAGAAACAAACAAAATAGATATATATCATATCAAAACTTCTGGGACACCCTGAAGGCAGTATTAAGAAGAAAATTCATAGCACTGAGTGCTCACATAAGAACAGAAAATCATCAAATAAGTAACCTAATAACATGCCTCAAATCCCTCAAAAATTAGGAACAGTCTAATTCCAAAGCCAGTTGAAGACAGGAAATTATTAAAATCAGAGAAGAAATCAATGAAGTAGAGAATAAAAAACTGTACAGAAAAATCAACAAAACTAAAAGCTGGCTTCTCAAAAAAAAAAAAAACCCAAAACAAGATAGATAAACCACTAGCCAATTTAACCAAAATAGAAAAAGAGAGAATTAATCCAAATTATGAAGACAAAATATGAAAAAGGAGATATTACCACTGACAGTGCAGAAATCTAGAGGATTATCAAAAATTACTTTGAAAAACTATACTCCAACAAATAGACAATCTGAAAAAAATTAACAACTTTCTAGATAAATACAACTTTCCTAAACTGAGTAAAGAAAATATTGAAAATTTAAACCAACTAAAAGCAATCAAAGATACTGATGCATCAATAAAGAGCCTACCATCAAAGAGAAGCCCAGGACCAGATGGCTTCCCAAGTGAATTTATAAAACCTTTATAGAAGAGCTAATCCGGATACTCCTCAATCTATTTTGTGAAGTAGAAAGAATCTAGAATATACAGAGAACTGAAGAAACTCAGCACTAAGAAAACAAATAACCCATAAAAAAATGGGAAAGTGAACTAAATAGACACTTCACAAAGAACAAATTCAAATGGCCAATAAATATATGAAAAATGCTCAATATCATTAGCAATCAGAGAGATGCAAATCAAAACTACCCTGAGATTTCACCTAATTTCAACTAGAATGGCAATCATTCAAAACACAAACAACAACAAATGCTGGTGAGGATGTGGAGAAGTAGGAACTCTAATACACTGTTGGTGGTATTGCAAATTAGCACAACCACTTTGGAAAAAGTATGGAGGATTCTCAGAAGAACGGGAACAAACCTATCATATGATCCAGCAATAGTACCACTTCTGGGTATCTACTCAAAAGAATGGAAACCAAACTACCAAACGAATGCATAGCCACACAATTCCCAATTGCGAAACCATGGAACCAGCCAAGATGTCCATCAACAGAAGAATGGATTACAAAACTATAGGATATGTACACGATGGAATTTTACTAAGCCATAATGAATAACATAATTTGTCATTTACAGGGAAATGGATGAAACTGGAGAACATTATGCTAATAAGCTTAGTCAGTCACAAAAAGTAAGAAATCAGATGCTCTCCCTAATATGTGGAAGCTATGGAGAAAAAGGGTCACAGGAGAAACTTTAGACGAAGAAGTAGAAACTAGAGATGAGCAAATAAGGCGACTTCCTTGAGGGGACTGGAGGAGGGAAGACAGAAGTTCCCTGATACATGATGCACATTCACAAACATATCAATGCCAACCACTAAGCCAAAAATATGAGAAGGAAAGGGAGAGGGAATAGGGTGGGAATTGAGGAGGGACTAACTGAGTGATGTGGCATCTATGTTTCCACCATCTTGTACCCCATTAAGATGTATGACTACAATGCCTCAATAAAAACATTAAAAAAGAATACACTAAGTATAAAGCAAACAGTAGGATTACTCTGGTCATTGTTCAGTCCCGGATAAATGAAACTCATCTAGCTAAACATACACTACTTAGTTTTAAAATTTTAGACAAACATTTGCCTTAGGCTTAAAAGAGGTAGAGGGAATTTGCTAATTCTCTAATCTGTCTTCCACTTGGCTGATATTTTATATATTTCTTCTCCACCATCAAGGGTATTGGGCTGCTAACTCACATTCTATTGCAATGGATTCTGAAGTCTGGTTGTTATCCAGGTCATTGCATAATTTAACTGTGCTTCATCTAATCATTAAAATGACGGGTAATATCCCAACTACTGTTCAACTTCTTTTATGTTTGAGGTTCAAATTGAAAAACTAACCTCCATGCCTCAAGACAGGGCAGCAATATACACTGTGGCCAATCCTTCCAAAGGGTGTAATAAGTATATTTAAACTCTTAGCAATTAAAAAAAAAATTTTCCCTTTGCGTGACATATACAAATTAGACCAACTAGAGATGGTGAAAAAGGTTTGGTGACCCTAAACCTTGGCAATCCTGGAAGACAAGACACTCACACATACTATCCCGTTTTATCTCAGCTAAAATAAGGGTCTTGGTGCTGGCTTCTCTTCAGCTCATAATGAAGTGTTTTAGAGGATGAAGTGGCTAGGCTTTGGAAAGGCCCCTGAAGGACCGGATGAGTTCCAAGCTAAACGTAGGAAAGGATGGCCCATCAAAAATGTCTCCCTTTTATTAGGGACTTCAAATAGGAATGAATGCCCAATATTAAGATTTTCAAGCTGTCAGGTCAAAGAGCAAGCTGTAGCCTTCAGAACATGGAGAAACAGACAGCACTGCAGACCGCTAAGAGAGCAGAGCCTGCAAAAGGCAGCAGCCCACAGCTGGACTGAAGTCCATTCTAAGAACACTGGGGATTTCCACGTTCCAGAATTTTAGTGCATGGTCTGTAATCCCCAATGCCTCAATCTAATCTTCCTGCAATGCACCTTCATTGCTGAACATATTCTATGTCCAGATGGAATACTCTACAGCAGTTCCCTCTGTCCCAGAGATGTAGGAAATATAAAAGCTTATGCACTGACATGGGATAGACCTCAACAGCTCAAGAATCTCAGAACAAGCTTCTGACAATGAGTCCTTATGAAAAAGTAATGCAACAGAAAAACATAAACTACTACCTGAACCCCACTTTGTTGCAGGCTATGACAAAGAGATTTTATAAGATAAGTGGTAACACATTCTACTTCCAGAATTTCTGGTTAGAAATTCCTACAGTTTCCTAGATTTCTGGTTAATCTTCCAGAACCTGCCAAAATGAGGCTCCAATTATTTAGCAGAGTACCCCACTAAAATAAGAAAAACATGTGGAGAAGTGCCAAAATGGCCTATGGTCTTACAGGGCCAACACAAGCTCCTTAGAAAAAAAACTCACTATAAAAGAAAGAGGACAAAGCCAGGCATGGTGGCGCACGCTTATAATCCTCACACTTGGGAGGCGGAGACAAGAGGATCCTGTAGGTTTGAAGCCAGTCTCGCTGGCTTAGGAGACCCTGTTTCGAAATAAAAATATAAAAATAGGTCTGGGAGTATAGCCCAGAGGGGGGTAGAAGGGCTTCCAGGAATGCCAGTACCACCAAAAAAAAAAAAAAAAAAAAAAAAAAGGGCCATTCCTGACACTGTGTCTTTCTTCCTTGAACCACAGTTGAACAATTATGGTTATTTCTAGGGTCCGGTAGCTTTCAATCTGACTGGTCAGGTTGAAAGAGCACTAGAGCCAGGAGTCCAGCTACCTTATCTCCTTCCAGGTTGACCGCACTACTGCTCAGCAACTTTGGTTAAGTTGCTTACCACTTTTAAGCCTCAGTGTTTTTTTTTATTCAGTGGTAGTAACAGCTTCCCTCCTTATTTCAGGGTTGGTGTAATAATCAGATGTGATAACTTATGTTAAGGGCATGACAGCAATGCAAAAGCTTTACAAATAATAGTAAAAATAAAATGATTGGTCAAATATAGGCAAGAATCAAGCTCTAAGCCTTGTTAGCTAAGGGACATGAGTCTAAGGCTTTCCAAATGCTGAGGAAGTGTTTCATGGGAGGGCACTACTGCTCTTCCTCCTCTGAAAGACTGAAAGGACGAAGAGGCCAGCCAGAGTATGCCTCATCAATTCTTCTCTGTCCTCCTCTCCTTGGGACAGGTTGGAATATCTATTTTTTAAATAATTTCATTTTTTACAAGACAGATATTTATCAGTCTGAAGTCCTGGAGTTAATCATCACAGTACTTAATCATCCTATCATCAACTCTGCTCAAGTCTGATAAGGCTGCATAATTGCAGAAGCCAGATAAGCACCTCACTGGTGAAGAAAGAGATGATTTCTTTTTAGTCAAGAGTGGACAACATACCCAAGCTATAATTTTGAGGATCGTTGAGGCTTTTCTTTTTTTGCAGGTCTGGGGATGGAACCCAGGGGCATTCGACCTCCAAGCTACACCCTCTGCCCTGTTCTTTATTCTTTATTTTGAAACAGGGTCTCACTGAGTTGCTGAGGGCCTCACTAAGTAGCTGAGGCTGTCCGCGAACCGCGGTCCTCCTGTCTCCACCTCCCGAGTGCTGGGATGACGTGCATGCCCACCGCGCCCGGCACGTGGAGGCATTTAAATGTACATATTTTAAGCCAATTTGTTAATCTGTGTAAAAATTAGTATGCTTTAAGAATAAAATACACACTTCAAATTTGAAAATTATATTTGCCCATAAAACATAGTTTATGTAAAGATATATGTAGTTAAAATACTTAGCTTACATATTTTTCTCTATGATTCCCAGTAAAATCGATAGACTTAATTTTTCCCTATTTCAGACATTAGCAAGTTAATCTCTGTGCTCAAAAGGGATCTCTCCCCATGTCACAAAATCTAGCAGAGGAAATGAGTACAAGCCACCAGACTTCACCCTCCTGTCATAAAGAAGAACAAAGTTATGTCAGGTGAAGGAAAAATGGATGGAACTACACTAGAGTATTATGCCAAGTGAGATCAGCCAGTCTCAGAAGTCAAGGATCATATGATCTCTCGCTCATAGGGGAAGCTAAAAAGAAAATAGGAAAAAGGGATGTCAGATAAATAGAGTTTCATAGCAGAAGGGTATTGGGAGGGAGTTTCTGATGGGGAAAGGAGAACTGATCCAGGAAACAGTTCAAAAAACACACATGGGGAGGCAGAGGAGTGGGACGGGCCGGGAGGAAACACATCAAGAGCCGTGTGCCGTAGGTTTGCATCACTTTGAACCTCCCTGTGACGTACAATTACAACACACCAATAAACTATAAAAAATGTAAGTTAAAGGGTTAAGCTTGAAATAAGTTCTTCTAATTACTATTTGAAGAGTTTTTCCAACTTAATGGCAGTGTCCTATTTGTAAAAGAAAAGATGATATGATGTAGGCAGCACATGACCAGGTATTTGGAGATGTGGGTCTAGTCGCAGTGCACCGCTGCACAGCTCTGTGATACGGGGCAGCCTCTGGGCCTCACACACACAATGCAGTGCTTGAAGTAGATGGTCCGCCTTCAGTATTCTACCCGTGGGTCACAGGAAGGCAAGAACATTGTCATCATTAGCAAATGCAAATAACTAAAAGCCTCTAGCTAGGTTCAAAATGTCTTGTACACACATAATAGAAATAATTCTGCAGCATCCTTCATAATTAGGAGTCAGGACTCTATGCCTTATCTTATTCTACTGTGTGGCTACCTGCATCTTAACTGGTTTACTGCCTCTACCAAAGGACAGATGAGGGACTAAAAGTGACATGGAGTAATCCCAGCATTTGGGAGGCTGAGACAGGCGGATCACGGTTCACAGACAACCTCAGCAACTTAGGGAGGCCCTCCGTAACTTAGTGAGACCCTGTTTCAAAATAAAGAATAAAAAATAGGGCAGGGGATGTAGCACTGAGGTCAAATGCCCCTGGGTTCCATCCCCAGATCCGCAAAAATAAATAAATAAATAAATAAATAAATAAATAAATAAGCCGGGCGTGGTGGTGCATGCTTGTAATCCCTGCGCTTGGGAGGCAGAAACAGGAGGATCGCGCAGGTTCGAAGCCAGCCGCGCGCGCTGGCTTAGGAAACCCTGTTTCCAAATAAAAAAAATGTAGAATAGGTCTGGGAGTGTAGTCCAGAGGTAAAAGGGCTTCCAGGAACCCCAGTACCACCAAAAAAATAAATATAAATATAAATATAGATAAATAAATAAATAAATAATAAATAAATAAATAAAATAAAGTGACGTGGAATAAACCAATCTAATGCCACAATAAGAACCTTTGGTAGTGTCTTGTTGAAGAAATAGCCAAAATCAAGTTTTACAAAATAACTATCAAAACCTCTATTTATACAAATATATCTGTATAAAGTAACAAATATCAGCATTGTTTATAATGGCAAAATAGTGGAAACTACTTAAATGTTCAAACATAGGAGAGTGATTGAAAAAACTATGGTATATTCACATATTAAAAACTGTAAATCTAGGAAAAGAGTTAAGAAAAAAACTCTATGAACTGCTAGAGAATGTCTTCCAAGATATATTATTACATGAAAAATGAAACTGAAAAGCAGTATATTTGGAATGGTACCATTTTAAAATATTAAAAAGGTAGTCTAGAGAATAAGAACTGCAAACAAATTTTGAGCTCTTTAGAGTACACTTTTTTTGCTCACTGAAAGGACCTAGAAATAGTAATACCTGGGACTTCCGGGAAGATGGCGACCGAGAAAAGTGGGGCTTAAGAGCCCCGCTAACAACAAATCTCCATTACCACAAAATCAGCGCCTTTCATAGCCAGAAAACACCATCACCAGTGAAACAAAAAATCACCAGGCTCCAGAGAGAAAGCGGACTGAGAACAGAGCCACAGAGGAGATACACCGGCCTCGCACCCGAGGACGCGGCAGACGCGGCAGCAGCGCCATACTGCCGGAGGTACCGGCGAATTCACGGGACGGCTACACCAAGCCGAGGTGAGCCACTGCGGAACAGCTAGGCGGGATTTCTTCGCGCAGAGAGCATCTAAAGCTCCCAGTGGCCGAGCTCAGCACACGCTGCAGGGATTCAGAGTAGAAATCAAAATCAAGAAGAAAAACGCCAGCCCCATAGCCGAGGGCGTAGCAGCGGCGCCATATTGCCACCGGCGGCAGCAGCAGCGAATTCAGCGAGGCCAGTATAGCTACATCTGCGTACTCAAGAACAGTGAGTCAAATTGCGGGCCACTGAGGAGAAATCTCAGTACTGTACTCCCTGGAACTTGACCCGGTGGGGGAGGGGCGGTGGCAGAGATATCACACCATAGGAGAACGTGCAACCTGCACCCCCCCACAGTCTAAAGCAGCCTCTATCGACTCTCTGGGTCGGAGACTCTGTGATAAAACCCAGTAAAGGAGTAGTGGGGTCTGAGATACTACTGACTCGAGATCCAGAAAACCTTAAGGGAAGTCATAGTGACCCAAGGGAAGAACCCAGAGAAGGCACAAACATCGGAAATCATGGGAAAGAGGAATAATACTGGAGCAATTAATGCCCACAACCCCACAACATCAGAACCCGATAAAACAGAAAATCAGAGATTTCTAGAAGATCAAATCAGGAAAATAACTGTAGAAATAATAGAGGTGCTTCGAAAAGAACTCAGAGAGAGCCAAAAAGAGATAAAGGATGCAATTAATGAAGTAAAGGCCTCAATTCAAAGCACAAACAACCGATTGGAACACATGGAGAACAGAATCTCGCTCTTAGAAGATGAGCAATCCAAAAATGAACTCATAGTTTCTAATCTAGAAAAAATATCCGACAGCAGGAAATCTGATATTGAAGAAATATGGGCCCATTTTAAGAGAGCTAACCTAAGAATAATTGGAATAGAGGAGGGAAAAGAAAGTGAAACCAAAGGGATCAACAATCTCTTCAAGGAAGTAATAGCAGAAAATTTTCCAGACATAGAGCAAGAGGTTGATACACAGGTCCAGGAAACTTATAGAACTCCCTTTAGACAGGATCGGAGAAGAGGATCCCCACGCCACATAATTGTCAAAATGACCAATGTGGAAGCCAAGCAGAGAATCTTAAAGGCAACAAAAACAAAGGGCCAAGTGACATTCAGAGGCAAACCAATTAGAATCACTCCAGACTTCCCAAACCAAGTCATGAGAGCCAGAAGGGCTTGGAGTAACATATTCCAAACTCTGAAAGAAAACAACTTCCAGCCAAAAATTTCCTACCCAGCAAAACTTTCTATCAAATTAGATGGAGAAATAAGAAGCTTCCATGACAAACAGAAACTGAAGGAATTTATGTCTTCAAAACCAGCACTAGAGAAAATACTCAAAGAGATTAACTACAAAGAAGAAATAGGTAACACACACCAGAACCAGAGAAACAAGAGTTTCCATCCAACAGACAATTAAGATTGGTTATCTGTGGAGATTCATTATTTATGTTAGTCTTTTACCTATCTCTAAATGGTATTGTTTGCCTTTATTGTTGTTAATTTTTAGGATTTCTAGTTGGAATATTAATATACCTTCAGATATAGCATTTGGAAATATTTTATCCCATTCTATTAGTAACTGTTAACTCTGTTTACATTGTCTTTGGATATACAATTTTTTTATTTTTTTATTTTTTAGGGAGTCTGTATACTCCTCTGTTGCCTGTGTCATTGAAATCATAACCAAGAAATCACTGTCAATTTCAATGTTGTGAGGTTTTATGACCCAGATTTTCTCCTAAAAGTTTATAATCTTAAGATTTGTATTTAGGTCTATTATCTATTTTGAGTTAATATTTGTATATGGGATTAGGTAAGGGTCCAATTTTATTCTTTTCCATGTAATTATTATTTTTTAACAATATTTAGTTAAAAGATTATCATTTCCACCACCAAATGTTCGTGGAAACCTTGTCAAAAATAACTTGACAATATAGGGAAGAATTTAGCTCTAGGCTTTTATTTAACTCCAATGGTTTATATATCTGCCTTTAGAACAGTACTACACTGTTTCAATTATTGTAGCTTTATATGGTTTGAAATCAGAAAATATATATCTTCTAGCTTTGTTCTTTTTCAAGATCGTTTTGGGTACCTAGACTCTATATTCCATATTAGGATAGATTTTTTTCTGAAAAAATAAATATATAAATATATGATAGTTTCACCTAAAAAATAGAAAAAAATATTCTCTGGTAAGAAAGAAAGCAAAAAGAAATATTGAAATGTTATCTTTAAGTCATCAAAAGCTTGGTATCAGACAAATGAAACTGTTATGTGAGATTATCATTTTTAATTTTAGATAAATTGCCATAATACTAGATGTCAACTACTAAGCCAAGCATGGGAGGGAGGGATAGGGAGAGAATGGGGTGGGGTTCGGGTGGGGGCTGACTGGGAAAAGTGTGCATGTATGTCTACAAAAGTATGTATCCTACTATGATGTATGAATACAGTGCACCAATAAAAAAAAAAGAAAATAAAAAAAATAAAAAAAAAAAAGAAATAGTAATACCTCACTAGTAACAATCACATCTACTTAGACCCAGATCTTTGTTTCTTAATTATATGCTCCACTAAAAGAAACCAGGACTCCTTGGAGAAATAACTTATTTCAAGGTTAAGGTAGAGAAGGGACAAGTTAAACCTCATTGTGTACTAGAAAGTAGGGAAATATTTTTTTAAATGATGGCGTATGTTAAAAGGACACAGCAGAGTAAATTTTATAGGATGTGCATTATATCTTAATGAAAGTATAAGAAAGAAAGAAGGAAGAAAGAAAGGAAGGAAGGAAGAGGGAGGATATGGAGAAGGAACATAAGGAAGGAAGGAGAACACGGGAGCCCGGATTATTTTTTTCATTCAAATCTGAGAATTTTTCAGTATAAAAATAAGCAAAGACAATATTAGATTATACATAACCCGTTGGGTAAAAACATATTAATATATTATAAAACAGATGGCTAGATAGATACAGACAGGGAGCAGGATGGGAGCTGTGGGGAGGCTCGCCGAGCGCCATATGCATGCAAGCCTCTATCACCTTGAACTTCATCATGATATATGACTATAAGGCACCAATAAAATTCAATAAATAAAGCCACTATTTTCAACCATCACAACCAAAGATCAGTTTGAGCAAGAATCATTAGATGTTAAATATAGGGAACATAGTTTGATAAGGAATAGGACATTATACTAGTCTTGAAGTATCTTTCCACAAAATAGTTGTTGCAAAGGGAAAAAAAATAGTAGCTATACAACGAGGTAACCAGACAACATATTGCCAAGAATGATCAAAGTTACCACTAATAATGGGAGGCAGATATACTGTCTTCAGATGTGATAACTGAGAAGACACAATGACACTTGTACAGTATTCCAGCCAGAGACACCAAAAGCATACAAACTCAAACTAAAGAAAATGTATGAAGTAACAAGAATGAATCTTTGAAAATATCAAACTAAAATATTATAATCAAATACTAAACTCTAGGTAATATAAGCATGCCTAACTTTAAGGTGCAACAAAAAATAAGAGCGATGGCTGAATAGAGAGAGGACTGGACAGTCATGTAATAAGGTACATACGAAAAGTTAACTTTGGAATCTCTGTGGGTTATCTTAAATGTTAATTTTTCTATGCTTTCAACTATCTTGTATTTTGAAATTTTTCATCATAAACATTAAGGAAAAATGTTGACTAGGATGACCGTAACTGAAAAGGGTGACGATATTAACTGCTGATGAACAAGCAGAATAACTACAATTTTCAGACATTACTACTAGGAATAAAAATGTCTAACCAATGTGGAAAACTATTTGGCAATTTGTCATAAACATACTCCCACCCCATGATCCAGCACTTCCAGCTATAGGCATGTATCTAAAATATATGAAGATACATTTGCACAAAGAGCCTTACATGTAAGTGTCATCGCGGGCTTACCTGTGCTGGTTTCATACAACGATTCAAATATCCATCAACAGGAGAGCAGGTGAAAAATGGATGTATCTGGACAATGGAATACTAACGTGCAATAAAAGGAATGAATGATTGAAACAAGAATTCACCGAGATTCATATGGATAAATCTCAGAGGTATGATGATGAGTGAAAAAAGGCTGGCATTGAAAAGTACACACTGTGCGATTCATCACAGAGTACAAAAGAACAGTCAAAATGAATACTAAACCGGAACCATGCTTAATTGAAGTAATAGGTGCAGGGGAGGGAAGAACTAGGACGGCCAAGAAGGAACTTTCTAAGCTGACAGAAATGCTCTGTATCTTGACTGAGGTAGTAATTGCATGAGTGGAAACAACTGTTCAAACTCTTCAAAGCACATACATAAGATCTGTACATTCTCTTGGATATCTTAATTGAAAAGGTGATAAATAAAAATAATTACAAAATATTACTGAGATATGCTACATAATGAACAAATGGAAAGACAGGTCAAGTTGGGGGACACAGAGATTTAGATCATAAAGATATCAGTTCTCCCAGTGTTAATTTATCAAATAGCCATGCTCTTTACCACAAAATAGTATCAGGGTTTCTCCTCTCACTGGAGCCTAAAAATTGATTATAAAGTTATTTTGAATATTAAACAAGCAAGAAAAATAATAAACAAGTAAACTTAAAGTCTGGAAAAGCATCAAAGAAGAAGGGACTAGCACTAGGAGATACTGAAACATATAACTAGAAGTATAATATTGGAACATGAACAGACAAATGTAACTAGACAGAAGACACAAAAACACACCCACTTGCATATGTAAATTAATTATGGTAAAGTGACGTGGGTACCTTAAATTCCAAGGTGATCAGAGCTTTATAATAATAAAACCATGTATCTATAGAAGAAAATATAAAATGGAACTTCCTCTAAACCTGTGCTTCATATCTGGTGCTAGGTGATGTCAAAATGTCTTATGACCGGTAATGTTGACCATGATTCATTTGGTTAAGGTGACGGTTACAATTTTTTTCTGTTGCAAAATAATATTTTCCTTTAGTAATTAATAACTGTGTTGGGGGAATATTTTGAGGCTATCCAAATCTCTTGGTTCTCAAATTCTCTCCCTGATTGTCTGCATTCATGCGCATCTTGCTTGCCACACTTATTATTATGATGTTTGCCTAAGAGTGATTTTGTACTTCTCTTATTCCAACCCCATTTATTAAATGGGGTTTTACTATAGGGAAAAGCTGCTCCTCCTCGGTTTATTTAGAGCAATGTGGGTTCATGGATGTATATTTTATTCTGCAGGTTATAATCCAATACTATGCTTACTTCTCTTGTTTCTCAAATGCTTTGGTTAGGAGGTGCTCTCTGTGGCTAGCTTCTACTTTTTTTTTTTTTTTTTTTTTTTTTTTTGGTACCAGAGATTGAACCCAGAGGCATTCTACCTCCAAGCTCAATTCTATTTATTTGGAAACAGGGTCTCACTGGGTTCCTGGAAGCCTGCCTAAGTTACCAGTGCTGGCTTTATCCTTCTGTCTCAGCCTCTCAAAGTACAAAGATTTCAAAGCATGTGCCACGACACCCAGCTTCTATATCTTTTGAACATGCTTGCATGCCTTTTGGACTACAAGATGCTCCAAGCTCAACTTGTGTTTCCCTGCCTCTGTCCTGGAATTAACAGGTTTTCCAAAAAGTTTTGGTTCTTTTTATGTAAGAACTTTATTTCTTGTCTTACAGATGGAGGTACTATTAATGTTTATCTTTAATATAAAAATCCCTTCTGTTTGGATATACCTTTAATCTTGAAAAGTGCTTTTTCATACATGGGGCAATAAGAAAATCAGAATATAAAACATACAATGTATTGTGTATAAAACAAGACTGGTTCCTTTTATTGGAGACAGTAATTTGAGACCAACACCTTGGCCTCCCGAATGCTGGGATTACAAACGTGCAGCACCACACCCGGCTATCTTTCCTGTATTTCTTTTGCACACGTAGACAAACATAAATATTTTCTTATATTCCTTCCTTCTTATCCAAAGAGAAGCATACCATAATACTATTCTGTATTTCTATTTTTATTTAACAGTATAGACTATTTAATATGTTTTGAAGTTAAACTCTCATATAAAATTAGAAGAGAGATTGGGCATTACTTGCCTATAATTCCAATAGTTAGGAGGCTGAGACAGGAGGATCACAAGTTCAAAGCCAGCCACAGCAACTTAGCAAGACCCACAGTAACTCAGTGAGATCCTGTTTCAAAATAAAAAATAAAATAGGGCTGGGTGTAGCTGAAAGGTAGAATGCCCCAGTGGGTTCTATCTCCAGTACCAAAAAAAAAAAAAGAAAGAAAGAGATAGATGATATCAGAAGAGATGATATATGTTGACATTAGCAAAGTCACTACAGAAACAGTAAACAAAAAAAGGTCACAGTAACCATGCTTATGCTTTATTTAGGAAATAATTTTGAGCATCCAGTATATTTGAAGAAATATTAACATCTTTCAACAATGGTAAAACCCATCTTTAACCTCAATAAACTTTTGATACAGAAGAAAAAGCTGAGGAGAAAAGGCAATTCTAATACCGAGAGGTGCGTCTCAGTGGGCCAGCAAGAGGGCTACACAGAAACAGAGCTTTGACTGGGTTAGTGGGAGGATGTGGGATGTCTGTAAGAGCTTCTGAGGGTGGGATCCTGTAAACGGAGAAATGAGGTCAAAGAACCAGCCCGGCTGAAGTGGCACGACAGGAAGAGGCGGGGCTCCAGAGAGGGAGCCACCTACAAGCGTGTAAGGAGGAGCCTAGCTTGTTCCTGTCAGAGAGGGGAAAGACAAGGTGAGAAGAAAAAGCGTGACTACAGAGAGCCTCTTCCCACGGTACGGAGCTGAACTTAATCCCGAGACCACGGGAACCACTGCAGTAGGATTTTAAGGAGTTCTTTCTGCATGTTCTGAAATACAGAAAATGTTCAATAAAAAAGACCTGTTCCTCAGACCTGAGGAACAGAGAAGAGGCTCCTAAAACAAGCAAATTCAGCAACAGTGGCAGCCCAGCCTAGGCCAGGGGCAGCAGGCGCAGAGAGAACAGCTCAGGCAAGGGGTGTATGCACAGATTCTACCTGGGGCGCCTGGTAGGTGTCAGTACTGATCTTGAGGTAGGAAATACAAGGAGAAGCAGGCTCCGGTTAGGGTAGGAGTGAAGAGGATGGCTTCAGTTTCTGAAAATGCCACAGGTGCTCGGTAATATTTAAGGGGAGGCCAAGAAGCGGTCGAGGATGTGGATCTAGAGCTTGGGAGAGACGTGGTGGGCCCATATCTGAAAGGCATCAGCGTTTACAAAGCGACTAGTCACAGGGATTTAAATCCTCCAGTTAAAGAGAGCCAGGTCAGAGCTTGAGGGAACACCAACTTACCAGGCTAAATCAAAGGAAGCCGAGGAGAGCAGCCAAGGAGAGGAGCAAGAAGAATGTTCAGGGAGGAAGAACAGTCAGTAGGACTGTGCTGCTCAATGTTAGCACAGTGGTAGGATGGATGAGTCTAGAACAGCTTGACTGTGAAAGAAGTAGGAAGAAACAGCAACCGCTGTTGAGAGTCCTGAGATCCGGGCAAAGAGACGCGAGGCAGACATTTACTCAGCTGAACTGGAATGCTATTGGAAGGAGAAATGAGTTTATATATTCTCAGGTCAAAGAGTGAGCACTTCAATATTAAATGGAATAAACCTAAGGGCAGCCTCAGGTAGGCTCACCCCGTATTAACAGAGAGCAGAGGGGATCTGACTGAGATTCCTTAAGTAACACGCATCCAGTTAGGTCCACTTCGACATGACATCAACTCCCATCAGAAGGGGAACAAAACCCAACAGAACCCAAGGACCCTTCCCGTCTGCTTTTCCACTCATTAGCCTCTTTACCTCACTGAACCACCACTGGGAGGGAACTTACCACCTGAGGAAATACAGTTATTTTTCTTATGTTCTTCCATTGTGGCTGTTTATATTCTCAACATAAAGAATTTAATATTTGTTCTTATAATTTTCTTTGGAAAATGTGTCTCTAATTTGTCAAATGTATATTCTTCTCCAATGAAACTTAAGCTAATTTAGAATCTTTCATTTGAAAGTTTTATCTTTCTATTAATAACATATGTATCTTATAACTTCTTGGCAGAAATGTACTGTACACATACAGTAATGACTCACTAGTTCTCCTTGTCTAAAAAGAAAAGATAGCACACTGATAATAGACAGAGCTATAAAACAGCAAACAAGTGTTTAGATTTGAAAGGCACTAATTCTTTTATCTCTACCTTCCCAATGATAGATATACTTAGAAACAAACAACAGAAAAATGGCTCTTTAATTTTCAGGTCAGAGGTCCTTATTATAAATGTTTGGTTCTCTCAATTAAATGGGAGCTTTAAGGCTGATTTTCAAAATTGGCTGTTTTTAGAAATAATTAACTTACTATCAGAATGAATTAATATGTATGTAAAATACACATGTATATATACAGCCGTATTATATATTATGTATTATATATATATATATATGTCATATATCTTTCAAACTTAGCAAAAGTACAGACATCTTAAAAACGAGCAACAGCAAAGGATTCCCACTCGTCTCTAGCACTTCCTGATTACCAACTTAACATTATACCAATCTCCTAACAATGGGAAGCGATCTTTCCCATTGCTACACAGAAACACTGTGTCCATAAATACAAGACACAGAGTGCAATCTGTGACCCATAAGGCAGAAATCAACAGAATCAACGTCTAGGAAACAAACCTAAACAGAAATTCAGAGATAAAACTGATCCAGATGTTATCTGCAGACCACACTCTCTGTAAATAAGGCATTCAAGTCAGACCTGGGCACAGTCCCTTCCACTTCCCACTGTGTACCTACATAAATACGTGCTCTGTTACTGCTGCCTACGTGGTGTCCTGACTTCTTTATGGCTGTATTTTAGAGGGATGGAGAGGCTTAGTTTTCTGTATTGATCTGGGCTGTTTTCCACACACTGAATGCTGGCTGTTATGTAAGCCTCCAAGTCAGACCCGGAGATCAGTTGTTTAAACTTAAGTGATGTTGTGCATGTCTTCTCCCTCCACTGGCAAAAGGATACCTGTAAAAGTTGGCAGTTCTGAGCCACGTACAGAATCTTAAACAGTCTCTATCTTTATGCATTATTGTTTTAAGAAGACATGGAAACAAGAGAAATAACAGAAAAAAATAAAGTCCTGAATAACGTTTTGTTGACTATGATGGACCCCGTGAGGGGAAGTCATTACCTGGCACCGGAGTACTTTCATTTTCACCAGCTCACAAATGTCTAGCAGGTCCCCAGTGACACAGGATTTCCCTCTAAGTCATATTTTCCTGACTCTCCTGGGAGACTTATGTGACAGGACCAGTCTTCCTTATATCAAATAAGCAAATATAGGAATGGGTCAGAAATAAGGCCTTAAGGGGAGAAAGTCTAGAAGGTCAAGGGAAGTGGGGAAAAGGAGGCAGATGCACATGGAAATATGTCAAACATTGTAGAAAGGGCGGAGGACAATTAGAACTTACTGAGCACCTACGAGATGCCAGGTACTGAGTCAAGGTACGTGACATACGTTTCTTTGTTGTATTTCACTATCTTTATGAAGTAGGCATTATGATCACTGTTTAGAAATGATACTGAAGCAAATGATAACTAATTAGTCAGTAGAATCTAGATTTAAACAGGTTCATCCATACCAAACTTTAAGCTATTTTCACTTCCCCATCTACCACACTATGCAATATTTTCATTTGATGTTGTATCTATACTGCAATTGTACAGCCAGGGATTCCTAAGTGTTAGTTCCAAAAAAAATAGTACAAATCATTCTTTACCTCAAAAAGAGAGATTATCTCCCAGCAATGAGTTCAGTTTTTGGAGAAACAGGATGGGTCTGCTTTCAATCTCAAATGCCTGGTAAGGCAACATAGAAATATTTGTGAGGTTGTTATTCTCATCATAGAATGAGTGCACATAACATTTTCACCTCTTTTCCAGAAGAAATTGATCACGGCTTTAAAGTAACAGCCAAGAATTTCTTTATGTAATCTTCCATGGCAGTTTTAGAACATCTGATGCAAAAAAGGAATAAATCACTTTCCATTAGAACAATCATACTAAAACAGAGTCATCATGAATTGAGCTGTCTTCCAAGCACTATCTCAGTCAGCCCTCACAACGCTACCACGGCATTAGAGGAGGAGACTGAGGGTCCAAATGCCGAGTTAAATGGTAAGTGATCACCAAGCCAAAGGCCTCGATATTCATGCTCCTAAAACACAATGTATCATCTGAACAAATTATTTGTTGCAGGATATTAAAATGCCTTCCAATGTCAGATATGCAAGAGAAATCATAGGTGAGCATTACAAGTACAGTGACAGAGAGGGCCATGGATGCCACTATAACAATGATCTGTAGCAGAGGGGCTACGTATTCAGGAATCTAACCAAGATGCAAATAAAAAAGACCTCTCCACCCTGCCCCCACTGCCACCCCTCACTTGCGTGGGCTCACTCTCTCTCTCTCTCTCTCATTGCCCATAAGACAAAGAGGGAAGAAGTAGCTTAAAAGATGACGATTTTCATCTTTAAAACAAAATTAAGTAACATTATAAAATATTTTTAATGATGAATTCCAGGCAAGATTTAAAAAAAAATCTTCCAAAGCTAAAATGCACAAGTTCTAGTAAGGATAAGTTCTAGTAAGGATAAGCTCTAGTAAGGATAAGCTCTAGTAAGGACTGGTTCTAAAGGGCAGCAGCATCCTCAGTTCTGAAGCTTAAGCTGGCTGCTCTCTCAGATGCTGCAGTCCTGCACTAAGGCCATAGTGAACACTGTTTAAAGACGCTCTCACTTCGTCTCGCCCGACTCTGCTTCCACACTGAGTGCAGACTGGCACAGACACCAGGCTGCACTCTGCTCAGGCATCCCTCCTCCTTCGCCGTCCCTTACAGCACACACTACGGCTAAGCCAGCCCACGCATGCACCTCAGTAGGCAGAGAGGGTTGGGTTATCACACAACAGTCAATTTGACAATGGACTAGAATAAAAAGTTGCTTTGAAAGTGCTAGAAAAGCTCAAACTACAGTTCTTTGTCAGTAAAAATACCACATTGTCTCCATTTTAAGATCAAGTATAGTTGTATAGTGGGCCAAGAGATAAGTCATCAAGATTCAGTCTTCTAATCAAATGTCTTGATTTCATTGGAATAATGTGAAGAAGTGGCTTCAGGAGAATGATTATTTTCAATGTAGACATTGCCTCCTTCCCAAGTCTGTGGGGATTACAAATTCCTTCAAAGTTAGTCTCTTAGAATGATGGTCATAGGTGACAGTGACGTGAATGTTACTAATCCTGAAAACCCATTTCTCAGACTCCAGAGGTCTTGACCTTGGTTTAGAGTTGAAATGAATTGCATAGACATCCTAAAAACTGGGAGCAAAAATCTAGGTGAATACCTACACATATTCCTGCAAATTCTTTATTCGATTCTATCCAAACTTGCCATTTTTATCCTAGAGATGAGTCATCAGTGTTTTGTATTTACACGGCTAGCTCCAATGCACTCATACAGGTTTCAGCCATGTAAATTTTAAGGTACACACTATTATAATAATTATGCTTACCCTACTCTTCATTGCATCAGCAATGTATCATCAAAATGAACATTTTTTTGTAAAAATATTAGGAATGGTCTCCTTTCTCTTTTCTATGGCTCCTATCACTACATTTCTGAGACATTAAGCTTTTTAAGTATTTTGTAGGTTAGACGATTCAAGGTCAGTCTATGATGTAGGGTCGTACCATACAATAGGGTGCCTACTTGACTTAGTGGAAGCCAATTTGTTTAATTTGAGGGAATGTAGAATTCTGTCCTGTTTGCAGACTGAAACTTTAGTCAACGGTACATTTTCAGGGAAGTAGGAGAAAAGAATATTTCATTTTCTTTTGAGTAGCTATTTTAACTTTGAATAGTCCTAGGCATTAGGATGGTATCTAACATATTAATAATGAGAAACTTTCTTGTTGGTATATATCAATACTGTATCTGAAATGTATGGTGCTTGGTATTTGCTACAACAGCAAAAGTAATAATAAAATATTAAGTTTTAAAAGGAAGTGTATGCTCCAAGACATAGCATAGAGAGAAAAGGCAAAACTGAGTCCGTTCAGCAGTAGACAGCCAGGGCTGCCAGGGGGAAGCAAACGTCATCAGTTACAAATGGGGCTGGTAGGTGCTGGTGAGTATTTGTTTTTTATTTCCACTGAAGCCAGGACAAAAGGAAATGAGTTTAAATTGCAACAGGAGGGAATTAAAGTTAAACATTAAAGAAAAAAAAACTTCCTGATGAGAAGTCTGGTGAGATAATGGAACACATAATCGAGAGGCCGAGCAAGCCTGTCCCCAGAGACGCTTAAGAATAAACATCTATCTTTCTGGGGCGGTTTAGATATAGAAGGGCCTGGAGTATTAGGATGGAAACTTTTAGATTCATCTTCCAGTCCTAGGACACTGTTGCTTTGTTCCACAGACTGTTTCCTTGGCGCACCACTGAAGCTACAATGCATGGGCAAGGGGAAGCGAGCAGCAGCGCTATCTTATTTGGACCTTGCTTGAATAAAAGCCACTCTCAGAGCACCTGAACCAGCCAGTGCCCAGGTATAGCTGATCTTATAACAGTTAATGAATGTGTCTCATGAGGATTTCACATAGTTACAACAAGTTTGGGCCATGCTCCCTCATTAGACAGAAAGACTGTAAAAATGATTTCATTGAGAAAGGGAAGCAGTTAAATTGTTTGTGATGTGATGGAAAGACTGAAATAGGTTTCGTTATCTTGTTTTTAGCCAGAATTATCCAGTATAATATCTAGACTCGGTTGCAAGAGATCCAGTTGTTTTATATGATATCAGGGCCAAGAAAGAGGCTGTGTACCCATCCATCTCCAGCCAAGCATTTCCCATGGCACGGCCTATGCCAGGATGTAGAGGTACCAAAGGCAAGAAACAACCCCACCCAAGGTATGGCGGGAGATCTCTATAACTCAACACAGTCGCAGAGATGTAGAGGTACCAAAGGCAAGAAACAACCCCACCCAAGGAGCGCACAGCAGGGTATGGCGGGAGATCTCTATAATGCAACACAATCGCAGACACAGTGTGCTGGGCAAGCAGAGACGAAGCTGTGACTCTAGCAGAGAGGGCCTTAGACAAGACAGACAACAGGAGTCAGCCGGCTGGAGGAGGCAAGAGGGGCGTCCAAGGCAGAGGAGTAACATGGGGCCAAGGAGCCCTGAAGACACAGGAGAACCTGGTTCCTTCTGTGAGCTGCAGAGGTAAGAATTACAGCAGCACAAGTTGCTGGTGGCGAGAGGGAAGAAGGGGCTGGAGACAGAAGGTCAGATCATGAAGGGAGACAAGAGTTACGGCAGATAACTGGGAGTTAACTGGGAGACCATGGAGGATTTCAAGCTCTGGAGGGACATGATCAAATCACACGTGTGATTTCAAGCTCTGGAGGGACATGATCAAATCACACGTGTCTTCGTGAGTTGTACAAGACAAGGAGACTCATCTGGAAGCATATTTGGCAGAGATTTCTCAGCACCTGGGTAGGAGTTCGGTCAGGTGAGCATGTGAGTAATTACCAGGCTATTAAATCTCATCGGACCAAGCCACAATCCTATTTTTATTAGGTTAAATTGCTGTCCTAAGCTTCATCCAGGCAAGCCTGCTGGCTCATCCTGCCTCTATGCCCAGCAACTAAATGGTGAGATCATAACACTGCGGCAGCTCTTGGCACTTATTTCAAGAAGAAGAAGGAAAAGAAAAAGAAAAAGCAGGAGGAGAGGGACAGGGAGGGAGGGGAAGAGGAGGACCTCATGGTGGCTAATTCCATTCTTAAAGAGCAGCTTCTCTCCTTTGTACCCTCCTGACATAGAGATTTAAAAATAAAATGTCAAGGGTTGCAATATCTACTTTATCATCATCAAATTTCCTGCGGTTTCAGAGCAATTATCATAGTGCTTTACCCATCAGCTGTGCGATGTTTATTCCTGATCTCCTACAGGCACAGAAATGTTTAGGAAATCAACTACGAAGATTAGTGTGACCACTGGGGACGATTCTCTTGCTGATGATCATCTGCACCAAGAGCAGGGAGCGGCATTATGAATCATCTGTGACCACTTATGCTTAAGCTGAACACATTAAAATTTAATGGTTTCGACACAAGAAGCCAGCCGTAAGTCTGCACATCAAGGCACTAATGTGTGGGGCCTAATTGTACTTAGGCGAAGTGCGTCGGGAATGAATGGCAGCCAACTATGTTTTGCTATAAAATGAAAAGTATGAATCTCTAATCATGAGCGAGATTTCTTTTTATAAAATTCATTATTCATGATTTCATTCCTTTTAAATTATTCATTTTCTAAATGTTATTGCTGTAGCCTTTTAAACTTTTCTACTCCTCCACTTTCAAAGTGATGAAGGCCTGAGAACCGAGCAGTCTCCAGCCTTTGAGTAGACTAACACGCTTTTCAAAAAGCTGCTTGGCTTCTGTTCACACTTGTTCTTGACTGCGGATGCAGACTGGCTACTCAAGGTTAAGACTGTCACCTTGCATTTGATCCTAGAAATAACGAGTTCACTTGAAATGGCCTAGTTAAAAATTTTTCATTTCTAATAAAACCTAAATTTTGAAACAAGGCCTCCTCTATGATCACGCCCTCTGCCCACCTGAACAATGCCATCAGCCTGCTTTGCGCCCTCCACATGTCCTGTGCCCTCCCTCTGGGATTCATCTTCATACCACCAGCGCCTTCCCATCTGTCCAGTCTCACCTCACATGACCCACTCAGAAAGGCTTTTCAAAGCCCCTCCTGCCCTGCGCCCGCTCTTGCCCGTTACCATACAGCCGTCACACACTTGCACAGTGTGCCCTCCTTTCCAATGTTTGTGTACTGCTTTCCTTCCCCCTGGGATAGACGCTTTCTGAGGGCAGAGTCCTTGTCTATTTTGTTCATCATTGTCCAACCAGGCTCTTGTATGGTAATAAGCACAGAGTAGGTGCTCAATAAAGATTTATTTGAATAAATTTTTAATTCCAAGAGATAATGATTAAAGCATAATTATTTAACCCCAAATCACCTTTTTGGTTAAATGAGCTCCATCTGTCCCCAGCTCACTTCTGTCCTTTCTATGCAATGACTTCATGAGCCACCAAAGGGCTCCACCGAAGTAGTCAGGCGTCAGGACATATACTACAACTTGGGGTTTGGGGTTGGGGAGTTTTATCATCGTCTCTCATTGATATACAGATCCTGAGATTCTAAAAGAGGTAACCAAGAAAAAAATGTGGTCAAGAAAGGTCAAGTGTAAAACCATCTCCTCTCTTCCAGCATCTTGTAATCAGTGGAGGATGTCCCGAGCTAACTAGAGCATCGCTGGAAAGAAAAGAGTCTAGAAACACCAGGAGCACTATCAACTTGGACGGACTCCTCAGAGACGCACGAATCCCGATGGCTTCCTTCAGACTGACTCCTCCTCCTGTGACAGCTTTGCTCAGATCGCCCCTCCACAGCTGTCAGGATCCCGCAGCCCTGCCTCCTTCACTGGGGCCTCCTCTGACAACACATCGCTAACCACACCATTTTGTCCAAGGACTGACGCTAAATGCAGAGGGAATGGGACTAAATAGGTCAAGTTAATAGAGGGTAAGTCTGGGAGTGACTGAAGTACATTTTGACAATAAAAACCTGAGTCTGACTGGTACCTTTGAGCATTTTATGCTTTCTCAAATTAAGTGATGGTTCTGGCTAGCACATAGTGTATTACCACAATAAGGAAACCTTAGATTCAGATGTTAAATATGAATTAATGATGATGGCCTTTAAGTAATTTAAAAGGCTACTCAAATGGAAAATGAGCACATAATTACTAGACATTCTTGGCAAATGCAAATGAAAAAAAGCAAAAGATCTTCAGATAAGCGATCCAGTTGAGCACCGTGGGATTACTGAGATGAGTTTGTAAGTATTCAAGTCAGGGTTATCACAGTATGTTTTGGAGTACTAGTGAGTTCACGACACTTCTTTGAAATATTATTATTGGCATTTGTTGGAGATCTAAAGCCAAGGAGATGTAAGGTAACTGGTCTTGTTATAAAATTCATACCTAAAATGACAAGGGCATATAAAAAGGGGCTTAAGTAAATATTTACTGAATAACCGGTGAGCCAGATAATGATTAGAGAGATGGGAATGCTTCAACTTCAACTCTTGGTCCCAGGTACAGCCCTTTAGGCAGGCCTTCTTGAAGCCAGCTTGTGCTTCTCATTACTCATTAAAACAAGACTTTGAAATACCTCCTGAAGTCATTCAAATTGCCCTTTTGTAACTTAGGTGGCTAACGTGGCAATATAATTTACAGAGGATACATTATGTTAGGCCTTACAGCAGATCTGTGATGTTCTCAGATGCCCACCAAAGACTCCAGCAAATTGACACCTTTAGAGTAATTTTCCTGGCATCTTGAGAAGAATTCAGTGCCAGGTCTTCAAATGCGAATAGCTCATATGTCATCCCATTATGCCACCTGGCCTCTGACCAGCACACCTTTAAAATAGATTTATTTAGGCTATAAACTTAGGACAGTGCCTATATTACATTTAAACAGCTGGGAAAATAAAATTCCAGTTTTCCAATGCTGAAATTTCTGAGGCTAATTTGAGAAACAGTATGAAGAAGGCTATCAAATTCTAATAAAGACACAAACTTAGAGGATGTTTTACAATGTACTAAAGAAAAAACTCACAAGCGACAGCAACATTTCAGACTGGGAACACTCTAACAAGTTCATCAACCTTGTGTTTGCTGGGGTTCGATTAAACAGCATTTAACACAATAAACAGTAAAGGTTTCATAACTGTAGTTAAAGAATAGTTCCAGATAGAGAACATATTCCACTAAAACATGGGAGTATGTTATTCACTTCTTGTTAATAAACTCATTAATTGCTGTTACTCTGAAAGATACATGTAGCCCAATGAATTTTTGTAATTATGAATTAACCCATAATGTGGAAATCACTTAGTGACATAACAATTCAAATATGTAATACTACATAGCTTGTACTCCATCGAGTGTTAGTAGTTGTATAAACAAAAATAGTAATCATGTATTTTGTAGCCACATGGATTTTTTTTTTTTTGATGGTACTGGGAATAGAACCCAGGGCCTTCTACCTCCAGGCTACATCATTCCCAGACCTACTTTATTTATTTATTTATTTTTGGTGGTACTGAGGGTGGAACCCAAAGGCTTTCTACCTCCGGGCTACACTCCCAGACCTTTTTTATATTTTATTTGGAAACAGGGTCTCACTAGGTTGCTGAAAGCCTCACTAAGTAGCTGAGGCTGGCTTCGAACCCGTGCGATCCTCCTGTCTCAGCCTCCCAAGCACGGGGATTACAAGCGTGCGTCACCACGCCCGGCTCCTAGACCTACTTTATATTTTATTTGGAAACAGGGTCTCTTAAACCAGCCGAGGCTGGCTTCGAACCTGCGCCATCCTCCTGTCTCAGCCTCCCAAGCACAGGGATTACAAGTGTGCGCCACCACGCGCGGCTAGCCACATGGATTTTTATGTCCTCATTTGGAATACATAGCAAGTAAAGAAATGGTATAATGCTAAGTGTCATCGGGAAGTACTATAGTGTTAAATTGAAACATATGAAACTGCTAATACTATTAAACCTCTAGGAGTTAGAATCATCGACAAAGGGTTGAATGTTCAAGGAAGGCTTTCTACAGGAGAAGCACACCTAAGAAACACATTCGACATGGACCAAACTGAGCTCATCAAGCCCTGTTGATTTTATCTTCTGAAACAATCCTCCAGACCTATCTGCTCTTCTTCGGCTCCACTGCTTCTTCCTAAGTCTAAGCCTCTGTCGTCTCTTGCCTTCCCTGACTGCTGAATATGTAACTGAATCTGTATGATTATTTTGTAAGCTAAAAAAAATACAGGCCCTGTGATGGCAAGACCATGTCTGTTTGGCTCGCCGTTATTTTTCTGTTGCCGGCTATGATATCTGGAAGGTAAGGAGGGAATAGAAAGTAAAGAAACTGGTATACCTGGAGCTAAGAGTGCCACTGAAGATTATGAATGGATATAGAAAAGAAGAGCTGTTATAGAACGGGCAAGAATCTCAGATAGCAGGGCCGCTTCTGTCTGCCCTCGCCGCCCTCCACGTGCTGACTTTGGGCACCCTCCTGTCCACTTCCGTGGCTACCTTCTCACAGATTTCCTCTTACTCACTCCTGGGCTGCTTCTCCTCGGCTTGCAAAGGTGGCTTCCACCCTTCTATCTGACCTCAGGTGGATACAGCCAAAACTGAGCCCCCAATTCTGCTGTTCCCCAACCCACACGCATACATACTGTCCTTCCCTCCCACACCCATACGTCACCAGCAGCACTACTGTCCACCTGGTAAGTAAAGCCAACACTCCAGGAACCATCTTTCCCTCACTCCTACATGCTCTCCACCACCGAGGATGGCGCAGTCCAGCTGCTGAAGTATGCCATGGACGTTTCTTTCTCTTTATGGACTTTTATGGTGCGTCAGAGTCACACCATAACGTAGCTCATGGTGGTAGGGCATACTTGAACACAGTGCTGGGTGAGCTTCCCCGGCTCCCTCCTCAGTCCCATTCCCCACACAGGGTCTTGAGGTTGACACTGGTGTTCTCATGTATGTCCATAATGCCAACGGAAGTGATTCCTCCGCTGATCCCCTCTCTCCACCCCCCACCTAGACCACCTCTCTGGCTCCAGTGAGGTTTCTCCTCCACTATCTGAAGTCCCTCTGGTCTCCCAATTACTCTCTAGCTTGTGCATATGAGAGAAAACCTATGCCCCTTCACTTTCTGTGATGAGCTAATCTTACTCAACATAATAATCTCCAGATCCATATATTTTCCTGAAAATTAATTATTTTGTTCTTTTTTGTGGTACTGGGGACGGAACTGCCAAGCTACATCCCTAGCCCTATTTTTTATTCTTTTTTAAATTTTTGTAACAGGGTCTCACTGAGTTGAGAAGGGACTCGCCGAGTAGTTGAGGCTGTCTGCGAACCGCGACCTTCTGGTCTCAGCCTCCCGGATGCTGGGATGACAAGCGTGCACCATTATGCCTGGCCATTTTGTTCTTCTTGATTGATAAGTAGAATTCTATTGTGAGGATATCCCACAACTTTATAATCCATACATTTGTGGATGGACTTCTAGGTTAGTTACATAATTTGGCTATTACGAATTGTGCTGCTATAAACATGGACATGATTTTCTAATTATCCCTTTGTAAAGATACCCAGGAGTGATGTAGCTGGATCATGAAGTGGACCCATTCCTAATTTTCTGCAGAATCTCCACACTGATCTCCATAGCAGCTGCACTAATTTGCAATCCCACCAACAATATAGATCAAATTTGATTTATAGCTCCCTCACTGCTAATGATGGTGAACATTTTTTCATGTATTTATTGGCCACTTGTATCTCTTCTTTTGTGAGGTGTCTGAATCTTTCTATCTCTATTGCCACAGTCCCAGTCAACATGGCCTCTCTCTTATACATCTACAATAGTCTCTTTCATTGGCCCCATTTCTATTCCAGCTATTTTCTGAAGCATTCCCACATATCAGCCATAGACGTTTATAAAAGCATGGATAAGATCATATAATATCCCTCTTAAGACTATATAAGGCCAGGTGTGGTAGCGCACACTTGTAATCCCCATGCTTGGGAGGCAAAGACAGGAGGATCACGCAGGTTCGAAGCCAGCTTTGCTGGCTTAAGAGACCCTGTTTCCAAATAAAAATATAAAGTAGGTCTGGGAGTATAGCCCGGAGGTAGAAGGGTTTCCAGGAACCCCAGTACCACAAAAAAAAAGACTATATGATAGCTTCTGACTATTCATTGGATAACTATCCCAAGAAAGAACATTTAAATTTCTGACCATGGCATGTAAGGAATAATACATAACTTAGTTCTTCCTGAAAACTCTCTTCCTCCACCATCAACTTTTTCTTTCTTTCTTTTTTCTTTTTTTGTGGTACCGGGGATGGAACCCAGGGGCATTCTACCTCCAAGCTACAACCCCTGCCTTATCTTTTATTCTTTATTTTGAAACCGGGCCTCACTGAGTTGCAAAGGGCCTCACTAAGTAGCTGAGGCTGTCCGCAAACTGCCATCCTCCTATCTCAGCCTCCCCAATGCTGGGATTACAAGCGTGTGCCACCATGCCTGGCTCACCATGAACTTTTCCAACTCTGTTTCACTGCACTTAATACAAGTTATTATCCTCTTGTTTAGTTATGTAATTATTTGTTGCCAGGCTCCTCCATCAGAGCGTAAGCTCCATGAGGGCAGGAATCCTGTCTCTCCTGTTAATCAGTACATCCCAAGGCCCCAAGTGGTTCCTGGACACAGCAATATTTTAAAATATATCTTACGTTTTTAAAAAAATTCCCTGCTTCGCTGGGTGTGGTGGCGCACGCTTGTAATCCCAGCGCTTGGGAGGCTGAGACAGGAGGATCGCACAGGCTTAAAACCAGCCTCACCTACTTAGTGAGGCTGTCAGCAACTTAGTGAGACCCTGTTGCCAAATAAAGTATAAAATAGGTCTGGGAGTGTAGCCCGGAGGTAGAAAAGGCCCCAGTACCACCAAAAAAAAAAAAAAAAAAAAAATCCTGCTTCATAAATAAATCATTTATCATTTTAAGGACCTTATAGGTGTCAATTATGTTCCCTGGGGCAAAACAAAAATTGTTTTCATACACTGCTATTTAGCTTCAGCCCAAATTTATATTTAAGAGTCCACAGTTTGATTGGTACAACTTATAATTCTGGAAGGGAATTAAAAAGAAGACAGTAATATAACAACATGAATAGTCAGGGGACATTACTGAAACAGGGAAGAGGAGAATGGAGCAAAGTTTAGGAATGGGAAAAGAAACAGTTGACAGGTCAAGTGAGTTGAATCTGAGGCTACACAGTCCCCACGGAAACGGAAAGGAGGAGAGGCACAGTTCATCCGTCAGTTGTCTTTGGGACAGGTATCACATGTCAGACACAAAGCTGGTATAAGGTAATGAATGATACAGATATAGTCCCCCTCCTCATACAACTTAAGAGTATAATGGGAAAATATTAAATAACCCACCATGAAAATAAAATTATGAATTGTATTTCAACTGAAAAAAAAAAAGTCCAAAAGGTCATGAGCAAGAGTAATAAGGGTCACAGAAGACTTCTTACAGGAAAATGACCCATGAACCAAGATCTGAGAATGGATAAAATTAGACAGTGAGTGAGTGAGTGAGTGAGTGAGTGTGTGTGTGTGTGTGTGTGTGTGTGTGTGTGTGTAGGAGGGTGTTTGGAAGTAGAAAAAGAACAGTATTCAAACAATTGCAAAGATAAGAGGCAGAAAAAAACCCCTGGTGTACAGAGGTAAAAGGAGACTTCTAAGGGCCAATTGGGCCCAGGAACTGGAGGAGAAGCGCTGCAGGAGAGGTGAGCCGGGAGAATCAGATACCTGCAGGCCACCTAAGACTGAGTGTATCTTCTCCTGAGAAACAACAGAAATACAAAAGATGAATAAAATTGGCACGACATTTTTTTTCCTGTGGTACTGGGAACTGAAACCAGGGACAATGCACCACTGAGCTACATCCCCAGCCCCTCCCTTTTCAAATACTGTGTATGCTTTTCATGGTGTGTTACAGGCTCGTGTAATAAACGAATGGGAGTGGAGTGCGCCCTGGGCGGCCCAGAGCTTCACAGTTTAGGGGAGAAGAGCTTGGAGCTTGAACAAGATGGCAAACATTACCTTTGCTGAGAATGAGATAGAAATTCACTCTAAAACAAGTAAATGAAATGCTGACTCACAGAGATGGGCCCAGATAAAGTCACACAGCTCGAATGGAGGCAGACACAGGTCTGTTTTGTGATTAATTTTATCAACAATCTTTAGTACCACAGTAGATCCAGAAAAAGCTAAAGATTCCCCCTGGGCGTGGAACTGGCATGGAGATAGAGGAGGGATCCACAAGGTCCCAAGAGCAGAGCCCAGCAGGCTGGCAGAGGGCACACAGAGGTGGACGGGAGCACTGGGAGGGGGGCAGGAAAAACAGAGGGCCCCGTGATGCAAAACAGAAAAAGAGGATATAATGATTGGGTAAGTGACTCAATTCAAATCAACTCCTCAGAGATCTACTAGATACATTTTGGGTTCCATTTCTACGTTATGTGGAAAGGAGTGACAGTTCTGCCCTCAGAGAAGAACAACCTTATAGTAAGCCGATATCAAGAGACAGTAGACATCTAAGAGTGTCTCACAATATGACACAAAATAATAAACTCAAAGACATGATGAAAATAATATAAAATTCCTTCGATGAAATAAAACATGTTAACGATCACTAGAGATACTTTACCAAACTCATTTATTAGAAAAACTTCTCAAGAATTGCTTTGGCTTCTTTTCTGAAAACAAAAACATATCTTTGATCAGAAAGCTTTAAAAATTATAGTGTCCCAATAATGTTAACAGTAATCAATTAATCCTAATCCTATATGGCCAAACACAAATTATCTTAACTAGGCATGTAAGAAATTTGTCTCAAACAAATCAAATATGCCATCCTATCATTTCACTAAATAAACAGAAAGAGAAAGAGGTTTTGGTCCTAGGAAAGATGCTGGCACGAATGGTTTGTAACGGGCATTCTTTGTCCTTATCTTGATTTATTTTTCTGCACTGCACTTTTCACTGTTTCTGTGTGTCTGTCCCCTGCCAGGATGCACCCTGGGGGTGGGGTTTGTGTCTGCCCGCTCCCTACTGTGCTCCAGTACCTCAAACACTGCCCGTTCCAGAGTAGGTCCAGGACCAGGGGCAATGTTTGAGGTACTGGAGCACAGTGGGCACCTGGGGGTCTCAGTCTTGCTTGATACGTGATAGGATTTTCAGTGCAAATAAAGTATATCACTTGTAGCTTTTTCTCTGAGTTAACACATTAAGTTTAAAAATGATCATAGTCTGGTGTTTTGTCTAATTTTGAGAGAAAGACATCTCTTTTGAAGTGGCAGGTAAAAACGCCAGGTAAGTTTATTTGCACAAGTTCACAGTCACGTAGACTGAGTAAGCGCTCTGTTCATAGGGTGTGCTGCATCAGACTTAATTTTCTTTCCCACTGAAAGCCAGTCAGACTTCTGCACCTGAGTCCTTCCCTCCTGCTCTGCCTTTACTTGTAACCACGGTGGCATACGCTAGGATGCGACAAGCCTGCCGGCTACTCTCCAGCGCACTGTATTTGCTCTTCATATTCATAGCCGTAGTTACTTCCAAGACTATTCTTAACAATGCCAAAAATATCTTAGTGCAACCAATATGCAAACACCTGTTCTAAAATAAAAAGCATCATATCAGCATTAGCATAAATCATGGCTTCTGAAAGCTAGAGAGTTACATCACTTTTTTTTAAAGCATTTTCCACATGACCTAGAGGTACGGCCCAGAATGTAGATTTGAGAGGAATATAAAAATTCTCCTAACCAAAATATTTTAAATAAAAATTAAATTAAACAGCTAAAATATTATATATATATGTGCATATATATATATATATATATATATATATATATATATATGGTTGAGATATACTGTGCAGAGGAATACAATAAGAGATGTTTGCTTTTTAAATTTGGAAATTTATGTGCACTGAGAGCCACTAGAAACAAAAGAACTGGTTTTCATTTTAATTTTTAATTGTTCTCCATACTATACAAAATCAGAAGGGGTTGACTATTCCAAAAATTTATTAAAATAAACACACTAAAAATGTTTTTAAAAAAAAACAACAAACATTTGAGCCAGATGTGGTAGTGCACACTTGTAATCCCAGCATTGGGAGGCTGAAATTAGAAGACTGATTCATGGACAGCCTCAACTACTTACTGAGACCCTCCGCAACTTCGTGAGACCCTGTTTCAAAAATAAAGAATAAAAAATAGGGCTGGGGGCATAACTCAGAGGATGAATGCTCCTGGGTTCCATCCCAGTACTGCAAATAATTTTTTTAAAAGTTTGGTGTGAAAAGTTTTTTTTTTAAGGTTGGAGGCATGCACCTGGTTTCATTCAGCATGATGGTTCTGAAAGATGTCATCTTGGCTTGTCATGCCTAAGCAGTGTAGAAGTATAGTTTCTATTTTTGGCCAGTTGAATTAGCCAGAATTAAAAATGACTAAGCTCTGTGAATGGGTGAAATTGTTGGTCTGCCCCATATACATGTAGATACGCCCATTATACATGCATTTTAAAAACTTAAAAGAAAATAATGTGTCTTAATAAGTAACTGGTGATTAATTGTTTTTAAACAGTAAAAATACCGTATGTAGGCACCCTACAAATATAAAGGAAAATGAAATAATATTTATGAATTTATACTGAGGGCAGAGAAAACAAATTTGTCATATTGTTGAAAGTTGAATTCCTTGCAGAGATAGTAGAGACTGGGAGTAAAAGCTGGAGGGACAAAAACAGGAAATATAAGTTTGAGGTAAACTGAAAGGAAGAAAGATCTACTGAGGTAGAAGCTGGGGTTAAGAGTTCATGGGGAAAGAGAAGAACAGAAAAAAATTACATATTTGTAATTAATCAGTAAAAATCCCTTTACAATTTTGGTTTATTGCCAGAAACTATTGGAATAAATACTTACTTTTACATCTTCATATTTGAAAGCAAATATCAGTATGTGGGAAGTTACTGTTGATACAAAGCTTCTGATATAGCTGTCTTCCTGAGGGATACTCCAGTGTGACTGGAGTACTTTTTGCGTTTTATCGGCTAAGCTATACAGTTTTTAGGATACTTTATACTGCACAGAGTTAGAATTTTCATTGTAATATTTCATATGAGAATAGTTTAAAGAAAAGATTTATAAATGAGTGGGTGAGGGGAAATGGGCATTTTACAACTTCATCTGCCTATATGACCCTGTGGGGTTTGTGGCACGATTAAAGAAATAGGAATGGTAATGTCCTTTAAAAGTTAGTTAATGTATCCCCCTGCTTTCAGGAAGGATTTTTTCTCCCAAATTATCTTTAGTCTGTTGAGTAGTCACATTAGTATAAACATCTGGAGGGAAGGAAATTCCTGAAACTCCCCTGGTATTCTATTCCTGCATTAACAGCCCTACTTCCAAGAAGCTGGTCTTTGGACATCACATTGTAATTAGTTACTAGCCAGCATGTCTATCAACAAGTATTTGCTAAGCACACATACAGAGAATGTTATTCTGCTGGGTCTTTGATGGTAGACCTTCTCCTACAATTCCTCCTAATTGCTTCTCCTGTCAAATCCAACTCTAATCCTGGACTCAAATATCCTTCTCCCAATCCTCCATTCAGCTCATTACGGACTCACTATTACAACAGCCAAGAATGTGCGCCCTATTAATAAGTGAATGTTCCTTTACTTACAACGATAATGTTTTATTTTCAAGACAATGTTCAAACAATATGCTGCTTCAAAACAAGGAGGTTTTATCTCATTTATTTTTTAAATTATAAAAGCACAGCTCCAAAACAATAGCAGCAGCGCCACTGCACAAGTCCCGGCGGCCCTCCATGGAGGCTGCTGCACCTGCATTCGCTCACAGACTACTGTGAAGCTTTACTTTGCCAAGCCTATGGCCATCGACTTCCCGATGCTTTCCTTTTTATTTTAATCTTCATCTACCTTCAACATATATCTAGGTCCTCACTTTTCTCAAATGCTAATGCTATTCTGTCTACATTATCCCTTCTGCCTCCCCAAAGCTTCCTGTTTAACAAAAAAAAAAAAAAAATAGATTTTAGCAGTGGTCTTTCTGCACCACTGAACCTTCAAGTATCTCAAATGTGATTCTTTTAAAGAGAAGGAAAAGAAATAAAAATCCTGTAAATAACCTACTTTTTCTTCTGTCAGCCTTCTTAGACTATTTATTCCACTTACAGATAGAGTCTCCCTGACTTTCTACTGTATTTGATAGTACTGACACTACACTGTCACTAGACTGCTCTCAATCTTACCCTTAATCTACAATTCTTCTGAGCCAGATGCTCAGAAGATGCTGACATATATCTTTTCTTGATTGCACCTCCATGACCTCACGCCCAATGTGATTAAGATAAAACATATTATCTTACAAACAATATTCAATTACCAATTTATACTTTTCCTAAAAATGTTGAACGGCTGGCATGGTGGTGCATGCCTGTAATCCCAGTACTTGGGAGGATGAGACAGGATCACAGGTTCAAGGATAGTTCCAGCAAACAGTGAGAGTCTCATCAACCTAATGAGACTCTGTTTCAAAATTTAAAAATATAAAATAAAATAGGGTTGGGGGATGTAGCTTCACGGTAGAACGCCCCTAGGTTCGATCCCCAGTACCAAAAAACAAAATCAGAAACCTTGAATGGGAATCCCCATGAATGCCTTCTTTCTCATACTTCTTCCATCTAGCATACCACCATTAGGTTAGCACTCCAACAGTGCTGCTTCGTAGGTCACATGCAGCGCAATTCACAAACCACTGAGAGCCCTATGACCTCCTGCAGCTCGCTGGTCTCTGAGGCCCAGCCCCTCGGGTCCTCATTCACTGCTGCTTATTGCTCTGCCCAACTGGCTTGCTAACCTGAACCTTACCAGTTTACCTACAGATTAAGATACTGCTCTACCACCACCCTTTCTAAAATATATACACATTTCAAGGCTTTCCCTCTTCATAAAAAAAAATTCCACTGATATATTTTTTTAAAAAAAGCATATGGCACACCAATGTCAGTTGGTTTCAAACCTATGCTACAGTTACATAAAATGTCACCGTTCGAGGAAATTTGGTGAAGGGTAGGTGAAATTTTATATACTGTTTTTACACCTTCCTGTAAATATATAATTATTTCAAATCAAAATATTTTTAAAAGCTGGGCATGGTGGCGTACGCTTGTAATCCCCACACTTGGGAGGTGGAGACAAGAGGATCGTGCAGGTTGAAAGCCAGACTTGCTGGCTTAAAATTTCCAAATTTAAAAAAATATATAAAATAGGTCTGGGAGTGTAGCCCAGACGTAGAAGGGTTCCATCCCCAGTACTAAGAAAAAAAAATTTTTTTAAATATGGTGGGCATCAACTATGTACATGTGTGTAGTGGCACATGTGGGGTACTGAGGTCACAAAAAATACAATTTTCAGAACCTTCTGCCTGGGGAAGAGGCATGGAGTAAAAGGACTAAGTGAGGACCACCTGTGGTAAGCTCTGTAATGGCCACACATGTGCCCAGAGAACACAGTGGGAAGAGTGAGCAGAGGCACAGGGGGCCAGGGAGCACTTCGGGGAACATCATTTCGGCTGGGCCTTCAGAAAGACATGCCAACTTTACCGCCAGGTCAGGACTGCCTCTCCAGGGAAAAGAAACACTGTAAAAGCATGGCAACCAAAAAGCACGGCCCATCTGGAGAATACTGAATAGTTAAAAATGAGTAAAAGATCTTAGGAAAGAAAATATAGGGAATATGGCTAGAAGGGAAATGTAGATCTTAGTAAAGAACATCATACTTCAGGTGCAGGATTTTCAATTTAATATGGTAGATAACAAAAAACTCTAAACCCTCTTTATTTTTTATTTTTTAAATTAATTAATTTTTTTTTAGTAAATGGCATACATTTAAATTGTACTTGGTGCCCTCTCCCCCCCCCCATTTTCGCTTCCCCCCTCCCAACAATGAATGTCCAGGGTAAACATGCTATATTCGTACTTTTACACCTATTCGGATGTAGCCCCTCATTCATCAAGTTCAGCTTCTTCCTCTCCTATCTTTCCATTCAAACTTTGCTGAGATTTCCCCTCCATTATCTGGAGTCCCTCTGGTATCCCCAATGTTCCCTAGTTTGGGCATATTCGAGGAAACATATGTCCCTTCTCTTTCTGTGTCTAAACCCTTTTTAAAGCAGGGAACTAACACGCCCAGATATGTATTTTTTCAAAGAAACATACTCGTGGAAAAACTTAAATGCACCATGTTGTACACAGGTTTACACATAAGACTATTCATAAATAATTGTGTATTAAACGAACATCTGAAACAGTTCATATATTTCATATAAGGAGACTGATTAAGCAACTAGCTATGATAATAACATATACTATTTAATAACGAGAAAACATAATGAAAGTATTGAAAGTAGGCTATAAGACAGTCAATACAGTAAGATCCAGTGTTCACAAAACTTTACACATGTAAAGAACAAAGAATGTAAAGATATGGACACAGATACATACATATACATACATCTATACACATTAATGTCTACACATTTGTAGAAATTACGTATAGGTGAGTTTCTATCTCTTTCAGGGTAGTCAGATCATTAGTAATTTAAAATTTTCTTTTTGATCATCTGAATTTTCTTAATTTGTACAAAGAATGTTTTTATCTTTATACCAAAATTAGTTTTTAATGTTTATTGGGATAAACACTTGGGAGGCAGAGACAGGAGGATCGCGCAGGTTCGAAGCCAGCCACGCTTGCTTAAGAGATCCTGTTTCCAAAACTAAAAAGTATGAAATAGGTCTGGGAGTGTAGCCCGGAGGTAGAAGGGCTTCCAGGAACCCCAGTACCACCGAAAAAAAAAAGTAAGTAAAAAAGGACAGGAGTATAGATCAGAAGTAGAATGCCCCAATTTCAATCTGAAGGAGGAGGAAGAGAAGGAAGAAGAGGAGGAACCATAGTTTGGGTATATCACGTTTATGTGTCTTAAATGTACGGTGGCATTTGGTCTGAGCTTGAATCTATTTCTTTCGTCCAAAGAGTTGGCCGGTTCCCACCACCATTTTTAGACTAATTTAACTTGTCCTCTCTGCATTGCTTTAAAATGCCACATTAGCACATGTGGCCAGAGTTATGGTTCACACATTCTCAATTCTTCCATATGTAATTGGAGAGGGGAGGGAAGCAGATCATCCTACTTAAGGAAGTTTGGAGTATACCAGTTGCTGTAACCATTGAAAATCAAAGCATAACACAAAGCTAACTCACTCAGAGACTGACTGACTACTTACGAAATTAGTCTCTACTCAATATCCTTTTGCATTTAACCCTAGATCAACCCCTGCCTGCTCCTGGCATTCTACTGGTTAATCCCTCACTGACTATTTAAGGTTATTGCAAATACAACATAAACTGGCCGCACAGAAACTACAAATCTACACTACGCAAGATTTAATGTAATGGAAGTGTCGCTGGAAATGCGCTCCTGTCACATGCAAGGCTGGTGACCAGCGAAATTCTGACACACGATTAACAGTGAAGAGAAGAAGACGGACAATGATGACGTGATAGTTTTTGTCTTGTTTTGTTTTTGGTACTGGAGATTGAATCTGGAGGCATTATACCTCTGAGCTACACCCTCACCCTTTTATTTTTTATTTTGAAACAAGGACTCACTAAATTGCCAAGGCTGGCCTCTAATCTCTCATCCTCCTGTTTCAGCCTCCTGAGTACTAAACTATAGGCATGCACCAACACCAGATAGGTGATAGATGACAGATGCTTTAAATAAGATGGTTTAGCTGGATGTGGTGGTGCATGCTTGTAATCTCAGTACCTGGGAGGCTAGAACAGAAGGATCACAGTTTCCTGGTCAGCTTCAGCAACGTAGTGAAACTCTATTTCAAAATAAAATAATGAGATATGAATAAAGGTGTAGCTCAGTGGCAAAATGCCCCTGGGTCCCATTCCCAGTACCACAAAAATACATAGATAGATAGATGATAGATAGATAGACAGACAGATAGATAGATAGATAGATAGATAGATGATAGATAGATAGATAGATGATAGATAGACAGACAGATAGATAGATAGAATGATTTGAATACGAAGGATCAAGATGGACTCCTAGGAAAATGATGACACCCTCTTTTTAAAGGTATTTGTAAGGTCAAAAACAAGACAAAATCTCCCTCAGTTCTTTCATTGCTGTCTCCAAAAATCAGTACATTATTATAGGCATAGCCTAAATTTTGGCAAATATAGGATAAAATAAACTTAAATAAAGTTAACTTTAATTTTACTTACTTTTCAAACAAATCTTCTGTTTTCTCAGGATCTACCATGATACTTTGGTCTCAGTTTCAAGTAGTCTTTTCTTCTGAATTCCAATTAGCCTCAATCCTTCCATATTTTAATCAATTATGTGCTTTCTAATTTGGCATAAGTTATTTTTATAATTGCAGAATTGTCATTCACTATTATTTTATAATAATATTCTGAAAAGGAAAATTTATGCTTTTCTTTTTGTAAATTTCACATCTAATCTTCTATCTTCTAATTGAACTCTAGAAATCCTTGGTCAAATTCTCCCAAGTACCTTTGGGAGTTTATAATGGTATATTACTATTATTATTATAAGCTCACATTTAGTAAGAATTTGCTAAGCACCAAGCACTTGCTAAGCATTTTCCATGTACTACTATATTTAACTTGGCCAATGCTACAATAAAGAACCATTATTATTGCTATTTACAGTTGAGAAAACAAAGTAGATAGGACCAAGAAATGCATTCCACATCACAGAGCTGGTGAAGAACCAAGCTAGTTTTGAAATGCATGTACTTCCTATGTCAAAGTCTACTTCAAATAGTATTTCCTATTTTGGAATGTACAAAGTGTTGTAGTCTCTGTGAAAAAAAAAAAAACAGGCTCAAAACCATTTAGTAATTTTCCTGAAGCCTTTCCTATATCATTAAAATTTCCTTAATGAAAGACTTCAAACTTATAAAAATTCAAAGTGTCATGCTAATGATTCAATTACACTGACAATATGAAATTACACATTAAACGCCTTATCAAGCATCTCAGTGTGAGCTCAGAGAATTAAACTGAAATTGTGTTGAGATGGGTCATTTGAAAGTAGCCTCAAAATAACACCAAACCCTTAAGGCAAGAAGGTCAGTTAATCCAGTTTAAAATACTAAAAAGTGGGAGTTTAAAATAAATGTATCTGCCAGGAGTGCAGACTAGAGACGTTTTTCAGATCTGTGCTCTGTTTTCCTATTTATACTCTGTATTTTCTCTTACCCATTAATATAAGAAAGATGCACAAAATACTAATCTTGGGTGGTCCATACAACATCTCAAAATAATAAATTTTCTGATCCATATTCATCATCTTATTCATCAAACTTTGCTTCCTCCCCGAACCCCACTCCCAGCTTCCTCCTGGCCCTCAGATCTGGCAATACCAAAGAAAATACAGCTGAAGCCACGGCCCGTTATAACTCTGACTCATGTGATCACATGAAGCGAATATTCATCCGTGGCGCTTGATCAGGCCTGGCTTGTCTTCAAGCCTTTTCTGTGCCGAGCTCGCTCTGCCTGCCCTGCAGCCGAGGCCCACGCCATTCACCCTCAGGTTCCATCTGAGGAGCCATCGATTGCCCACACCACGTCTTCCTGAGCACAGCATGACCTAGATGAAATGAAGTTTCAAAGAAACAGCTGAGCTGGGCATGGGGCGCACACTTGTAATCCCCGCTTGGGAGGCTTAGACAGTAGATCTCAGTTGGAGGCCAGCCTCCACATCTTAGAGAGGCCCTGACCAGCTCAGCGAGACTTTGTTTCAAAACAAAAAAATAAAATAGGGCTGTGGGTGTAGCTCAGAGGTAGAACGGCCATGTTCAATCCTCAGTACAAATAGACTCAAATGGTATAAAGAGGTGACAGAAGTTCCCGTGTTCACGAAATTAAAGTGATTAGTCTCCATTAGGAGTTAGGCCCATCCCTATGTGCACGCATTAAGTTATGTGAATCTTAGGCTGACATATTGTCCTCGACACCTGAGTCATAAAAGAAGCTCCAGTAAGATTACACAGTCTCTCCACTCCAAGTACACACAGAGACAAAGCAGGTAATACATAAACGGGGTGAGTAACTGGACCACTAAGTCAATCATATTCAGATTGTGTGGGGTGGGGATGCTGGGGATTGAATCCAGGGCCATTCTACCTCTGAGCTACACTCCCAGCCATTTTTATTTTTTGTTTTGAAACAGGGTTTTGTTAAGTTGCTGAAGGTCTCACTACGTTGCTGAAGCTGGCCTCCAACCTGTAATCCTATCTTGGCCTCCAAAGTACTGGGATTACAGTCAGGTGCCACCATGCCTGGCTTACATTCCAACCTTTTAAAAGTACTGCCCAGGTGACCCACTGGGATTCTTGCTCTCAGAGGAGAATGCACAGAGCTAGAAGTTGCAGGAAAGATATTAATAAAAGTGATTTCCTTATAAGTCATATTCCTTACTAGGCAGATGTGAATACCAGAGCTAAGAAACCTATAAATGTGATGGCTCTGCAATAAAATAATTCGCCCAAAATAGTTATGCAAGTCTGATGGACTGCTGATAAAGGCAAGCAGGAGAACTGTGTGGCAACAAGGCCATAAGGTAACTCCCAGTGGGACTTTCAAATCCCGAGCCTGGGGAGGATGCCGTCATCATGGCCTTCACTGGAGCAAAGAGAGGGCACAGGCAAAGTGCTGGACTTTCAAGTCCCGAAGCTAGAAAAGACGAAGTGGTTTTATTTAGAAATGTTTATCCATTTGCAACTTAATAAGCAACATGGTAAGGTTACACATACTCCATCTCTTAGTACCAAGCACTTAGCCACTTCACCTTCTTGGGCAGCTGGTAAGTGAGGGAGGAGAGTCACATGATTTCTACATGAGAATACAGATTTTAAAAAAGATCGTGTCTAGCCGGGCGTGGTGGCACACGCTTGTAATCCCCGTGCTTGGAGGCTGAGACAGGAGGATTGCGCAGGTTCGAAGCCAGCCTCAGCTGACTTAAGAGACCCTGTTTCCAAATAAAATATAAAATAGGTCTGGGAGTGTAGCCCGGAGGTAGAAGGCCCCTGGGTTCCATCCCCAGTGCCACCAAAAAAAAAAAAAAAGATGCTTAGATGCTTATATGTTCTGTAATCTGCTCCTTTCTAATACGCTACCGTACCTCTGAATATTATAGTGTAACTATAATAGCTAAGCTCACGTTATAAATTTCACCATTACAGGCTTGAAGTAGAAACAACACATGGCATTTCTCATTATCTCTATAATAATAGTATCATGTCACCTATACAGAAAATAAAAATTAAGCAAAAATCAAATACATGATAAATCTTTAATAGACTTCACACAGAAAAGCAAAGAGAATGTGTGCAAAGCTGGGTTTTGGATACTTCCTCCCACACTGCTGGACCAATTTTAGTGACTAGATGGCCAGCTCATGAATAGCTCACACAGGAGGTTCTGGATGGAAACACACTCGCACCATCGTGGCCTGTGTGGTCTAGAAGGAAGCACAGGGGGGCAGGAGACCTGGATGCTGGACTTAGCCCTTCCAGTAACCACAGAACCTCAGGCAACACATTTCCTATTTCCTGCCTCTGCTTTCTATCTGTAGATTAGCAATACTTCTTCATGTCTCTTCTACCTCAAAATGTGCCAAGTACAGAAATAAAGTAAGTGAACACATTTGCAGGCAGAAAGTGACACGTTAACAATACAGAACACCGAGACAAAAATCTGCAAAATCGATCACAGTTAGACCAAGACAAGGAGAGGCAGACAGTGTGGCAGTGACACCTAGACAGCCGCATACGCAGCCTGACGTCCCAGTGAAAGAACTCAGCCACTCAGCGGGAGGCACACACCGGCTCGCGGGCTCCGAGGCTGGGCACAAGCACAACTTTCATCTTCCTTTATTTCTTCCACCCTTCCTTCTTCTCTTCCCCCTTTCCTCTGTCCCTTTCCTCTACACATTCAAAAATTTTGCTCTGAAGGTTTGAATGTTCTGTATCCTCGATATGGATACGGTCCTTGAGCTGTGTATATATTTAAACAAAACGACTGATCAGTAAGCGGGAGCCCCGCGCCTTGGCTCGCAACACTGCCCCACAGATGCTCCGACAGGGCTCTCAGAGAGCACCCGAGACCGTTGTGGCCTGGCCTGACGGGACCAGCCAACTGGGTGGCCAAGCCTGTCTCTCTTCAGATTTTTTCCCTTTGTATAATTGTTCTTTCCCCGCAAGACCCATTTGTTTTGTTTTTCCCATTGGCAGGCAGGGAGGGGGAGCCATATCCTACCTGCTAATTATAATGCAGAGTTTTCATTTACTGTCGCATTAACTCTTAACACTTATTTCTTAGGAAAATGCTTCTGTAAAAGTGGACGTTAGACAGATGAGCCCAGGCCAGAGGCCCAGGAAGGAGGTAGTCAAAGGGGCAAGTCGAAGAGGGCCTACCCAAAGCAAACAAATTCAGAACCGACTCTGTGGAAAGGTACTTCTATCCTACAAGGCCAATAAGAAGTATTCTTTTGGAGTAAAAACTATATGCTGTGTGTAGTTAAGGTAAAAGATATTTCAAATCATAGAATATGGAATTCCAAAGCTGGGCGTGGTGGCGCACGCTTGTAATCCCTGCACTTGGGAGGATCACACAGCTTCAAAGCCAGCCTCGCTGGCTTAAGAGACCCTGTTTCCAAATAAAATATAAAATAGGTCTGGGAGTGTAGCCTGGAGGTAGAAGGGTTCCATCCCCAGTACCACACACACACACACACACAAAAAAAAAAAAAAAGAATAAGGAATTCCACAACCTCCAAATCAGCTATTTTCTGACTGCTGCGTTTGGAGGCTGAGCCACACGTAGTAAGAAGGTGTCCATAGTTACTGGTGTCTCCATACCCAGCGCTGAGCCAGTGCTCTACCACATGTGAGGCTCAGGCATCAAGCTAGGCACCATTACACTTACCGTGGAGGAGAGGGGTCTGAGGCTAGAAAGCTAAGGAGCAACCAGTTCATCGAAGTGGAAAGGGACAGAGGCAGGATCCAGCACGGGTTTGTCTGCCTCCAGAGTGTTCGCTTATTAGATTATGCTACTCTGTCTGTGTTTATCTTTTTAAGATTTTGCTCGCATTCCTTTTTGCTGCTAGGAATGCTGACGAAGGGGACAAAGAAGGCAACAGCAAGATCATCCACATGAGGAGAGGGGAGTGGACGAAAGGCATGGAGGAGTAAAAGAAGAGCATGCCCCTTCCTAAACTATGGTCCTCACTCCGAGAGGAGAGAGACGTCACAGCTGCTCCACTGAATACACTCATTTGGGGGGAAGGAGGGGGATGGGATTTGGGAGCTGCTGCCTTTGAGGGACCTGAGTGCACGTGATTGGCGCCACCACCCTGACCACAGGAAGGGCAGGCTGGACACCGTGGCCCCGCTGGCTGCCCCGTGGGGCGAGCAGGATGGCTTTCCCTGCCCTGCCCACAGGTGCTTTGGCCCCAGGTCTGCCCCTGTCTCTTGGTCCCAGGTCATTCCTTTTGTCCCTTCCCCTAACTCTGATGACCGCAGCCTGAGCAAACAGCAGGAGGAGCTTGACTCATCCGGATTACATCAGTTCCTCATATTGTGCTATTTACGTTTATAAAATAGTGTTGCAGGATCTCATTTAGTAAAACTTTTCCTTAAAAACAGTTTTATTTTCTAATCTACTTTTTATTGGTTAGGAGAAAAACAAAATGGATCATATACTTGAAGCAGAGAGGGAAAAAAAGGATGTCATTCTAGAAATGTCTAGCAAGCCAAACCCTGAGAATATTTATCTAAGTGGTTACCCTGGGCTCTCTGAGGGGAACGTGAAAGCAATTTCTTGGCTATCATCACTTTAATATGAAACCTAAACTCCAAATACAACCACAGGCACATTCCTGTCATTTGGGGAAAGTATTTCGGAGTGTAGACGGCGCTCTTCTCCTACCTGGCATGACCATGGTGGGCGGGACTGCAGCGTCTGTGCTTAAGCAGAGGCGGCCACCTTTGGCTAATCTGTCGCAGAGCAGGGTGATGTGCTTCTTCAGCCGGCCAGTGTCTTTGGGCATGTTCAGTTGACTGCTGAGGTTCAAAGCCTGCTCCTTCGAGCTCTTCGACAGGCAGGTCTTCAGGAGGTGGGAAATGGCAGCGTCGACCGTTTCTTCCCAGCCCTGTATGCAAAAGCCAGTTTTGAATTTATGCAAGGCTGACAATGAGCACAGTGGGCACTTTACTGCTAACTAGACTAGAAGGACTGGGTGTTTAATTCAGGGGTTGGAGGACAGCTGGGTGTCTGTGGTACTCTGGACCAGCCCGCTTTTGAATTCTAGCTGTCAGCTGTTTGACCTTGAGCAGGTTGCTAATTCTCTTGGCCTCATCCTCCCAGGGCTGGGATGATTAAACGAGATGGTGTGTGAGGAACACTTGGCCCTGGGTCTGGCAGAGAGTGATCGGGAACAGTGAAATTCATCTCTGTAGCAGGTCTGTTTGGTGATCTGGTGGGGGAGCTGCCAAGAGCATGACTTGTTTTGCCTTACATTTCTGCTGATGGAGGGCTGGGACCTCTGGATACCTTGGCAGAAACTGAAATGGAGAGTAAACCCTGGTGTCTCAGCTTCTGGTGCCGCAGCAGTGGAGATGGAGGCCAAAAACACAAAGGAGCTTATTTTGGGGTGATTTTGACATGGGACTATCACAAAGCAAGAAAATGGACTGTGTTCCTCTGTTGGGAAGCGTGGCTGTGCGTGGTGAAGACCTGCAGAGGTGCAGTAGCGCCTTTGCGCTTGGAGTTCTAGGAACATCTGTGCCACACGGGGACCTCAGCACTGGCATGGAGCACTCCAGCACCAGCAGGACCGACACAGAGAGAAACCACTTTGGAGGGGAAAGCAGGTGATACTGCCATTAGCTCAGCAATGCAGAGGTGGAGTGAATGAAGACCAGGAGGATGGCTCCCATCAGGCATCCCCAGGGAGTGCCACAAGTAGCTGGTTAGGAGCTTTAAGGGGTGCAGAGATCCTGTGCAACACAACAGGCATGAACAAAACCCAGGTGTTAGGGCCAAGGTGTTGGTGTCGATGTGACTCTGCACCCAGGGGTTAAGGCCAAGGGCACCATGGAGTACACAACTGAAGTGACATTATGAAGGAAGATGAGATGAATCGATTGTCATGGAATATTGCAAAAAGCCCAAGACCCTGATTTGAGAGGCAAGAAGCCTGAGACTGGGGGGAAGGAGGCTGCAGAAGCCTCTCTTGGTACCACCCTACCCTCAACTTTATCTTTGAGTCACCTCTCAAATATGAAACCAGAGGGCCTGGATCCCAAGTTTCAACTCCTATGCCCAAACACTCAGCTTAGCATGTAAGGCGCTTTCTGCTCTACCTCCCACTCCACAGGACTCTTCCCAACTGCACTCACACTCCCCACTATGACTCCATGCTGGCCCAGCAGGCTGAGGATGACAGTCACGGCCCACACACCTAGCTCCACCCCAACACTCCTCGCCTGGGCTGTGCTCACTGTCAGCAGGCCTAGTCTCCCCATTCGGGTGCCAGTTCTTTACATTGCTGAGCTTGGTACATTGACAGTGGTCAAGAAACATGTTTGCTGTACAGAGATAGAGAGATACAGAACCAAGATCCTAGAGTTGACAGGACCTTGGAGTCCTGTCTTGTGGGAGTTTCCCAGGATCCTTTATACAATAGCAACCATCCACCTAGACACAGCTATCTTAATGATTGGAAATTATACTACTTTGTGAGGCAGTTCATTCCAATCAGTGTATATCCAGCAGAAAGCTATTCACTTTGTAAGCTAACATAGGCCCCAGTAGCCCTTCTTCTCCTCTCCAGAACCATGTAAAATAAGTCTAACCCTTCTATATGACAGCCCGTTATATCTGTGAAGACAGCAATTCTGTACTCTCTCCTCCAGAATAAACAGCCTGGTT